>NC_138510.1:44145023-44745023 GCF_964252035.2 Podarcis erhardii
TGCCATCTGTTCTTGGGCCAGCCAGCCTTGGAAATGTCCATCTGCTGCCATCCTTGTTAAATTGTAGGAGAGGGATTAAAAATAATTTATTTGCCTGTGCTTCTGATTGAACTGTGGCATGATCTTCTACTGCTGCTTTGGAGTTTAATTGTGCCTCTTTGTTTGACTGCTGCCCTGCTATTTATATTCTATTTTTTGTAACTTTTATTTATATTCTATTTTTTGCAATTCAGCATACACACCCCTCTTACGTATGTGGTTTGGACTGAGTGGAGGCAGTGCTTTTTTCTAAAAAAAAAAAAATGTTTAGGGGTACTCTCATTTTCCTACTCATATTGAAATCTTGCCCCTCGATGAGGCCAAACTTGGATCCAAGGAAGCAGGAACAGAAGGGAAAACTCTCGGCCACGCGGCTGTTTAAATGCCGCAAGCCACGCCCCCTAGCCAACCCGATTGGCTGGCTGTGGCCATGACACTACTGGGATTCCCCCGATGGTGCAGGGGACTAGCCACGCCCCCCCCCCGCTGGATGCAGGAAGAGTCCGAGGCCTGACCGCAACCCAGCCCGCCTTGGAAGGCGACCAGCTTTCACAAAATGTTTAGGGGTATGTGATGTGCACCCTGTGTCCCCCCAGAAAAAAGCACTGAGTGGAGGAATTCCTTTGGTCATTTCAGCCAGTGCAATCCCACCAACCCAGACCTTGCCCACCCCACCCACTGAATCTGCAGGCATGCAAGATGCTAGCCAGGGATATCGCTGCCAGAGCAGCCCCACAGAAGACCCTGAAATGGGGTCTGTCCAAGCTACTCTCCCAACTGGTGGCACCAGCAGAAAGCCTGTTTCAGACCCAATCTACCTCTCCCCACCACCACCTTCTGCTGAGTAACCAGATTGCAGATGCAGTGGTAACTCCACCGCTCCACAGAGCTTCATCAGTATTGCACGCCCATGTTGTGTTGTTAATTTATTCTGGATCTCAGCTAGGGTACTTTGGCAAGTTAAAAGGTGGGTTGTCATTTCTAAACAGACTGATATTGTTATGAGTTTGAGGGTACCAGACTCCTCTAAATTCCTGGGTCCAGTAGGGGTTAGAATTTAGTCAAGGCAATTGTTAACACAGTATATAAGATAGGCCAATTTTCTAAGCAGAAAAGCAACTGAGATTATGGGCCATTAGAAGGACAAAAGGAAGGTGCGAAACCATTAAGAAAGCCGTTAAGACAGAAAGGCTCTGTACTAGATGGCAAGTGGTTGGGAACTCTCCTGCTCAGAAGAACAAAAGCAAGGCTTTAGAGTTGGCTGGGATGTGACCTGGAGGGAAAAGGTTGCAGTCTGGTAAAGGCAGCAAGCTGGAAAGAGGGTTAGACCCGTGGCTGGTGTCTATTTGAATCCAAGGCTGCAGCTATGGGAGAAACAAGACCCTCTTGTTTCTGTTAATGCTGTGGGGTTAATGTTGTGTACCCCTCCATCACGGGGGGGGGGGGTTAATGCTGTGAACCCCTGCATCGTAGGCTCAGGTTATGTAAATAAACACATATCCTAAAGACACCACAGTCTCCATTGTCCCTCACTTCCAAAAGGAAACATGGACCCTGGGTAAGCACACCTGGAACCTCTGGAATCTTGCATCACTCAAAGATTGGGATGGCGTGCAACACTATTAATTTGGGCAGAATCCAGCCTAAATTAAGATACTGTTCGTTATTATTTGTTTGTTCTTCTGTGATGGAATGGGAGGCAGAATACATGGAATTCCTGGGCAGCTTCACATCTAAGAAATCACCACACTGAGATTGGACTGGGGAGGAATGCTTAGCATGCTGAAGGTTTAATCTTTGGCATCTCCAATTATTATTATTATTATTTATTGAATTTGTATACTGCTCTTCATCCGAAGATCCAAGGGCAGTTCACAACAGAAAACTACAAAATGAGATCAGGTAGAAGGAATTGTGAAATACTATCTGCCTGGAAATCTAAAGAATCTCTGCCAGCCAGAGTAGACAATGCTGGGCTAGATAAAGAAAACTTCCTCTGTTGCTAGTATTAACTTTAACAAAATTGCTGCATCGTATGCCTTTGGATTATGCCCTTCCCATTTTCAAGTCCCTTTGGTGATTCCCTCCTATGCACAAGCCTATGTTGGGTAAGCCACATTTAGCTCCATCTTGCCTGGGACATAAAAAGCCACATCTTCTTCTTTAAATTTATCATGAATGAAAATAAGGACACCCAGCCAATATATTTTACCAAAAAGACATCAGCACAAACATACTTTAGCCATGCCTGGTAGATTTTATTTGTAGGCAAAGGGGTCTGCTGTGGACCACAAGGCTACATAATTTTAATCATCTTTCCTTGATGGAAACCACCTGTTAATATTTAAGGGTAGTTGCAGCACTTGCAGCTGTCATCGAAAACCAATCCAGCTGCACAGCTGAAACTGTGAGTCTGATGGTTAGCGCATACGTAGAATTTGGTCTTGTCTTCTGGGTCCGCATGGATACCATCCGGTTGGTTGGCACAAAAGTTACCAGGCACTGGGGGCCCCACAGTTGTAGTTGCAGGAGGAGGAGGAGTAGGGCCTGTATCTCCATTAGTGGTAGTAGTAGTTGTGGAAGGCGTTGGAGTTACACCACCAGGGCAGTCTGGCACAATAGGCTCTAAAATTAATATTTAACAACACAGTGAGAAAATCATATTCCTACAGAATCATACTAAAGGACTGAGACACCCAGGGAAGGTGTGTTTATGCAAACAGGTCATATCAATTTAGATACAAATAAATAAATAAGAAAGTGCTCCCAGGCAAAGCTCATTGTGTGCATATGTAAACCAAAGATGTCCAGTCCACTTGCCTTCTTGCAAATGCTATTCCTTTTTTAGAGGTACATGATCAACACCTGGCTTGAGAGCAGTACATGTGAAAAGGATCTAGGAGTCTTGGTTGACCACAAACTTGACATGAGCCAACAGTGTGACGTGGCAGCTAAAAAAGCCAATGCAATTCTGGGCTGCATCAATAGGAGTATAGCATCTAGATCAAGGGAAGTAATAGTGCCACTGTATTCTGCTCTGGTCAGACCTCACCTGGAGTACTGTGTCCAGTTCTGGGCACCACAGTTCAAGAAGGACACTGACAAACTGGAACGTGTCCAGAGGAGGGCAACCAAAATGGTCAAAGGCCTGGAAACAATGCCTTAGGAGGAACGGCTAAGGGAGCTGGGCATGTTTAGCCTGGAGAAGAGGAGGTTAAGGGGTGATATGATAGCCATGTTCAAATATATAAAAGGATGTCACATAGAGGAGGGAGAAAGGTTGTTTTCTGCTGCTCCAGAGAAGCGGACACGGAGCAATGGAACTACAAGAAAGAAGATTCCACCTAAACATTAGGAGGAACTTCCTGACAGTAAGAGCTGTTTGACAGTGGAATTTGCTGCCAAGGAGTGTGGTGGAGTCTCCTTCTTTGGAGGTCTTTAAGCAGAGGCTTGACAACCATATGTCAGGAGTGCTCTGGTGGTGTTTCCTGCTTGGCAGGGGGTTGGACTCGATGGCCCTTGTGGTCTCTTCCAACTCTATGATTTTATGATTCTATGATTCTAACTAGGGGCTGACTTGCACTTCACATGGGAGACAGGCTTATGGCTTGGGAATTTGTGACTCCCATTGAACACAGAACCCTGTAAAGGAATTCTGTATGTTTATAATTATATGAGATCATATGATCATATTATATGGGATCATACGATGGATATATCATGGGGGATCCCCAACTCGGTGTTGCTTATTTCCACTGTTTGTTTACAGGCATGGTCCTCTTCTCACACTATAGAAAATGGCTTCATGATTGATTGATTGATTGATTGATTGATTGATTCATTCATTCATTCATTCATTCATTCATTCACAACATTTATATGCTGCTTGATTGTAATGAAACCATTAATGAATTTAATTACAAATAAAGAAAGTATTAAAATGATCATTAAATTTGGCGGTAGTGCACTTCTGCGGCAAACCCAGTGTTTACTTCCAGGTTTGCCACGGACGCAACTTGGAACGTCCGTGAGACAAGGTGTATGTACACAAAAAACAGCGACATTTTGTTACAGCTGGACATATAAAGGGCCCCATTACCATCAGTAGCTTAGGGCCTCATCAAACCTAAATCCGGCCCTGTGTGGAATCATTCTGAGGCTAAAATAATCCCAGGATATTATGTCCTAAGTATGAGAAGCCCAGGGAATGCAACATAAAGAAATAAAGGGAAACCTTGCTCCGTTCCGCACTGCCAATGTGAGTGTCCTTGTGTGAGCAGCAGAGGCGTAGCAATTGTGCTAAGATCCTGACATTGCTGCAGTGCAAGGTCACCAGTTATGACCATGTGCCAGAGACTGAATCCTTAAGCATTCACACTGTTTCTGGTGATTTAGGAGCAGTGTATAACCATTCCTAGTCTTGGAGCCATATTGTAAGCATTATTTAAACAGGAAGTCAAATATTCTATTAACTTAACCATGCCTATTTACTTAACAATAACATAACTGAGCAGGAATAATTTTTCCAAGTGTCCTAGATCATTGAACAAAGGAGTTACAGATGGAAACTTCAGTGGGAAACCGCTGAACTATAGTTTATCAGGCAATTCATTTCTGTCACTGGTAGCTTAAACTGAGATTAAGTTAATGCCAGGGTGTCATCACGATCACTGCTGCGTTGCTAATTTGTCACTGTCACTATCTTGCTTTCAGGTAATCAACACAGTCTGTTCTTTCTGCATTTCATTTTCCTCTTACCTCAGTCCTCTACATCCCCACCATCACCCTTTTTGTTTGTATATCTGTTTGCTACTTCATGCAACTCATGCCATGAACTGTATCCATCCCATGAACACTTCTGCCATAGGAAATTTGCTCATCTTTCAGATGCCACAAGATCCTAACATGGATACCCTTCTGGAAACAGCTTACCATTTGATTCAAGAAGTCTCTTCAGCTCATTTATTAAAGGATATTTTCCTTCATTACAGAATGTACCCAGAAAATCATCCAGATCAATTGCCCAAACCATGGCACCTCCAAAATTGTTCTCTTTCAGGTATTTGACCTGGCAAAAAGCAAAACAAAAAGCTATTTAATAAAAAATTCCACAGCATTTTTCCTTTTCATTTCATATCTGTTACTCAAACCACTTCTTATTTGGACAGCGATAATTCACATCTTTGCTAAATCCCATGTCAGTTCAAACATGCAGTCCACGTATGTCCTAATTTTAGGAAAATGGTAAAAAGAAAATGAAACACATTTATCTTACTTTGTATTTGTAGCTGCAAATGTCATCATATCCAACCCATTCATTACCCTTGTAGGTATATGGAACTTTCTGGTCATCAATCCATTCTTTTGTGGCAGTTTTTAAAAATGTGCAAATCTGTGAAAACATTACAAAAAAAAAAATCATTCTGCAATTCTTAATACCAGAGGACATCATTGTGGGCTCAGCTTTGGCCCCCGTTTTGTGCTGATTCAGGCACCTAAAAACTAATAAGGGGTAGGGTTTCCTGAGAAGGATTTTGTCTCATATCAGAGCATCCCCTGACACATCTATCTCTGAATGGCCACATGTGTCTAAGGCCTTGATCTGAACCTCTGTGTAGAGTAAATCATTAATATTTCAAACTGGACCTCTAGAACAAATCTAAAAGGAGAGGGTGGACCTGGAAACAGAGGATAAGAAAAGCAAGCCACAGCTAAGCACCTATTATTGAGCACAAGATATCACATCTGATAAGGTAAATGTCTGATACTGTTTAAAATGCTGGCATAAGCATGATAGCTATAGAGAGAAACATTTGTGACAAAACTATTGTAGTCCGGTTCCCTAATTAGGTGCTTAAATAATCTAAGACTGAGTATAGCATGTGGGCGGGGGGTTTTCCAACAAGGCGACTACTTGGGAACATGTGCCAGCACTATGAGAACATGCAATCCATGAGTTCATCAGCCTTAGTCCGTGCCAACTGCGCTATGTAGTAGTCCTCTCATATTGCATGGGACATTATTAGCGGCTTGCAGACCTGTTGCCATTAAGCACTGTAGGAAGAGCACAAGATGGTGACAGGACATGGATGCTAAGTCTTTCAGCTCCAGGGATACTTCCGCTTTCACCCTTTTCTCTAGAATTGCCATTTAATTAATTTTTTAATAAGATGCTGTTGTTCCAGGTTGTCCAACATACACAGAGAAAGTGCTTATTAAAGCAAGAGATCATTGAGTTGTTTTACAGCAGACAAAGAGCCTTGCTTACTCCTAGGTCTCCGGGCTTCTTCCTCCTACTCACCTCTACAGGAAGCTTCTTCTTCAAGTACTCCCCCTTTGACCCAGGAACTAATCATATACACAGTCATTTAGCCTGCATGAAAAGCCTGACAAGCGGAGCAGAGCTTGAAAGAGAGTTGGGCAAGCAAGTTACCTCATAGTAGGCCCAGAAGCCTGCCTCGCGGGTGTAAGGGCCAGCAGAGCCAGCTCCAGAGACAGGTGCACAAACACCTGTATCTGATGAAGTAAGCCTGAAAGTGCGCCCATAAGTGGGGAATCCCATAAGCAGCTTTTGAGCTGGGACACCATTGTCCTTCCAGTATTGCATGGCATAATCCTGAGGAAAAGGGGAAGGGTGGAATTAGGACTCAGTACATTCATCTGTCTCGTGAAAAACACACAATAATAGCATTTCTAGGATCAGGAGGCTTTACTTACACAGTTGAAATACCTTAAATCACCCTGGTCTTTGGATCCCACATACAATGGGCTGTTGTGTCCTGTGCAGGTATCCCAACCACCATGGAAGTCATATGTCATTACACTGATGAAATCTAAAAGTCTGGAATAAATCAAACAAAACCATTGCTATAGCTAGTACATGGTTTCTTATAGACCACCGTGTCTTAAGCAGTGAGCTGGGGACTACCCGTGGGCCTTGGACCACTTTTAGGTGGGCCTCAGTGCCACAGTACCTCCTCATTTCCCCACCTTGTGCCCCTGTCCCCTTAGCTATGCTGTAGTTTTTGGCTGGGCCAGTGCCAACACCTGCAGGTCCTCACACAGTGGTCAGGAGACAGGTGTTCGGGAGCAAGGAGGAAAAGGAGGTCTCCCTCCTCTGTGGGGAAAGGGCAAGAGGAGGTGCTGAAGACAGAAGACTAATATTTACAGAAAAATAAATAAACTAGGAACAGAGAAGAGGATAAGAGAGGAGGAAGTAAATGTAAAAGGGGTAGAGAGAAAAGGTGAAAGAAACTCACAGTTTGGAGAAGAATGGGGTACAAGTGAAATGTAATAGAAAAGTGGGAGAAGAGATGGCAACACAAGAGTAAAAAAAATACTTTGAGCAGCATGTGGGCAAGCAGAAGGGAAAATATAAAATAAAAAGCTGTCTTCACTCAGCACTTCTGGATTAGCAGATTCTGCCAGAAATGGGGACTCCAAGTCACAAAACCTCCAGAGCTGATGTCTGTACTTAGCTCGAAGAAGGCTGAACTATGGAATTCCTTGCCACAAGAAAATAATTGTGGAGAAGAATTTATCAATTTCAAGAGAGTGATTAGATATCAGCAGAAAATGGTGTTGATATTTGCCAGCTTACTAGGCCAAGCTCCACCACCAATATGTGACTGGCTCTGGCTCTGAGCCAAGGTGGGCCTTGGTAGTTTTCAGTTATCTCAAGTGATGCCCTGGGGTAAAAAATATGAGAACCCCTGTCATGGAGTAATGACATAAGAAACGCTGGAAAATCCAATAACAGGCTATGGTATGACTCGATAATCTTCCTAGGTTTTCATCAGTGACACTGGTACTTAACTGCACAAAATGGAAATTCTACCACTGATTTAGGAGCAGAGTTGAAATCCTCATTTGAGCTTCCTGGTACTTACTGTCCTATTGCAGCAATTTCATATCCAGCATCAATGGTCCCTTTGCCAGCAGAAACTGCTGCTGTGATCAAAAGCCTTTTCCCATTACATTTACCGTTCTCAAAGGCAGCCAGCATTTCCTATGGAGACATACAGGATTGAGAATCATGTCAAACCTTACTGTTGTTTCTCATGAGTATCTGTTATTCACACATTTCTATAGGAGACATTGAAACAGCCCCAAATTTGTTAACATGTTACATAAATTTATGGTTATTTCACCAGCCACCTTATTGGCATGTATGTCTTTTTTTTTAGTTGTCAAACACCACTTTGACCTACAGATATCTTGTACATAAATGTTAGAACATTCCACACTATTAGCTTGTTGAACATTTGTTGCATTCATTCCAGTGCATTCATTCCAGTACATTTCCCTGCACTGAAAATATAATATTTTTGTACCTGGGGGGAAAAATGGGTTTCTTACCCCAAGACCTGCTTCCATTCCTTTTCTGAATTGTGAGTGAAACATAACAGTGCAAGAGCCATACCTATTGATTTATTGATTTATTTTTGCACAATTACTGATGAGCAACACAACTACCCACCCAAACCAATTTGCGAACTTTTTTTAGAGCTGCTGTTATTTAAAATGACAGAGCCTTGTGGGACTTCTCTTCCTCCATCTATCTTCCCCTGTCACTATGTGAGCAGGACTGGGGAGGAAAGGCCTAGAGCCATTTGAGAACCCATCACAGGCCACAGCCAGCTCAGAGGTCAGAAGTTCCCCACTCCTGCCTTAAAGATTAACAGACTAGTGTCCTATGGTGCTACTGAACTCTCTTCCATTGTTTTCTGCAAGTGACCAACATGCCTACCCCCCATTAAAGTCATTATTATTACTAAGTTACTGGTCATGCCCTGTTGCTTATATATTTCAGCTGCTGCTGCTGCTATTCTTTTAAATCCTTGGAGGAAGAGTGTCACCTGCTGTACAGTGTGCAGCTCTGGTGTAGCAGTGCTAATCTAACAATTGTGTTGTTTAAAGTGACAAAAGCCAGAAAGGCTACAAAATATTATGCCAAAAATATTTTGTCCCAATCATTTAAGCTTTCATGCAGTACATAAATCCAGCGTAGTGAATAACTGCACATAAACTTTATGTACAACTGTAAGACATAAGGAAAGTGTGGTTTCAAATGGGTTTTGGGAATCAAACATTACTGCTGATTTTCTGAAGCACAGATTGTGGGGGATTATCAAAACTAGTGTGTTGATTTCTCACCCGAATCAGGATTGTGAAGCGTTGCTTGTCTTCGGGAGGACTTCCCCTCGATCCTGGGTATTCAAAGTCCAGGTCAATCCCATCAAACCCAAACTTACAAAGATATTCAATCACTGAATCAATGAAGATTTTACGATTGGTAGGTGAGGCAACCATTTCAGTGAACCTAAGAAGAGGGAATTCTTAGATAGTTTCCCACATGCCCTTGCATGCCATTTAGATATAATTCCCTTTTTATTAAACAAAATATATTATCCTGTTTAATGCATGTATGCTCTCTTTTGTAACTGATATCACACATACTTCCATAATCACACAGTGAAAGATTAGTAGTGGATGCACAATTTACACCCTAAGAATTGCGGCAAACTTCTTCCCTTACTTAATGCATGCTGCTATGTACTTTATAAACTTTATCACAACCATGATGAAGCCACTTCTCCAAGACCATCTCCCACACAGCTCAAGTAATGTTTAAATGGCCCAACCACTGGTCAGAGGTCTGATCATATAAATCTTTCCCATGTAACCGGCATTCCGGCATTCCTTCCTGGCAAAGCATTGATTCCTTGGCTGGAGTCTGTGCAATCAGTCCCCACTCATAGGGTTGAGTCCTTTAAATGTTGCTCTAGTCATGCAGAAGCTGCCCATGGGCAAGCGGCTTGGGAAACATTTAAGAGGAACCCAATAGAAGTATGACAGTTTGGACATTGCCTCATGCTCAGAAGCCAGAAGGAAGGCTAAGTAGGACAGGTCAAGCAGAGGGAGTTCCCAGTACCCTGGATAGCTCCTCTGGTTAGCCATATCAGATTATGTTGTGCAAATGAAAGAAATATATGCAAATATGCCCATTTTGTAATAATTTATACAGAACTCAGAATTATTGGCATAGAACTAGATTATCGTAGCACAAAATTGTGATTTGTTGCATTTGTGTTTTTATTTAGAACACAGCATACACAGTTCTGCAGGTATCATATCAATCATCATCACTTTTATTGACCCTATTCCTAGTTAACAAGGTCACTGGAACCCCTCATCAAAAGTTGCTTTTACCCTGTTGGAGTGGTTTGTTATCACAACCCATACCTTATTCCGCAACCAGTGTCACAATTTAATATCAGATCATTGCTTGTCCATAGCTATCACTCTGGCCAGAACCTTACGTCTGCTTGTGTTTCAAATGCTCAACAGGAACACACTCTATGGGTTCAGAGTCTTAATACTGTCACAGTTTAGTATGTATGTGGAAAGGATACTCACTTCTGTGTGCCAAAATTCCAGCCTCCAATAGCTAGCAGTGTGACAAGATTGGGGTTGCTGTAAAACATGTAAGAGAATATCAGTCTAGAAACTTGCATGGTGATTCCAGAGTCAAAAGTGAAATGTTAAAGGAATGTTGAAATGCTGAATAAAAACCAAGGCACAAAGTGGGACTTCCGGGTTAGCGCGAACGGCTAATGGCGGATTCCCTCCGAGCTCCGGAGGGAATCGGCTCTGCTGAGGACGGGTCTTGCCGTGCCGGCGACACGGGGACCCTCAGAAACCGCAGGCGCGGAAGCCTGCGGACTTGGTGACTCGGTGGGCACCTTAAGCGCCCTCCCCGACCCACGAAGAGCCTTTTTAAAGGCTGCGGAGAGGGTACGGAGAGTGGCGTGGTGCTGAGAGTAGACCGCTACCTCAGTAGAGTGAAGCCGCAAGCCATGGCCGGAGAGCGCTGACTTTCTTCCCAAATTTGGACTGGATAACAAAGGACCCGTGAGTAGTGGAATTTGGACTTTAAAAATTTTATCCTGTGAATTCGGCACGATCGGGGGATGTGTTAAAGGGAAGTCCGCACCCCCTCTACTTATAGACGTTTCAAAGCAAGGAATGGAGAATTAAGGCGGAATGAATACTGTTTTGAGGATTTAAAAGTTTCTCACAAATTTGATAGAACAAGATTTTTGTGCTGGAGAGAAAGGGAATTTGGAACTTTGTGTGTATCCCCCCCAAAAAACCCGGGAGTGTCCTATTTGGGTCCCGGAGGAAGAAGTGAAAGGAGTTTGACAGCTGTCAAAGAAGCTGTCAAACGGGCGGACAAAGTAAAGAATTTTGCTATTTAATAACTCTTGGAATTAAAGTTGATACATTTGGACTGAGGCGATTGGAAACAAAGTATTGACAATAACAAAGTAACAGATTATTGGAAAAGGACTACTAAATAACTGAAAGCCCCCTAGGGGGAATTAGTGACATTACAATGGCTGCAGAGGGAAAATTACTGGCGGAGATAGAAAAAATGTTTTTTCTTGTGGGAATACTGCAGGAGCAGAGTATGGCTCTGAGTAAAGTTTTTATGACCTTGAATCTTGAAACAAACAACTCTGCTGAATGCACAAAGGAGATGTACGATAAAAATTCTGCAGCTGAGCAGGAAGAGATGCCTTTGGAATTGACAGAGAAAAAAGAAGGAGTTCAGACACTACAAGTGGAAAATATCAACCAGAAATCTGCAGCGTCAGAGTATGAGCAAGAAGACCTCTGGATTACAGACCTGCGAAAGATGAGAAAGAAGAAGAGAGAAGCCCCTGGAGTACTTGGAATATTAAAACTAGAAAGAACAAAGCAATATGATTGGGACTTCTCTCTTGAGTATGGAAAACTAGATGGTCTTTCGCAGCAAACACTCTTCAACATTCTGAATGAAAGAAAATATGATCTGACTCTGACTGAACTCCTTCGGGGTCTTAGGACCATCAAAGAGGACTACCAATATAGCTGGCAGAGAGGGACTGACAGAGAATCAGACGCCTCGGACGTGAGGAATCCGGGCTAGAAATATTTTTTGTTTGTTTTCTGGACATTTGTCTAGGAAGGGACAGAAACCGGGGCAGGGGGGGGAGAGAATAGAATTATAAAATGTTATGTTTTGTTTTACTTGGTCAATGTGACCTATAATTAATATAATAAAGGGAAAATTTGTGAAGGGGAAGTTAGATCGACCTTAAAAAAAAAAGAAATTAATGATTATAAGAGAATTGGATAGTTGAATACAGATAAACAAAAGATTTTAATTTTCAAAAGCAATGTGAATATCTTTAAGAGGTTAGGTAAGAACTTGCTGAATTAACTTTGGAATTGGGATGTAAGAGGAGGGGGTGGGGGGAAGTCAATGAAAGTGGGTAAAGAAACTTAGGGTATGTAATTGTATTTGTGTGTTTGTTTGTCTTTGTCTTTGTGTGTGTGTCTGTTGTTATAAAATGTAAAAACCCAATAAAAATTATTTAAAAAAAAAAAAAAAACCAAGGCACAAAGTAACTACTTCTTCTTCTTCTTCTTCTTCTTCTTCTTCTTCTTCTTCTTCTTCTTATTATTATTATTATTATGATTCTGTTATTTCAAGATCTCTTGCAACAATTTCTTGAAATTGAAATTTTAAAAAAGGATCCATGTTACATGCTTGTACAAATAGACAGGGTTTCTTCAGATGACCTATTGATTCTTGAATCTTGATTTGCTTGCATGAAGCTTACATAGTAATTAGACTATGGGCCTCTCCAAATGTGTTTGTTATTGTGCATTCGTGATTATTTGTGCTCACGTTTGCATCAAAACAGTTATATGTGACTCCGTCTTCAATACTATTTGTGCCTCCATTCATGGAAAATCGTGTTTGGAAAATCACCCGTTTTCACTTCATTCTGGAGAAAGAAAATACTGACCTGTTCTTAAGTGCTTGAAATTCAGGGAAGAGCCTGTCCTCATCATTCCATTCATAAGGGGCAATCTTATGTTGATTCATAGTGGCAAAGGCATATATCAAATGAGTACAGAGATTTGGATCAATGTTGTTTGGGAAGTATTTGGCCGGCTCTGGCCTATACTGAGACCAGTTGGTGAAATAGCACACTAGTTTGTAGGCAGAACCTGAAAAGGGGTGAAACCAAGATGAGCAACATTTGCAGGGCTCATTTTCATTCTTGCTGTCATTGTGCCTTATACAACTATGCTATAAAAACTATTCTAGCTAGTAAAATAGCCACTCGCTGCAAATTAGCCCTTATTGGGCATCTCCCACCTCCCACTGCCCACACAGGGAAGGTGTCTGTAAAAGGGGACCTCCTTGTGCATATTAGCTCTCCCTGCTCAGAGTTCCAAAACAGGGAGAGTTTGTGCATGTATACCAGGCTCTCCTTTACAGATGTCTGTCTCCCCCCTCCAAAAAAATTGCATGGATTGGCAGAAGGGCTACTTTGTTTCAGAACTGGAGGGTTTCAACGTGTTGTTCAAAGTTGGAAAAATACATGCACAGGGAGCCTTTATATTTTCCTCAGTGGGTGGGAAAATAGCTAGGGACAACTATTTTCAAGGATGAACAGGTGGAAGGGTTAAACATCCCCTTTTCCCACCATGTCATAGCTGTCAACGTTTCCCTTTTTTTAAGGGAAATTCCCTTATTCCGAATAGGATTCCTCACAAGAAAAGGCAAAAGTTGACAGCTATGCACCATGTGTCCCATGCAAGACTGTGCTGTGATTTTTTTAAAAATGAACAACTGGAGGAAATAATCACATATAGTTTGAAATAACTCCACCATCCTTCAGGGAAGTCTAGTTTGCTTCTCACTGATCCTACCGAGATTACAAAGTTGTTTCCCTATGGCATCCTCATGCCAAAATATCTATAAACTATACTTTTAAAGAGCTTTATCCCTTCCAGACACCTTAATGCTATAATAGTCATTTGTTACCTAAGCAGTCATATTCACTGTGTGACCCCTTGTGGACTATAACAGCATAGAGAATATGGCTGGTTTAAACACTCTGCCTCACTGGAAAGCCACCCTTACTTTAGTCTCATTAATCATATACGGAAAGTTTCTCACCAAGCTGCAGCTGCAGCAGAACTGCCAAACCTGCAAAAGAAAAGCAAACGTGTTAGAAACAGATAAAAAAAATTCATCAGTATGTAGAAATAGAGTTGAATCAAAATGGAGGGGCCATGCTTCACACAATGCACCACCTGTGCGATGAACCAGCACCACCCTATACCCATTTTGGGGGTTATTTTGGGGGTTCTGCCACAAGGCAGAACAGAATAGTTCACCAAAAGCATTGCCTTCACTCTGATTTGGCTTTGTAACATCACTGTGTAGTCAAACCCAACTGATTACGTGGCATCACCAAGAAGCCTGAGTTTCCAACACTCACTCTGATTTGGCTTCATGGCATCATCACATAGCTATATTTAACTGACTGAATGATGACATGATGAGATAGTGTTATCTAAGTGTTTTCTAAGTAGATTCTGACTACCTGGGATCACCTCAGGAAGATGCCTTCTTTCAAAAATATTGGAGAAATCCCACTCTCAGTAGCTCCACATTTCCCCCATACATTTTATGTTGGAACAAATTTGGCATAACTCTAATAAAAAGAGTTCCAAAGCATGTGACAGCATTTTGAACATTATTGCTCATTCTTAGAAGACAACACTGTGAAACCTTTTCTAGAACACATTCACCTTTTAAGACCAACTCTGTAGGAAATCTCTGTCATCCTAACAATTGTAGTAGGAAGATTGAAAACTGCAAGGTATACTCACCAAAGCACAACAGACCCTTCCCCATCTTCCTGGTTTTTCCAACTGTGAGTGCCCAACTCCCAATGGTAAGATCTGCTTTATGTAGAGGGCAAAATCCCTCTTATCATTGTGGGACCCAGGCACCTGCAATGAGGGAGATAAGACTTCCAAAAAGTTCAGATGAAATATCACAGGTAGAAAATTTCATTTAGTCAAGGTCAACAACTGCTGAGAAGCCTTCACAAAGATAAAATCTCCCAAAGTCCCCTAAAGATTACAGTGGCATTGACTAGCCAATGGGACAGCTACGTCACCAAGTAGTTGCAATGAAAGTTGTGACAAAGTCTAGCTCCTGATTCCCAACCACAACGGGATCCTAGGCATGTTTAATCAAAAGTAAGGCTGCGTACACATTACCAGCTTAAAACATAGCAAGGTTGTTCTTTTTCTCAGTTTGGATTAAAGATGATTTTGGAAGGGGCAACTCATCAAAACTTAGAATTTCATATGAAACCACCGGATAGCTATGAATTGTGGCTGATATAACGTGTGCCAGCATTGAGAATGTACTGGATGCAGCTTAAATGGGAATGTGTGCACAGCCTAAGTCTCATAAACTTCAGTGGGACTTTCATTCAAGTAAGTATGCATAAGATTGCAGCCTAAGGCAACTTGCTAACAAAAGCTCGGTAGCAAACTAAAGGCTGCCATTCTCTACCCTAGAATGGAGTAACCTAGGGCTGCCATACATCTGAGTTACAGGAAAATGGCATCTGGGCATATCTTCAGAAAATATGCAAAATGTCTGGGGGAACCCAGACATATGACAAGGTGAGGGTTAAGATTTTTTTTAAATCATTTTAAAATTCAAAAAAAGGCTGAAAACTTAGGCTTTGGAGGGGACTTCGGGGGGGGGGGAGCAAGCTCAACAACTTTGTCCAGATATTTTTGGAATATGGCAGCCCAAATTAAACTCAATGGGACTTACTTCTGAAGAGACATGTACAGTATAGGATTGCACTGTGAGTTACATAACTCAGCCCGTCACAAAAAACCTTGATCTCCTTGGCTGTTATCCACTGAACTGCCTTGCAACCATATTGATAAGAAGCAGAAAACCCTACAGGGTATTGATAGGAGCAAATCAGCTGTCCTGGTTTCTGGTCTTGTTAAATTCCATGCCTGCCAGGTGTCAAAAGAGCCAGTGTGCCCTTCAGACCATGATGAATGGCCTATAAATCACCTGCCTGCTAATCACTAAAGTCGGCCAAGGCAGTTCACTCTGTCCCAAATCCACTCTGAATCTGCCGATTCTGCAGGGAGAAAAATCAGCTGTTTGGAAACAGATCTTGGCTATTTGGTTGCCAAGGAGGCCTGGTGTGTCTCTGATGACGCCTTCAAACAGGACTGCCTTGGAAAAAGGAGCAGCCTTGGCAATCTCTGCATTGTAATAATTTTGTCACTGATGCACATGCTCCGGAAACCTTTATTTACCATGGAATATCTCTATTTCCTGACCTCTTTGTCTCCATTTTGTCTTTTAGAAAGATATGCGTTTTTCAAGTTGCCAGTTTTCAGGTCTCAGCTGGTTCCTCAGAAGTACAGGAGAGACTGTAGCTCATATCTCTGAAGCTCCATCTAGAAAAGTGGCCACCAACCCATCTAGGGAGAAAGGTCGACTGTGGCCCTGACTGACCTGGTCTTCTTCTTCTTCTTCTTCTTCTTCTTCTTCTTCTTCTTCTTCTTCTTCGATCACTCGTAGCCGAGTAAGATTGTCTTCCATAAATACGGTTTTAACAATGAGTCCATAGGTGACGTCCTTCCGCAGTGGAGACATAGGTTTATGGGCACTCGCAAGCCAGTGCTTCTCAGTTGTTGGTGTTTATACTACATTTTTTAAAATTTGCCTTGAGACAGTCTTTAAACCTCTTTTGTCAACCACCAGCATTACGCTTTCCATTTTTAAGTTTGGAATAGAGTAGTTGCTTTGAAAGACGATAATCAGGCATCTGCACAACATGACCAGTCCAATGAAGTTGATGTTGAAGAATCATTGCTTCAACACTGGTGATCTTTGCTTCTTCCAGTACACTGGAAGAACACAGTTCAGCTGTCTTCCCAAATGATGTGTAAATTTTTTTAGAGACACCGTTGACGGAATCGTTCGAGGAGTTGGAGATGGCATTTATAAGTGGTCCATGTTTCACAAGCATACAGTAAGGTTGGTAGTACAATAGCTTTGTAAACAAGCATTTTGGTTTCCCTGCGAATGTCCCAGTCCTCAAACACTCTGCACTTCAATCGGGAAAAAGCCACACTCACAGAGCTCAGGCGATGCTGGATTTTGGCATCAGTGTCGGCCCTTGTGGATAGATAACTGCCCAGGTAGGAGAAGTGATCAACATTTTCTAACGTAACACCATTGAGGTGGATCTGTGGCTCTGCAGAGGGTTATTTTGTACTTGTTGGTGCAGCACTTTGGTTTTTTGGATGTTAAGCAATAGGCCAAGCATTTCGTAAGCTTCTGCAAAGATATTTAGGAAGGTTTGGAGGTCATCCTCTGAGCATGCACACACTATGTTGTCATCAGCATACAGAAGCTCTATGACAGAAGTTACGGTAACCTTACTCTTTGCTTTCAGCCTGCTCAGATTAAAGAGCTTTCCATCTGTTTGATATATGATTTCTACTCTGGTGGGGAGTTTCCATTTGACAAAGTGTAGGATCATGGCAATGAAAATAATGAATAGAGTTGGGGCAAGAACACAAGCCTGTTTAACACCTCCCAAGTTAAAGCTGTTTAACAGCTCCCAAGTTAAAACAGTACAACGCATCATCAGAGATCTACAACCTCTCCTGGACAATGACAGTTCTCTTTCTCAAGCTCTGGGAGGAAGACCTTTCATTGCCTACAGACAGCCACCGAATCTTAAACAACTCCTAACCCACAATAATACTACAACCAGACTTAACACGGACCCTGGCACCAGAGCCTGCAATAAACCCAGATGCCAACTTTGCTGCCACATACACCCGGACAACACCATTACTGGCCCCAACAACATCACACATACCATCTCGGGACTATTTAATTGCTCATCGTCTAACATTGTGTATGCCATCAAATGCCAACAGTGTCCTTCAGCTCTCTATATTGGACAAACAGGCCAAACCTTACGCCAAAGAATAAACGGACATAAATCTGACATCAGGAATCACAAGACAGAGAAACCAGTAGGAGAACACTTCAATCTCCCAGGACATTCTATACAAGATCTCAAAGTAGCTGTTCTATTACAAAGGAATTTCAGAAATAGACTGGAAAGAGAAGCTGCTGAATTGCAACTTATTACCAAACTTAAAACCACGGAGAGACCTGGTCTGAACAAAGACATTGGATTCTTATCTCATTATACATGACAAAGCCATTTTTCACCTTCTCACCCCTTGCTTTTTCCTGTAAGACCGATTGCAGTCGTTAAGAGTCGTCAACAGGCTCATCACAGCTATCTGCCAATCACCCAATCCCACCACCCTTCTGAGTAATACCCCTTCCCACCTTCTCACTATATAGAAGGGTCTGGTGATTTCTGTTTCAGTGTATCTGAAGAAGTGTGTATGCACACGAAAGCTCATACCAAGAACTAACTTAGTTGGTCTTTAAGGTGCTACTGGAAGGAATTTTTTTATTTTGTTTTGACTATGGCAGACCAACACGGCTACCTATCTGTAACTGGACCTATCCCACTGTGAATGGTTCACTTTGAGAGCCATTGTTATCTGTGATTGTTGCTGTGACAATGCAGGCTTCCCCACCCTCCATCCCCTCCCCACACACCCAAGATTACTTAAGTAATTATAGGGTTATTGTGATAATGAAAAATCCACCCTTAATCAGGGAAAATCTTGAGTGAGCAGACTTTGTGGTGGCTCTTCTAAATGAGGCTTTTGCGGTGTGCTCACCCTGCCTTATTTGCTGAATACTTCAGAGGCTCCTATTCTTAAATTTCTCCTCTTCTTAAAACAAGTTGTCATTCTTTAAATGGAGGCTGTCTTTGCCTGTCATGTCACATATTAAAAAAAACATTTTTTAAGAATCCAGAGGGGGGACAAAGCACAGCTCAGGGTGGGGGAGACAATGACTGTGCACCGATTTGCCCCATCTTAGATACAGGACTGGTCCTTGATGTGATCATTCATTGGTTACTGCTATGCCTGAAAGTAGTGGATATGAAAGCTCCAGGTTCAGTCCCTGACATCTCCAACTGGGCCTGGGAAAGACCCTTGCCTGAAACCCTGGAGAACTGCTGCCTGTCCATATAGATAATAATGTGCTAGGCTAGATAGACTGATGCTGTGACTTGGTAATGTACAATACAGCTTCTTAAGTTCCTATTAGTCCAAGTACTGCAAAACTACTTCAACTCATTAGCAACTGTGGTGGAATCTACATATAAAAACTGTTCTGAAAATGCTTTTTAAAGCTTTTTTAAAAATACATTGAATTTTCCATAAGGCATACCATTACCATCTAGTGTCACATTGTATATTGCACTTAAAACACACTTAACATGTTTTATTTGGAGCTGTATAGATGAGTCTCGTAGTAGGCATTCTGCCATAAAATTCTATTGCAAGAAATGCAGTAGGACAATAGACAATGCTTGGTTTTGCAAGTGAGAAGTTGTGCAGGCCTGATCTATGTTGATGCATTTGGGCTATAAGACCATTACAATGAATTAACTTTGGCATGTGAGAAGGAAGGGATAGTGGTACAAAACCCCAAGGTTTAAAAGGATGCCACTACATGAAAGTTTGAAACTGATTTAAAAGAACTAAGTTTGTGTTAAGTAGACTTAAAAGAATTGAATGCATATAGTGTCCTGAGGAATTTGTTCCATTGTCTAGATATTTTTAAGACTCTTTTTCATAATTGCATCCCCATCAGCAAATGCATAATTCATGGACAAAATACAAAAAGTAATCTCTGGGCAGGGCTGAATGTTATGGGGGATACTTTGCTGCTGTTGCTGAAACCAGCAGTTTTGCATCTCTCCTTGCTAGTAACAAGCAGTGAAAGATCTCACACGTCGTAATGTCATCACAAACCATTCCTCTGGTTTACACATTCATACTTCATTTCTGCTAGTGAGAAGAAGGTCTTGTGGCCCCAGCATCATTTATTAGAAACAGCTTTGCATAGCAACTGGAACGCCTTTGAGACCCTCAGCTGGTTCATAAGGTTTCTCTCACTTGTGTTGGCAGCCAGCAGACCATCTGCTAGCCAAGAGGGCAAATGCAGGCAAATGCTGCAAGCTCCAGAGTCCTAACAGGGTTGTCCAGCAACCGGAGTAGAGAATGCATGACGCCTTGACAGCTCAACAGCCATGAAAATTTGCAGCTCTAGCTGGGCTCCTCTTCTGTCCCCCCACCCCCACCCCTTTAGCCACTCTCTTTCCAGCCTGCTAGAGGAAGCAGGGGTATCCACAGTTGCATCCCCTTCCTTGAATTACATAACTCTGAAAGGCCCACATACATTCTCTGAGTTGCAGTCTGACAACCATAGCCATACATTCAACATTTCTGGCTCTGACCAGAAATAAACAACACACAAAAAGTGCTGGCATGGCAATTTTGGGGTACAGGCTTTCAGGGGTGCTGGGGAAGAGGAGCAAAAAATCTTGCTGTAGCTAGGGATGGGGGGAGAACAGTGGGTCTCAAAATTCTATGGTGCCTTGTGTGATGCCAATATCTGATGTCCCCCCCCTTGCCTTCCATTCAACATTATAATTGTGCCCCCCCCCTGCAGCACCCCCTCTCTGCACCCAGTGCAACCAAACCAGTCACACTCCCTTAAATCCACCTCTAGGGATTCAGTCCATCTCTCAGTTTAATGAGAACAGACCTGATCTGCATTTCCCAAAAGAATCTGTGATTCAAAACCTCCTTTGATATTCACACTGCTCCACCAAAAAAAAAAAAAAAAAAGTGTACAGAAGTGCACAGATTAGGGAAAGTATGCACAAAATGCATAAATTAGTGAAAATAACATAAATGAATTGAATCATGTATGGACTTCATTCACTTTAAATTCTCCTCCATCCCTAGCTGTACATGAATGTGAGGAGACAGCCATGTTGTGGTCTCCATATTGTCTTGCTTTGACTTGAGAGTCATGGTGGTGGGAAATCCGCTCCCCTTCCTGGGGTGGGGCAGAGTTGCAGTTGGACCTCACGCTCTACCTATGCACAGCGGGGGGGGGGCATGGCGATGCCACCTGCATTACAGGGAGTCCCTGGCCGCGTCACAGCCCCTGGCCGACCAATCCAGTCAGGGGGGCATGGCTTGGGCTATTGAACCAACCACGCAGCCAGGGGGCTCTCCCTTCTTGCCTACTCGTGCTTCGGATCTCCCACCCTTTTCCATGCATTCACCATCTTGGCCTTGCTATGGACCACGGTTGGTCACCTGTTGAGGAGACCAGTTAGGAATTTTCCCACTTGGCAAGTTGGCACCAGCCATGTGGTTTTCGCCTGCATTGTAGCAATTGTCACAACTTTGTAAAGTTTGGTGGTTAGGCATTGGAAAAACCTGGTTTATGGGAGGGGAGGTTGTGGCCTTCACCTGCCCCTCCTCTTTAAGGGTATTCCGTTAAAGGGATCTGGGGGTGTGGATCTTGTCCGAAGCCTGAGTATGGGCTAGGGCCATGCCACGACCCCATCAGGGACCCTGCGGGAGCTCACAATTGATGTACATCAACAGGGCTCCCCCTATTGGTGGTTGACCCTTTCTAGACTACCTGCATGGCAGGCAGGAGTCAGATATAGTCGGTTCTAGTCCAGTGCCTAAGCCAATACCACTCACATCTGTAACCAATAAAGTTGTGGCCCATTAACCCAAATTTTGGTGTCCGTGTGAGTTATTATCCAGAAATGGGGGGGGGCGCTCGGGGCCTTGACGTGCAATGGCAGCACACTCCTGCACTCACTATGACCCCACAAAAGGTTAGCATTGGGCATTTGGGAGCACAGTAACACCATTGGGAATGGCTGGGCAAAAGAAAAGAGAGAGGTCCTCCAGGAAAGGAAGCCTGGTCAGGAGGTGTAAAGGCAGAGCAAGCTATAGCCTCTCCTTCAGCAGAGACTCAGGCACAAAGGATTAAAGGGAAAGCAAAGATGACCAGGGTCCTCAGAGAGCTGGAAACAAGGTAAAGGATAGGTAGCTGCTGCACACAGAAGGAACCCCTAGGATGCAAAGGGTTCTTGTCTCTCTGTGGAGTCAAGGATCCACCTGTCAGTACCTGAGGGAAGGGCCTGTGTTGGGGATCTGAGGATCCCTTGTGGGAGGGGATAAATTAGGCAAATAGTAACATCCATGTCTGACAATGAATTATTGTACAATGCCTGAGAGTCCCTGGATGAAGGGCAGTTTAGAAATATTCCTAATAAATACATTGTAAAATAAAATACTTTTGCTGCCAGCTCTCCAAAGTTCCAACTTACATCCTTCCACCCAACTCCTCTCGTTAAAAGATGGTCTGAAAAAAAGTATTATTCAGGGATCTAATGTGAAGGTGGATGTTCTTGGTGGCAAGAAACCATTCACATGCAGAAAAAGTGTGTCAGTCAAACACACACAGAGAGAGTGTTTCAAGTGTTATGAAATGTTTGCACTGAATTTCTCTCCGTATACAATAGTTATGGTGGTGCACCTAAATTGGGCTAAATTGGCCAGTGTCCTCCTGCTGCCTCCCGAAAGAATAAACAAAACATCAAAGCACCAAGATCCATGAATAAATTTTATTGCTCCATATGAAGAGAAAGGGAGGTGCTACAGGCATTGTAAGAAGAGGTGGTTGTTGTTAGCACCTTGCATCTGAGAGTCTTTAATTCAGTGGCCAGTTGCAACACTTACAACTTTCATCAAAGACCAGGCCAGCTGCACAAGACATGGGGAATGTTGCAGTTCCAGCACAAATGTAGAATTTATTGGGATCGACTGGATTAACATACATGCCATCAGCTTTGTTTGCACAAAATTCTGTTCCAGGAGGAGTGGTGGGAGCATCTGGATCAGGTGTGGTTGTAGGCCCCGGAGTAGTAATAGGTTCAGGAGTGGTTGATGGTATTATGGTGCTTCCTGGGTCACCACAAACTGAAAGAAACATGCAAAATCAGGAATCAGACATTTGCTTTCATCCACCAATAACTTCTTCCTAGAACCATTATAGTCTACGAGTATAAAAACCACCTGCTTTAGGAAGGAGGAATAGTAGTGAGCTGCACTTTCCATAATGGGAAATATCGTTACTCTCACATAATGCATGTTACTGGGTGTCAGAGCATTATATAATATCTTTGTATAAAATATCATGGAGGCAAAGCTTATTATCCTGTATAAATTATTTTCTAATAAAATTCAGAAACTCTGTATACAATGAGATTCATTTTGCTAAATAATGTTTTAAGCCATGCAGCAGCAAGTGGGCATTCAAAATCATGGATGCTCTAAAAGGAGCTTCTCACTCTGCTAGCTTGGTGGTTTAACACTAAACTAGAAATGTAAAAGCAATATTCCCCAAAATGAAGTACAGTTGAACCTTGTTTTTTGAGCGTCTCGGAAGATGAACGTTTCGGTTTCTGAATGCCCGAAAACCTGGAAGTAATTGCTTCCATTTTCGAACGCACCTCAGAAGTCAAACAGCTTCCAAGGCGCATTTCTCAATTTTCTCCATTAAAATTGTCAACTGCCCTTTGTGCCTCAGTTGTCAAATGTTTCAGAAGTCGAATGGTCTTCCAGAACAGATTACATTCAACAACCAAAGTTCCACTGTACTATGTTGTGTAGGATTTGGTGTGATGGTCCATAGAAGCAAATGCCATGTGAAGTGACTGTGCCTTTTTTGCCATACGCCCTGGTGAAAATCAACACAGTTGACTTTTAAGGAATGCATGCACTGCAATAAGTTCATCTGCTTCTTCCTTCATTTAAATAGCACACACTAAGACATCATGTGGCGAGATGAGCTTTTAAACACCATGTGCTGGTTCTAAAACATTTGCCACTGGGCTGGTTTGGACAATGAATGTGCATCTTTCCCATTACTGAAACATAGCTGCAAAGAGTCAGGTGTGGAATCTAAACAACTGTTTGGCTTTTGATAACTCCCCCACCTCCAATGATCCTTTGGTACCATCTTACCTTTGCCTGCAAGTAGGTTCTTCAGCTCATTTATGAGAGGGTAAGGTCCTTCACCACAGAATGAGCCACTGAAGTCATCCAGGTCAATAGCCCACACCATGCCACCACCAAATTTGTTGTCCTTCACAAACTGGGTCTATAAACAAAAAGGATAATGCTTTATGACAAGCTCTGCTCCCAAGCAAGCAGTGAAAATTGTTGAGAAAAACCCACTAATTCAACACCAGTATGACACCAGGAAAACTACCAAACAGGCTACTTGGCAAAATTACATCAGCCATTAATCTAGTCTTGATGTTTGTATCCTGAATGTTTGTGGGTTGGTCTACGTAGCCAACCAAGGCCACATTCACACTGCACCTTTAAAGCGCTATGGTTCCCCTTTAAATAGTCATGGCTTCCCACAAAGAATTCTGGGAGCTGTAGTTTATTAAGGGTACCGAGCATTATTTGGAGACCCCTCTTCCCCTCCCAGAGCTCCAATCTCTCTTCACAGGGAACTCTGGGGATTTTAATTCTGTGATTGGAACAGGGGTCTCCTAACAACCCTCCGTGCCCTTAACAAACTACAGTTCCCAGAATTCCTTAGGAGGAGCCATAACTGTTTAAAGTGGTATCACAGGGCTGTAAATGGATGAATTACCATAATCCCTGGCCATGTGCCATGCTGGTTGATGGGAGTCCAACCCACAATGGCTATTCCTGGTCTGCAATATGCAAGTCCATTCTTCACTGCTGATGCCCTCTAAACATTCTGCCAGTCATGTGTAAACAGCTTCGTTTCCCCACGGCTGGGAGAACATTTAAAGGACCCAACCATATGGGGGTATAAATGTTTTTCTAAGCAAGCAGCACCCACAGCACAATGTAGATTCCATGGGAAAGACACATGCAATAAAACCCTACCCATGTGGCTGAGTCATTTTATGTTATGGTTTTATTGTGTATTTCAGTGTATGATATAAATAAATCATTATACTTCAATTCCGCACTCTGAATAAACAAATAGTTGAGAAAACATCTTCCAGCTCCTAAATGGCTGGGACAACATCTAAAGGTCACTTAGATCTGTAAATGAGAAATGGCAACTCCTGTGTTCAAATTATGCAACACAGGCATTCAGTACAGCACTGTGGGTAATAAGAAGGCATAAAATAAAAGGTCATAGTCAACAAAGGCAGCCTTACTTTGCATCCATAGCTTTTTTTGTTGTCAAATCCAACCCACTCAGAACCTTTGTAAGCATAGGGAACACACTGGTCTTCAATCCATTTCACTGTAGCATCCCTTATAAAGGTACAGATCTGCAAGCACAGTACAGTATTAATAGATTAATGGATTTGAATCAGATTAATCTGGTGGAACATGAAATTAAAGTCACAACAGAGAAGTTATTTGGTTATAAATGATCTAATTCATGGAAACCACAGAAACAGAACTTTCTGTCCCAGTTAAGAGAGGAACACAGCAGACATCGCTGTTGACTTTTGGAGATGGAGGGCTACAGCCTTTGCAGGATGCCCTTGCAGGAACAATATGACTGCACCATAAAAGCTGCTTTGCAGACTAAGCAGCTGTTGTAAAAGTGGAGGTTTGAATTCCCCTACAGATTTGTTGTGTGGGTAAAACTACTCTGATATAGGCAGATACCAAAATATTAGAAATTCAGCAAATAACCTCACACAACCGTAATAACAGCTGCTAAGAAAAATTGTAATTTATCAAAATCCAGACGGCAAGTAGAAAGACAGCATGATATTTATTTTGTAGCGTAATATTGTCAAAATATTTCAGTGTGTTAGGTTCAAGATTTTGAAGGCACTTGTATATAAAATAATTTTGGCTCATATGGTTTATATATTCTGGAAAAAAACATGAGAATGGCAGCAAACCATGTGCAGTGCAGTCCTAAAGTATAGTTATGATACAGCTTAATTCTTAGTAAGCAGGCATAAGATTGTACCTGTATTAGAGTGAAATTCTATATTCAGAAGCATGCTCCACTGAATTCAATAGGACTTATTCTCAGCCAGGTAAGCATACATACATAGGACTGTAACCTCAAAGGCATCCTACCCTAGGACTTCTCCAGCATCTTACCTCATAGTAAGCCCAGAAACCAGCCTCACGGGTGTATGGTCCAGAAGAGCCAGCCCCAGAAGCAGGAGCACCCACTGATGTATCACTGGTAGTAAGCCTAAAGGTACGTCCATAGGTGGGAAATCCCATCATAAGCTTCCCAGCAGGAACACCATTGTCTCTCCAGTATTTCATGGCAAACTCCTGCAAATATGACAGTGTGAATTAACCTCACAATCGTTGTTTACCAACACTGTTACCGGGAAATTGGAATGGGGGTGAGAGACCTCCCCGCCCCACACAGCAACATCTACAACATCTACAATCTACAAAAGCATTGCATCTGCAAGGGAAGCTCAGCTCAATTTGCAGGAGCCTGCGACTCGTCTCTGAGCCCCAGGTCTCCAACAAAGGAAAACAGGGGAAGTAATTGCTACTAAATGTAGCAATTCACTTGATAAATGTATCTACGTACTGGCTCAATGGGAAGACTTTAGAAATTCATAAGAAATCACTTGTATCAATCTTCTCAGTTCCAATGGCATTTAGGACCCAGGAAAGTGAGGTATAAGGGGAGGGGTGTATGAGCCAACCATAATCCCCAAGAGATGTACAGTCATGTTTGCAGGGCCTTCCCAAGGAGTCATGATCGGTGATATCCTGCCCCAAGAGCGCCAGACAGATAACCATCTCAATCACAATGCCTACCCACCCCATAGTGGGATGAAGCCCCCACAAGACAAAGGGGTGTATTTGACTTGACTTGGCAACCAGGGAACTGTAAATACTTTCCTTTGTACTGTGATGGAGTAAGTGTGAAAGACTATATTTGAGTGACATGGGCATGCCTGGATCTCACAATCTACCGAAGACCACACCTTTTCTGTGACATATCCATGATGTCTTGGTGATGCATCCTGAGATGTATTATGGGAAACTTTGGGAAACTTTAAAATACTGGTGTAACCATTGTTCGGGGCTTCTGGCTGCTTCATCTTTGTGGTAGTGGGAAGTCTTGTTGCAACGATAAAGATCAGGCCTACAGGCCACTGTTTTGCTTCTATCTCCTAGCTAAAGTCTCATGTTTGTGACACCTGACCTGAACCTATGGGAGTCAAAGTTAGGCAGTTGTGGGGTTCTCCAAGGACTCCATGTTACAACACAAAGCAACCCACTAAAGAAAATAAACCGTGCTTTATATTCTTACACAGTTGAAATATCTGAAGTCTCCAATATCAGCTGAACCAACGTACAGTGGGCTGTTGTGCCCTGTAAAGGTGTCCCAGCCACCATGGAAGTCATAGGTCATCACACTAATAAAATCCAGATGTCTGAAATGAAAAGTGCAGTTTAGAATTAGGCTGATTCAAACAACCAAGTCTAGGTAGGTTTTGTTAATTGGAGGTTCCGCACCCACCACAGAGTGAAATAAACTTTTCACATCAGCATATTTTTGCAATGAAAACGTTTTTCAGAACCTTATCAATCTCACCTGCAAGGGACCATGGGTCTGAGAGACCATCAGTCAGAATGTGGGGTAAAAAGCAAGTCAAAAGTCAGTCAAGGCCAAACTCTATGTGATGCTTATGTCTTTTCTGGCCTTGCCCAGAGGCTGCTGAGGTGGGGACTGAGAGTGAGAACCATGGTAGGGGATTATGCTTCTAACTGTAAAAAGCCCCCCTTCTGCACTTGCTATTCACAATGGAAGGAAAGCTCTCCCATTGACATCAAGGATGAAGGAGGGCAATTCTGACTGGGATTATGGTGGTTGCAAATTGTTAAATTGTGCCTGCCTTCACTTCATGGTCTTGATCTGGAGGGGGCAGAGGGCAGTATGCCTTAAAAAAATCAGCCATGTGAGGCAAAACAATGCAACAAGTCTCGCAGGATGTTTGGCCTTTGGTACTCATTTCCAGTTGGCAGTCTCAGCTCTGGCAACATGTGAAGCAATAATTGGCAAGGGAGTACACCTCTGTATGTAGCTTCCTTTAGCATCGAGTGATAAGGTTTACAGGCCATAGGACTGAAATTCCAAGCAGGCTTGATCAATTAAGCATTAGTATAACTGCATTTAACAAAGCTCTTTTTTTCTCTCCACTTACTTCCCTATTTCTTCAATTTCATATCCAGCATCAATGGTTGGTTTACCAGCAGAGACAGCTGCTGTCACCAACAACCTGTTGTTCCCAGTCTCTTTGGCCTCTTGGTCAAAAGCTGCTACCATTTCCTAAAGGAAGAGAATGAAGTATTATCCCAGCCTTTTGTTAAGAAACAGTCCTATTTCTACAGGTCTCTACAAACCTCTTCTGAGCAGCAAAGCTTTCTTCCCCAACTGTGAAGTCTGACCAGCTGGATTGCTGAACTTACTGATCTCATACCTGGATCAGGATAGTGAAACGATGCTTGTCCTCAGGGGGGCTACCCCTAGAACCTGGATATTCGAAGTCCAGATCAATCCCATCAAAGCCAAATTTGCGGAGGTATGCTATAACTGAGTTTATGAAAGTCTTGCGGTTGGCTGCAGTGGAGACCATGGTAGTGAATCTGAAGGAAACAAAAGCAACAGTGGAGTCTGGCAGCACCTTCTTAAAAGAGCATTCCTAGGCAAGTGTATAGCCTACCTTCATCCAATTTACCAAGGTACAATTCTGCACCTCTGTTGTTCTTGCATCTGTTGCTAGTATCTTTCCTTTTGTTTTGTTTTTTGGTTTGTTGTTCGTTTTTTCCCTGTCAGCCAATCCAACTGCACATTGCTTTACAGACTATTTTTTTCTATTCCTCAGCTTTGTTTTCTTGCTTTCTTTGCTTTATGCAGTTGAGATACTTCCATTATCAGCCACAGTCCTACCCTCAGTTATATGACATTTAGCTTTGCATAAATCTGTGTTTGGGTTTGTTCCCCCCACACACACTACATCTTGGTCTGCAGCACCTTGCAAGAGAGGCTAGAAGGCCAAACTTTCCTTATCTCTTCATGCTACCTGAAAGTGGAGAGTGGGGAAGGAGAGGCCAGAATGCATCTGAGGAAAGAATGGACTAACCTATCCCATGGATATCCCCGGTCTGGTCTGGTCAACATATGCAGTAAAAGAAGAAGGAAAGAGCCCTGAGGTGGTAAAATGGGCTGTACCATTTCAGTCTGGAGAGGAGGGTTGCTTTCAAATTTTTAGTGCACTTTGTGTTAAAAGTTTTCTTCAAGTACAAAGGATAGAACACTAAGATGCAGGCTAAACCATAATCTGTCTCTCATGTATTTTTAATCTGGAAAGGAACATTTTTAAAGTGGCATTATTGATCTGCAGCTTGAAATGGTACAGTCCAGTATGCACTTCAGGACTGTACCACCTCAATTTACTACAAATACAGACCAGGCATCTGCCTCCATTTCTGCCTTCCATCTCCTAAGGAAGGAATAAGAAAGCAGCAAACCCTGAATGTAAATATACAGTTGTCTATAGCTGGGTACACATTATACCTTTAAAGAACGCTCTTTCCCTCAAAGAACTCTGGGTACCATAATTTGTTAAGGGTGGCTGGGAATTGTCACTCCATGAGACGTAAACCACAGTGCCCAGAATTCTTTGAGGGAAAGAATTTGTTTCAAATGTGCTTTGTGTGTGTGATGTATACACAGTCGTGGGCACTGTCACATCTAAGAAGAAAGTGACTGAATTAGGCATGTCAGAGAATAGCTCTCCCGTCTCCTTGCACTTGCCATTCTCAGTCTCTTACTCTCCTGTTACAAAAAGTACAGAGAGGTCAAACAGACCTGGAATCTTGAGGGAGGGCATCCCAGATGGCACTGCTTAGCTTATAGGGGTCTGATTCCACTCACAGTCTGTCAGTTGTCAAATACTATTATGTTCAACAGTTGTATGCTGATTACCACTCATGTTTCCAAAGTTATAGAGAAAACTTACTTCTGTGTACCAAAGTTCCACCCTCCAATAGCCAGCAATGTCACCAAGGCAGAATTTCTGTGAAAAGGAAATATATATATTTAAACAAAAACTGAAAACAGATTTGATGTAGAAAATCTACAGATATTGTTCTTGTTAAAACTAAGCTGCTCACTATTTGTATCTTCTGCCTGCCAAAATTTCCCGCTGACTTCTACTTAATGCTTATATAAAGTCAAGTTTACATTACGGAACAAGTTCTTTCTTTATGAGGTCTACTGCTACCAAGGTATCATTATCACCAGATCAGATGGCACATCTGCAATATCTGTGCAGTGGTACCTCGGGTTACATACTCTTCAGGTTACAGACGCTTCAGGTCTGTAACCTGAACCAACCCAGAAATATTACCTTGGGTTAAGAACTTTGCTTCAGGATGAGAACAGAAATCGTACAGCGGCAGCAGGAGGCCCCTTTAGCCAAAGTGGTGCTTCAGGTTAAGAACAGTTTCAGGTTAAGAACAGGCCTCCAGAATGAATTAAGTTCTTAACCCGAGCTACCACTGTATCAGTTTATGCTAGAGAAATGTCTGGTGGACCCACAGCTTCTGTATCAGCTGCTAGAACAGCTCAGAAGCATCTTACAAAAAGTTAAGCACCTCTTTTACCCACATCACAGTTACATCTTAATGTTGTTTCTAAGAAAAAGCTGACCTCTGCTTTAGTGCTTGGAACTCTGGGAAGAGCCTGTCCTCATCATTCCACTCATAAGGAGCAATCTTATTGTCGTTCATAGTTGCAAACGCATACATGAGGTGAGTGCAAAGATGTGGGTCCACGTTGTTTGGAAAGTACTTGGCTGGTTCAGGGCGGTACTGAGCCCAATTGGTGAAATAGCACACAACTTTGCAGGAATGGCCTGGTGAGAAAATGGAGATGGTGCCATTGTTGACACAAAGTCATGTTCAGAGTTCATTCAGTCATTATCCTCTAAAAGCGTGTCTGGACTGAGGATTTTTAAGCGGCAGACATAACAATTATGCAATCTTTCCTAGCTCTAAAGACAGTCCAGGGGCTCTAGTAGGAGTGGGGGCTACAGCACAAAATCCCAGAGCTAGTTTGTCACATAACTTTGAGATATCATTCCACAAGCCTACCATTTCCAATTTAAAGCTATAGTTCAGTGATGGGGAACCAATATTGTTTCTGAAATAATACATGAACCCACACACAGCTATCCTTCAAAGTTCACATTTATCCAAGTTTTTTGATGCAGTTCTCCAATCAAGCGAAGTTTACTAGGGTTGCCATATTTCAGTGTTGAGCTTTTTTCAGTTCTGCCCAAAGTTGTTAAGCTTTTTTGCCAAAGTTGTTCAGCTTTTGTGGATTCTTTTTTCAAATTTCTGTCTGGACACTGTTGCCGACTGCAATATTCAAGATAGGGGAACCCTATGTTTACAAAACTACATATATGTTGGGAAAGATATATAAAAATGAAAATATGCATAAAATGAAGATATGCATAAAAATGAAGGTATTAATAAAAATAAATTAGTTAAAAATGCATTATATTAGGGGAAATGGCTTGCGAAAATGTGTTTATGAACTGTCTATTAAAAATGTATTTATTAGGAGAAATTTGTATGAAAATGCTGGTGAATTTTCATGAGGTGGTTTTTTTTATTGCAAATTGCTGCAAAATGTAGGGAACTGAATTTAAGATAGGAAAAATGAGAAGCAAAGAGAACCTTCCTTTCCCTACTTATGGTCAACCTTTTGGAGAGTGGAGCCAGAAACCAAAGTGTGCAGATGTGTTCAAAGTGGCAAATGTTGGCAGAATATTATGCCAGAACATCACCTAGACAACTAAAATACAGATATCATATTAAATACATTTTGAGTGTTTATGTCTCTCCATTTATACATGTTTTTCACACACACGGGCACACATACAAACACACACACACACATGAACAAATAAAATTGTGGACATATTTTATCACATCTTGACAATCACTTGCTAGGCCACCAGAAGCCAGTTTAAAAATTGTTCCAGCCCATGAGCTGCTCCATCCCTACATCTTCCTACACCGCTAACTGTAACTTTTGTCCACAGCAAACTCACCATCCTCATCGGGATTTTCACTTGGCTTAGGAGTTGTTTCATCAGGAACCTGAGTAGTGGTTTCTTCAGGAGGTGGTGTTACGTCATCAGGAAGAGTTGTAGTTTCATCAGGAGGTATGGTGGGAGGATCAACAGTTGGAACATCACCACAGCCTAACAATAAGAAGTGCAGATGTTCAGAAAGGCATGCGGAAATCACGAGTGCATTTAATTCGCATTTTGACTTATGTGGCTTCTTTGACAATACTGAATTTGTTCAGTATTTTAAGCTGTCAGTAATATCTTATTGCTCTACTGACCTTTTGAGAAATACATTTACGCTCCTGTTTTGATGGGAAATGGCATTTAATCTTTAAAAACTAATTACTCTGAGATTCACCTGAGACCTCTGATCTAGGTTCACGTCAACAGGCATACTGGTGTACATCACTGGATGGGCAAGAGGTTACACTTTTATTGCTAAAAAATACCAAAGTAGCTTGCTGTTCCATAAGAACGAAACCAAAATCCACAACTGACCAATACTTTGGAACACCCAAAATGTCACAAAACAATGAGCAAAATTTCTACTTCTTCTGAACTCTTCATCAGGCTGCTGAGCTGGCCTGATGTTGGAAGCTACAAAATCTGCACTTGGTCACAAGATAGAGGGCAGGAGGCAATAGCAAACTTAATTTGTATAGACAAAGGACCTACAAATTGGATACTATGCAGGAATTTGTTGCCAGATTAGCTAACAACCGAGGAAAGTCTCTGACATTGTCCCAGTGAGCCTCAACTGAGTGTAAAGGTAAAGAGACCCCTGACCATTAGGTCCAGTCGTAGCCGACTCTGGGGCTGGGGTGCTCATCTCGCTTTATTGGCCGAGGGAACTGGTGTACAGCTTCCGGGTCATGTGGCCAGCATGACTAAGCTGCTTCTGGCAAACCAGAGCAGCACACGGAAACGCCGTTAGCCAGGTACAAATCAAATGACATGGGGGAAGAACTTCATCAGTTCACATTCTGCATTGAAGTCCCTTTGATACATGCTAGGGAATCAGATTTGCTGGAATTTTCCCACTGGCTACATACATACATACATACATACCCACCCACCCACCCACCCACCCAAGGAAGGAATGTCACACTGTTGTAAATAGGGCCACCTTGTATTTGGAGAGGCCGTGGAGGATCCTGCTTCACACACAGTGGAGCGCAAGATGGCCTTTGCTGCTACATTTAGATGCCTTACCTCCTGCAAGGAGACTCTTCAGTTTGTTTATTAGTGGGTAGGCTCCTTCACCACAGAATCCACCACTGAAGTCGTCCAAATCAATTGCCCATACCATGGCACCCCCAAACTTATTATCCTTCACAAACTGGGCCTGCAAGAGAATCATCATCATATTCCCATGATGCCATTTTCACATCAGGAGGAAGCTTCAGTTGCATCGGGCCTCTTCTTGTGCTATTCATATTACCATCTGACTTGTATTTCATTTAGTTGCTTTTTAAAACATTCATGCCCCACCCTTAAAAAGACCACTCGGGGCAGTTTTCAGCATATAACATTACAATTTCACGAAACAATATGGAATAATGCACACACAGAAATGGTATCTGCTTGTACATGGAACTCCTTGGTTTCCCACACACTGAATCTTTGGAAGGGGGAGCCTTGCATGGAAGAAGTCACTTACATTACAACATGCAAATTGTGATAGCACAAAACGTGACAGAAGACACAAAGTTGAGAATGTTGATAACGATGTCTGTGACAAACCAAACGTAAGGGGGAAAGCTGTATGCAAAAAGGGTTCTTACTTTGTACTCATAACTCTTGGCATTGTCAAAGCCAACCCATTCGTTCCCTTTGGAAGCATATGGCACCTTCTGGTCTTCAATCCAACTAACCGTGGCATCTCTTATGAATGTGCAGATCTGCCAAAATATTATGATATTAGTAAGAGGACAAAATGAAGAAGTAGAATGGTCATGTCAAGAAAACAATGACACTCATTGTGCTTAGAAATTACCACATGGTTAAGAGGCTTAGGGTCATACCTGCAGCAGCTCCTGCCTGTCACTTGCAGAAGAGGGCTCCTTTGTGAATTTACTTGTATCTTTTAAATGTAATTGTACTCAATTGGTATTCAATTTGATTAGCCTCCTATTATAATAAATTTGCATAGGAGCCTATGCTTGTACCCAAAGATGCATAGGCTTCTCTACACATGCAGTCTGAACCTTCCATTTTGGCAGTTTATGGATTGTTTTTAGGGTACCTGTCTTTCCTGTGCAATCATTTCAACTGTGTGGGGAGTGGCCAATGGGCTGACCACCCATTCATAAGAACCCAGGAAGCTGCTTTATGTGCCCTTCTGAGATAGCTCAGTTGACACAGCATGAGACTCTTAAGCTCAGGCTCGTGGGTTCAAGTCCCACCTTGCGCAAAAGATTCCTGCATTCCAGGTTGGACTAGACAACCCTTGTGGTCCTTTCCAACTCTACAATTCTATGATTCTAAGTCCCACCATTCATCTATCTAGCTCAGTACCGTCTGCACCAATTGGTGGCAGCAGCTCCAGGAATACAAACGGGGGTGTCCTTCTGTAGCCCTATCTGGCAATGCCAGGGATTGAATCTGGGACAATCTGCATGCAAAGCAGATTCTCTGCCACTGAGCTACAGCCTTTTGTCATGAATATGCATTAATACTTACCCAGAATGAATGCATTCGTGCATGGAATTGATGGCAGGCATTAATACTCATTCAATGAAGAAACAACCTGAATTTTCCTCAAATCATTACCTCATAGTAGGCCCAGAACCCAGCTTCTCTAGTATAAGGTCCAGAAGAGCCAGCCCCAGAAGCAGGAGCACCCACAGATGTGTCACTGGTAGTAAGCCTGAAAGTGCGTCCATAGGTGGGAAATCCCATGAGAAGTTTGTTAGCTGGAACACCGTTGTCTCTCCAGTATTTCATTGCAAACTCCTGTTTTGGAAAAAAAAGAATATGATATGGAGGGGGTTGTGGGATTTAATATCTGTCTTATTCTATGGGAGTTGGTCAAATCTATTCTCCATCTCCTTACACAGTTGAAATACTTTAAGTCACCCTGGTCTTTGGATCCCACATGCAATGGACTGTTGTGGCCTGTGAAGGTGTCCCAGCCGCCATGGAAGTCATAGGTCATCACACTGATGAAATCCAGGAGCCTGGAGGAAGTTGCACAAGAAGCAGAGTTAACAGCCAACGTTCTGACACAGGCACTAGGAGTGTATCTAAGAGAAGCCAAAGTCAGAGAAGGGGGCTATTATGAAGAAAATGCATGTTTTCATTTACTTACTTTCCTATTGCGGCTATTTCGTACCCAGCGTCAATGGTTCCTTTCCCTGCAGACACAGCTGCTGTGATTAGCAGTCTGGGGCGACCTGTGCTGGCAGCTTCAGCTGTAAAGGCCTCCAACATTTCCTAAAGAGGGAGGAGGAACTATTAGTGAATACCTATTAGTGGAGCAAGAGCAAACACGTGTCATTTTTTTCTGGAACTAGGCAGCTGTGGTCATTTTAATTTCCTACAATGCATTGCATCAACGTGGGGCACTGATGCAAATTAAAATGACAGTGCCCAAACAGTAGGATGCCTAGGCACCCTAAACGTGGAGTCAGACATGCCTATTAGAAGGTCATTTGTCTTTCTGACCATGAGGTTAAATGACCATTCTAAAACTGAATGGTCAGAGATCTCAGTCAAGAGTACCAATTTATCAGGGATTCTCTCAGTAACTAAGTCAGAAAGCTGAGCTAATCCAGCATCTTGCCTTTCATCTCAAGAGATCCATCTGAAAGGCCAGAGCCTAAGCTTATAATCTGGTCTGCCTCATACTGATCTAGCTTTATATCTGTGCCATTTAGGAGCAAAGGACTTTTAAGTTCCTCTTCACATGTTCAGCAATTGCCAGATTCTAATGTATATTTTTTCCCCTTTGTGATAGTGAGAGGAAAACATTTTAGCTCTGAAAATGGTAACAATATATCCCAAACATTAATCTGTTTTTAATCTGCAAAGATCAGCAACGTGCTGATTAACACAATCCCGAAAAATGCTGGGTTTCTGTTATTTCCAAGACAGGGTTGGATAAGCAACTTTAGGGGGAACCTTGTATATAAGTTGAGGTTCTTGGTATATAGCCCATTTAGGGGCAGAAACAACTCAACAGCATATATCATCCATTCTACTTATGAGATTTCTATGTTTGTTAAAAGCTTTCAGTAGGCTAAGCTAGCTATGGAAGTATACTAGATCTGTGAGAGAATGCTGGGCTGGTACCTCACCTGAATCAAGATGGTAAACCGTTGCTTATCCTCAGGGGGGCTGCCTCTAGAGCCCGGGTACTCAAAGTCCAAGTCAATCCCATCAAAATTAAATTTGCGGAGATATGCTATCACTGAATCAATGAAGGTCTTTCGGTTGGCAGCTGTGGCGACCATTGTGGTGAATCTAAAAGGAACAGATCTCATTCTTAGTACTGCATTTTTAATGTGGTACTAAGGAAAACTTACTTTAAGGTAAAAATGCCTCCCTTAGAGAATGTATGAACACTTGCAAGAACATGTTCGCAAATAAATTAATACTTAGCTCTAGCCCTGCCTTTTCGTACAGACTACTTAATTTCTCTATATTGCTGTGAATTTTCAGAATTTCTAACATCTGCTAGAGCTTAGTGTGGTTTCTAACCATCTGGTTGATTCATAATTTGAACTCTTTGTCAGTGTAGAGGTAAATAAACAAAAGCCGTTCTCACTTCTGAGTGCCGAAATTCCACCCTCCAATAGCCAACAGCTGAACCAGTTCGGAATTCCTAAAAGGCACAGAATATATTAATATATTAAAGTGAATAGAAAAACGTTTTAAAGATATAGGTTTATACACTCAAGACAGTATTATACACAACAGTACAGCACCATTCCCTGTGTAATTATGTATTTATGCGGCACATGCATCAATCGGATGAATCTAACCCAAAGGAATTGCATTTAGGCCCCACTGAAACCAACTAACTTTTCACACATTTATTCCTATAGGACCTAAGTGTGTCTAACTTTAGTTGGATCCAACCCAATGCTTATTTCTTTATCACATTTGTATCTTCCCTTTCTTACAAGAAGCCCAAAGCAGCTTACATGGAATTATCCTATTTTATTTCTACTAACAACAGTGTTGGTCAAGCTAAAATGTGGGGATTTGCCCAAGACCAATTGGTAAGTAACATGGACTGAGTGGATATTTAAACCCAAACCAACTTCCATGTGCTATTCACTTCACCAGAGTGTGCAAACTTATTGCATACATTGGAGAAAGAGGGCAAGGAGGTTGTTTTCCTCTTCTCTCATAATACTAGAACCAAAGAATCTAAGTGTTGGGAGACACAAGATGGAAAAAAGGAAATCCTCCTTCACACAGTTGCTACTTCAAGATACAGTGACGGCCACCAACCCAGAGACGTTTAAATTCATGATGAATAAGGCTAGTCACAGTGTTTCACTGCTGCCTCCGGGATCAGTGGCAGTATGTCTCTAAATACTAGTTGATGGGGAACACAAGTGGAGAGAATGCTATTGTGCTCATGTCCTTTCCATGGGCATCTGGTTGGTCAGTGTGAGGACAGAATGTATACTTTTGACCTGATCTACAGGGGCTCGTGTTCATTCACTCTACCATGGACTGTTAATGCCTTTCAGTAAAACTCTTCAGACTTCTAGTTAGTATATTAGTATTAGCGTGCGAAGAACCATCTTAGTATGAATTCATATCCATTCTCTAGTTCAGGCATAGGCAAACTCCGGCCCTCCAGATGTTTGGGACTACAATTCCCATCTTCCCTAGCTAACAGGACCAGTGGTCAGGGATGATGGGAATTGTAGTCCCAAACATCTGGAGGGCCAGAGTTTGCCTATGCCTGCTCTAGTTGATGCAATCAGAGTTAAGGAATTGTGGGCCTAATATTATAAACCAATCGCAGTGCATGGCAAATATTATATTGCAGCTAGAAGCAAAGTTCCTAAATAATAGCTAGTGATGACATGGCAAAAGCTGATGTAACGCACAGCAGCAAGCGAAGACTGAAGCAGCTGACATCACCACATTAGCTGAAATGTGTCATGTGAAGAGACACTGTTCAGAAGAATTCCTATCACCCTGGCACATAAATTGACGGTTACATGGCCCTAAACAGACATCCATATGTGAAATGTTGCTCTGCTGTTTTGCATTGCTGCTTACTTTTGTTTCAGTGCAGTAAACTCTGGGAAGAGCCTGTCTTCATCATTCCATTCATAAGGGGCAATCTTATTTTCATTCATCGTAGCGAAAGCATAGATCAGGTGGGTGCAGAGTTGCGGGTCCACATTGTTTGGGAAGTATTTGGCTGGCTCTGGCCTATACTGAGCCCAGTTGGTGAAATAGCATACAAGTTTGCATGCCAGGCCTGATCGGAAGAAACAAAACAATGAAGCAGCTGTTTAAAATACTCATTACATCTCATTTTTTAATTAAAATCCCTTCCCAACCGTATATTTATATGCCAGGTAAGCATGCAAAGACTGTGTAGGAAGCAAGAACAAAACCCCTACGGGACAAACTTTTGGAAAGATGGGATGTGGCTATTTTAATTTGTACCATTTTGCCAAAAGTCTTCGTCACTCAGGCAAATTTTGCATGAAGCAAGATGATAAATTTTCGAGTGAGGGAGAAGACTTGGAGTATATATATACAACCAGGAGTGCCAACTTGAATAAAATATGGGGGGGGCCCACTGGTTAATTTGAGTTAAATAGCAGTTCTGATTATTTGTAAATATTTCTTTCACATGGAATTCCCAGGATTCTTGATGGCTTACCATATAAATTATCCCTTTTTTACCTTTGAAATGATTCTTAAAGTAATGAGACATGTCTACCCGGGATGGCTAAGGTAGAAGGAAAGTAAACCTGAGCTTCTCAAGTCCAAAATTCAGTTGACAGCACCATGCTGGGTAGAGTATGTTTTATCGATTTTTAAAATTATTATTAATATTCTGTTGGGAGCCTACCAGAGTGGCTAGGGAAACCCAGCCAGATGGGCAGGGAATTAATTAATTAATTAATTAATTAATTAATTAATTAATTAATTGCATCTTCTGCACACACATGCACACACAAAAACACACTACTCATCCCTAGTTAAGGAATGGAATAAGTACTTACTGATTTGCAACTGCAGCAAAACAGCCAAACCTGCAAAGAACAGAGAAGAGAGTCCAAAGTAATGGGAAAAGTGTGCAGTGTAGCTTAACAAAGCACCATTCTTGGTGTCTGTGAAAAGAAATCCCACCTTACAAACCTTAAGAGAGACAGTCTACAAAATATTATAAATGACTCACCGACCCACAGCAGCACCTTCCCCATCTTGCTTTCACATGAAGGAGCACCAGGTGAAGCTCTGAGCAGCACTTTATAGGAGGGCAAGGCCTTCTTATCGCCGTGGAACCTGCACACCTGGACTCTTGAGAAGGTAGGATCACAGCAAAACAAGTCTACTGAACTTTTAAAAAATAGTAATTAATCATAATGAAGTCAGTAAGAAGAAACCCCTAATGCTTTGGATTCAGACTTGGTGGGGATTAAGCCATACTGTGTTATTTTATCTATCTAGATTCACAATGTGGTAACGTGGGTATTTTTACTGAGTGCCCAATTGCCTTGCTTGCTACATTTTTTATGAAAAACACAACTAGGTCGAAGTATTCTGCAGATGATGTTTTATGTATGCAGTCCACACACCCTTCCCACCAACATCCCCCCATGGACTGGATAAGGGTTTTTTTTTTGTGTGTGTGTGTGCCTTTCAAAGCTGTTTCGCACCCTGCCCAGCTGCTCACACCTGCAGATTCCGTTTGTTCCTGCTTGTCTACACGCCAGGGGGCACTGACAGAATGTCTTTTCCTCTGTGCCATGGTGTTCACACTTTGAGTGAAGAACTCCAGTCAGTGTGAAGCTGGTTTGAGAAACAATGTATCCTGTTGTACCATATAACGAAGTATAGAGTACATACCCATTTTGGTTAATGCCTTGTGAACACAGACTAAAAAGCAGAGCTGGAAACAGTGAGTGTACATTAAATGGAAATGTGACTGCAGCCTCAGTGTCTGCTATAATTTATTAGTCAACTTGAGTCAGCCAACATCCACTCTCCATGGCCATGTATCTAGCATACTTACCTGGACTCGATGGCCCTTGTGGTCTCTTCCAACTCTATGATTCTATGATAGACTGAATGAAAACAGGATTTGGAGCTGGGTGCCATCAGAATATTGCTGACACCAAACTCCAAACCAATCTCTCGTTTTCTCACCAAGCACTTTGCTATTTCTCACCAAGCACTTTGCACTTTGCTATTTCCTCTGCAACACACTTCAGAATTGCAAAGTAATCCCCCATCCCCTTCTCTGGCTGAAACCAGCCACCATATTACAGAGCTATTAATTAATTACAGTACTTTTCTTTGAATCAGTGGATTCGTGAGCAATTATTCCAAGCTTCAGAAACCGCAGCTTGTCTTTTGAGTAAGACTAGCAAGGGACGCGGGTGACGCTGTGGTCTAAACCAGAGAACCTAGGGCTTGCCAATCAGAAAGTCAGCGGTTTGAATCCCCGCGATGAGGTGGGCCCCCGTTGCTCAGTCCCTGCTCCTGCCAACCTAGCAGTTCGAAAGCACGTCAGAGTGCAAGTAGATAAATAGGTACCGCTCCAGCGGGAAGGTAAACAGCATTTCCGTGGGCTGCTCTGGTTTGCCAGAAGCAGCTTAGTCATGCTGGCCACATAACTGCAGTGGTCTGCAGTCAACGCCAGCTTCCTCAGCCAGTAAAGCAAGATGAGTGCCATCCGTAACTGGACTTAACGGTCAGGGGTCCCTTTACCTTTACTAGCTATGGTTCTTATCCATGACATGGAGGGTGGTCCCCATTTGTGGAATGCCTGCTAATAGTGAGGGGTAAAACATTCCTGTTTACCAAGAAATTTGATGGTTAAATTAAACTGTTCCAAGAAATCATTGAAATCAGCTGTGAGGATATTTGGCTTTAAATTTGCTATTGCATTGTTTTGCTGTTTTGTTGTTCGACACTTTGGGCTCCTTTGGCAGAAAGGTAAGACAGAACTTTAAATAAAGAATGATGGTGGTGATTATGAAAATGCCAGGGGAGTCCATTTTCTTTCTGCTTCTCAAAATCAAGTGTTACATTGACTATTGAGATATGAGGGGAAACAACAAAATGGTTACATAAACGCAGGCTTATCAGCCTTGAAGCTACTGGTACTCTCTATCTTAGTTGGTCAAGGTCCCAAGGTCTCAAAGTCATTAACCTGCACCTAGAAGTCAACAGCTCCAATAGAAATGGGTGAAGTGAGCTCCACCTTCTCAAACCCTGGGATCACACCTCCTGCTACCAAGAGGTGCACCTGCATACAGGTGCATGCAGACAAATGCGATTACATTATTTCTATGGCACCATTTCATTTTGGGCTTACAAGCAAAATCTGCCATCGCTCCTTCTTTCATCTTTAGTTAAGTCAGTCATGACTAGCAACATATTTCAATAGGTCTACTAAACACTATGGTTTATGTTGAACACAAGCTATTGATTCATAAAAATAAATTCCACTACTTTCAGTGTCAGTAATTTGGGACAACCTAAAACCAGTCACATTTAATTTTTTTGCAAGAATTAATCTGTTTAGAGTTTAATCTTTAATTGCCTCTATTTGAAGCAAAATATTAGCTAGATAAGCCAACATTCTTTGATTTTGCATTAGACACCCACTTTGTATTGTCATTGTTAAGACAAATTCTGGAGCTTGTTATTCTGCAACTCAACTAAGAATCTCTTTCCTACTGGACCATTTCATAGGCTTTAACCTGTTATGTCCTCTCCCTACTCTTTGAAGGAGATGCTACTTTTAAATGCTACACTGATGCTTTCGGGGGGCGGGGGGGAGCAGGACAGAATGTGAAAAAGTACTGACATCAGTCGAGGGCTCAAATTTAGATGCTGCTACACAGGAAAAGTTTAAAAGCTAGTCGTGCGTTCCTCAATGTTATGGAGAGGTAGCAGATGTCTATGAGATTCAAGGAGAATGGACAATCAGTTCCCATGCAAGACCAGTCATATAAAACAAAGACTCAGTTTGACTTATGCAGGCACCATTTTATTATGAACTGAAAAAATAAACTATTTTCACTATTTGTGTATATTTGGCTAACATTTTAAATCGCCCAAAAACCTAACCAGTGACCAAAAATATATAAATGTATAAATATACAACTGTCTTTATTTACATTTGTACATACAAGTATATCAGCAGAATTGACAGTGAAAGAGTTTTTTGGCAAATGAAAATGGATAACAACAGTTTTTCCCCAAGATTGCCATGGACAGCATAATTTGATATGTGAAAGACTTGCCTTTCCTTTTTTTTTTAATGGCAGGGGAAAGCAATGCAGCTTATCTTCTAGAACCTGTGGTCCTCAATGTTTCTGGACTACAACACTCATCATTCCTCACCATAAGGCTGATGGAAGTTGGGGGTCCAATATCTGGAGCACCAGAGTTTGTTCATCCCATCAATAGAAAGATTCACAGCACCAACAGACAGCAAATGTTACACTTGCCAAAATCTGTGAATCCATTTAGGCTCACAGGCTACACTGAAGGAAAGGGAATGAGATATCAATAAAAGCTGCTTGGATATTATGGAATGAAGGCTATAGCAAAAATGACTGTTTAATAAGTGCAAGCTCTTGGAATATTTTGAAAAGAAACTCTGCTAAGTTTATTGCCCTTCCACACCAACCAGTTCTTTAATGCTGGAGCCTTCCTTTCACTGACTCTGCACCTACAGAGTCATGGAGAGCCCTCCGCATACTGCTGGGATTCCAACTCCCATCAGCCCCAGCCATCATGGCCAGTGGTCAGAGATGGTGAACACTCTAGTCCAACAACTAAAAGGACCTAGAGGAAAATAGCTGATCATTTGGGGCAACTCTACACATTTAAAGGGCACCATGACTTTCTAATGTCTCTTAATGAGCTAGAAGAGCTTTGAATTATCTGGCAAATCAGCAGAGGAATTTTGTTACCAGCTTACTTAACCGGGTAGATGAAGATATAGTGCTATTAAACTACTATTTTCCACAGGTATGAGCAATGCAGAGCAGATGTATACAGAGATTTAGAGGGCAGCTGCTGTAATTTGCACTTGCACTAGAGAGGTGCTGCAAACAAAGCATAACAGGGTATTAACTGAGCTCCGAGTATTTCCAAATGGGCCCATTGTGAAGCTACAAAGCTACAGCACAATTCTGTTTTTACATGGCATAATTTGCAGTTCGTGTTCAACTTCACATTTTGGAAGCCCTTCTTATTAGTGTTGCTGTGGTTAAAGTGGATTGATACTAATTTGAATTGTTACTCACCAAACAGAATAGTAAAGTTATCACCAGAGACCAACTAGCACAACCAACTAGCACAAGCCAATTAAGACTATCTTCCAAACAACTGCTATAGCTAACCAGGAGTGCCTCCAAACAACTGTTTCAAATCATGTTTTGGAGGTTAGTGCTAACCACAGTCTACCTGACTGAGACGTCATGTTAAACTATGGTTAGAGGAAACAAAGAAATAGAGGCACCTGAGGGGTTAAGACTGAGAGTAAGAGCTGCAGCATATTCTCAACTCTCCAAACCATAGCCTGGACAATCAGGATGTGACATCTGAACCAGGTTTCTTTAGGCAATCTCACTGTTCTTTATTTCCTTCCAGAAGCGGATGATGTAAAACTAAATTCCCAAAGGGTAATCAGAAACTTTGAAGAAGAAAAAGCAAGGTGTGGTCTTTTTCTTTTTTCCTTCTAAATCAAGTATTTTAGGAAAGTGTACTGATAGGCATATAATACAAATAGCATGGACACTTGAAGATGGGGTCAGGGAGTGATGCAGGGAATCTACTGCTACATCCCAGGCCTTGCTGGCACATGCTGGCCAGGGTGGAAGGTGTTGGGGGAAGAGAGTAGTTTCTCGCTTCTCTCTGCTGATGGGAGACTGAAGTACAGGCAACCATGCACATTCCTAACACACCCACCCACACACCCAGCCATCAACATCAAGCAGGGTGGACAGCTTATAATTGCATTCTGGGTGGCATCTTTTTCCCTGTCTCCTATCACAGACAGAAATACAGCCTTTGTCAACGTTACTTGAAGACCAGAGGAAGGTAGAAAAACTGCTGCTGTATTGCCAAGGAGAATGTAAACCTAAGGCTCTGAGCCAATGCGCAGGCAATGATTCAAAACAAAGAGCTCTCTCATCCAGGTGAAAACAAGTTCTGCAATAAATATGCACTTATAAAAAGTGAGTTGTCTTGTGCTGTCAAGCATTGCAAATCTGCCGGGATGTTTCTCTTCTTGCTCTGTCACCATCAAATTTCTCTGCTCAGCTCTCCTGACAATTCAAACCAGAGATAAGATCAGACCAAACCCTCAGCTCCAAGCACACAGACCTTAGAAATTGTGTGGTTCTGAACAGCCTTGTCTTTTGCAAAGGCACAACAGTGAATATCCAGCTGAGGCCCTTGGCTACCCCTCATCCAAACATGCCATATTTAGCAAGGTGATGTGGCATGAATCCCAGGATAAGTAGCACATATGAAAGGCAAGCAGAGATGAGAGATGATTCTCCTTCTGAAGTTCCAGGAGACCTGGCAAAATGTGAGGAAGTATTTTGCATTTCCTGCTAATCTGTCTGCAGTCCTCAAAAAAGAGGGTACACTTGAGAATAGCAAGAGATGCTGCAGCATGCTGTTCCCTGGAAGAGACAGATAGATTTCCATGTTTCTAGGTGAGCATTTCGGACTTCACTTTAAGTTATATAACAAACTGTTGGGGAGAAAACAACCTGAACCAGAGAGACTGCTTTTCCATTTGGCCCTCAACCAGCAGCATCTTTCTGCCTTTCCTATGCCACATCTCAGCAGTTGCAAGGACCACAGGAGGTCCAAAAGCTTCCTCCTATCCCACCCATCATCTTGCCACAGATCACTTCTTCCTGCGGATTTTGGGCTTCTTCACTGGGCGAAGATAGGGATTGTCTATCAAGTTCTCATCTCCATTCCGGCTGCCAGAAAGCGAGGTGTTGTGCTGTAATACCGATGCATTCTCTTTCTCAGCTCCTGGGTCATCCTGGCAGGTAAGACAAGATGTGAACAATGTCAGGGTCTCAGCTGGCAAATCAGCACACCCAAGAACAAGCAAGGCAGAAAGCAACAAGGACATGCAGGAGACAAACCAGCGAGCGATCAACGCTGGCACACAGAAGAGTTGGGTGCCCTCTGCTGGCAGGCAACAAAAATGTGTTATGGAATTCAAAATGAATTTTCCTAAACTTTGAAGATTCAGGCGTTATCCTGAACAAGGGATCACAGCGAGGGTTCGGGGCAAGGGGATACATGCACCACCCCACTATATTTATCCCATCCATGTTCTGTTCCTACCACCGATGATGAGCAACTGAATTGGGGTGATGCATTGGCCTAATTGCTCCAGCAACAAGGACATGGCTCCTCTTCTCCCCATACCACCCCATGCAAAGCTTCATAGCCTCTATGGATGCGAACATTTGCTGAGAAGGGAGTGCATTTCACAGGAGAAGCCCACACTTGCCTTCTGCCCCAAGCATATTCTGCAGCCAGAACTATGTACATAAAATGTATTTGCCCAACAAATGCCACTTGCAACATCTCATTTGCACTTAAATGACCGTTTAATACAGTGTTTCCAGGAATCTGGAGCCAACGTCATGCTGAATCGAACCGAGTCTCTAGGCTCTACCGTGCTCACGTGCAAGGGGAGGTTCTCTGTGTCTGTCTGATCATCTTGTTCGGATGAATCCGTCTCCTCCATCTGCTGCATCTCCAATTCAGAAGGAAGCAGAGCTGTCAAGTAGGGTATTGAAAAAGGCCTGGCGGCTATCACTAGGGATAAAGAAGGAAGAAGACATGATCTCAGATACTGAGATCCATCTCTCAGGTGTCCGGCCTAAAAGGTTGGAAGTGAGAGAAAACTCAAAGAAAGCCATGGACCATTGAGATTTATTTCCTACTATGCAAGCTTTCAAGGTCAAGGAAAAAGTTATACCGTAAACCTGTCACCACCAGCAGCCTACAAGTAAAGATGTCACCATCTGTGGTAGCTATGTAGAAGTTTTTGGCAAAGTTATAACAATGTCATACTTCATATTTGTAATTTGCCTTATTGCAAATGCAGCTCATTTGAGGAGGGTTCATTTACAATATAGGACAGCCCAAAGGCCAACCTGGTGCCCGTGAGATGTTTTGGACCACAATGTCCCTGCTGGCCCTCCAAAACATCTGGAGGGGGCTAGGTGGATGAAGGCTGTGCTAGACACACAGCATCTTACTTGAAACAATGTGCCCTGCCACTGGATTGATTGTCTTACAAGGGAAGGTGCTGACATCATCCTTGAAAAGACTTTGTGTCTCTCCTGTCTTTGCCATGAAGCGTGTCAGAGCTCTTTCAACATCCCGTCTCTGAGAAGCAGCCTTTTCCCGCAGGATCTGATAATCCGACACAGGCTCCCGGTACGTCTGTAAGGCAAAGAGAGGGAGGCGACAATGACTATACACAGACTTCGAATCTGTATTGCTTAAGAGTCACTGGTGGCAATCCAGCCACTCCTGTGCAGTTAAGTTGACATCTATCCAGTAGACAACCAAATCCTCTTATTTAGGACCATTTTCAGAAATAACGGAAAAGGAACAGCTCAGTGCACTTAAAACACTGGTCATCCCCAAAGGCTGAAAGTGTCTCACAAAAACTTGTCTACCATCTCTGGTCAGTTCTTTTAAGCAAGGCAGACCTACTTACTGGTGTCTTGATGTAAGTATGAGGATCCGGAAACTCTGGGAAGTGACCAGGGATATGGGATGGGTGAGGCTTGTTCTGTCCTGCCGTCAGAGCTTTTGGAGTCACGGGCTGATTTGTTACAGGTGCTGCAATTGGAAAGAAAATTTCAGTCATGGCAGCCTCTGCCTCAGTGGTATCAGCCGAGTTTAAGAGGGAGGCGATCTCTGTTCAACTTAGCACAACCAATATAACAAAGCTATTTAGGCCAGAGCTAGGCAAACTTTTTTCTGCCTATGCCTGCACTCCTCAGGCAGGAATGGGGAACTTCAGGCCTGGAGCCCTCCAAGTTTGTACAGGAGGCTCTTGGGACTCAGTCCAGGCTATGCACACTCTCCTCAAACCACACCCCTCATTGGCTCAGCTCTGCACTCTCCTCAAGTGCTTTTGCCTGGCTGGATTGTGTCCTTGAGCTGCAAGAATGCCTCTTGCTTGCCTGGATGGAATATGGAGAGATGTGTGAAGTGTTTGTGTATGTAGAAACCTCTGGCATCTGTGTGCCTGGAATGCAGCCTACTGAACAAAGGTAAGAGTGACATCAATTGCTTCCCTCACTTTTGGTCTCTGGCCCTTAAAGCCTTAAACATTTCACTTGAAACCAAATGTGTGTGCTTATAGCACTGCAGCCAAAATTTCACTTCAGTCACTGGAACTCTGTTTCAGCATATATTTACCTACAGATATGGCGTAACTAAAAAATATTAAGACTCTGCAAAAGTATGAAGAAGCCTTAAGTTATTTTGTTCTCATTCAAGGCCCAAGTCACACGCAACACATTTATTTAGAATCAAGTTCCGCATAATTCAACAGAGCCTACTCCCCAGCTAAGTGTGCTTAAAACTGCAGCCTTAGATGTGCTTCTTAAGAAATATTTAATGAAATAATGATCATGCAATAGCTTCAGCAGCCAAGCAACATACAATTGGCAGAATACTAAATAAAGCTGAGTTTCAGTCTGTGATAAAAGCCAACAAGAACATCTTAAAGGGATCCACAGAGCCTAAATTGAAAAATAGTGAACTGCTTCTCCAACTGAATGAGTCTGCTGTAGAAACCACTCCTTTCCCTCCTGAGAATATGACATAGGAAAAAGATACTGGCCCAACGTAATTCCAAAGCAACAGAGCACATGTCCCAATTACTGGGCTAAAGTTCCTTTTATAAAGTTAAGTATGAATAAAATAAAATGCATGCAAGAGCTCACATACGGGCAGTGATCACCATCCGCTGGGACCGTTTGGCGTATGCAGGGAGTGTTTCCACATTAAAGCCTGAAACAGAAGAAAGCAAAGAAGCCTAAAACAAAAGAAAGGAAAAGTCATTCTAGCAAGCCAATCCACAATACGATCTTAACTCATCCACCACTGAAGCCCTGGCACTATGGCTACACTATGTGGGGAGGGAAGTATTAATTAATTCACCAGCATTTGCTCTCCCTTCTCTGATTCTAGAGGGATCCAAACAGAATAGCAGATACAGTAGGTTTACTTGAATATATATTCAAATAAATGAATGAGTGCCTAAAACACCGAATGGGCCGAATGGAGGTACGCCATCGACAGTAAGGAGGAAGATGAGGTGGTGGATGGATTGAACTTTCCTCTGCAGAAAGAGGTGACATGGAGCTTCAATAGCAGGAAAAGGGGTTGGGCAGGAGGACTCTGGTATCCTTCCCAAAGATTCCCAAAGGATGGCAACCCATCTTTCATGCTCAATGGATCAAGCATCCAATCAATGGTACATCCACTGTAGGAGTAATAGCTGTATCTGCTCAATGACTACACTTACACAATTCCTTCTGACCTCTCCGCAACTGCCATGCCTGTACCATGTAATCCTGACACTCACCCATTTCAACTAAGGTGACGACAATATCTGAAAGGGTCGGCTGAGTCCTCGCAGTATGTTCACAGAAAGATTTGGCACTCCTCCCAATTTCTGAAATGTCTGGCAAAGCAAAAATCACCACAGAACTGAGTCAAGATATATCATCACATGCTCACTTTAGCACTATTCTGAATTTAGGGAAGCTGAATTTCTAGAGACCATCATCCATCCATAGAATTTAGATTGCAGAGGAAGTGGGGGGAATAGAAACCTAGTATTCTACTGTGGAGTGCTCAGCATTTTTAGAAAATGAATCCTTTCCCCCCCAAAGAAAATAGTAAGGAATATATAAAACAAGAATTGGTAATGGTGTGTGTGTCATATTCTAGGTCAGGCTTCCTCAATCTCGGCCCTCCAAATGTTTTGAGACTACAATTCCCATCATCCCTGACTACTGGTCCTGCTAGCTAGGGATCATGGGAGTTGTAGGCCAAAAACATCTGGAGGGCCGAGGTTGAGGAAGCCTGTTCTAGGTTTTAAGAACAGAAGTAAGGGAGAAGGTAAAGATATTTGATGCCATTTGCTACTTGCCACCACCAAACAAACAGCAATGTGAAAAAAATACCGTACATGAAACTTGGACACCTACATGAAAGCAAAGCAACACCATGCGTTCCTATTCCAAACAGCTTATGTTTCCCAGTGGTCTGTCAGGCAAATCAAGATCACAGTTCTCCTAATTTGTTACATAATGTCAAGCAATCGCCAAAGGGCTTCAGCTGCTCAAAACAGAGTTTTGGCAGTGAAACAGATATGCAGGGTCATGCTGTCTACTTGACAGCAAGCATATCAAATGGCAGCTCCAAAACTGTTGCAGCACCACACAGAAGGTGAAAGTGCTGCCAAACATCTCCCTTTCAAGCCACTCCTGAAGAAGCAGAGCCCCCATTTTGGTCAGCTCCTCCTGCAGAAATTGCAAATGCCTGTGTCTGTTATTGTCACTGGTGGGGAGGGTTAAGACTAATGTGCCTAATACTAGCAGTGGAGGTTTCTCAGTATTACACAGTTGGGGATACTCACAGCTCTGGAGCATCTCTGTCATGGTCTCCACAGCAGCCTTCTCAGAGCTCTCAAACCCAGCCTCTGTCAGCAACGAACTAACCACCACTTGAAGGGTCCTCCTTCGAGCCAAATAGTAGTTATCTGCCGGGGTTGAAGAGTGTTTGCCACCTGATCGCTGCTAGAACCAAACCCAACCAAGGAGGATGTGATTAGTAAAGGGAGCACATAAATAAGGAGCATGCGGAAGTTGTCAACAACGCCACTTAGGGTGGAATTCAACACTGTGCTATTATAAATGTTCCATTTGCACAAGTGTATCAGCTTGCAAATGGAATGATCCTCCCTCCACTGTTCTGGGGGTTCTCCTGACTGCTTCCCAAGCCAATTTCAGGAGCACCGGGGGTAGGGTAGGTGGGGGGGAGAAAGCCCTTGCACTTCCCCTAACAGAGTTCGTTAAGTGAGTCCCACCCTCAGTTACTGCTAAACATGTCTCAAATGGGTCCTTCTCCCAAAGTCCAACATGTGCTCTCATGTCCCACTTCTGACAGTGCTCTCTCTACTTTCCAAGTTTGCAAAAATAGCAAGGAATTAGCCTCATGCTTACTCATGGGAACAGGTGTGCAAAAGCAACATCCCTGATTTCTCCAGTTAAAGAGGATCTCAAGCAGCAGCTTTCAGAATTGCCTTTCCCTTCCGCCAGCGACCCCCGCCTTGGATAGATGTGTTGCGTCAGGGGGACATAGTACTGGGCAAGCAAGGTGAAGAAATGGCATGGTTCAGTATTAGGCAGCTTCCGGAAAGGGGGAAGAAGTTAGGGGGGGACGCGTGTGTTCAGACGTGACCTCAAGATTCGTGCACAGTTCTCGTGATCTTAGAAAGCGGTGTTTTTGCGCGCATGTTTTGGGTGGCCACCTGCTTGCAACGTTATCTGGCTTTCTGCAAGCGCAGAATCGCAGAAGAGGGAATGGAAAGGCGCTGCCCCCGAAACCCAGAGCAGTCTGAAAGTGATCGGCAGCAAGCAATGGCGCCCCGCAAATCAAGAGGCGCCCGCCTCCCACTCAGAGCCTCCCCCTTCCTCGGTGTCCTGACGCCGCCCCGCGCTGTCCTGAGAGCCTGAGGCGGGCACCTGGTGACCACAGAGCGGGCCCGCAGTTGGGTCGTGCCCCCCCCCCAAAAAAAGAGCTCCGGAGCCCCAGCCTTACCGTGCCCGAGCTGCCAGAGCCGCCGGTCCCCGTGTCCGCCATCTTGGCTCCATGGGAGGATGCGCGCATGCGCCTCTACGAACAGCATGGTGGGAGTTGTAGTTCGCGGTGAGGCGGCACGGTGGCGCTCCCCTCAGGTACTACTATTGATCGAGAGGGTTAAGGGCTGGTCCAGCGAAACGTTTCTGAGACGGTGAAGCAAAAGTGATGACGGTGAAGCAAAAATAGGGATGACAACGAAGAGGGTTTTGGTTTTTTTGCCTCCATAAAAAAATTTTGGGCTTTGCCTCAGATGCCTGCAATGTTTTCCTCCTCACGTGGCCGAGTGCGGGCGCTTCAGAGGTGTCGTAAACAAAGATTTACTTAGGAGACCACTGTAAGCAGATGAAAACATTAGCAGGATTTTAATTTCACTTGTAATGTGACAAATATTATGGATAATATGGATGGATATAAAATATAGAGTACGGAATGATATGCAGTTGAAAATGTTGACAATAGGACCCATAGAGGGGATGGGGGGAAGTCTCGAGATTCAGAGAATTCTCTATACACGGGTATGTATTTCAATTTATATCTGTAAAATCAAATAAAAATGTTGTGGTTTTTTTTTAAAAAAAAGGGGGGGTTGGGAACGTATGTGGAAGGGGGCTGAGAAATCTAAAATGTGCAGCCTGGGGGTTTTTTTGTGCAACTCAGGATAACATTAGACAGCAGTGAAGTAAACCTGCTAGTGCTGAAGGAGGCTCAGAACTTCACTGTATTCTTTGCTGCAACAAACTCATGCAGCTACTCCTGTAAAAGTTATCACTCTTAATATTGTAGGCATGGTTGGGTTTAGGAGCCATGTGAACAGCACAGCAGAAGAGGTAAAGTGCACAAAAACAGTTATGAGTTGGGGGAGGAGAATGGAATAAAAAAATTCCTTCCAGTAGCACCTTAAAGACCAACTAAGTTAGTTCTAGGTATGAGCTTTTGTGTGCATGCACACTTCATCTGAAGAAGTGTGCACGCACACGAAAGCTCATACCTAGAACTAACTTAGTTGGTCTTTAAGGTGCTACTGGAAGGAATTTTTTTATTTTGTTTTGACTATGGCAGACCAACACGGCTACCTATCTGTAACGGGAGGAGAATGGAACAGAGTATCCCATGAGGGATCATGTCTGGCTTGCTGGAACTCTGATCAGGGCCGATACAGATTGCAACATTTTGTTGCAGGTCCTGCCTGCTAATGGCTATTAGCCAATATAGCTAAATGGAATGCCCAGGTTCAAAGGGTGTGTGTATATGATGAAATATCTGTTGCAAGAGGTGCTGTGAGGAGGCAAATGTCAGGAGAGGGCTACTGCTTTCATAGCATAGTTTTCCCCAAATCATCTTCTTTGCCACTGTGGGATACAAATGTACTGTGTTCACTTGCGTTTTTATAATTTTTTATTTACTGAGAGCCTGAAGCAAAAATTTTAGGAGACAATAAAGACGCAATTAATCTCTTCTGTAGTGTCTAGACTAATTTGGTTCATGAGTGATAATTTCATTGTTGGTGCCTTTTCTACACATTTTGAGGGAACTTCTATAGACACTGCTGAGCTAATTTACGAATACAGTGGTACCTCTGGTTATGTACCTAATTCGTTCCAGAGGTCCGTTCTTAACCTGAAACCAAGCAAAAGGCTCACTCACATAATTTTGACATAAGTGGCAGGGGCTACTTATATATAAATGTAAGCGGCAAGAGTTTTCTTGGCATGAATACTGGAGTGGCTTGCCGGTTCCTGCTCCAGGTGGATCACGTTTGGTCAAAACTCTCCACTATGACCTGTCCATCTTGGGTGGCCCTGCATGGCATAGCTCATAGCTTCTCCGAGTTATTCAAGCCCCTTCGCCACAGCAAGGCAGTGAGCCATGAAGGGATGGACGAGATGGTTGGACAGTGTTCTCGAAGCTACAAACATGAGTCTGACCAAACTGCGGGAGAAAGTGGAAGACAGAAGTGCCTGGTGTGCTCTGGTCCATGGGGTCACGAAGAGTCGGACACGACTAAATGACTAAACAACAACAAGCGCTAAGAACAGTCAGTCTCTCCCATAGTCCCTTAGGCTTGTACAGTTGGACGTCTCTAAACCACTTGCCAATAAGAGGATGCATGTTCAGGAGCAATGACGCAAGCAACTGTTTGAATTCTTGAGCTGATCATCCAAACTTATTCAACAAAAACAACAACGTTGTGGTGTCCATCCATCCATTTACCTCTTTTGCTGCATTGTCTCCAATATCCATTGCTCCTAAGCTGTCAGACTGCATGGGTGGCTCTCAAACCATTTGTGAGTTTCTGCAGTGGGTGTGTATAATATTTAAAACATTAGTATATAAATAGCCTCCACCTCTTGGCTAGGTCTCCCAAACACTGGGAATGTTGTAGTGTTGTTTAATTTTTCAGCATTAATTTTTCTACTTGGTCCCCCCTCCCCTTCAGCTTCATTTTCTCTTCAAAGGTGATGATGTTTTGATCAAAACTCCACTGAGCATCAAAACTTGTGTGTTTTACAGACTGTGCAACAGGAAACCCACCTCCTACAACCCCTCTCCTCTCCCCACTTCCTGTTCAAGTACAATGCATGTGACAGAGAAAAGGCGTCACCGAAATGCAGAAATGTAAACAACTGTCACAACTCAGAAAAATTAAAGGTCTTATCCTGTGTTGATTTAAAGCGCAACACCTATTCCAGCCAACACTGATTTCCTGGTAGTGATGGAAGCCAAGAGGATGACCATGAAAATATAAATTGGAACTTAGGAAATGCTGGATTACTTTTTAAATATATGTACATCTGTATCAAAAGAGTTCTTGGTTACCAGCTATGAGGTAGGAAATGATTCCATTTCTTTAAATGTAAAAAGCAAAAAAATAATAATTCATGTCCTAAGGGCTTGCTAACGTGTTGCCTTCCAGATGCTATAAACAAGTTGGGGTGGTTAAAATAAGATGTTTTATGCTGAAATCCAAAGGGATATATACAGTAATGTGGGTAATACTCAGGACCTGAAAGAGTAAATACAGATCTGACTACTGGTTGGTCTGAGATGATATGTTTTATTTTTTAAATCAACTGGCTTTTAAACATACAGCAAAATGTGACTTTTAGAATAGGCATTTCTCATGCATTTATTGGCTTTACTGTTTGTGGTGTTTTGCTTTTCCTTCCACTGGTGTTGCTTTTTTGGCTTTCGTTATTCTATTATTCCTCCAATATTGGTGCTGTTTTATATTTTGCATCTTGGGTTCCTAGAGCCACATCCTGAGTTCAAAGTGTGTGATTGCATGGGTGCATCTGTGTCAGTCACAGTGTTTACCTGCAAACTTCATAAGCAACCATTTTGAAAAGTATGGTGTCCACACCCACATATATTTTGCATGCCAACTTAGACTGTGATTTATATTTACAGGCACCATCTCAAAGGCATGGTGCATATATGTTTAAAGGGTTCTGCAATCAGTTCCTGAGTGTTGCTGATATCAAACCAGTTGGTTGGTGCCACACCAGATCAAACATAATTATGTACACATCTAACATTGTTTTTAAAGAGGGGTTACAGTTGCATTGCTTAGAGATGGATTTTGCTAAAGATTTGTGAGAAATGTTGCAATGAGGGGCAACAGTTCCATCTCTCGTCTGATGTTGTCAAACGAATTTAACAATAATAATCTGAATAACACTGTACCTCTCCTGCCCCAGGGAGATAGGTGTAATTTTCCTTTTTAATATTTGGACAGGGGTCTGGGAGAATCTTGAATCTCTAGTTCATCTGCCTATTTGCATCTTTATTTCTCCTTCCTGTTGGAATCAATTGCCTTCTCAAATAAATTATGGTGCTACACTCTCTTTCTTTTAGAAGCTTCTAAAAATTTACCCCTTAATTTTGGCCAGGCCCTCCTGTCAGTGGCCTCTGCATTCAGTAATTGGCAACAACGTCCTTGTATGTTATCATATAAAAACTGTTTGAACTATTCCTTCTGCCTCCTGTCATAGTTTTGAATTTTGATTGCTAGACTGTAAACCTTAGATCAGGCATCCCCAACCTTCGGCCCTCCAGATGTTTTCCCATCATCCCTGACAACTGGTCCTGTTAGCTAGGGATCATGGGAGTTGTAGGCCAAAACATCTGGAGGGCTGCAGGTTGGGGATGCCTGCCTTAGATGATGAATTATTTGTTTTCAGTAAAGCCAGTGTGGGGTAGTAGTTAGAGTGTTGGTCCCTGGGCTGATTAGCATTCCATCTGGGGCAGGAAGTGAGGTTGAAATCCTATCTTCACTTGTTTGGGAGTATGCCCCATTCAACTTAATAGAATTTATTTCTGGGTAGACACATATAAGGGACGCGAGTGGCGCTGTGGGTTAAACCACAGAGCCTAGGGCTTGCCGATCAGAAGAGCTCCATTTGCTCGGTCCCTGCTCCTGCCAACCTAGCAGTTCGAAAGCACGTCAAAGTACAAGTAGATAAATAGGTACCGCTCTGGTGGGAAGGTAAACGGCGTTTCCGTGTGCTGCTCTGGTTCACCAGAAGCGGCTTAGTCATGTTGGCCATATGACCCGGAAGCTGTACACCGGCTCCCTCGGCCAATAAAGCGAGATGAGCGCCGCAACCCCAGAGTCAGTCACGACTGGACCTAATGGTCAGGGGTCCCTTTACCTTTAGACACATACAGGATTGCACTGTGTGACTCATTCATTAGTAATGCCACAGCCAAGCTGAGTACTGATTAATGGAAGAAGCCACCTAGAGGAAGCTTCTAATTAAAGAACAGGACCCACGAAAAGTTTTGATAGCATGTTGCTTATCTGTATTAGACAGCCTGGCACTGCCACTATTTTAAATGGGCTGGGGCTCTCTTGGATAGATCTCCTCAGAGCAGGCCTGAAAAAAGTTGGGAGGGCAACAGAAGAGAATGCTGGAATGCAGCAGGCTGGCAACAGTGTCATCTGGATAAAAGGGAGTGAACAAAAGATGGCAGTTCCAGAATAATGGCAAGTGTGGTAGCCACCCTGTTCGCTTATCTTCTTCTTCGGCAATCACTAGTAGTCAAGTAAGATTGTCTTCCATAAACACAGTTTTAACAGTGAGTCCGTGAGTGACTGTGGAGGCCAATTCTGGATCCACACATCCTTCCACAGTAGGGACATTGGTTTCCAGGCAAGAGTTGATCACGGTGTGGAAGTTTCTCCCTTCCATCCTGAGTTTGAGTGTCTTCAAAGCCCATTTACAGATAGGTAGCCGTGTTGGTCTGTCATGGTCAAAACAAAATAAAAAAATTCCTTCCAATAGCACCTTAAAGACCAACTGAGTTAGTTCTAGGTATGAGCTTTCGTGTGCATGCACACTTCTTCAGATACACTGAAACAGAAGTCACCGGACCTTTCTATATAGTGAGAAGGTGGGGAGGGGTATTACTCAGAAGGGTGGTGGGAATGGGTGATTGGCAGATAGCTGCGATGAGCCTGTTGACGACTCTTAACGACTGCAATAGGTCTAACAGGAAAAAGCAAGGGGTGAGAAGGTGAAAAATGGCTTTGTCATGTATAATGAGATAAGAATCCAATGTCTTTATTCAAACCAGGTCTCTCCATAGTTTTAAGTTTGGTGATAAGTTGCAATTCATAAGTTGCAACTTATCACCAAACTTAAAACTATGGAGAGACCTGGTTTGAATAAAGACATTGGATTCTTATCTCATTATACATGACAAAGCCATTTTTCACCTTCTCACCCCTTGCTTTTTCCTGTTAGACCTATTGCAGTCGTTAAGAGTCGTCAACAGGCTCATCGCAGCTATCTGCCAATCACCCATTCCCACCACCCTTCTGAGTAATACCCCTCCCCACCTTCTCACTATATAGAAAGGTCCGGTGACTTCTGTTTCAGTGTATCTGAAGAAGTGTGCATGCACACGAAAGCTCATACCTAGAACTAACTCAGTTGGTCTTTAAGGTGCTATTGGAAGGAATTTTTTTATTTTGTTTCAAAGCCCATGACACCTTTGGTAAAGGCTGTTCTCCAACTGGAGCGCTCGTAGGCCAGTGTTTCCCAACTGTCAGTGTGTATACTACATTTTTTTTAGATTTGCCTTGAGACAATCTTTAAACCTCTTTTGCTGACCACCAGCATTACGCTTTCCATTTTTAAGTTCAGATTACTTATGTGCCCTCTGGGTGCCCCAAGACAGGTGTTTATATTGGGATGGGTACTGCTCATGCATATTATATTTTTGCAGCATCCATCAAAATGTCAGCCTGTATTTTTTCATTTAATCTGTATCTATCTTTTCTGTGGAAAATCCATTGAATTAAAAGAAATATTGTGCCAGTAACCCATTTGCAATATCCAGATGCCCCTGTCCGGAAGCACTGTCTTTCCCACTCTTTGAATATTTCTTTGCCACAAGGGGGCAGACTTCGACCAGTTAACAGTTCATCTGTTCTTATTTCAACTCAGAAGGAAAGCTTACTGCCACTTGCAAGTAAAAATCTGATTTAATTTTATTATATTTCTGTGCCACTTTTCATTGAAATGAATTCCAAAACATCTTACAAACAAGAAATAATAATAACATGATTGAACAGGTAGCCGTGTTGGTATCTAAAGAAGTGTGCATGCACAAGAAAACTCATACCAATAACAAAACTAAGTTGGTCTCTAAGGTGCTACTGGAAGGAATTTTTTATGATTTAACATAGTAGAACATCACACATAGAGCATAAATCCTATAGAATAATTAACAAATCATTGCAACCATTAATATGTACAATCTATAAAACACTGTAAACAAAGCATAGCTCAGTCGGTAGAGCATGAGACTCTTAATCTCAGAGTCCTGGGTTCAACCCCCATGTTGAGCAAACGATTCATGCACTGCATGGGGTTGGACTAGATCAGGGGTCTGCAACCTCTGAGACAAAAAGAGCCACTTGTACCCGTTTCCGAAGGAAAAAAAAACTGGGAGCCGCAAAACTCGTCATTATAAAAATAACTTTGTTGTCACTTTTTTTTTATTATTTCTTTGTTTGACCCCTCAGAATTACTCCTCCTCATAGAAATAAATGTTAAATTAACAAGTTACCTTTTTGTGTGTGTGTGTTCTTCACTCCCCTTCAAAACAGTGACCAGCGTACATGCCCCCTTTCAATGCAGTGACCAGCGTACATGCCCCTTACAATGTAGCAGGCGGGTGGGCGGGAAGGTGACGTCGGGACGGTGCGTGACTAACGCACGCTCCACCCCCATGCGACGTCACAGTCAGTACAGCGCCCGCCACAGTGGGGAGTGTCGGGGCGCTAGTATCCCCTCGCTAGTATCTGCCCCGGAGCCGTGGCAAAGGTGTAAAAGAGCCACATGTGGCTCCGGAGCCGCGGGTTGCCTACCCCTGGACTAGATGATCCTTGTGGTTCCTTCCAACACTATGATCACAATTAAAGCAAAAGTTACATTACATGATTAACAAATCAATGCATCATTTATAATGTATAAAACAACATTAACAAAATAGCAACCAAAAGATAAACGAAGCACTGTTAAGTTCATATACATACTCTCCTCACCCCCATGATTCCTAACCTTTCACTCTTTTCATTAAAATACACATTCTCATATGATGCCCATGGCAGCAACTCCCTTTTGATGGTTTCCTGGGCTGAAGATAGGGCAGCACAGGTGAACCAACCACCCCCTGACGGCAAGCAGTCTCTCCCCTCACAGTTTTTGTTAGACTGTGAGCTGGCAACTTATCCAAGACTACCATGCAGTCAAGCTGCATGAGAGAGCTGGTTTTTGAATCTGCACTTCCCATATCCAAGCCCAACAATCCAGCAGCCTCTGCAACCTACACAGTGGCTCTCCTTTGACTTGTGCGATTTTTAATAGCCACCTGGTGCTGATGTGTCACTTACCAGCAGAGCAAAGCAAATTTAGAGTAAATCTGCATCTGTTCTCTGAGCAGCAGAACAAAATAGGGGACCTGTACAGTTGGCACTGAAAGACCATGCAGGGGTGGGGAATCTGTGGGCAGACATTGCTGGACTCCCACCAGGCCCACGCAGAATGGTCAATGATTTGAGATGATGGGAGTTGTAATCCAAGCACATTTGTACAGCCACAGATTAGATGTCACCAGGCAACAGCATGAACATCCTACCTTTTTATGATATTCAAACCTCATAAAGCTTCCTAGGTTGACTAATTTCCTTTTTCTCAGTGACCAGACAGCACCCCACATACTGCTGTTCACACCATTCTGCATTTCTGTCTTGGGGGCAGGGGGTGAGAGTAAAGATGATGTAACCTTTTCCCCAGCCATGCTCTCTAGTGAATATGCTAAAGTCTCAGCGTCTGGACACACCTGGTTTGCAGTTTTCTCAGGACAGATGCTTTTTTTCTCCTCGGACTGTTTTCCTTATTCCTTGACTCAGCACTTCTGTGAACTTGGCTAGGACCCTTCAGCTTGTAGTAAGAGACACATTTGATCCTGCTCACCTAATGGCTTCTGAAATCTGAGACATTTTATGTGTTTCGCCACCAAACTCTCTAAGATGTGTTGGGAGTAAAAGTACACAGTCATATTCCTGGTAAATTAGAAAAACGCAGCTCAGTTTCTGAGTCACAGCCCCATGTCTAATCAAACAAGCATGTGGACCCACAGCTTTGACAGAAAGCCCCAAGCCTGGACTGCCGAGAACCACTAGAGATTTTTAGTAATTGTATCACGTCTGATGGGTGACTCAGAAGATTTGGTTGCCCTGTCTTTTCCCTCTCTCTTCTTCTGCCAAGAACTTTGGGACTTGGAGGTTACAATGAATGAAATCATCTGGTTGGGAAGAGGTTCTGGTTCTTTTATCTTCTTTTATTTGATGAGGTGGCAAAATAATGGCTGCAGGAATGTGTGAACTAGTGTTGCAGAATATATTAGGAGGGCAAAAGAGCTGAATGGGTGACCTCCATGTATCAAGGGGAAATAATATTGTTGGTGGTTAAACAGTGTACACTTGTGTGTAATCCACACTAATGCAGACTGGACCTTGATGTCTAATTAAGGCTGATACAACAAAAACAGCTTTGGTGAATTTACTGAATCCGGGTATTGCAGAAGGGCAGGGGTGCAAAACCATTGCACAACTCCAGATGTTGTTTAATCACAGCTCCCATCATCCCTTGGCTTTAGCCATCCTGGTTGGGGCTGAAGGGAGATGGAGTCCAACAAGATCAGGAGAGCCACAGGTTCCTCATCCGTTCAGGAAAGTATGCAATCAACAACCATAGATGTGGTACGTATTAAGGCCCTTCACATAATCAGATTAAAATGCATCTAGATCGTGGTTTTTTTTCCTTCAATTTAGATCAAAGCTGGTTGGGGGAAATGCATCAAAAATAGTATTTAATTTTTAAAAAACTAGGATGGATACAGGGTAGATGTGGATTATAGCTAACACCATGTACACCACTTCCCAAACCAGCAGGAGGAATGGACTGGACATGCAGTAACTGGGAGTATGTACAGAGCTGTAGATACTTGAGTCCATATCATCTAGTGCTCCTCAGACTTACAATGCCTATGATCTGAAGTGTAAATATGATACTGTGGTACCTCAGTTTACGAACTTAATCCGTTCTAGAAGTCCATTCTTAAACCGAGGTGCGCTTTCCCTAATGAGGCCTCCCGCCGCCTGTGCCCTTCCACCGTTCGGCTTCCAATTGTAAACCCAAGGTAAAGTTCTCTAACCGGAACACTACTTCTGGTTTTGCAGAGTTCATATACCGAATAGTTCGTAAAGAGGGCTGTTCTTAAACCGAGGTACCACTGTACTGGAAACCTCAGCGTCATTAAAATGCATAGCATCTTTAGCTGGCTACTAAAAACACAGGAGTTGAGCACAGGAGATCTGATTTACTGGCAACTAAAAGACTCAAGCTTGGAAAGGGAAATTAGCAACCCAGATTAGATAGAATAAAAGTCTAAGAAACCTTCATTGAAACTATACATGGATACCTCAGACCAGAGAAGCCCCATGTCTCCACTGTGCTACCCTGTGGATCCCATCCTGTGCCCACAAGTAATGGCGTATTTGCAACTGATGAGCACTTACAAAGACAAGCGAATACAATCCTTCTGTATGGTGCATCCCATTATAGCAAACTGTGCATGCACAAACTCAAAGAATACATTAGGCATTGTTTTCTAAATGCAAAGAAGCAACTACATTTAAGCTAGAGTTCTGAAAGGCGGGAAGGATGGTAACCTCTGCACAATCATGGTTTAGGTGAGAGCCAGAGAGCCTAGCTGGCTACACTGCAATCCTCTGTTGTATGCATTTCTGAAAGCTTTGCAAAGAGAAAGGTGTTGCAAGGTTACACCAATGACAGCTTTGCTCCCCGCGACCTGCATTGACATCTATCTCTTTTCCCCAAAAGGGGCCGCTTATCTTCGCACTTTACCACATTAGGGTTTCTCACAATAATCTTCGACAAAGCAACTACAAAGCCTTCAGGAAACCACAGGAAGGGTGGTGAATTGCAGGGTGTGTGTTCTGAGTTGTGTAGGGGGAGGGTGTTCTTCCCAGTTGGCACATCATTAGGTTCTTCTACTTATACACTAAAAGAGTGGAGATTATGTGAAGTTTAATTCCTTCCACACTAGTTGTTTAGTCTGAAATGGGTGTCCTTTGTTCACTTGGTTTTTACAGATAACCCAGATGATGTCATTGTTGAAAACAAGTTAAATTTCAGTACAGTTGAGGGTTTAGGGGACTAGTACCCCTTTAATTAGTAGCTTCTACTTTGTCCCTTTATTATAAAGTGGTTAATTAGTTGTTTCCTGTTCACTCACCTGTGGTCACTCCATTCATAAATTGCCTTTAATTAGTTCAGTTCTTGAAGGTTATATGTGTTTAGAAGAGGGAGGTCTTTGCAGCCAAACCATTCCCCCCTTTTTTCAATTAGAGCAATTTTTGCAATGGCAATATAAAATATAATATAAGTTAATGAGTTAAGTATTTTGGTTCCAAATAGGAAACCTGTAAACCCCCCCCCCACTCCCACAGGGTACTTGGGGGACCCTCTAGATGTATGTCTCCTGAGGGAGACTGCTGGCCCAGTTTATAGCAGATCTGCTCATTGTTCATCTGCAATATTTAGTTAGATTGCAGATGAACAATGAGCAGATCTGCTATAAACTGGGCCAGACCAGAACCAGTGCAAAAGAGGTTGTTGTGGGACAGCTGTCTGGTGATATTGGGCCAGAAAATTTGTGTATAAGAGAAAATTTGCATCCTTGGCCAGGACCAGACTTCATGAGGTCCTTGAAACAATGCTGCCAGTGCCACACGCCTCCCCTCTTTCCGGCCAACAGATTTATGAAATGCAGACTTGGACTCTCATTTCAAAGTGGCACCACTGCCCATGCACTGCTAAAACACCACCCCTTGGCCAGCACATCTGTAGCGGCCAATGAGGGGCCCATCTGATCTCCTAGGGACCTTGGCCAATGCCTGACTTGGTCTCCCATTGGAACTGGACCTGTTGTTGGCTGTGCTGCTGCAACGTTTTGAGGGGCTCTGCAACATGTGCACTGTTGGCTCCTTTGAAGTAAGGAGACAGAAGCAGAGCATCGAATGTGCTATTTTAAAACATGGCTTTGGAAATGGGTTTGATGTTTAAACACCCACATCTTAAGGTGAATGGTTTAAAATGTACGTTTCTTGCTTCTCTTCATGTTTGCTGCATATGGGACAAGGAGCCTTGTGCTGAGTCGGAACAATTGCCCGCCTACTCTGCCTGGCAACATGTCTTCTTTTCCAGCCTTGCTTCCTGTGACCCTTCCACGGGAGATGGTGGCGCTTTTGTCATGAAATACATATGTTTTTCTACTGATAAATACCCTCTTCTTTGTAACAAAGCCCTGAAGCGGGGTGAGAAAGTCTCAACAAGCAAGGGTTATTAGATGGCCCACAACAGGCTACTGGAGGCATCCCAGTCCAAAGGACAGAGCTACTTGGGAGTTAAAAATTGTGGTTCTCTTGAGAGTTCTGTGACTTGGCTGCAAAACCCTCTGTGTATCTACCATACCCTTAAAGCACATTTGAAGTGATGCATGACTTCCCCCTCAAAGAATCCTGGGAAATGTAGTTTGTTAGGGGGTTGAATTGTAGCTCTATAAGAGCTATAAACTACAGTTCCCAGCATTCTTTGGTGTAAGCCATGTCCTTTAAATGTATGGCATATACGCAGCCAGATGCTCTGAATAAACATGGGCAAGGGGCCTGGCAGTGCTTTGTCTGTCTCACTTCCCCAAAATGCAGAATGAGGTCAGAAGCATTTGCAAATGGAGGGAAAGTATTCAGTATAGTTAAGTACAACAAAGATACATGTGGAGGTGGACTGGAAGGCAGAGCCAAGAATAAATGCAACCCAAAGATATCTGCTTATTTGCTGGGTGGGAAAGGTTGTCATTCATAGACAGTAGGGAAATGATGCAGGGAGACAACTAATGGGCAAAGATAGGGAACCATCAGCCACATCTGTTGGGGACACACCACTGGTTCTGTGCAGCTGATCTCCCACCCTTTTCGGAGCTGTACAGTTAGCTGAAAGAGACCGAAAAATAGCTGCCGATAAAGCCTCATGAAGCCTTGCTGTCAAGACAGCACCCTGCGGGACATCCCAGGGGATCTGCACCAGCTGGGAGACACTGATAGGCTTCACTGCCTGCCGTCTGTTCACCCTCACTACTCTGGGGACAGCCGACATATATAATCTCCCTTCCTTCCCCCTTCCCTCCTTCGCATTGCCTGCTCTTCCTCTCTGGGTCTATATTTGTCTCCTTAGACCCTTGTCAGCTGGTCCCTGTAGACTTGTCTGCAGACTTGTCTCTGCTCTGCTGAATTTGCCTGGCTACCCCCAGCTCCGCTGCCTATTGTTGTTTTTTAACTGACCCCTTTCGGTAGGTGCTCCAAAAAGCCAGTAGCTTGTGCAGAGAAATATTCTCAGAAGCGTCATACCGCTGTTTGTTAAATAAAAAGCAATGTTGCCATTAAAGCTAGGCAAAAGCATTTCCTCCTAACAACTGGAGGAGTAAGAAGGAGGCATGGGAGTAGGTGATTAAAACATATTCTCTCTGAGTGTCATAAACATTCTGGAGTAACTTCAAGCATGGAGGGTTTGCTGCAGAATACCGAAAAGGGGGCCCTCCTTCTTGGTTTAAATTCTGTGTGTGAGTTCTCCAACAAGCCTGGCACTTCCCTGAAGCAATATTCTGCATATATGTGAGCTCCTCAGTGCTATTCTTCTAGAAAAATAGGTGCTGGAATTCACCATGTACGCCTCCCTCATTCTCTTAGAATGGCAATGGCGCCCACCTGAGAGGTGCCAGAACTGTTCCAGTGAATTCTGGCTGGGGAGAAAAGCCCTGGGGGCTCCTCCGGATGGTTTGTTTATTTGGCATTCATTCTTATTTGCATGCCCAAAGTTTACAAGATGGTTAGACCAAGTCCCCTCTTTATTGAGCTGGCGTTCTGACTGGTTTACAGGGCAGTTACACAGCAACAAACATCCATCCTGATTTGCCTGCAAGGTGTCTTCCATTCTGAATTGTTTTTAACTGCTGCTTTTTTAACACTAGAAGGTGAAGATGATGGTGGTAATTATTGTTAATAGTACTATTTTTATTATTAGTCTGAATTAATTAGCCATATGGTACATTTGTAGTACAGTGGTACCTCGGGTTAAGTACTTAATTCGTTCCGGAGGTCCTTTCTTAACCTGAAACTGTTCTTAACCTGAAGCACCACTTTAGCTAATGGGGCCTCCTGCTGCTGCTGCGCTGCCAGAGCATGATTTCTGTTCTCATCCTGAAGCAAAGTTCTTAACCTGAAGCACTATTTCTGGGTTAGCGGACTCTGTAACCTGAAGCGTATGTAACCTGAAGCATATGTAACCTGAGGTACCAGTGGCGTAGCGTGGGGGGTGCCAGGGGTGCCGGCTGCACCGGGCGCAACTTGGGCGGGGGCGCACTCGCACTAGCAGCTCTCTGCCCCTACTAAAATCCACGGGTTAGGGAGCCCGCGCTCGCTCGGCTTGGCGAGGAGGTCGCAGAAGGGGGAGAGCAAAGCCTTCTGCCACGGGCAAAAAAAGGAGAGGAAGCTGGGCTGGCTGGCTGGCTGGCTGGCTGGCGGGGGTCTGGCTGCGCCTGCTGCTGCCGTGGCCGCTGCTGCCGGGCTTTGACAGCTTGGCGAAGCGGAGGGAGAGGAGCTTTATGGTAATTGCGGCTCTCTCTCCACTGGCCTGCCTTCTGGGTAGCGAGCTGAGCCGAGCAGGGAGTCTGGCAAGGGGGCGGGAAGAGACTTTCCCCCCTTTTTTCCACCTCGCCTGGTCAAAAAGGAGAGCGGAGTCTCCTCAGGGCGCCCTCAGGCAGGGCAGGGCAGGGCAAGGCAAGCAGAGCGAGGAGGAGAGAGAGGGGAAGGGGGGGGGAAGCAGCCAGGAAACGCCGTGGTGTGGAGGGGGAATCATTTAAGGAGAGAAAGCGAAAAGCCTTGGAGAAAGGGAAAAAAGGAAACAAAAGAGGCAGCTCCGGGAGAGCGCAGGGGAAAGAGAAGCCTCACTGCTGCTGCTTGGGAGAGTAAATTACTGTACTTGCCTTGCCCCGGGTTAGGGGGCGCAAATTACTTGCCTTGCCCCGGGTTAGGGGGCGCAAATTACTTGCCTTGCCCCGGGTGCTGATAACCCACGCTACGCCGCTGTGAGGTACCACTGTATTTGTTTTATGTTTTATACTGGTGTGAGCTTCTTTGGGTGGGTTGGGGCCTTGCCTATATAAATCCTGAAATAGAGAAATACTGCTTCATCATGGAGCCAGATACATCATCAAATTCAGAGAAAGCAACTGATGTACATGCATGTGCGAACAAGCCATCTGGTACTGCCCCTCTGAAAGCGTTTTTTCTCCAGTTAAAGTACTGCTGTTAGGATCACACAATTGCATGGGTATGGGTAGAAGTTGAGGTGTAGGACATCAATGTCACAGGTGCTGTCCAATAAGAGCCTGCAGTGCTTATGCAATGCATTCCAGAGAGCACTTCAAATCCTAGTGACCAGTGCTAGATGGAGAAGGGATCACATTTTCCCACTAACAATATATTTGCAGCTTTCTGGGAAAATGTGATATCCCTCACATAGAACTCCTTCCTTAGGAGAAAACATCTTGACTTTCTTGAGTAACTGATGATCCACACATTTTTTTATCTATAAACTTATCCTTTGGAAAGGTTATAAAAATAAGAAATTATCAAGCTAAACAAGAGCTTCAAACAGTAAAATTAAATTCAATGGGGACAAATAGAAAGCATTATCTGGGGAATGAAGTCTGGGGTGGATCCCTGCCAAAACAGATTAAGATTATAGTGGATAACATATTGAATGCTAATACACCTTGAGATGCTGTGGCTCAGGAGTCCTATGAGACCTTTATTTCTTTACATACATTTATGTGGTACTCTTTAAAAGGGTTTGCAAAGCAGGTAACAACTAATAATAATAATAATAATAATAATAAATTTTATTTATATTCCACCCTCCCCAGCCGAAGGCGGGCTCAGGGCAGCTAACAACAATCAAATAATCCAACATTCTAAAAACATTTCATTATAAAAATTAATTAAAATCAAATTGATGGCAACCATTAAGCAAAATTCTGTGCAGATTGCCAGAGGAGGGAGTCAGGCTGCACCCTGACCAAAGGCCTGGTGGAACAGCTCTGTCTTGCAGGCCCTAGTCTCTTGTGACAGAACGTTCCACCAGGCCTTTGGTCAGGGCGCAGCCTGACTCCCTCCTCTGGCAATCTGCACAGAATTTTGCTTAACGGTTGCCATCAATTTGATTTTAATTAATTTTTATAATGAAACTACACATTATCAGTTTAAAACAGCAAATTATCACATTATCACATTAAAACCTATAACATTAGCAGCAGTAGCAGTTGTTAAAACAGCTTGAAATTCACACTAGTAAGTTAAAAATGTACATCAGAACACCTTAAATAGCCAGAGCAAATAAAAAGGTCTTTACCTGGCACTTAAAAGATGACAAACTTGAATCCAGGTGAGTCTTTTGGGGGGAGGGCACTCCAAAGACAGGAAAGACTATGCAAAAGTGGTAATTGCTCTCAAAAATGCCAGTTAAGAAGATTTATTACAGCTCAACATATTTTGGAACACAAAAGGAGCAATATGCAAATAATTAAAAATATAGAAGTACCGGTATTCTAAATACAATTGTATATAATTTTGTTTGTATTACTATTATTATTCTTCATTAATTCATGAATTATTTTTTACGTGTGTCTCAAGGTGATTTACAAACATACCATAAAAACAGCTAAAAATAGTTTTTAAGTGAATACAAAGAACAACCGAAGATAGGTTGAAAAACAATTCAAATTACTGCCTAAGGCAGTGAATAAGGGAATAGTTGACTTATATAATTTTAACTTTTTGTAGATTGCTTCTGAAGAAAGAACTTGCATTCCAAAACATGTTGATCTGTAAGATAAATCTTCTTAGTTGGCACTTTCCAGAACAGTTGTCTTATATTTTGCATTCTGTCTGGTTTCTGTGCCGCCTTCCTAGCTTTTTGCATTCAGAAGACCAGGCAATACCATGTATCTTGGATCAGAAGATCCAAGAAGGCTGGTGGATCCAAAGAGCTCTTAGGGTCTTGGCTACTTAGATTGTAATAACATGGGCATTGTTTTGAGTTCCCCATTGTTTTGGCAGAACGGCCATAGCTCTATCATAGAGCACCTCTTTTCATGCAGAGTGTCCCAGGCTCAATCACCAGTGGCTCATCTTGCCCAGCATTCTATTCTCACAGTGGCCAACCAGATGCTAATGGGAAGGTTGAAAGCAGGATCTGAGCACAACAGCCCTCTCCTCCCTTGAAGACCCTCCAGGTGTCTTTATTTTCCGGTGGCCTTCCCAGATTTACAGAACCTGTCCCAGTTTCTGATTTGATACCAGAATGTCCCGATTTTCCTTAGGACATCCCTATTTTAATCAGAGAAGTGTTGGGGGGCATGCACTTGTAATTCCCAGTAACTAGCATTCAGAGGCATACTACCTCTGACATGGGCAGTAGAACACTGCGATTATGGCTAGTAGCCATTGAAAGCCTTATCCTCCATGAATTTGTCTGATCCTCTCTTTGAAGCCATCCAAGTTGGTGACCATCACTACTTCTTGTTAAAATGAATCCCAGAGTTTGACTATACAATATTAAATATTTGTCCAGATTTGGGGAAAGCACCTGTTCCACAGTCCATATTTAAATGGGATTGGCTATTTTGTCCACCCTCCATTTTCTCTGCTCTAGCAATACATATCCTCCAACATTTCTTCAATGAAAATAGGGACGTCCCATTCCATAACGATGATTTTACTATTTATACACCACACAACTTGTCTGCGGCAACCCAGTAAGATATTCCAACATATATGAAAAACATAATAAAACATTAAACATTTAAAAAACCTTTCCTATACAGGATTGCCCTCTGACGGCTTGGGGGTTGGATAATTCCATACCCTCCAACATTTCTCCAATGAAAATAGAGACGTCCTAAGGAAAAATGGGACATTCTGGGATCAAATCAGAAACTGGGATGGCTTCTCTAAATCAGGGACGTCCCTAGAAAATGGGGTCATCTGGCAACAGATGTCTAAGATAGCTTCCACCTGTAAAAGTACAGGCAAGGGGCCTTCTTTTTTGCAGGGGGTGAGCAGGTTGCAAGAGGCTGCAGTTCATGCTTCACCTGTGAACAACTGTCACTGCTCACAGGCCTGGTTTCTTTTCCTTTTTGATAGGAGCAGGGTCTTCTCATCTGGCACTGACAGTTGATTGGGTTTGATGATATAATCATAAACAAAAATTCACATTGGGGGAAAGAACCAAACACCTGTTCCACTTGAGACAATGGGCTTACTTCTGATGAAGCGAATGCTGGTGAATACCCAAGAAAAACCACAGCTGACACAGGGGATGGAAATTAGCCACCCATAGTCTTTCAGAGGTGGGAAGTCAGAAGGCGGGAACCCTTGCAGATAAATTGGTGTTGCAGGTGGAGCCATGGCACAGGGAGCCTATACTAAGGATGGTGAAAGCACCTGCCAGAAGGAAGGCAAAGGGCCAAACTACAGAGTTTCATGCAAAATGATTCCCAACAGTATTACTGGTCGTGTGGTACAGGTGGGCAGTTGTAACATGATGGCAGCGACATATCTCCAGTGATGCTGTCACAAACATGGGGAAGGGCAGTACTGTGGCAGAGCTGTTAGAAAGTCCCAGGTTCAGGCTTCAGGAAGGACTGCGAAAAACTCCCTATCAAATGCTGAACTAGGTGGGCCTATGGTCTGACTCAAAATTAAGGCCCTTGTTCCCATCAGGCAAAGAAACTAGTAGCCAGGTTTCTCCATCATCCTTGCTCTTCCAGGTTCATTGCCACCATTTTCTAGCATCCCTCTTTCACCTCTTTCAACTCCTAGCCTGACTGTGCATGAAACCAGACTGGAAATGGAGTTGGCTTAAAAGAGCCTTTCGTAACCTGATGCCCACCTGGACTACAATTCCCATCAGTTGTGTTCACTGGGGCTGAGACTGGATAGCAGTCCAAAATATCTGGAGGGCATCAGATTTGGAAAGGCTGACCTCAGAGTGGTGATACAAGACAACAGAAGCAGATGTTCTGAAAAGTGTTTGGGAACATAGTGACTATGTTGAAAGTTTGGGAAATAAATTTTAAAAGTAAGTAATATGCTTGTTTGAAAAGGCCTTGAAATATCCCAAACTTTCAGCAGAGTCACAATGTTCCCAATGTATCTAACAGTATGGATATAAGTAAAATTTAATATAAAAAGACAAAATATACAAAACTAAAGTTACAGTTAAAACAGTAACAGTCCATTCAGATTTTTTTTAAAAAATCAAAACTATCTCCAGTTTCTCATATATATTATTATTATTATTATTATTATTATTATTATTATTATTATTAACAGCTTTTAAAACTCTAGACTGGTCTCTAAACTATAGTACTATAGGTACCAAATGGTGCTCCCTTACAAATGTATCCAAATACAAGGGGCCACCACTGAACAGGCTCTCCCTCTCTTTATTCTCTCTCTCTCTATGGTCACCACATGTCATACGTACTTCAGATGGCTGAGGTACCTGAAGAAAGGCCTCAGACCACAATTTCAGAGACAGGTGCAGTTGCATGGGAGAAGGCAGTCCAACAAGCATCTGGGCTCTAAAAACAGCACTTTGAATTAAGCTCAGCAACATGCTGGGAGCCAATGTACTTGTTTCAATAGAGGCCACATATGATTTCACTACATCTTGCCTGTATCAAGCAACTATGCTGATCCTGTTTCCCCTTCCGCTGCTGCTCCTGTTGTAGCAATGAATACTATATGGACTGAGTCTGCAGGAGTTAGATGCCCATTGGCAGTTACAAGACATCAGCGGTATCCTAGGACATCTATTGCTACACCTCATACTATTTTAAAAGCTTGTTATTTTTCAGCACCAATCCATCAAGAGAACTCAGCTAGTCCTTGTAAAACAGATGTTGTTGGACTCCAACTCTCATCAGCCCTGGCCCGCTGTAGTCCAGTAACATCTGGAGGACCACAAGCTCCTCATTCTGGTTTTCATGTGAAGTAAACAAACAAACAAAGCATAAAGCAGCTAGATCTACCATCATCCATCTAGAGTGGCCTTTTCTGTTTTTATTTGAATTTCCTTTGAACACTTTCCTCCCTAGGCTGTGTACTCTTGTTCTGCAGCCTCAGAGTCTACACAAACCTTTTAAAGTGGGGGAAATGGCTACTACCACATCATGTCCTTCTCAAGGTTGCTAAGCGGAGCCACACCATACATTAAAATGTATATTTTAAAAATTGTCCAGTAGCACCTTAAAGACCAACCAAGTTTGTTCTTGGTATAAGCTTTCGTGTGCATGCACACTTATTCAGATGCACTGAAACAGAAGTCACCAGACCCTTATATATAGTGGGAGGGTGGGGTGGGGTTTTTTCCAGGAGGGTAGTAGGAGATGGGTGATACTCAATGGGTATGGTAAACCTGCTGATGACTGTTAAAAGACTGCAATTAGGAAAAAGTCCTACAAGGGATAGTATGCAGATGATTAGCATATGTAATGAGACAGGAATACAATATCTCTATTAGACCAAGTCTCTCCATAGTTTTCAGTTTAGTGATAAGTTGTAATTCAGCAGTTAAAAGAACACCCAATGCAAAGAATCCTGGGAACTATAGTTTGTTAAAGATGCTTTGAACTGTAACTCTGTGAGGGGGAACTACAATTCCCAGGATTTGTTGGGAGGAATCCTATGCTTTAAATGTGAGTTGAATGTGCTTTATATGCAAATAAAGCAGTTGCCTTCTGTATCTACTTATAGGGACATTTACAGGTAGCATAGTGCTACATTGTAGGGGTCTCAGATGCAGAGTGGAGCAGCCTCTTCTAAAGAGTTAACAGAGCTTGGAGAACATTTGCCAAGGTTTTGAAATCTGATTTTCTTTCTGCAATAGAAATTAATCAACTTCCTATCTGAGAGCAGAAGTAGAAGTTGTTGCAGGAGGGCAATGGGTTAGGTTCTTTGCATGCTGCATGTACCATAGATAAGCAAAATCAGCTTTCATCAAAACCACTGCCTTTAAGCTAAAGGATCAGGGCCCTACCTTGCCATGCCCATTACTGTTCTGCACAGATGGAGCACAACATTTTCTGGATTTGCTTTCCCTATCCTTTGTCCACCCAGTCAGGACAGGGCTGTGCATAGTCTATTCCTTAGTCATTGCAGTGTTGTCATTCATTAAAAGAGCAAGAGTTACTTCAGCCTTCCTGCTCCAAAGTAGATTTGCTTACATATCCACAGCTAATGTCATAACAATGTGGTGTTCAGTATACATTTGAGACATATTTCAAATCTTTTGTGCTATGGTGGAGACTCCTATCTTGGTTTCACTTGCTTTTGCTTTTTAGTGTGGAACAGTAGGCATTTTCACACCAGCCTCTACCAGCCACATGGCTATGAAGATAATATTATAGTAAAGTGCTGCAGAAACCGTAGCTTCATGCATATTGTGGCACTAAGGTGGCATCAGGGTTTAAGACTGAAGTTGTGGTTTCATATGAATAAAGGCAAATGGAAAACTGAATGCCAAACCTTGCTTCTGCACTGTTCTTTTGCTTTACCACAGTACTTTCCCCACTTACTGGTATATCTTCAGTGAAGTGTCATCTTCCATGAAGAAATCATATGCAGTGGTGATATATATATGTAAAACACTGAATGGGCAAAAGTTACCCTGACATCTACAGGGGTCCTTCCCCTGCTGAAAGTAGACTTGAAAGAAGCATTTTGTTGTAACCATTGTAATGGGTTACAATGGTGTGTGCATGGTTGCAATGTGTGCGTGGCCCCCACAATAGCTAATCTGGTTTGCAAATTTGCCCACAGGCCCTAAAAAGTTGGCAACTCCTGCTTATCATCATATCAACCTTAAAAGTATCATAGTGATAATGCATGATGACCCCTCCCAACAGCTGTCTCCTAAAGAGGAAGTACCATATTCTCTGTGATAGGTAGAGGCATTTGGAAATGGGGCCTTTCTCTAGGAAACACTTGCATAAACAAATAGTTCAAGGTGGAGACAATCCCTTATCTTAAAAAAAAAGAGCCTGTGGAATCCTGTCTCAGTATGATTCCACAGGGGAAAAGCCACATTAAAGGGTCTCCCACTACCCTCCAGCATTGAAGAAACTATTTGTGTGCACATGGAATCACTGTTAATACTGATTAGCCTTTAAGAATAAAAACTGATGAAGCCTTAAACAATCCTAATTATTTTGTTTTATTTAAGGCATTTATGTACAGTACATACCACCCTTCAAAATAGTTATTCCAAGGCATCCCCTGAGTTGGGAGAAATTCTTTCTGTCTTCAGGATTTGTAAACTCCTGTCATTAACACCCTGATGCAAAGGGTGCTCTGCAGTATGTCCATGAATTTTGGGCTTCATGTTGCACAGTTCCAGTAGTATATGGCCCAAAATGATGATTAGCAACACCCATAAAAATCACAATCAGGGGGAAAAATGGAAGTGATTTAATGTATTTGTTTTTAGGTTGCTGAGTCTTTCAAGTGTGCTTTACATTTTTATTTCTCTAGTGTGAAGGCCAAAGAGAATTGCTGTCATGCCTAAAAAACTGTCATACCTAGAATTGTAAGTGTCAGGCAGGGACACACTATTACCTACTACAGTAGATGCAGCAGTGGAAAATACCAGGTGCCCGTCTACATCTGCTGTAGTTTCTTTATGAAAGCCTACAGAATTTCCACTAGTCTGTTTGGGAACTGTTCTGGAGATTTTGATGGGGGCAGGAGGAAAGTTTCTTCAGAATGTACATACACATGCTGAACTCTCTCCTGTTCTTTTCATCAGAGATTTAACAGTGAAAGTCTGTGACTGCCTACTAAAAAGTAAGTCAAGAGTCAAAGCATGCCCTCCAACATTTCTCTGATGAAAATAGGGACGTCCCATTCCATAATGATATTTTTACTATTTATACCCCACACATTTTATTGGGTTGCCCCAGCACTCTGGGCACCTTCCAACATATATTAAACATTAAAAAACCTTCCCTATACAGGATTTCCTTCTGACGGCTCAGGGGTTGGATAACTCCATACCCTCCAACATTTCTCTAATGAAAATATCAACATCCTAAGGAAAAGCGGGACATTCTGGATTCAATTCAGAAACCGGGATGGCTTCTCTAAATCAGGGATGTCCCTTGAAAATTGGGACACTTGGAGGGTGTGGTAGGGACGCCCTTCCAGGTAAATAAGTATAGGATTACAGCCTTAATGTAACTAAAACTAAGTAAGTCTAATCTTAAGAATATTTAATTTTAAGCAAGGGAGTTTTTAACCCTTTATCCCATGCTATTTTCTGAATCCATAACACACCCCAGCTGCAGTTGGAGGGGGGGGTAGAGTCTCAGTAGGTGTACCTCTGTCTGCCCTGGGCTAATAGTAGTGTCATGAGAGGATTCAGATCAAGGAAAGGACAACCCCATTCTTTGCCGCTTCGTCCCTGTCAAATAGCAGCTCCCACAGCTGCTTTGAAGTGAAAAAATATTGCACAAGATTCAATCACCTATGTGGCTCTTAGATTAACAGAACGGCATGGAATGTTGAACTCATAAATATTTATCTGAATATAATTTACACATGAAATGAAAAACCTTTAAAAAGACTGACTGCATGCCCTGGAAATTCCTGAGCATGCTTTACTTTTAATCACTTCTGATCTTAGAATTATCAGGTAGACTATCAAAGTGTTGTGCTGATGAAGGATGCTTTGAAAGAATGATTTATTTATAAGTCATGTGTTGTTTTATGATAAGTATTTTACCGTACACAGATGAATAATGTTTTCACTCAAAATACATTGGGCACATGGAACAGTTATTATTAAAGGATCCTATTTTTATTATATTTCATAATAAATTAGACTTCTGCATATTTGGGTGCACCAAATATTAGAAAGGTGGCCTGTATGATTATTAGCAGCCTGCTAGTACTAATAATCATGGAAGCCTAAGTGGCAGAGCAAAATGTGCTATTCTAGGGAGTGAGAGCTCTTCCCTGAGGAGATGAACTATCAACACCAATTTTATACAAAGGAGCAAAAGACTAAGCCAAAACTGACCATCATACAAACCCTTTAACGTGATAGTTGAGGCAATGAAAAGCAGAACTATGTTCAGTTCACTGGGCTTGCCATTACTGTCAGCTTACTTCCTCCAGGGGTGCAAATGAAGAGGCAGAAAATAGATGTTCAACCTGCTTGGAAGCAATGGTGTGTTTCAAAAAAAACCAGCACAACTATATACAAATAGTTTTTTGTCTATTTAGATTTTACCTGCTAGTTTCTGCACAAGTTATTCCTCAAGTAAACAGGTGCTTGAGGGTGATATTTTTGGCTGCAAAAGAAATTTGTAAACCACTGATTTGGAGGCACAGAAAAATGTCTGCATTTTTACGATTCAACTTGCACTGGACTTTAAGCTGTGTTTATTAAAGATCTGTTGTTGTTGTTGTTTTGAACTAACCCAGAATCCAAAAGAACAATAGGCATGAACCCAGACAGATGACCACTTCTGACTTGAGCTGAGACCTAATGTTTGTGGTCGGTCGGGGGAGAGTTGCGGTTTTGAGAATGAAGAGGCCAGGTCCCAAACAGTTAACTTCTATTTTCCCCCCTGCCATTCTGTCATCATGAACTGTATCTTTTTGGTACAGTTGGGATACGTTTTGAATTTAGAATTTCATTTAATGCTGAGCCATCTTGAGCATACTCGCAACCTTAAGAACACTTTCAGAGTCCCTGTTGATGTGTAGCTGATACATAACTGAGCGGTGGTGTGGGGTAGATCACATCCACCCAAACATTAGGAAGAACTTCCTGACAGTAAGAGCTGTTCGACAGTGGAATTTGCTGCCAAGGAGTGTGGTGGAGTCTCCTTCTTTGGAGGTCTTTGAGCAGAGGCTTGACAACCATATGTCAGGAGTGCTCTGATGGTGTTTCCTGCTTGGCAGGGGGTTGGACTCGATGGCCCTTGTGGTCTCTTCCAACTCTATGATTCTATGATCCACAAGCCACACATCACCATCACAGCAGTGAATCCGTAATGTTAGCCTCAAAAATTGTCTCCTTCCCTACAGTCCCTAAGAATGATTTATACATACATACATCACTGGAGTAAAAGCAACTGCTTAACAATGACAGAATTTCCTTTACATAAGGAGATTTGACCTGATCCCTAGCCAAGCGCAATGAGTTTGGTAATGAAGGTAAACCAAGCAGGTTCCTTTCGATTTAAGTTTTGGCTTTTTTTTCTGTTCTGCTTTTTAACATGCTGTTGCAACCCTAAGGCTCTGGGACAGACAAGACACTGCTTCACACAGGACACATTGTAAATAAAATGAAATAAATTAAATGGAACAAGACACAGAGCAGAACATCTTGTATTTGTCTGTTTCAAATAGCATTTAGAATGATAAACATCCCTGGTTTCAAAAGTACTTCCCATAATTTTTTTATTTCCATGCACCCACCTGTCCTATCCCAGACAGAAGGTTTTGATCTCTATTATACACTCCCTGATCTCTGAGCAGTGAGAGATTTCAGGAGTCCCAGCACATTCCTTGGAATGAAGGCCAGGGGAGACTATGGCACTGTTGTGATATGATAATCATTTACCCAAATATATATGCTAGGTGGAAGGTGGAAGGTTTATAGCATTAGCACTCTCGTAGATCTTGCTCTCTCATTTAGTTTCCAGGTGGACTCCTCAATGCCATAACAGTGGACCAGCAGAGCAAACAAGTCACACTTTTGGGGCCTCATCCACACTTACCTTTTGCCCCACGCTTCCTAGGCACAGGTGTAAAGTGCCATGTCTGAGCACTTTTTAAAAAAATGCTCGGTGCTGTCCCCACAAAACCCCACTCTTTAAAAGCAATTCAGGTTTTCCCCAGATTCCCATTTGCTCCAATTCAGTGGTAAAGCATGATTTTTTGCAGGGAGAGTGCTAGCGCAAAACCTACAACACTCAGACCCAGTGCTTTAAAGCACAGACCACTGCCTAGCTCCAGCTCCAGCTCCAGCTCCAGGGTTGACTGTTGTACTCCCTAAAGCATGGAGACACCTTGCTGACACCATATCCAGGCCAAAGGGGTGGTGGAGGAGGAGACAGAGATGTCCCCTTTGGCTTAGCTTAGCTTCCAGAAATGTCTCCAGCTGTTTAATTTCTATGGCAACACTTTTGCACAAGAAGAGCCTGTTAGATCAAGCCAATAGTCTATCCAGTCCAGCATCCTGTTCTCACAGTGGCCAACCAGATGCCTGTGGGAAGCTCACAATCAGGATCCAAGCTCAACAGCACTTCTCCTCCAGTGGTTTCCAGCAACTGGTATTCAGAAGCATGCCGTCTTTGACAATAAAGTCAGAGCAAAGCTACTGTGGCTGGAAGTCATTGATAGCCTTTATCTCCATGAATTTGTCTAATCCTCTTTTAAAGCCTTCCAAGCTGTTGACCATCACTGCCTCCTGTGTGAAGAAGTACAGTACTTTCTTTTGTCTGTCCTGAATCTTCTAACATCCAACTTCATTGGAAGTCCATGAGTTCTAGTTATAAGAAAGGGAGAAAACACTTTTCTCTATTCATTTTCTCTGTACAGTGGTACCTCGGGTTACAGATGCTTCGGGTTACATGTTTTCAGGTTGTGGTCCGCGGGAAACCTGGAAGTACCGGAAAAGGTTACTTCCGGGTTTCGCCGCTTGCACATGCACAGAAGCACCAAATCACGTCACGCACGTGCGCAGACACGACATTGCAGGCTATGAACGCTGCGGGTTACGGACGTGCCTCCATCACAGTTATGTCCGCAACCTGAGGTTCCACTGTACCATGCCTAATTTTATACAGTTCTGTCATGGGCAGCTTCAAGACTCCTCCCTTCTTTTATCTTTAAACCAGGCTTGAATCTAGACTGGCCTTCAAATAAAGGACTGTACTCTATGGCCACCCCTACTATCCCCAAGATTGTCCTGGGGGACCTAGGCTAGGCCTTGTTCACAACATACACTTATAAAAAGTTTGCCTGGACATGAACATAAAATGAGAAACCCACATTGGCTACAGCAATCATCTGGTTCACAAAATGGCTGTTCTGCACTGAATAAACAGCATTTTGTAACGATGCATTAAGGATGCTTGTATTAACCTGACCCTTGATCAATTGTGAGCAGCTGGGTTCAGTTCACACTGAGCTGAGATGGCATAGGATGTTTAGAGCAAACCACAAGTGTAATCAAGCTCTACACTTCTTCTCTGCTGCATGGGTTTCCTTTAATTAAAAGAAGACAATCCAAACTACCACAGAGAAACTGTGACTTGAATAAAGTTAGCTGAAATGTATGTTCTGTGTGATCATGTTTAGCTTTAATTCTGTTAGCAGGACTGTGTTTGCCATGGGATCTTTGGCTCCACATAGTCTATAAATAGGCACTTGCACACACACACACACACACACACACACACACACACACACACTCTCCCTCTCTCTCTCTCCCTCCAGTGTTGGGTATTGTGGGTCTCAGACTCTGGGGAGCAGTTCCCTACTTCCTGCATCACCACAGCAGCTGGTAGAAGAAGGAACTGCAAGTACTTCTATCTAACCTAAAGCTGAGTTTGGGATGCTGGAAGATGACTCAGCAGAACAGGGAAGCCATATGACCTATATCACTTTCTAGATCAGTGTTTCCCAACCGGTGTTCCGCGGCACACTAGTGTGCCGCGAGACGTTGCCTGGTGTGCCGTGGGAGGGAGGCGGGCGAGTCGGGCGGCGAGAGGCTAGGAAGCAAATGGATTGCGAAGTCTGCCAGGTTCAGATTTGGGTCTCGGCTGTTTCCGGCAAGTGCAGATTCGGGTCTCGGCTGTTTTCGGCAAGTGCAGATTCCGGACTCGGCTGTTTCCGCCGGCCCAACTCGCCGATCCCGCGCCGTACGTAAGAATTCTCGAGGAAAGGCGCAGGCGCATTCCTCCTCGGAGAGAGCGGCCGTTGGCGTCCAAGATGGCGGCTGTGCTGGCTGAGGGGAGCGCGGGCGGCGCCGAGTCCGAGGCAGCGGCTGTTCCGCCCATGGCGGGGCTGGAGATGGTCCAGCAGGGAGCCGAAGCCCGGGTCTACCGGGGCCTCTTCCTAGGCCGGCCAACTGTGGCGAAGCACCGCTTCCCGAAACGTTACCGGCACCCGCTGTTGGAGGAGCGCCTGAGCCGCAGGCGGACGGCGCAGGAGGCCCGCTCGCTGCTTCGCTGCCGGCGGGCAGGTGGGCGCGCCTCGAGACTGGACTGCGCGGGGCAGGGGCGCGGGCTGGGATTCCATCTCCTTTAAATTGCATGACCGGCCCACCTCTTTGCAAGGAGTGCGATTGGGAATTGCAAGCAAAGCAGCCACGCAGCTCGATTCCAGTCGTTAGTGACCGAAACTAATTCCCCCCCCCCCCCCGCTATAGGCAAGGAAGCTGAAGACTGGTTATGGAAGGCGGTGGGCTGGTGGGCTGGTTTGCGAACATTTTTCAGAAGCCAAACGTGCTCCATTTTGCATGCCATGCTTCTGTTTTGCGGTCTGTCTGCTTTTGCTGTTTATTTTGCATTTTTGTCTTTCTGACTTTTTTGTTTTGTTTTTGTGACTGACTGATTGATTGACTGATTGTGTGACTGCAGTACATTGTTTATTGCTTTCATTTTATGGATCAATGGTCTTTATCGATAGTAAAATTCATGTTAAATTGCTGTTTTAGGGGTTGTTTTTAAATGTCTGGAATGGATTAATCCATTTTGCATTACTTTCAGCCAAACAGGCCCAGGTTGCGCACTGAATAAAGTATTTTATAATTTTTCATATTTCTGTTTACTTACTATTTCATAATAAAGTAATTATAAAATACTATCTTTGTGTTTATTTGATTCCTATTAAAGAGAGTTACTTTATATATAGTCAATATAGGCACAGAGTTAATTTTTTAAACATTTTCTAATGGTGGTGTGCCTCGAGATTTTTTTCATGAAACAAGTGTGCCTTTGCCCAAAAAAGGTTGGGAAACACTGTTCTAGATCTTCTCACCTCTTCAGTGTGAGGGCACTTCTTGTGGCTTGGTTCAGCGGATTGTTGAAATGTTCAGAAGCAGACCTTTAGAAGCAAGGATGATAGCACAAGTGGGTTACACAGTTCTCAAAGCAGCCCCAGTTCAACAAAATACTCAGCACATCTTGGAATTTCAAGTATTTGGACAAGAGGGTAAAAAACAACAACAATCAGTTTAGGAATCACGGCTTGACAGTCTGGTCAGATGGAGTTGGCCAGGATCTTTCCAGAGGGTCAAATAATGCCCCAAATTAATTTTAGCTATGTCATTATATTCACACAAGTCCCTTTTTGGCCACAGTTATGCATTGTGGGTGGACAGAATTTGCAAATAAAAGGAAACATAACTTTGAAGAGGTATCTGTAAAGTGAGGGCAAAAAGATGTGTGGTCCTCTTGAAAATAAAATAATAAAATAAAATAAAAAGTTGTGATGAATTGGATTCTGAAAAGTTGGATTCAGAATAGAATAGCAAACATTAAAAACACTGATAAGGTTGATGGAGAATGTGAGGGGGGTGGAGTAGCAACAATGACAGAGTAAAAAAGTTGCAAGGCAATTGACCAAATTATTTACATGACATTGTGAAAAGATTATTGATTATTGAATTAGATGCTTGGGACATGGAATGAGGTGACAACTGTATGTGTGGGTTTATACCTGGAACAAATAATCATACATATATCAATTGCAACCAGCAGCCCTTAAATCATTTGGTCAGACTTTGCATACCTTCACATACTGTATACTGTACAACATATTTTGTCCCTGAACACATAATTAACCTGTTGCAATTCATGGCCATAGGTTGCACACAACACAAGCTTCTGTATTTCTTCAGATTTATATTCTGCCTTTCTACATAGCACCCAAGGAGGCGAAGGACACTAATAAAAACTATCACTTTAAAATAAGGAGCAGCAGAAAACAGAAAATGAAGTCAGGTAAAATAATAGCTAAAAGAAGCCTGTGAAAGCTAAAATGTATTTCATAGTGGGAAACAGCAGAAAATATGGTGGCGGGGGTGGGTGGGTGGACTGTCCAGCTCGTAATAAATGGCTCATCTACAGCACAGCATACTGCAGCTGAACAATTCGGTGTTGACTTGCTTTACAACATGGTGTGAATTTCTGTTTTGTCTGTTTATCTGTTCCTGTAACTGCTGCCAAACAAGAAGCAACCCCTGAGTTGGCACCTCCAAATTCCACAGAAAGGACTAGGGGCCCCTCTGCATGACTCTAAAGGATTTCAGTTTTCCTGTTCTCATCTGTGCACTCAGACAAAGGCATTCAGCTTATCCAGATCACCCACTGTCTGCCAAACATAACCTGACAGCAGTTTGCTGGCCACAGCAAGTGGCAAAGAAGGCTATCTCAGAGTGGGGAAGGAATCTGCCTCTTCCCAGTATGGTTACCACACTTCCAGCTGTACATGCGCTACATTACCTAAGTAAGAGTGTGCAAACTGTTATCTGGACATGCTGTTGCACACATTGCCTGTGCAACTCCATAGGGTAGCACAATGGTGACATTCCATGTTAACAGGATTTATACACGATGTCCTCCAGAAGGACTACAGCTCCCAGCACCCCAGTCAGCATAGCCAAAGGTCAGGGAGTTGTAGTTCAGCAAGCTATGGAGGACAACAGGTTAACCTCCTGTGCCCTGTAGTCATCAGTATGAAGATCCTGGTGTATAGCAGCGACGTTACCCTTACTGCTATTTTGTGACCCTTTAATTGTATTTGATTATTAATATTTCAAAATGTTTCCAGTTCTGTTCTCCTGTGCTACGAGTACACATCCAGTTACATTTTTTTTAGATGTAGAGCCAACAGCTGTTCTCCGCCCGCACAACAAACCCATTCTTCTCCTCCTATCCCTTATGTGTGCAAGGTAATATATCACACTGTTGTAGCTGGATTGGGCCTTGCAGGAGTATCATCTGCGACAGATAAAATGTATTTGGTATGCAAAAAATGATACTTTGATACACAAATGTAGTGCAAGGAATGTGTTTGCAGGTGGTGGTACTGATAACAGCATTTATATGGCTCTTGATTACTGAGTTGTATGTGAAATATTTTGACAACATAAGCTGGCATTATATTGTCTGAATAGTGTAGTTTGGGGTGAGATGTTTGAATTGTAGACCTGGGAGAAGAAAAGATGGAGGAAGACTGGGAGAAATTCAAGATGTATCTACAAAAACATTGTAAATTGTTTGAATGTTAAGAAGGATGCTAGATTATAAAAAACTGGCCACCACTAAACTAGATTTAAATTTGATGATAAGTGAGACTAAAGAAAATATAAAAACTTTATTGGAAAAAGTGTTAAATTATATTGGAATGTGTGGACATGAGATTGTAAACAAGTTGATAATTTGTTTGGAAAAATTCTTTTTTTTAATGATGTAAATGGGAGAGGGGGACGTGAGGGAGTCCAAAGAAGTGAAGAATTCGTTGTTATAAAAGTAAGATTGTTTGATGTGTGCATTTATATTTTAAAAAAAAACCTTAATAAATATTTATAAAAAAAAAAAAGAGATGTTTGAATTGTGTAAACTGAACTGAAACATCTGAAATGTAATGCAACTAGCTAATTCCATGAGGTTTTACTATGCCTGTGTGCATTAGATGGCCATGTGTATTACACTACTTCAGCTGTGAGGCACACAGTTAACCTTTCAGTTACTTTCAGTATTACAGTATTAACATTGAAGTGAGACCCTGTCAGCATATAACACTTCTGCAGTTTGCTGGTTGGCAGTTTGCTGCTGGGCCAAGTTCAAGGTGTTAATACAGTGGATGCTCAGGTTGCGAACGTGATCCGTGCGAGAAGCACGGTCACAACCCACAGCGTCCGCAACCCGCAGCACCGCGTCTGCGCATGCGCGGGTTGCGATTTGGTCTTCTGCGCATGCGCAAGCGCCGGAAGTAACCCGTTCTGGTATTTCCGGGTTTCGCCACATCCGTAACCCAAATACGCGCAACCTGAAGTGTCTGTAGCCCGAGGTATAAAGCCCTTAACAGCCTGGAACCTTTGACTTATGAGATTGCCTTACCCCATGTCTGCCCACTTGACCACCTCGATCTGCAGAACTGGCCCTGTTATAGGTGCCACGTAACACTTGTTCCGCATTTGTAAGAAATCAATATTTTAGTGTGCCATCACCCAAACTTTGGAACTCCCTGCTTATTGACACTGCATTCTTTCCGGTGCCTGCTAAAACCATTTACAGTATGTATAGGCAACCCTATCCAGAAATGTAGAATCTTGACATCTTTTAATCTGGTTTTTAGTCTCTCATTGATTTTATTTATTTGTTTGTTGAATGTTTTAAATAGTTGTTTTTGACTGTTTTTACTGATAATTTTATTGTTTTCTTCTATAAACTACTTTGATGTTTTGTTAAAATCAAGCAGTATATAAATCTTGGGAAATCAACATAGAAAGTTATTAAGTTCCGAAAGCACAAACTGAACATTTCCCTTCTCATCCCACCACTATTCTGTATTCCTGATAGATTAAAGCAAACAAATAAATGACATTTTGCTACCCTGGTTTTAAAAAGTATTGCTAATACTCTGAGCATGTGCAGTTTCAATACTTTAAACTCATTTGATCAAAGCATCATCATGGCTACTGGAAGAAAATGAAGTTTGCTTTTGGTGCTCTAATGCTAAACATATTTACAGTGTTACCTTGGTTTAAGAACAGATTCGTTTATGAACAACTTGGATTAAGAACGCTGCAAACTCGGAAGTAGGTGTTTTGGTTTGTGAACTTTGCTTTGGAAGCAGAACACGTTTCATTTCCTGTTGAGTGTGTTCCATTTGTAAATTGAGTCCCCCGCTGCTATGCGAAAGCATGCCTTGGTTTAAGAATGCTTTCGTTTAGGAACGGACTTCCAGAACGGATTAAATTTGTAACCCAAGGTACCACCGTACTTGGGAATTGGTACCATTTTGTTGTAGAAAGGGCCAATATATATTTTAATATAAAATAAAAGCACAATGAGCATCTCTAATCATATACATGATACACTGGCCTGTCCCTGACCCTGACTGTGTAATACACTACATTTAAAGCACATGAATCCAAAAATCCTGGGAGGCGGCAAATTCATCTCCAAGGAGCATACTTTAGCCACTGCAGCAGTGGCAGCTGATGAAGATGATGCATTCCTTGGAGGCCAGATCTACTGCCCCTGTGCCTAAGGCAGTTGCCTCACCTTGCCTCATGGGTAGGTTGGTGCTGCGTCTAGGTAATAACTTGGGAGGGCCCAGCCCTATATGCACCAGTGCTATGCCTAGGGCTGCTTAAGAAATCCACAGCTGAGATGTTTGAATCTCATCTCAAGAACTTGCAGTTAATAATGCAAATTCTTAACCATCTAGTGAGTCTCAGATTCTCCTAGCTTGGTTTTTACCAGAATAATACAGTCTACTTTCAGTATGTGTGAATCTTTTCACAGAGAATTGCCACTATTCACTTGGTCAGATACCATGACTTGGTTTGCAGAAGCTGGTCATAAAGGTGTGTGCAGAGAGGTTAAAACCTTTGCAAGCTGGGCCCTACGCAGGAGGCGTTATAAAGTAGAAAACCAGCTGTTGATGAAGCATTATCAGTCCCTGTCAACAGGCTGCTGGGTTTTTTTCCCTGTCTTCTTTTGAAACAAGATGGATTCTAAGAAACTGAGACAGTAAATGGTAGGCTGGGGAAGCAGTAGGACAAAAAAGCCCTTTTGCTTATCTTGAACTATTCTATGGCTGAAGGGTGTCATGTCGAAGGGCTGCCTCAGATAATGCAGGAGCTGGGATGCCTTGATTAGTATGAGCAGAAGATAGCTTCTGAAAAGACCTTGTGCTTAAAGTTCAGAAAAGAAGCCCAAAGAAAGGAAAAGAAAGGAAAAGAAGACAATGATCTAATTAAAATATCTGCTTAAGGCAATGCGTGGCTTGCCAGTCATGTTAAACAAGGGATGGAGAACTTGTGGCCTTCCAGATGCTGTTGACTACAGCTCCTATCATCCTGTTCATCCTCCTATCAACTGCTTTGGTCACAGTTGATCCCTTCTGGATCAGTGGTACCTCGGGTTAAGTACTTAATTCATTCCGGAGGTCCGTTCTTAACCTGAAACTGTTCTTAACCTGAAGCACCACTTTAGCTAATGGGGCCTCCTGCTGCTGCTGCACCACCAGAGCACGATTTCTGTTCTCATCCTGAAGCAAAGTTCTTAACCTGAAGCACTATTTCTGGGCTAGGTCTGTAACCTGAAGTGTATGTAACCTGAAGTGTATGTAACCCGAGATACCACTGTATTCCCCATCCCTGGGGCAAACCATCATTCATGTTTAACCCAGGCATCACAATCTCATGCAATTTTGCACTGTGATCTAGGCCCTAAAAGCACTTTTGGGGGACCATGAACTCGCATGGTCACGTGACACGCATCAGAGTGCAGCCCCGGAAGATGGTGCCTCATTTTTTGTTTTTTTGTGATGTGATGGAGGGTATGATATAGCTAGTGCCTCATTCCATGCTTGCAGAGGCAAGGCAGAGCCTTATAAAGAACCAGCTGTACACAATTGTTAAGGCTGGAATCCTGCGCAGGCTTACTGCACACAGCAGGACTTACTGCCAAGTAAGGACAGATAGGCCTGCACCACCCATATTATTTTGGAGGAGTGGGAGGGAAATGTCCCCTGTAGAAAACAACAAATTTTCTGAAGTCCCCCTCCCCCTGTGTGTGCCATTTCCAGTTGTTATTCTCAGGCAGAAGAATGCATATTAGAAACGGAGGCTTGTGCCCAGCCACACCCTGTCAGTTTGCCGTTGCAGTTTCAGTAGCCATGTAGTGGAGGTCAACAGAGGTGACTACCACTGATTGCTATCTTTGGAGGCAGTCAGGATTCCTTTCTGCTAGCCTTGCTGGCTTGTGTGGTTCCTCTTAGGCTATGAAAGCCTGAACTAAACTCTTCCTTTAAAAAAAGAATTAAAAGAAGTTAACACATAATCATATTAATGATGACTAGGACTGAAACCAGCAGGGATTTTTTTTTAAGGTTCTGTCCTCACCAGTATACTTCTACCACAATAACATTTTGTTTTGTAAAACATTTAAACTGAGTGACACTCTGCAGATATGTTTCACCAGATCACCAACATTTTACAACCCTAAGCCATCCTGTGCTGTCCTTCACACATGGATGAACAAACTGGAAATGTGGAGCCACAGTTCCACTGCTGGGTTTGACTGCCTTTGGCTGCTGGGCTGTACATGTGACAAATTTTGAGTGTCTCACTTGCAGTGCTCCAACAGGTGACTGGTGCTGACAACAGTGACAGTCAAATTAATTTTAAACATTCTTCACATTTCAGCCTCAACTTGTGAGTTAGTCCTAAGCATGCTGTAGGTGATGGACCTGAAAAGAAAAGGCAAGAGTGTAATGCTGTGCAACTCTAAATATGTTCACTGATTTCAGGCTCTGACAAAGACTAGTGGTGTGTGGGAGCATTGGTGCAATGTCAAAGCAAGTGGAAAAATGAGGCAGGCTTGCATTTGCTTTTCGGAAGAACTCTGCAAAGCTTCAGGTGGCACAGGTTCTGATGTTCCCAAACTTTGTTTGATTAAAGTTGTGGCCGTTTGAATTCAGTTTAAGGTGCATTCAGACTCTTGTTTTGTTTAGAGCCTTTCCAGAAGATTGTCTAGAGCATGATTATGGTGGAATCATTATGTAAAATATATGCTTTTTGTGCTTTGGGATTTCTCTTGATCAAAGTATAGCTTGCTGGTGCCAAGGCTTAAGAATCCAGGTCATGGATGGTGGGCCATTTGTGTCTAGTTTTTGATTGATGATACTGCCCCATAACTTATCATAAATTGCACTACCACAGGGCATTGCACTTCCGCAAGATGAAGTAATGGTCACCGACTTGGATGGGCCTGTGGTCTTATCTGGCAGGGTTCTTCTTATGTTCTTATATTCTGACATGAACATGAACTTTGTGGTGGGTAGTCTGATGTTGCACCATCTTTTGGCTGAATAGCAGGATAAAAATGCTGAGCAGCACAAATGGTGAGCAACACAAGCCCTCAGCATGCCTGCACCGAACTATACACTTTCCTTATCACCACCCTCATCATTATTTCTGTAGAGCCACAGTAGTGTTATATTTCCCCCCCTCTCGTGCCTAGGTATGGTACTACTATGCTCATAATAAAACTCATTCTTTTCCCCTTGTTTTGTGTTGAAGGCCCCCCCAAAAGCAAGGCTACCTAGAGGTAGCTTAAGATATTGGGTGCAGGAGTCAGAAAATCCAATGGTGCCCCCCTCCAGATGGTAAAAAACTAACAGAACTACCTAACCAGCAATCTGCTGCTATATGGTCAAAACTTGCCTCTTGTCATGAGCTTCCTCACTCTGCTTAGTAATAGGGCTATTCCTGTAGCCACTGTCACCTCTCCTGTGCTGCTCTATTGTTTCATCAATTTGTATTTGAAATGAAGAAAAAAAGCTAGCTCCTAATTTGGAGCCCTCAGCCAGCCTAATATTTTACTAGGAGGAAAAATGCAAAGAGCAGCATGATTATTCCTCTCCCTGCCCATCCCCCTGCCCCTCCATTTCATGGTGACTTCATACATGCAACTGTGTGATTTTTCAAACATGGAGTACTGTATAACTATCCGTAATGGACTGTGTCCAAAGCAGAAAGTGAATCATTGTGGGCTACAAACAAAGCTGAATGAACCAACACATTTCATGGGAAAGGAACAGAGCAGCCTGGAGGACAAATGCTTTCTAGAACTGGTTTGGTCCATAGGAATTTGACCCTGTGATTTTCCCCAAGGATACAATTGGGATTTCAGAGCATGAAGCTACATCTCAGAAAATAAAGTTTTGTCTTCTGCTTCCATCTCCTTGCTTTTCATGGTAATCCACACACCCTGTGCAATCTCCAGCTGCTCAGTATTTAGCCACTCTGGCTGAAAACCAATGGGAACCCCAGAAATCCAAAACCTCAGTGCTCACCTGCCTCCAGTTCTCTTAGACCTATGCTTTAGGTTTGTACCCTAATTCTGTGTTAAAGAGCTGCAAAGACTGGGGAACTGAAAACTTCTGGACAATGCCACCACCTTTTGGGGGGTGGGTGGATTTTGAGTTTTTTCAATTTTGCTAATTCTATAGTACTGTACTGTTGCTACCCATTTTCGTTGCTAATTATCTTGTTCCTATACCATGAATAGCAGTCTTCAGGGGAGAGCTACTCTTCTCCCCAGCCTTCCCACTTATCTATGTAGCACCAGTAGTGTCTACGTTTCCTAGGATAATCTGCCTACCCACCCATCTACTCTTCCTTTTCCTCACAAAGAGCACCTGCTGCTATCTTTGCTAATATTGCTCTCCAGAGGGGCATATGTATTTTTCTGTTGTTTTTTTTGCAAAAGAGCATGTGTGTCTTTACCAACACCAATGCGCGTAGTTCATATTTTATTTTATTTTGATGAAAAGGTTCCTTGCCCTTTACATAGAGCCCCTGGGAGTCATTATCCTTTCCCTGTAAAAATTCTTATTATACCTGCCACCTAGAGCTAATGCACAAACTTCTTCTATCCATTCATTTTTCCATAAAAAGCTTGCATCACCATCATTGCTGCAGAGAACAGTACATTTTAAGGAGAACAATATAAGACAAATATTAAATAAATTTATTGTAGAATGGGCAATAAGGTAGTAGAGGAACAGACAATTAATGAAGAGGAGCAAGGTTATACATCATCACCAAACTCCAGTAGTAGTCTCATCAACCACATTACATATTGGATGTCCAAACTAGGTGATACAAAATTATTTGTCTGTTCAAACTCAAATGGAGATGGAAGCTCAAAAGATTGCTACAGCTTAAGCAATTTTTAAAAGCTGGGATGATATGTAAGGTTTAAAACCGGAATACAATGATGTCGATTCTCAGGAGCAGGTAAATGGTGTCAATAGGTTGGGGGAATCTTGCATTGAAGCACCTTATCCCAGGATTCTATGGGAAAGTCATGTGTTTTAAATGTGCTTTAAATGTATACAGTAGTGTGTATGGAGTTTTTACCCCCCAGGAGTGCTCTTTTTGTGTTCTAAGTTCAATGTAGGCTTGAAAAGTTTTCTTGAAATCAGTATGACAGCAAACATTTCTAATCAATAGCATAGGAAATAGGTTAGCCTTTTGTGCAAGGGGTTTTTAAAAGTTCATCTGCTTATTTAAATGAAAACAGAAAGTACTATGAACAAATGTATAACAGAAATAGTAAAAAATGGGAAACTGCATATGGAAAGTAGGTCAAGAACAAGTTCAGCTCAATTAGAATTAGTAATTATAAAAGATATATAGAATCTTGTAAATTAGGGAAATGGTGTATACAAAAATCAAAAGCATTATGAGTGTGTACCTAAGACCACTGACTTATTATCATATTAATGCTTTGTGATGAGAGAAAAAAGAAGAATTTGAGAAATGGATATTGGAAGAAGAACGTAAGATATAAAAATTATGTATGATCATTTTTAAAATACAGACATTTGTTACAAATATTAAGCTTAAAATGGCATGAGTATGTGCAGTTTTTTCTTGATGAAGGATGGCAATTTTTATTTAGAAAAGGATCCTGCTTTCTGTAGCAATTAAGAGAAAACTGATACAAGATGGCTAAACGGAGGCATTTGACAACATGGAAAATTTATAAAATATATAAGGTTGAAAATAAATATTGAATATGTCAGGAGGCAAAGGGCAATTATATATATATATATATATACACATACACATACACACACACAACACATGTTTGTATGTGTGGTGCAAATGTATGAAAGAAGCAAAGCTGGTGATAACTATAACTAAGTTTTTCCAGTTAAAAGTAGAATCCAAACTGTTGTTATGCTTATATAATTATGTGAAAACTGTTATTTCATTGGAGATATAAGAACCAGCTGTATATATAAGCACAAATGCAATAATTTTGGAAATGTAATCAAAAACATAGTAGAACAAAAGTAGGAAATGTTTGGATCTGTTTGAAATTGTTAAGCTTACAGGCTTTCAAAGTACACAAAAGAAATAGACAGTGGTGTTAGATAGGCATTAACCTGTGATGCAGCATATAAGAACTTAGTATAAATGATACGGATGTAGCTTTTATGAAATTATATCATGAAAAGCTTGAATCTATTGGGCCAGTCCAAAGGTGTTGGTAGGAATCTATTTTGTAAGCAGTGAACTATGTAATTTGTATGTTTTAATGTTTGTTTTATAATGATTGAATGCAGCATTGTGGAAATGGAATTCCGTTCATGCAACAGGACTCCACAGTCATCTCCACCTTCAGAATCTATTCTTGGGAATACCCAACACTCTGGAGCAGATTTTGAGGGAACACAGAAGGGAGGAGAGGATGGTGAAGTCCTATTATATGAGCAGAAGTTCACTCTGCTTTTGCATGGACAGCATGGTCTAGATGACCCTTGTGGTCCCTTCCAATTATACAATTCTATCATTCTATTAGGGACATGGGTGGCGCTGTGGGTTAAACCACAGAGCCTAGGACCAGCCGATCAGAAGGTCGGTGGTTCGAATCCCCGCAACGGGGTGAGCTCCCGTTGCTCGGTCCCTGCTCCTGCCCACCTAGCGGTTCAAAAGCACATCAAGTGCAAGTAGATAAATAGATACCGCTCCGGCAGGAAGGTAAACGGCGTTTCCGTGCACTGCTCTGGTTCACCAGAAGCATCTTAGTCATGCTGGCCACATGACCTGGAAGCTGTATGCTGGCTCTCTCGGCCAATAACGCAAGATGAGTGCCGCAACCCCAGAGTCGGCCACGCCGGACCTAGTGGTCAGGGGTCCCTTTACCTTTATCATTCTATTATTCTAACCCTATATAATCTATTATCATGCTCTGTTATGTATTTACAGAATTAAAATAATGTATTTCTTTAAATAAAATAAAGGCTATAACCCACAGACTCCACAATCACTCAAAATCTTAGCTCAACACAAAGGAAAGTTGATTCACCCCCGTATCAAAGTTGCTCGTTTGCATCCATCCCTTTCAGAATCCAAAACGGCACTCTCTGTATAAGCATACATTTTTTGCTTCAGTTACAGCAACTGGGTCTGCATCCGTTGCTTCCAGAAATCAGCCTCTTCAAGCGAGCTATCTCAGTCTGGGTCTTATAATAATAATAATAATAATAATAATTTATTATTTATACCCCGCCCATCTGGCTGGGCCTCCCCAGCCACTCTGGGCGGCTTCCAAAAGAATATTAAAATACTATGATACATCAAACATTAAAAGCATCCCTAAACAGGGCTGCCTTCAGATGTCTTCTAAAAGTCTGGTAGTTGTTGTTCTCTTTGACATCTGGTGGGAGGGCATTCCACAGGGAGGGCGCCACTACCGAGAAGGCCCTCTGCCTGGTTCCCTGTAACTTAACTTCTCGCAGTGAGGGAACCGCCAGAAGGCCCTCGGTGCTGGACCTCAGTGTCCGGGTAGAACGATGGGGGTGGAGACGCTCCTTCAGGTATACTGGACCGAGGCCGTTTAGGGCTTTAAAGGTCAGCACCAACACTTTGAATTGTGCTCGGAAACGTACTGGGAGCCAATGTAGGTCTTTCAAGACCGGTGTTATATGGTCTCGGCGGCCGCTCCCTGTCACCAGTCTGGCTGCTGCGTTCTGGATTAGTTGTAGTTTCCGGGTCACCTTCAAAGGTAGCCCCACGTAGAGTGCATTGCAGTAGTCCAAGCGGGAGATAACCAGAGCATGCACCACTCTGGCGAGGCAGTCCACAGGCAGATAGGGTCTCAGCCTGCGTACCAGATGGAGCTGGTACACAGCTGCCCTGGACACGGATTTAACTTGTGCCTCCATGGACAGCTGTGAGTCCAAAATGACTCCCAGGCTGCACACCTGGTCCTTCAGGGGCACAGGTACCGCATTCAGGACCAGGGAGTCCTCCACACCTGCCCGCCTCCTGTCCCCCAGAAACAGTACTTCTGTCTTGTCAGGATTCAATCTCAATCTGTTAGCCGCCATCCATCCTCCAACCGCCTCCAGACACTCACACAGGACTGTCACCGCCTTCACTGGTTCTGATTTGAAAGAGAGGTAGAGCTGGGTATCATCCGCATACTGATGAACACCCAGCCCAAACCCCCTGATGATCTCTCCCAGCGGCTGCATGTAGATGTTGAAAAGCATGGGGGAGAGGACAGAACCCTGAGGCACCCCACAAGTGAGAGCCCAGGGGTCTGAACACTCATCCCCCACCACCACTTTCTGAACACGGCCCAGGAGGAAGGAGCGGAACCACTGTATGACAGTGCCCCCAGCTCCCAGCCCCTCAAGACGGTCCAGAAGGATGTTATGGTCGATGGTATCAAACGCCGCTGAGAGATCCAGCAGAACCAGGAAACAGCTCTCACCTTTGTCCCTGGCCCGCCGGAGATCATCAACCAGTGCGACCAAGGCAGTTTCAGTCCCATGATGAGGCCTGAATCCCGACTGGAAGGGATCCAAATGGTCCGCTTCTTCCAGGCGTGCCTGGAGTTGTTCAGCAACCACTCGCTCAATCACCTTGCCCAAGAATGGAAGATTTGAGACTTATGGCTACCCATGTGACAGTGCTGGGGCTGCAGGGTCCTTTGAGATGTAGAATTACAAAATGAGACTGTTGACCCAAGACCATTAAACAATGAGATGGAGAAGAGAAAGGGAATAATGTTTTATCAAATGATACTGTGGACAATTGGGGGTATCCAATAGCTTTTGAAGAGCCATTCTGATGCTTCAGGTTCTCTCCTTAAAAGATGGGTACCCACTCCCTCCAAAATTCCACTATGTGAAAGTATCTCAGCCATGTGCTTTGATCCGACTATATTGCTTAATCCCAAATGTCTCCCTGGCAAATATTCCCACAGCCAGACCCTGATTCTCCTCTGTTTGAGATGAAGTAGGAAGCCCCACCATGAATATTTGTATATCGTGAAGACCACCCTCTAGAGACATTGTTCTAGCATGAACCATAGATAATTTTAAAATACTTACTTCATAAGCTTAGCCTCAACACAAAGGAAAGGGAGCTGTGTCAGCAGTGCCTCCCCCACCTGAAAAATCACTTTACTACAATAGCCACATTAGAAATTCCTACGTTTTACATGACCCAAATACTTGACATGTCCAGAGGGAGGGTGAGGTGAGGAAGAAGGGTGAAAAATTGCACATCTTTGTACGGCAGTGTGAGAAGGATGGAATGCTTCTCCCACATTTGACAACAGTGGCGGCACATCACCACACACATATACACCATACGCTCCATAGTCTGCAAGTGATTTTTGTGCACCCACCCAAGCCTATGCCCTCAGCCAAACTCAGTTTCATCAATCCCTAGGTATGCTTCTGTGTATCTGCTATGTTAAACCCACTCCTTTGCAACCATCCCTTTCAAGATCCAAAACTCTCCTCTCTTTGTAACCATGTTTCTTTGTCCCAGTTCCAACATCCAGTCCACATCCGTTGATTCCAGAAACCAGCCTCTTCCAATAAGTTATCTCAATATGAACAGAGGAGTTTTGGGGACCCTGGAAACAGATACAATTCTCAAAGATGCTTCAGGATACAGTTGATCTGAAATTGTTGAGCTCCTCTCAGATGAAGGAGAAAAGTGGGAAGGTTTACCGAATGATACTGTGGATAGTTTGGGTCATCCAATGGATTTTGAAGACCCGAGTTATTGTTATAGGTTCTCTACCTAGAAGATAGGTAAGCACACTCAAAATATTTCTATATGTGAAAGTGTATCTTTCTCTGATTCAACCATTATGCCCAGCAGACAACAGTTCTCCAGCAATTGTTCCTACACAAACCCGCCCTCCCACCTTTGTATGGGATGAAGCAGGAAGCCCCACAAGGAAAATTTATATTCTGTGACTATCTGGGGCTGTAGCCAGTCTTCCAGCATGAATCATGGAGAATTGAGTAAGAAAATCTCCAAGAGTGAAAACGAACAAAAAGAGGACACGGGGCTGCAGAACCCCATTACCGTCTTCAAAACAAGAAGACTTCTGCAAGAACCATTTCTTGCTGGTCTGGAACAACCTTGTAGAGAACAAAGAAAGAAAGGATGCAAATCAAAAGCTGGGCACATCCCCAGAATCAGAAAAATGATGTCTGCTGTGCTATTTTGAGATGAAGCCTGGGAAATGAAAACTCAGCCTGTCATGTGGGTTTTTCCCCCTCCGTTCACCTCTCTGCCTGAGATTCACACACTACTTTAAAAATGAGTGGGGCCACGGATGCCATGTTGCTGATTGCAGGGTTGGGTTTCATCTTTCACTTGATCATAGCCTGCACCCAGTCACCCACAGTATCTTCAGCAGGATGTCACCAATCTAAAAAGCTGAAGCATGCAAAGAACAGTGTACAGGGAGAGCTGACTGCGTGAGGTTTTAACTGCTTTGGCACAAGCCATTACTTGTGCTGCTAGGCTTAGTGTAGAGACCAGACTCTGGCAAGCGGTGAATGGTGGAGAAGCCTGTTCCACCCCTATTCCAATCTGTACTATTACAAAGTATGCTTGGCATGTTATGGACCCAATGGGTGCTGCATAGGGAGGAAGAGAACTGTCCTTTCCCAACCATTATACTATATCTAAGCAAGGTCGAGGGAAATTACTGTCTGGTGAGACCCGTTGACATCAGTGGTCCCCAAGCAGACTTTGTGAGTGGCAAGGATGGCAGTGCTGTGATCTGTGGTGGGCAGCTGCTTTTGAGGGCCCAGAATGGTGTAGCATTCTGGGAAAGAAAAGACTTTAGCAAAGAAGCAGTAAGGAGATGGTGAGCTTTGTGTGCTCGCTCTCAAAACAGATGCCCGGGCCTCGCCACCTGCAAAAAGGGATGCGAGCCAAAATGGCCCTCCACTTCTGCGGTTTGCAAATTGGGCTGCAAAACTGGACGGAAGGGAGAGCAATTTTTCTAAGTTCTACTACTTGCCAGTCACAGGGGCTGATCTGGCACACCCCTTCTGTGCCTGAAAGCTCAGAGGCTGCAACACCTATAGTTTCAGGTAGGCTACAGTTTCAGGTCATGAGATTCTCAGTGGATGCTGCCCTGTTGTTAATAGCTAATGGCCAGCAAAGGCATATTTGGGAGCCAAACACTATTGCACAATGCCATGTATAGGATTGCCAAGTTAAAAATACCAGTTCAATGAGTGGAACTTAACATGAGCAGGTGGGTGGAGCAGAGGCTGGGTTCTGGCAAGTTAGAAATGAAGGCCGCCCCTGCTGCTTGCTTCTTTTTTAAAGGCAAGGAGGGGCCTAGTGGGTCAAGGGGCAATCTGAAGAATCAGGCAAGGTACTGTATGTGGTGAATGTGGAGGCGGGGAATTTAATTCCCCTCAGTTTATTTAATAAAATACCTAGGTTATTTATCAGAATGCTAGATACTAAGCCAGAGGCAAAAATAATAAACAGAAGATTGGTTGTCAAGTCTTAATAGTGAATTAAAGTAAGAGCCAAGGGATGAAGCTGAAACAACTGTGCTTCTCTAGTTTTTTGACACCTACTTACAAAATGGCTGGATGTTCTCCACTTTAGAGAAAGGGATGGGGGTGGAGGAAGAAAACTGGACAACCTCTGAAGAATTTTTAAAATAGAAAATACATTTTTAAAAGACTAAAAGATGAAATAATAAAATAATGGAAAATAAAAATGTAAAGCTTCACAAAATTGCAGGAGAGCATCTGTTATCTCTTATCACTAAGTACATCACAAAAAATGTCTGGCGATTGTGACACCTGTGCAGTCACATGCCACAAAGGAATCATAGTAAGAATGGTTGCAGAATCTAGGGGAAAATCATATTCTCCCAGGCATAAAATACTGCAATTTGTTGTGGGGAAATACGATATCTCTGCAGAAGAAATGCAACCTTTAGGACTACTGGAAAGAATAATTCTGCTCCCTAAGCGGAACCATATGGCAGATGGCAGTGCCTTGGACTGGCCTTAGGGTAGAGCCTGTTGCATTCCTGACGGTGTAGAAGTAATATCTAAAGCTTTATTTTGACCCCTGTGGTTAATGTTGGATTAGGGGATCAGCTGAACCTGCACTTGATTTTAGGTCAGCAGGGTGAAGAAACTAAACAGATAAGTGGGCACAAGAACAATCGCCACAGCTGTTGTTGCCATGTTGCTCTACTGTCACCCACTCTGACTGCCTCCAAAACCTGTGGGGAATGGCTAAAGAGGAAGGACATATATGTGCATTGCAGTCTCTAAAGCTGCTTCCAGACTTCCACTATTTTGCAGGTGGGATTCAATTGCATAGTAGCAAAGCCAGGTGGATTTAATTTGCAATTAAAGTGGATTTCAGGCTCTTGTACAACCCCTGCATTAGACTTTTTGCAGTAAGGAAAATGATGAGGAAATGGACTGGAAAGTGTGGGATAGCAATTGCTTGGTGCAACATCAAACAAACCAGAGCGAACACTCCATAACCAAGGCATCTGGTAGTGTCCACAGCAGCATGTGGGCGGCCATCTGTCACAAATGTTTTAGCTAAGATTCCTGCATTGCAGGGGGTTGGACTAGATGACCCTTGGGGTCCCTTCCAACCAATTCTATGATTCTATGGTGTGAAATGATGTGCTGAAACAGATCAACACCCTCAATTCTTACTGCATTAGTGCTACACAAAGCAGATCAAACATGCACACCAAGTGAAAATTAGGATGCTTTTACCAAAAACAAAGAAGCAAACAAGCCAGCATTATTTTTTTTAAAAAATACAAGCTCCAACATTTTTTGTACAAAAGAACTTGGCAATTGGCCCACCAGGAAAATAAAGCAACCAGGCATTTCCTTCCAGGCTATTTGGCAAACTTGAAGAAGATGTAAGCATTGTGCACAATGCATGAGAAATGCAAACATGTTGTGCTAAAAACTGTATGTAGGGAAAGGTAACCAAAACATCAGTGCAAAACATATTGAGTTGAATATGAATGCTGAATTGAAACCAGTAGCATTTACTACTGAATCAGAGAGCTGAGCTGTAGCACTACAAATGCAATTAAATTACTCAATTCATGTCAATTCCTTTTTTCCTTTTTAATAGACAGAATCTAGACAATGTGATGCCTTGGAGAATACCAAGGTGGATTTACAGGAATATACTTAAAAATACACATTTGAGAGCTCTTTCCCTATTTGCATAAAACTTGCCACAGAGAACTCCCTAGAATTCACTATAAATAAGCTAAAGGGGCTTTCCACACCTCATTCAGCTTTTACAGTTTCTAGCTTAATTTGTCTACTTGCAACTGCTGTAGTGTGTAGAATATGAATGGGCAGATCATGGACAACTAGTTGATTTCTGGTGGATAACTTAGGGTTCACTGGTTGCTGGGATACTTGCAAAGAATGCTGAATCAGTTAGATTTTGATCTGATCCTTCGCCACACTTCTTATGTTATTTAAGTGTTCTCTAAGTGTGCAATTAGGAACATATAAACAAAGATTGGTGTTATGTCTCAATTGAGAAGAGATGCTTTACAACAAATACAGCTATGCACAAATGGCCTCTTTAAATTCTCCAGAGAAGTGGGTGGTTGATGGGGGTGCGGGGAGGAAACAACATTTCACTGAATTTCCAGGGAAAGGAGAAATTATCCAACAGCAGTAAGTAGCACCGTGTCAGCAAGTATATTGGCTTGACAACTATATTGGCTTGACCATTTTGCATTCCCCACAATATTCTGGGCATAATGTCATTCTGGAACTGTGAGAGAAAGATGGTGGCCAGCACACACACACGCACACAAAAATGGTGGAGAATATGGGGGGGGGAGAATATGGGGGGGGATTCCTGCCAAACATCTTCCTTTGTCTGGGGGTGGGGTAAGAAAAAACAAACATCAGAAATTTTCTCAGAAAAATGTATTCTGAGAAATGTTGACACAGCTACTGGGATTCTAGTTTTTAAAAGGTAGACCCAGCAAGACTGAAGTCTGCCCGCTCCTGCTGCAGAGAAAACAAATAATAACCTATAGTTATGCTTTTCAAAAAGAGAGTCAGTTACATTTCTCAAGTTGTCTTTCTCACTCCAACAAATTGCTCTCACTGCAAATAAATATTGAGGATGGGGCATATTGATTGCTTCATCCGTACAACACCCCAAGCAAGATGTCACAATAGTGATGCAAGGATATTACATCACACCCCTGAAAGATCAGATGTACAATCTAGAGAAAGGAGTACACAGCCTTTTTTTAAAAAAGGGAAGCAATATGTTCATAAAATAATACAGCATTGCTAGGGTGGTTGAGAGAAACTTACTGGTGTTTGCTTCTTTTAAAAAGAAGGTTAAATGTGCATTCTCACTTTTGAGGGATGCACTGAAGGAGCACTCACCCTCCAATAACAATGTAAAGCATTTTAAAATGCATTTTTAAAATGATAGTTGCTGTTTTATTCATGTGCATTGCTTTGTGCAATCCCCTACATCCCTTGGGAAAGCAATATCAGTGGTACCTCGGGTTAAGAACTTAATTCGTTCTGGAGGTCTGTTCTTAACCTGAAACTGTTCTTAACCTGAATCACTACTTTAGCTAATGGGGGCCTCCTGCTGCCGCCGCACCGCTGCTGCGCGATTTCTGTTCTCATCCTGAAGCAAAGATCTTAACCCGAGATACTATTTCAGGGTTAGCAGAGTCTGTAACTTGAAGCGTCTGTAACCCAAGGTACCACTGTAAATGTGTTTTGTTGTTTAAAAAAAATCATTTTATGTGTTCATTGGAGCCCTGTTTGCATGACTGCGTGTGCATTTCCTTTTTGCAGCGGAAAGCCAGCCACCTTTCTGAGTACTTTTGTGAGTGAAGCTCACAAAATGATTGTGCCCCATCATTTTTTACTTTTTACTATTTTTTATGCCTTTCTGCTTTGGCAAAAATATGAATAAATAAATAAATATACTTACTTTTGAAAGCCACAACATGGCTGTGGGTGTTCATAGGGCAGACAGAACTGTGTCAGTGTAATGGGCAAAGTTTGGCTATTGTCTAAGAATCACTTGCCACTGATGACGTCTCAGGCATGGGCTCAGACAAAGTAGGGGGACCCGCTGGATCAAGTTAAACAATAGAAATACTTAACTAGCTGACCAATCGTGATGGTTCTGCCCCCCCCCCTGCAAAAAGTCCTGCCCCCTCTAACAAAAATTCTGGCTACACCCACTATGTCAGGTGCAATACAATCAGTGTCCATCATGATAATGCATGGGGCTGCATTCCATGTTGCAATTGCATTACAGCAGCTAAGCTTAGGGATGGATCTCATGTTCCAAGGTACCAAATATCCTGCTTTAAATGCTGAGAATATTCAATCTCCCTTGATGCAAAATGACTGCAGCCTGCCAGGCAAATCAGTCACCTCTCTATCTGCAGACTTAGGAGTGGCTTAAAATGTTCTGCATGCTATGGCGTAACATATCAAAGCAGCCATTCAGACGAAAAGTGAAAATCAGCCACCAAAAGTGACCAAACCCTGCCCCTCAAGGCCATTTGCTCATATTTTTACATAGGTAACATCCTGTGGCCATAGTGGTTGGTGTGATAGTGAGATGGCACTCACCTGACCCTCCTGAACCAGCTGAGCCGCTGCTGCCAGGCAGCAGGGAGATTAGTGTGCTACAAATGTACAACCAGAGCTAATCCAGTGGATTGCAGCTAATTCCAAACACCAGCACTGGGAGTGCACTGGAGACAGAGTAAATGGTTGTGTGTACACAGCCAAAGGCTTCAATAACTAAATATAACAGGGGAAACATGATTTAAGAGAAAACACTGGGGGGGGGGGTGAGGTAGCAGCAAACGTAGGTTTAGCAAAAATGGGTTGTAGAGGTTTTCTAGATGCACTGCAGTGGAAAGATATGTGGCAATGATGCCCTCTGCTCCATCTTTATTTGGATCGAGATCAATTTATGGGAAAGGAAGTTGGTCTCCGCTGAAGGCTGTCCTTCAGGTCAGTTCACCACATTGCAGTCCTTTAAGCTTCTTGGAAGCCAGCCTGTTTGCAGCTCAAAGCAAGACCCCCTCCCCACAAGGGGATGAACACAGCCTCCTCACCACTTAAAGGAGCTCATCCATACAGCTGTTTAATATGGCTAGGAAGCTTCCTTTACCTCCATTAATTCTCTAAGATGTTCTTCTCCAAATGACTGTCTTTCCACATTTTCCACTCCCTCAACCTGGATTTTCTTTTACTCCATTTCAGAGTATTCCTGGTATGGGAATATCTGGATTGAGGGAACAGAACGTGTGGGAAGGCAGAGGAGAACATCATATGGACAACAGATAATTAATGGAGGTAAGGAAAGCTTACTAGCTACATTAAATAAGAATACAGTTGCGCACATGAATTCTTTGAGGGTGAGAACTAGCACATGTTCTTTGATTCATTCCCACCACGCTAAATCCTAATCTTTTTCCCCCCCATGTAAGCTGCTTGGGGAGCCTTAAACAACTGAGTTGCAACTGTTCTCTGCTGTCCACACCATTTTGGAGGATGTGGAGGGAAGCTGGGGTTGTTTCATTCTTCCAATATTTTACTGCATCCATCAGGATTTTTTGCCATTAGTAGAAACAGAGTTCCATGCAGTTATTTGCTGTAATCTGTGGTGGAGGCACAGTTGTACTCTGCCATCACCCCTGCATGTTGGCCAATTTCTTTAAGATGAGCATCGCAAACACCAGGGTCAGCCAAATACGTTTTGCTGCCTGAGGCAGAGCAGCAAATGGTATCCATTGTCCCCAAGGTGAGGTCAAATTATGTTGGCAGCTGAGGCAGAAAACCATGCAAGCACTTTCCCCCACCCTTGGCATAAATAATAGTGGTAATAAATGTACTAACAAGATGCTGCCCTTCTAAGATACACTAAATCAGTTGTCTGAATAACTCTGCTTAGCCAGAACCACAGCTGGGGGCAAGGAAGGAAGGTGTGAGAGGCAAATTAGCAGAGGAAAGTAGTAGATGGGGGCACTGCTGCCAGCTGCAATTTGTCCCCCTGTTGCTGTTTTGCAAAGAAGAATCAATTGACAGAGTTTCAAGACACCAGGTGGCGACAGAATGTGTAGCTACACCCTTAAGGTGCAACCCTGAATGTACTTGCTAGGACCTGAGTCACCTGTCTAAGCAAATATGTTTTAGGATCCATCTGTCACTAAGTTGAAAGCAACAGGAAAAAGTATGAGGAATTACTTTTTTTATATAACTAGGGTAGAAGACTTCTGCTTTTAATCATCAGCTGGGAGTAAAACTTCCTGACCTCAGTTTTCAATAAAACAAGCATAGGCATAGATACGTTAGCTTTCCCCTTCTGAGACAGCTAGGAAGTTCAGATCAGACTTTTGTAGAGACAGCTACTTTTAGATGAGTGATCACCTGTGTGATCTCTTTGTGAAAATTTGTGGATTTACACAAATACAGACTGATGAGGAACGGTGATAAAGAAGACAGTAGATGGAGGATTCAGAGTCTTGACAAGCTTCAGGCACACTAGCCTGCCTCAGTCAATAGAAATATTCATGGCATCAGCGCTGTCCCTAGACATTTTGCTGTCTGAAGCAGAGCCCCAATTGGCACCCCTCCCCCTGCCGCCCCAAATCAAGGGCAAAGGATCCAAGACTGGGCAAGATATTTTGGCACCGGGGGTGGGGATCCCACAAGCACACCCCCTTCCTTGGTGGTAAAAATACAATAAACTAAATAAGTAACAATTTGCCATCTTTTGATAATACTCAGAATCTGACTGCTCCACTCTCTCTAATGGAAGGGGGAGCCAGGAAGGGAGCCATGTGATACAGTTCTTGCTAGTATGTATACCTGCAGACTTCAGGGGAAGGGGTTGCAAATTTAATAAACAAGTAAATAACAAGCAGCCCACAGAAAATTAGAATGCCAAGCAGAGAATTCCAACATAACCATCCTTAATAGCAGTTTATACAAGCCATATACAACTTATCCCCCATCCCTCCACCCTGCACTTGGATGCAGTTCCAGGAATTACTTGAGAAAAAACTGCATGCAACTTCCACATCACCAGATAGCTCAAATTACAGACAGTAGAATTTATTAATGAAGTGGAGGGTCCCACTCTGCATTAGTTATAGCTTGGGGAAATGTCATTTTATTTTCCTCCCCATCAAAATATTTATTTAACTGGAATGGGGTGTTGAGATGAATTGATCTCTGTAAACATTTTGTGATCCTGTGCCCAAAGTGGAAAATTATAAATAATATTACAAAACTACCTTTCTTTTTAAGAGTCATCTGGGGTATTTCCGACCCTAGTCTTCATAATATGATGATGATATGTGTGGGCTAGGTTTTCATGTTGATATATTAAGAAGTTTCATTATGATATTGTTAATGATGTTTTAGTCATGCTTATAACAGGGAAGGATGAACAGAATGTGGACTCTGAGAACTTCATGAAGAGATGTCATGAGGCAGATTTCCTAATGGACATGGCTGTCATTTAAAGCAAGTGTCATTTAAACACAGAGAGCCAGTATGGTGTCAGAGAGCCAGTGTAGTGTAGTGGTTAAGAGCGGTAGGTTCGTAATCTGGTGAACCGGGTTCGCGTCTCTGCTCCTCCACATGCAGCTGCTGGGTGACCTTGGGCCAGTCACACTTCTCTGAAGTCTCTTAGCCCCACTCACCTCACAGAGTGTTTGTTGTGGGGGAGGAAGGAAAAGGAGATTGTTAGCCGCTTTGAGACTCCTTAGGGTAGCGATAAACAGGATAGCAAATCCAAACTCCTCCTCCTCCTCCTCTTCTTCTTCTTCTTTTTCTTCTTCTTCTAAATTCCAAGATAGGGTTCAGAGTAGTCAACAGTCAAGAAAGCATTATTTCTTCATGTTGATGTAATAGTTTTACACCTATACTATAGAGCAAAGGTTTTCTTGCTTTGGTCCAGTGACAACTGGTTGAACTGCCTAGCTTGGGGGAGTTTTATTATAACCATCTGGCAGTGGGGGGGGGGGACTGTTCCTTCTCAGTCATGGATGCCCCTAGCTCTCTCCCCAGACCCCGACTTGATCTTAGCCAAAGGACAATTGTTGTGTTTATATACCGGTATGTCTGTACACAAAATGCTATGGCTGGAGGCAGGTGCTGAAATGTCTGTCTATTTTTTTCCTTTTCGGTACAGACCGACTTTGTCACCAACGACTCATAGCCAATGCAGTATGTGTGGGACCACACAGCAGCATACCCTTAACGAGGGAGCAGGGATCCTTGTTCATTGCCAGGCTCTGTGTGTGTTGCTTAGTGCAGGCACACAGGAATGGAATGGAATCTGAAACTTCTTTTTTGCAGCACAAATAGCTGGAATTTATCCTGTAGACAAAAAAAAAAAGCAAAGCAAAGCAAAGAAAAAGTAGAGATCATTTTTCTAATCTAGATCATCAGTGAGGACTATGCTTGCAGAATAGGCCACTGTATTTGATACCTGAATGTTGAGAAGAAAGACCATTTTAACACTCGGGCTGTGTACACATTACCATCTTAAAATGCAGCTATAGATCAGTATAGATCTTAGTATAGATCAAAGCTGTTCCGGGACAAAGAGCATCAAAATGCAGTATTTCATAAGAAATGACAGGATAGATGTGAATTGTGCCTAGCGTCATATGTTCACTGCTTCCCAAACCAGCAGTGGGGGTATACTGGACATAAATGGGAATGTGCGTAAACAGCCTTGTGCTAATTCAAACCATGTTAGATAGTTAGGAGTTGTGTTGCTCACTGTTTGATTAGTTGCTGATATGAATGATACATCTGTGATTACCTTCCTCCACAAAGCGGGGTTTGATTGTGAAATTTCTTGCAACTTGTAGGCGTAGGGGCCTCTGGCAATAATGAATCATAGTTATTTCTGCTATATTCTTCAGATACTCCATACATTCTTCAGATACTCCATACATTGTTTTTATTGTAGGGTGAATAACTTGGTTCTTTCTACAATTGGGGTTACATTTATTAGGATCTCCATCTAATTGCTCAATTTTACCAAACAAAAAAGCCCACAGGACTGAACACTCCTCAGCATTTTGGGGTTCATCTCTGTGCAGCATTTAGACTGTGACAGAAGGGAAAAGATAATCCCATTCGGGGGGAAAATCTCTAGTTTTGCCAGATCCCTAATTATTGTAAATCATCATAATTATACACATAAACAGGTTGATTTACATTAATTGTGCATTCTACTTAAGAGGCAGTCAGCATCCTCCTGACAGATTGCTAAAGCCGGCCACTTCAATTGCTTGAGATCTGTCACCCTTAGTTAAGCTGGCTATTATTCTTCCAACATCCACATACCAAAAAAATTTGATAATTCTCTGTGATTCATCAAAGAAAAACATAGCTGTTATATTGGAAGCCCAGAAACCCCCAGTGCCATTTAAAAAAATCTACAAGAATTTCCTTTTCTGATTGCCAAGTTCTGCGCCAGGAAAGCCAGGAAGTTGTCCATCCTTAGTCAACAATGAACAAACTCTTGTTTCCCTAACCTCCTCTCCCTTCCTTCCAAATAGCCATTCAATGGGCTTTTCAGGGTTGCTGCAGTCTATAATTTGCCATCTTGGCCTGATACTGTGGCTTTGGGTGCCCTGGTTTTGCCAAGTCATCATCTGGAGGGAACACTTGGTCTATTTTGCAACAACCTTATTTTTTTCTCCTCCTTACTGTTCTCCTAAGAATATTCCATGCTGAGTTGGAGCCAACCCTGGATAAAGCCAGGGATGACTGTGTTTAGTGTGTGGCCTGGCTCTTCAGTTTCAAAATACATGATCCAGAAAACCTAAGGAACGAGAATCCAGTGCTCTGGCTTCCCAATGTTTGGCAAAGAATACAGGCTCTGCCTTTTTTCACTGAATATGTAGAACTTGATGCCTTTGTGCAAACCAAGCAATGTCGGCCAAAAAAGTGGAATGGTAGGTAACCATAGTTTAAATTCAGCTGACTGGCCTGCACTGGTGAACACAGATATTTGGCTCATGGATTCTTCAAATATTTAATGGCCACAGAGACTGGAAGATTTTATGCAATCCAAGCATAAGCTATTAAAGATGGATTTATGAGTGTGATATCACCTTCTGAAATTCTTTTGACACAGCACTTGCTAATGGAGTATTTTTATTTGTTTGTATTTGTGTTCATATTACTTTGAGTTTTCTTTAGTATTATTCCATGCTTTTGTTACTTGTTAATTACTAAGTTTTCCAGAGAAGCTTCATCAGTAAAGTTTTGTCATCATCACAGTAATCTCAATCTAGACCAGACTTTGACCAGCTGCCATCCCCCATCTCGGTTTTTAGCTCTGAAGTTATCATTGAGAACTGCTATCAAATTTAAGACTTGAGTCCTAATTATTATTTATATCCTTCTCAACCTGACCTGGAATACATATTATTGTTGCACCAAGAAATATTGGGGGGGGGGAGGCTTCACATGACAAATTATTCCCATTCTAGCCATAATATAGAGAACTCCTTTTGCACAAATCTCTCCCCATAAGCATCTCCATGCTTTTGTCATCAGCAGTCAATGAACTGGGGCAGGGGCAGAAAGACTAATAATGTGGTCCATGTGGTAAATATTTAAATGTGTTATGGCAGGATCCCTTGCCAAAGGGAGATGAGTTTAACAGTTTGGCAATTTTTATTTATGCTTCATCCCTGCATATCTCCTTAAGAACTGTGAGAGTGACTTGGGAGACAGTATCCCCAAGTATCTTAGGCTATGCACACACTCCTATTTGTTGTTGTTGTTTAGTCGCTTAGTCGTGTCTGACTCTTCGTGACCCCATGGACCAGAGCACACCAGGCACTCCTGTCTTCCACTGCCTCCCACTGTTTGGTCAAACTCATGTTCATAGCTTCAAGAACACTGTCCAACCATCTGTCGTCCCCTTCTCCTTGTGCCCTCAATCTTTCCCAACATCAGGGTCTCTTCCAGGGAGTATTGGAGCCTCTGTCCTTCCAGTGAGCACTCAGGGCTCATTTCCTTAAGAATGGATAGGTAAAATCAGCCCTGAGTGCTCCCTGGAAGGACAGATCGTGAAGCTGAGACTCCAATACTCCTATTTACTTGATATTAATTTTTGTTTTTGTTGTTGTTAGTACCACGTCCATCTGACTGGGTTGCCCCAGCCACTCTGGACAGCTTCCAACAAATGTACTCCCACTGCTGGCTTGGGAAATGGTGTATATACACACTAGCTAGTCCATTTCTATCCTGCATCTATCCTGTTGTTTCTAATGAAACACTGTGTTTTGATGTGTTTCCCCCACAAACCAGCTTTGATTTGAATTGAGAAAAAGAATGACCTAGGTGTGTTTTAAGCAGGTAATGAGTCAACAGGCTGAGTTTCCAATGAAATGCTTTCCTTTGTGACCATTAAATTCTCTGGAATTGCCATGCTTAGCCAACATAGAAGGGCATTGTTGACAGTGGCAGGGTGTGTGTGTGTGTGTGTGTGTGTGTGTGTGTGTATCAAACTATCGGAATAAGTCTTTGATTGCATGTTGTTGTTGTTTAGTCGTGTCCGACTCTTCGTGACCCCATGGACCAGAGCACGCCAGGCACTCCTGTCTTCCACTGCCTCCCGCAGTTTGGTCAGACTCATGTTTGTAGCTTTAAGAACACCGTCCAACCATCTCGTCCTCTGTCATCCCCTTCTCCTTGTGCCCTCCATCTTTCCCAACATCAGGGTCTTTGATTTTGATTTGATTGCATAGCAAATGTTATTAGGTCCAGAAGATGCTGCCAGTTGGCTTTATTCAGTACAAAGGTGGTTAGTTCTGTCCTAGAAACCTCCTCTCTCTCTCCTACAGCTATTTATATGTTTAGTGCTCTAGTATTCAAGGTCTGTTCAGTCTTCTAAACCTGTCCTCTTCATTTTCAAGAAATAATTTGTCTAAGGAAGCAGGCTAATGCATGTGAAAGCTAGTGCCACAGTAAAGCAATTCATTACATTGCATATGAAAGGTAGTGCCACAGGACAACTATTTGTTTCTTAGAAGTGATTGTCCTCTAAGGCAGGCAAATCCTTTTGCTGCTACAATGGTTACTGTTCTGGAATTTGCCCCATAATCAGTGGGCCCCTCCTTAGTGGTAGAAATGAACAATGGGAGAGAAATAAAGAGCAATGTGTCAAGGATCTGTGCTGAGGACTGGTGCTATTTAACATTTATAAATGATCTGGAGCTGGGGAAGCAGTCAAGTTTGCAGATGGTGAAAATCCAAGTAGACTGTGATCTACTTCAAAAGGATCTCTCCAATTTGGATAATGGGCAACAAAATGGTAAATAATGGCAGGTTTCATTATAATGTAGTGTATGCACATGGGGGAACAACTTAAAATACAGTATAGGCTGATGGGATCAGAACAGGATGTGACTTCTCAGGAAAAAGACCTTGGGACATAGTCAATGAAAGCATTAACTGATTGGGCAGCAATTGTTAAACAGGCAAATTTTGTGTTAGAGATGCTTAGGGAAAAGGTTGAGAATAAAATGCTTAGTATCATAATGCCATTACAGAAAACTATAATATAATACCATAAGATTCTTTTCTGCTTTTGTTTCAAGAGATAGGTAACATGACTATATCTCTGGAAATTTAGAATCTTGTGTGCAGTACTGCACTGTGCAGAGATGGTTACCCTAACTAAAAAACAATTGTATTAGTGCTGAAAAGGTGCTTCATAAAATCTGCTGTAAGCAGCCATGTATAAGCAATGGAAAGCAGTGTCCCAAACAAAAATGCAAATAAGTCATGTTTATTTCATCACACTTGCTTCTGAATGAACTAGCTTCGAATGAACTATGCCATGCTTCTTAGACTGTGTACTGTATTACTCTGTATCCAGTGGAATCCCACTACTGGTTTGCAAGCAATGCACACATGACATTAGCCACACTCCATGTCTATCCTGTGTTCATCTTGTTTCTTATGAGATACTGGCTATCTGCACACTAGCAGCTTCAAGCACAGCAAGGTAAATTCCATCTGCTGTGTTGCAAGTTACACATTTGCACATTGCTGTACACACCACAGAGGAGCAGAGGTGTCGCTGCCCGGTATGCCTTACCTGTTTAGTTTCCCTGCACCTGCAAGCAAAAAAACACTACCACCCACCCTACAAACTCCTGTTCATCTGTGCACGCACAATGACTGTCTCAAATGTTCACACTTCAGCTTAACTGCAGTGATTATGGATTATGTTTTCAAATTGGATGGAATCTGTTTTGAAGGGAAACACATCAAACAGCATTTGTCAATGAACTACAGGATATGGGCTATGGGTAGCATCACATATACATGACTTCAACACTAGCAGCAGGGGCTAGTGCAATGTGTATACATCCACTGTATTTTGATGCATTCCCCCCCAAACCAGCTTCAATCTGAATTGAGAAAATGAAAGACTTGTGCTTTAAGCTAGTAATGAGTACATAGCCATAGTAAGGTTACCAGTTTTTTTCCAATGAATCTGGGAACACTCTAAATAAATAAATAAATGCTACACATTCGGGATGTTGATGCTGCAGCGATGGCAGTGGCAGAGGGGCGGCTGCCACCTTGACCTCAAATGCCACATTTCCCCTTCCTCCGAGGTTTCTATCTCCTTTCTCCATGAACCTGGGAAGCCCCTGAGTTGTTGGTTCTTTGGTGGTGGTGGTGGTGAAGTGGTGCACGGTGGATCAGGCACGGAAGGCTTGAGGAGGGCCAAGAGCAGCAGCGGTGAGGCTCGGGCAGCGCAATGCCTCCCTTCCCATTGGAGCAGCCCCAATCCCATTCCTACTTGCGTGCAAGCAGGAGGGGGTGGGGATCCCTCAGCTGGGAAGGGAGGCTTCCCATTGCCTGAGAGATCCCTGCCCCCTCCTCCTTGCACACAAGCTGATAGGCAGCGTGATGCCTCCTTTCACAGCTGAGAGATTACTGCCCCACTCCTGCTTGCATGCAAGTAGGAGTTGGGAGGCTGCTCCTGCTGAGACTGCCCTGCTGCGTTCCCCAGGGACATTAGATGAAATCTGGGGACATTCCGCAGTTGGAATTTGTCTGTAGACTTATTCACAAATTCGGGGACTGTCCCCGGGAACATCTGGTAACCCTAAGCCATAGTCCACTTATTTGGACACCACATATAACCAGTGCTGGATTACCCAATAGGCAGACCCAGTTTGTGCGTAGGGAACCAGCAAAGCAGGGGTGCAAAATTGTGTGTGTGTGTGTACCTGTACAAGGAAATCAGATCCTGTCATATGCTGCAATAAATTTATGGGATTTTTAAACTTTCATTTCATTTCATTTTAGTTTAGATTTTATTTTGTATTACATATGGGGGGCACCGTAATATTTTCAGTGCTTAGGGCCCCTAAAGGTCATAATCTGGCCCTACATATCTCTGAGAACAAGATCCCCTTCCCTGCATACATTCTGCTTTTTGTTTCCCTAAACCAGCAAATTGGCTACATTGCTGATATAGATGCCAGAGGCTATCACAGTATTTTCTGTTGTTTTTGCTTTTTGTAGCTGCAAACATTTAGCCATTGCACCACTACCAATTTACAGCCTCTTTTTTTCTCACAGCCTTGAAAAGAGGCAAAACAGCAGCTGCAGAATGCAATGGGAGTATTACAAGATAGCATGGCAATGCGGAGCCTTTATCAGCTCCATTGAGAGATCTGGGATTCCACAGGGACGTAATCCTATTCGTGGGAACCCCGTCTTTGGAACCAACAGCGGGCGGCGGGGCTATTGCAGCCAGAGCCGTCCTCAAGGCCCTTCCTTGGAAACGGATGTTGCGCCTTGCCATTCTGCAGGACGGCGCTTCCTCCATTCATATGGCAAAGCGATGCGCAACAATGCCTGGCGGCATTCCTCTCCCTGCCAAGCGCGCACTGCGTGATCCCTAGGAATAGAATATGCCCCTGGCTTGTCAGGAGGAAGCCGGAGCGTAAGGAGCAAGAGGTCATGAAATGACAATGGAGAAAGGGGGGGGGGGTTGCAGATCTGAAAGCCTCTGCTGCAAAGAACATTCTGGTAGGGGGGAAAGAAAATTTGCAGGGGTGGAGTGGCAAGGAGGTCTCTCCTCCCCTATGATGGCAGCTACCTCGCGTGGCCTGGAGGGAGGCATCAGTCAGCCTAGCAGACCAGACCTCCTCCTTCCACCTTCCCGAGGAGGAGGAGGAGGATCCGGGCCCCGGCTCCGCCTCTCCGCAGCTCTCGCCGCCGCACATTCATTCGCCTCTCTGCAGCCGGGAGCCTGGAGGAGCCTAGCCAGGGGGAGGGGAGGCTACTTTGCTGGGCTCGGTGCTGCCGCTGGGTGATCCAGCCTGCTCCCGGGCTGCGAGCGCGAGAGAGCCCTCCCCTCCCTCCCTCCCTCCGAGCTCCCCGCCTTGCAGCAGCCAGATTCCCCCACCGGCACTTCGGATCCTCTCCGCTCCTCCGTTCCTCCCATCCCCGGATCCGGACACATGGAACTGCTGTGCGTGGAGGGGGTGATCCGGGCCAAGCGGGATCCGCAGCTGCTAAGGGACCGCCGGGTCCTGCAGAACCTCCTGAGTCAGGAAGAGCGCTACAGCCCCCGGGTCTCCTATTTCCAGTGCGTGCAGAAGGAGATCCAGCCCTACATGCGGAAGATGTTGGCTTTTTGGATGTTGGAGGTCTGTGCCGGGATCCCGTTGCCCCCCCTCCCCCTCATGCCCTGCGTCGTCCCTTCCGCTCGCGGGATCAGATCCCGGCTCGCACGACACCCTTTCCTTTACTTCCCATTAAGGCCGGGTTTACTCTGGAGTAAGGCTCTCTGGATTGCCCTGGGCGAGGACGTCTAGGATCACAGCCCGATCCTGGGCGTGCTTACTCTGGAGTAAATCTCGTGCAGTTCAATGGAACTGGCGCCCCTAGGTGAAGTGCGCGTTGGATTGAGGCCTTGCGATCGGCTGGATCCGGCGGGAGAGCCAGGGTGGGGGATTCAACCTCTTCTGAAAACCGGGTGGGGGGACGTTTTGGAGCAGTAGGTGAGGGGGATCGAAGACGTATTATAACCGGAACCTATGCGTCTTAAAACAGGCGGGTGCGTGGGCCAGCTTGCCTGGGTTGGAGAGAGGCCGGTGGGTCGTGATGAGCGTGGATGGGAATGACTGAAGCAGAGCTCCAAGAGGCCTGTGTGTCCCCCTCCGGTTCTGTCTTTCGGTGCAGGGGCAGTTCAAAAGCACCCTGGCATGCACCTTTCCTCCGCAGTGTGCAACGTGACCTCTAGGGGTCGCCAGTCGCTCGCCCGGTTCGTGCGCAAGATCATGGGGTTGATTAATCTCCCCGCAGTTAAAATCTACAAATTGACAAAACGAGGGCCAGGATGAAGAGGCAGCGGCAAGGGAGGCAGCGAGTACAGGGTGACACAAATACTAAGATCATCTCCACCTTGGGGGAGGGGGGGCTATTTTAAACGTATTGCATCAAAAGTAAAAGTCGGGTAAAGGTTTGCTCCGCATGTCAGGCAAATAAATGTTGTGGGTTAGAATCAGAAATGGAACTGGGGTAGGTTCGCTGCCTTTATTCAGGTTGCACTGCTTTGCAGCAGGTAGAAGTTCGACAGGCAAAGCTTTCCCAGACTTGGAAATGGAGAGAGCAGCACTTGTTGAAGAGCCTGTGGGAAACAGGGCTGTTATGCTTGCCTTGCAATTGGTTTCTTTAAGAGACAAAGTGCTGGAGGATGCATATTTCTCCTCCCCTCCTCCCTGCAAACGATTGCTTTTGAAAAGTATTCAGAATAAATTGTCATTTGTCCTGTGTGTCAGGAAGTTAATAAATTCAGGCTTGTAAAAAGTAGCTTTCCCAACTGCCTGTGGCAGGTAAGAGTGGCCTCCATAGAAAGTAATTGATTCCCCAAAGCACACTTTTTAGGCTGTCCTTGTAGGCAGGTAGACTAATAAAGAGTTTTTGGTTTTTGAAGTATGAAATTTTATTGGTTTATTTGTAGGGCTGGGCTATTGTTTCTTTAATTTCATAGGTATTTAAAAGGGATGACTGAGGTTAATATCAAAATCTTAGAAAGTTCCTCCTTTATTGCACCCATTTTACAGAAGTGTAAATTGCTTCTGTGTCACTTAAAGAGAAATGATTAAGCAAAAATGGCAGCAAATCCATACAAAAAGTGCCTCATAGGATATAGGAAAACTGCCAGCAAAGAAAAATGGGCTTCTGCAAAAGGAGAAACCTCAGTGTTTCATTTACTAAGCTGACTTAATTCAGTGTGGGCAGCGCCTTGGTAACAGTCTAGCCAGTGGTCTGAATAAGGGACTGGAAGTCAGAAGTTTTTTTGGTTTGCATTTGAAGAGAAAGGTCTTAGTTAATACAGTACTGTCTTCATCTGATGGCTTCCTTTGGGCAAGCACCAGTCAAATCAATGGCACAAGTCTTAAGATGTTAAAGGTTGGGCTCATATTGTTTTGCAGCCAGAGGAATTTGGGATAAGATGGGTCTGAATGATTGGGCTCTTACTCATTGTGTGTGAGATGCTACCATCATTTTCAAACCCCAATTCCTCACTCTATATTCAAAATCTGAAACATTTGGACTTCTATACTCCGTACATGAAACTTGAATATATTGAATCTGAGGGTGCTCAATGCCTCTGCTAAGTAAATGCTCCAGGAATTGTTCTGTTGTTGTTGTTACAGATAGGTAGCCGTGTTGGTCTGCCATAGTCAAAACAAAATAAAAAAATTCCTTCCAGTAGCACCTTAAAGACCAACTAAGTTAGTTCTAGGTATGAGCTTTCGTGTGCATGCACACTTCTTCAGGTATCTGAAGAAGTGTGCATGCACACGAAAGCTCATACCTAGAACTAACTTAGTTGGTCTCTGTTGTTGTTGTTGTTGTTGTTATTAATGTTGTTAGTTCCCTTGACTTTGTTTGGTGGAAAGGTGAGGTTATGATTAATAAAAAGAGAGGCTTACTAAGTTGGTTTGTTAATATGCCTATTTTGCAGAGCAGTAAATTGCCTCACTGTCTCTTCAAGAAAAATAAAGAGGTAAAATATAATCAATAAATCAGAGTGCTACAACAGCATGGTTTAAGTAGTTAATATAATAAAATCACCATATGACATGGATATTTTCTGTTAGAAAATGCTACAAATCCTTCTCTAAAGAACTGAAAATTACAGTACCTGAGTGTCTTGATTGTGTCAACTTTTATGTGTTTTTACAGGTTCTTATGGAGAAGGGAACTATTCCCATTTTACAGAAAAGATAGTATGGCTCAGTGAAGTCACTAAGTTTTTCTTGCTTTATCTTTGCACTTGGATAGCAACTATTTTTGAAACCTTCATACAGAGGCCACAGTGGATGACTGTTTTATTTATAAACCCTCTCTTTTATTGTTTTTGTCAGGTTTGTGAGGAACAGAAGTGCGAAGAAGAGGTTTTCCCCTTGGCCATGAATTACGTGGATCGTTACCTGTCCTGTGTCCCCACCCGCAAAAACCACTTGCAGCTTCTTGGCGCTGTGTGTATGCTCCTGGCCTCTAAGCTGCGAGAAACCATGCCTTTAACAGTGGAGAAACTCTGCATTTACACAGACAATTCCATTACCCCGCGTGAAGTTTTGGTAAGCTGTTTCTTCCTCTTCAGTTACAAGATTCCTTCTCCCTGTTTCCACAGGCCTACTTTTGCTGCCACTGAATCATGGATTGGCACTCTAGTTGCTGTTTTCCATGCATCCTATATGTTTCCTTTCTCCTGCTACACCCATGATGCTTTTCCATGCCTGTGGGAACCACCATTTTTCTATTCTTGATTATGTCCCCATCGTAATAACTCAGCTGTTGATTATTTTGTATGCACAGTTCACCTGAGATTTCACTCATCCCATTTAACCAGGTTTGTTTCCAATGCACAATTTATATTTGAAAGAAGCCTGTGCCCCTCTCATATTCTCTTGCAATGAGCAAGGAATCGTGCAGGATGCCGTGTTTGAGGAGGACACACTAGCTAACCAATTCTATTTGGGACAGAACACGCTACTCTGAATCCAGTAACTGTTTGCACTGTCCCTTTGATGTTGGCTGCCCTGGAATGTTTGGGACAAACACTGAATTTTGCAGAGGTAGCAAAATCTGATTTACCGAACTGAACGGTCATTGTTGAAGTGCAGACATTATAGCAGTATTGCCATTCCCAGTAGCAGGTCTAGTTGTGAATCAGTAGCATGATGAACAGGCATAAATATATCCTATGGATAATGGTACTTCTTCAGTAGAGCTTCCATAAGTATGGGCAGGATGCTCTGTTCTCAAGGTATGGCCATATTCTCTGGTGCTGATCTGATGGCAAATGGTTTCTCTACCAACAGGTAAGTCATCAGTTGTTAGACTAAGGCTACAGTTCTGTACCCACTTACCTGGATGTAAGCACCATTCAACTCGATGGGTCATACTTCTGAGAAGACATGCATGGGATTCTGCTGTGGGCGCTAATCTAAATTTTTAGCCAATGATGGGTGCACTGGTTAATAACCTAACAGTTCTTTCAAACTGCGGACTTCATGTTAATGCAATGCATGTTTTGAAAATGTTAAAAAAGGAGTCCAAAGATTCTCTGCTGCTGAGTTTTCACTGGGTCTTCTGACTGAATCTTTTGGATTGAATGTGGCGCTGGACTTCTAGAGACCAAAAGCTTCTATTGGGAGGCACGTTAAATTCAAGCATGAGTTGCAGTGTTACTTACAGTGCTATCTTATGCATGTTTGCTAAGAGGTAAGTCCTGCTGTATACAGAAGGCCTTCCTCCCTAATAATTGCATTTAGGATTGAGAGCCTAATTAGGGGTGAAAGATTGGCTGGTGTGTCAGGGCAGTGAAGAGCTCTTACTATTTAGAACAAATCCCCTTGGGAAAGGGAAGTTGTGTCTTCTCTTTGAGGGACTAATGCAGGACTGTACTTCTTTAGCAGACTGCAGTCCGTTGACATCAGCAGGATGGATTGATTTAAATCAGGGACGTTTAAACCACCAGAGCAAAGAGACTAAACAACTGATTTAAACCAATTTTTCCAACTTCCTAATTCATATATTTCCTGAACATATAAACATTCTACTTGGTTGCTTTTAAGCATTAAAACCTAACCAGTTTGCCACTAAATAGGGCTTCTATACATAATACAACATCTCTAGTCTTGCTTTTATAATCTTTAGGACAGCATTTTTCTGTTTAGCTTCATAAACATGTAAACAAAATCATTCACATAATACAAAATCTCTGGTTTCCCATTTTCCACTGCAGAATTTATTTTAGGTATGATTTCTGTTTTGCTGTCCTTATGCACATGTAAGGAACCTAAGCAAAATTGTTTACTTGAAGACTACGTAACCAGGATTTTGCTTAAGCAAGGGCTGGAAATTATGCTTGAAAGGCTGGGGGTAAATATTAACAATTTGCATAATAATAAATATAATGCATGGCCCATTGGGTCATGTTTAAACTTTTGATTTCCAAAGTACAGTGTTTTGTTCTTGGGTCATTCTTAATAGAGACATAGGTTAATAATATTCTTGATAAAGTGTGGTGGATTTACTTTTAAAAGATGATGAGTGTAGCCTTTTAATGTGTTTGTTTGTATTACATTCAGATACCATTTTATATTGTGTGTGTGTGTGTGTGTGTGTGTGTGTTTTAGATGATACTTAATGTAACTGAAATCCAGGCAGAACAATCCTAAGCCTAAATTGGAAATGTGGGGGGCCACCACATCCAAAGCTCTGCTGCTTCTGCTGACCAGGGCAAAAGGAGGCAGGCTGTCTTTCATTTTTTGCTGCACCATCTCTAGACTCGCACAATTGAGGGCCCCATGCCAGGCCCCTTTCATGAGAATGGAATTGCTTAGGATCCAGCCTTATCCCACCCCTGTAATGCTCAGTTTCAGGACCCTACCCTGGCTCCCGCTAGCAGAGTAGCATTCAGTCTGCCATGTTTTGTGCAACAGTGGCAGCTACATCCCAACCCACAGGTTGTGGGGCTAGGCTTATGCAGTTAATTTTTTGCAATCTGATTTAAATATTTTAAAATCTGGCTTTATATATACAGCCACTTTTTGACTGCAGTGCATGTCACTCAGTGTGCCAGATGTTCTTTCAGAAAGGTTGCCTATAGAGGCGAACATTGGTAATCACCACCTGGTTGGAATTTTCTGAAAGGAGGCTGAGATGATCTGTGAATGACCCTGTCTGACAAATTAGAATGTGTGGGTAGAGAAGAACAGAGATATGATGTCAGAGCAGTTAGGATTTTTCTTAATGCAGATGCAAGCAGGGGAATCCCCATGGCTTCCATGGGCCTTCCTTTTTGGTACAGGCTAGGTGGTTGCAGGTTTGCTTGTACAGAAAGCATTGCTGAGTTTTAATAGGCCGGGGCTAGTCAATGTAGTGCCCTCCAGATGTTTTGCCCCAGCCAGAAGGCTGATGAACAGGGATGATGGGTGTTGTAGTATAGAACATCTGGAGGGCACCATGTTGGCTACCGCTGTACTACCTGTTCATGGGGGTGGGGAGGTTCTGCCCTGTTAGTGTTCAAAAGTTTCTCTAGCAAGGTATCTAGGTCTGCTGTGAATTTAAATTTCATACTTGTCTGTACCTTTGCTCCTAATCTTGTAGGATGGGCCATTAAAGCAGTTCCTGTTCACTCACGAATGCCTCTAATTCATCTTGATATCTGACTGGTTAATAATAACAACAGCAATAATAACAATATGCCACCCATCTGGCTGGGTTGCCCCAGCTACTCCGGGCTGTTAATACTCCTTTGAACCTGTAAAGATGGGGGATGTTGTAGAAGCAACAGATAGCCGAGTACAACCATTGCTGCTAAGACAAAGATTCTGCTCATTGGGTACTATAGAGCAAGAAAATAGTTGTAAGAAGAATGAGAAGGTTCCTCTTGACTCAGCTTCCTCCCGCTTCAGTTAGGAGTCCAGACTAGGCAATGTTCTTAGGCCAAGCTTTCAATGTTTTGAGACTGGCCACTTTTGCTCATTGGAAAAGTATGCATTGTAGCCATATTTCTGGTTGTGAGCTACAGCTCCCTGTCTCCAGGAGTAAGAAGAAAAGGTGGGTTTCTCTATTTAAAGGCATCACACATGCTAGGAAGTGGATCTTTAACACAAGATGAACCCAGAGTCGCTGTGCATTGCCTAGTGCAGAAACAAAATAGAAGATTTCTGTTATTAGAAGCCAGTGGGTGAACAACCAGGAGACCAGGTTGCGATGGGAATTTGTCCCTTGATCCCAGACCTGCACTTGCAACCCTCTCTGGTCTTCAGGAAGGGACTCTCAGGTGACTGAGGGTCAGTGGCTCCCTTGGGTAACGCTTGGGTGGCATCTGCCCCTGGGACTGAGAGTGTTAATGCTTCACTTACACAACCGCAGAGATCTGCTACTTCCCTCCTGTGTGCTAATAATGTCCCGTGCTTCTCTACTTTCACAACGGGGCAGTGAGAGTGATCTAGGGATAGGAAGGAGAAAGCGTCTTCATCAAGGTTTGGACAATGGCTACATCCTGGTGCCTTATCAGGATGTAGCATCAAGCCTGCTCCTCAGCCGCTCCTGGAAGGAAAGCCGCCTCACTTTCCCAGTAGGTCAATTTCCTCTTGCAGAAGAGGAGGATGCCGGCTTGACAGCAGCTCAGCATTCAAGATCATGATGAAGTTATTCTTAGCAGAAGGAAATGATGCAACAAGGAATTTATCCACTTGAAGGAAGCTGGGTTTCCGTCCACGGGTATTATCTAAGTTGCCTTGCACTTCATTCATTCAGCCAATTTGCTGCATGCACATTTAGCTGCAGAGATGGCCAGAGGAGCATTTCATGTCAACAGGTCACAAGGTCTTTGGCTTGATGGGATCTGCTTTCAAAGTTCATTCAATAACCATCTGGTCCACCTAGCACTGCTCCATAGATATCAGAGACTGTTTCTTCCCAAAGATCATCACCATGGGGAGCAACAAAACTTGCCCAGTGTTTTAGAAATCTGTTGGGCATTGATTGGCTCTTTATGAACTTCCCTGGGCATGAAGTGGTAGAATGAACTGTTCCACTTCAGGTTACAAGGACTGTGTGCATGTCACATTTTTAACGCTCCCCGATATAAAACATTCCCTACAAATAGGGAACAAAGCCTAACAATAAGAGAGGGATAACTTAGGATCTTTCTCTCTGATACACTAGTATTTTTATCTATAAAGGCACCACATATATTCGAGCAGAATATTTGTGGTGAATATTTACATTGGAGAGCATTTAAAAAATGGCATCCCTCCGCCTGCAGCCTGATGGTCCATCTGCTACTTCAGGATTCTATTGCTTCTTTCATCTGCCTGCAAAAACCAGGCAGCTTCTGTTTCTTAAGGCTACCCAGTACGTACACTTCTTTTTCAACTTGGTAATGTGGTTGTGGGTGCTGACTGTACCCTAAGCTATGAAGTGTCCTGCTTGAAGTTGTTTCAGTTTTCACCAAGGATTATAGCACCTTTAGCTTTCCTTTCTTGCAGAAGAGGCACAGTGCAAATTCAACTGAAGTTTCCTATTTGCACAATGGACTCCTTTCCTCCCTGTTTCACTATCTCTTGCTGAGTGGGTTGGGTGGCAAACTGCATCTGGGATAGTTGTCCTTTTCTGCAGTTTTTTCTGCTAGTTTGATGTGTGGATATGCTGTTTTTGATGTGAAGAGGGAATCTGTTCCATAAAGTAACGCATGGTGTAAAATTGCCCTGTTGGAGTGCCTTTGGGACATCTTCAGAATCAGGATTTTAAACCCAAAGAATTTAAGAGGCGTCTCTGTGACGTAGCACTGTCCATATATCTGTGGCTCACGGTAGCTTCTGCTATCCCAGGCCTGGTCACCATGTCTTCCAAGTGGCTGATCATGCAGCTGTAGCATTGTAAGAAAACATGGTGGCTGGAGCTGGCCTAGTGGCAGCCACTGCAAGCTTTTGGAGAAAGGTGGGAGAGAGCAGTGGGTGGTGAAGGCAGGCAAGAACCAGAGAGCCAGTTGGAGATGCTTTAGAGGCCTGATGCAGCTCATCAGCTGCCTATTGGGAAATGTCTATAGAGGAAGTTGTGGTATTGAAAGTAAACTAAGGGTTCCATGGAAAAAATGTAGAAAAAAATCTTGATGAGAAAGCAAGGGCAGGCATGTGCAAAGTATATTCCAGAACGTTGTGTGTTTAGCCCCGTCCAAGATTCAGAAAGGGTCACGTGCAAATTCCACATAAGTTGTCCAGGTCTGTATTTTTCCCCTCTCCAGGGATTTTGATACAGAAGAAATGCAAAACTGCTCTTGAATCGCTCTGGGATTGATCCAGAGTAAATTAGTTGCCCTTGGGTCCCAGTAAAATCAACACGACTTGTTAGTCATGGCTTAAAACTTTGTTCCCATTGAAGCAAATGGGATCTAACTGCAATGTACTCTGTTTGGATCCAGCTTTCTTGAGTTTGGAATGCAGTTTGGGCTTTAGGCACAAAATCCGCTGATTGGGCAAATTGGGGGGGGGGGCGGGGAGACACATGCATGCAGAATGCCACAATTTCTCCCTTAAATAGTTTTTGTGTCAGATCTCTGCATAGCTTTTAAACTTAAGGAATTTAGCAGTTTGCGGTGTTGGAGCGGGGGCACCTCCTCAGGGAGAAACGGGGGTAAAGTGGGTGTTTGGGGTGGGGGCTTTCTGTTCACAGCTATGCAAGCATTCAGGTCCCCTGTTGCTTTCTGAAGAACTACAGTGGTAGTTATGTAACATCACTGCTGTCCGGCATGCTCAGTTTTCTGTTCTGTGTTGGTGGTTGTTTTCTTTTAAGTGACCCAAACTGAGCCTGTGAAGTGTCAGGGGAAAGTTCAGGAAAAGGATGTTTGCTGTTTCGAGCAAAGCTCTGCAGCTCCTCTGTTCCCTTTACATTTGCCAGGCTTGCTTCTTCCTACAACTAAAGCAGTTTGGAAACTGCCATGAACTGGCATTGCTACAAGTGGAAGGAGGCGATAAAAATGGGATACCATTTTAAGCAAAAGAGGAAGGCAGCTTCCTTGCTGCTGACCCCAAAAGCACCTGAACGTCTGAAGTGTTGGGTCTTAATAATAATTAAAATAATAATAATTTTAAAATACATATGCACACCTTGCATCATGGAGTTTCTGTGGGCATCATTGACTGGTGAATGTTAGCCTAGAATGCAGTTTGCTCTTCACAGGGCTAGTGCACCAGTCCACTTTGATGTGTCTAATTGACTGTATTCTGTGCTTAGATGGCAAATCATTGGTGGGTTTGGATGTTGTATAGCTCTGCTTTCCACTTAAACCTGTAAATTCATTCCTTAGGAGAGTAGAGGGGAAGAGTGGTCAACATATACCACGAGCAATAACAGAAGGCATACTTGCCTGCATTTCCAACTAAAGGACGGAAGAGGGCAGAGAGCAATTGGCCACATTCTCATGTCACACTCACTATAGTTCTGTATGACATGTTTGGGACATAGTGAGCCTCATGTTTGGCCATTCTCCTGTCCTGCCAAGTGGCCAGGGGGAGTTCAGAAATGTTTGCCTCCACTCTTACTTAACTCCTGTTTGTTGTGTCATCCAGACAAGCAAACTGAGGTTTATACTAACTGCAGTTACTTTCAAACAAGCCAGCTACAAACCACGGTGGCTGAAGCTGGCTTGTTTAAACTAACCATAGTTCTGGGTCAGGACAACATGGCATTCTGTGGTTAATCAAGAGCAGAAGTTATGAAAGGAGTAGTGTACAAGCTGCAGTTCTTGGCTAATACATCAAGCCACTGTGTGATCTCTGTCTTGCAGCAGGTTTCAATATCTTCCTAGCTTTATGAATGCTAGCAGATTCCACATTATCTCTACAGGACTATCCCAACAAAGCAGGTCCCTTGCATCCCCGACCATTGGCTGTTGTAACCTTTTGTTGATATGTCTTACGAAATACATCATGTTTCTTGTGAACCATCGTTGTTTTGTAGTTTGAAGTTGGTCAAAAAGGCTCATTCTGTTTTAACACTCTCTTGTGTTTTCATTCAGGACTGGGAGTTTTTAGTCCTTGAGAAGCTAAAGTGGGACCTAGTGTCAGTGATAGCCAATGACTTCTTGGATCATATTCTCCAGCGGCTCTCACTTCCCCAGCAGAAGGTGGACTTGGTGAAGAAGCATGCACAGACGTTCATTGCGTTGTGTGCTACAGGTATGTCCTGCTAAAGGTGACCTTCCCTGGAATGGTGGAGCATAGTTAAATTACAGGCTAAAATGAAACAGAACTTGATTTTTATCCCTAGCTATACTAAACAAATTATCAGTGGCCTCTTAGGATCTCATTTTTTAGAGAGACCCAGCTTTTTCCCATTGATACTAGAACCCTTGACCTCTTTGGTTTCTCATGACTGAAAGGCAAGGATGGTGAGTATTAGGCAAACTATTGTTTATAAGGTTTCCTTGTTGAAATTTGTCACAAAAAGCCACGTTGCATATTAAAGACACATCCACCCCAGCACTCTGCTCTCAGAAGCATCTAGCATTTGGCTACTAAAGTAATTGGCTCTCCCTTGATAGTCTTTTGGGCTGGGACAGTTTGTACAACAACATTGCAGAGTGCTGTCTTTGTTTGATGTAAATGAGAATGCAATGTGTAAGCCCACCAAATAGAATGGTAAAATCCATTTGTCCATCTGAAGTTAACACCTCAACAGGGTGGGGGTGGGAGCTCCTCTCAATTCACTTTCTTCCTTCACATGAGAAATGCCTGAAGAGGACTTCAGTGTTCCTCCTGTCCATTGGCCAGGCCACTCCTGGAAAACCTGCTCATAATATTCTATTGGCAAACTATTTCTGTAAGCTAATGGATTGCGTGCTTTTAAGATACTGTAGCTGGATGGTGGGAAGTCCTAGGACCTCTCAGGGACAATAGGAAAGGCCTTAATGGTAATGTGTTTGTTTGTGGGGTGCTGTTATCACACCTTTGCTGGAAGCTGTAGTGAGCAAAGAATTTGTGTCATCCTTTCTCCTGACACCCTCTCTTCTTCTTCCTTGAATTTGTAGATTACACATTTGCTATGTATCCCCCATCCATGATTGCTACTGGAAGCATTGGAGCGGCAGTCCATGGCCTCTCTACCTCATCCGATGATTTTTCTGGCGAGGAGCTTACGGAACTGCTTGCTAGCATTACTGGCACAGAGGTGGTGAGTATGTGCTCAGTGGGGAACAGGGCTCTGGTTCTGGGGAGTTGGGATCCTGCTTGCATTTTGCTGTTTGACTCAAGACAAGCTTACTCTGGCTTCATCTGCCCAAGTCCAGAGATCTTGCTTTCACTTATGAAGTGGCATTTGGCATCTCTCTGCAGAAACTATTGCATGGACTTAATGTGCCTCACCTGCTGACCTCTTTGTTTTAGAGGCACACGACAGCCATGCAGTATTATGATGACAATTATTTCAATCCAACCTTTATGTTAATTAGATGTCCAAGGCAGCTAATAAGGCAAGGAAAACCTGCAGCAATAAAGCATATCACATCAATGAATACACTGTAAAAGTAGTAGCATTAAGTCCAGGAAGTGCCTGAGCTGCAGCCACCTTTTTAAGTGTACAAAGCCCATGAGGAGACGTATGCTTGGAGAGAACCTCTGCTCCATTCATCTTGGTGGAGTAGCTGCTCTTTTGGGAAGAAAGGCTTCAGGACTGAAAGTTACTGTCTTATTTTATAACCTAAGTGCACACCTGTGAGGCAGGAAGGGCACATTATAACAGAGAGAAATAAATGGGGAATGGGACAGACATACTGTACGCAAGATCAAGCAAAAGGGTCTGTGTCAAGGTAAGGCAATTTGGGGGCATATTTCCTTAATATATTCCGTGCCAGTGACTTAGTGTAATCCTATGCAGAAACTGGCCCTTCTGAGTTTATTGGCCTTGCTCTGCAGTAAGTGTGTCTTCGAACTGTACCTTTAACCAGCCCCCAGGGCCCCTTGCCATATAAAAACCATTCATTTAATCTGAGAAGGGTGTTTTATTAGCAAAATTTATAATCCATTTGATTGTAAATAGAACCCCCTCGCAGTTTACCAAAAACGAAAACGTGGAAATTGTCGTTAAAATACAATGTTAAAACAGGTATTTAAGTATTTCGAACTGTAATTAAAGTTACACTAAAACAAATTAAAATATATGTCAACAAAATTGGTTTTAGCAAATAGGCTATTTCTTTTCCACAGAAATTCACAGCTGTACATGTGGAGGACTCTTCTTATTACATGCAGGCCCCAGAAGGGCATGGTCAGTGGGAAGAGGGCTAGCAGATGCAGTCCTCCTTTCACTCATTCACTCACTTAGTGCATGGGGGGGGGTGAGAGATGTCTGACAAGCCCCTGTTGTACCATGTATTTTGACATTTCCAGCCTGGCCTCCCTTTGTTTCTCTTACCCTGTGGGTCTGCTTATAGCGCCATCATATTGTAGGTTCAGAGAGGGTAGAGTCGTAAGTATCTGCAGTACACTACCATCCTTTGAAATGATCCTTTGGACATGGACAGTTCTTGTGGTTCGGTTTATCGTCCTGTTCATGCTGCCCCAAAATATTGTGCAGGGTGTCCTTCTGGAGTTCTGCAGCCTCCTTTCTGCGTTGGTCCCCCTTGGATGGATACAGCGTGAAAAGCTGCAGTGGAAGGAGAAATCTGGGCAGCCCAGGTGTGTCATGAGGGCAGTTCCATAACCTGTGTTATCCCATTAGACAGAGTGGGGAAACTTCAGCCAGAGGGCTGTGTTCCCTTTATGGACATCCTTTCAGGGGCCACATACAAGCTCTGGCCCTGGCCAGAGGCAAAATGGGTGGGGAACCAAATGTAAATTTCACTTTTGTACTGCAAGCTATATTCTACAAACGTTTGTAGCCCTCTTTATCCTCCATGAGGACACGGGTGGCGCTGTGGGTTAAACCACAGAGCCTAGGACTTGCCAATCAGAAGGTTGGCGGTTCGGATCCCCACGACGGGGTGAGCTCCCGTTGCTCGGTCCCTGCTCCTGCAGTTCGAAAGCACATCAAAGTGCAAGTAGATAAATAGGTACCGCTCGGGCGGGAAGGTAAACTGTGTTTCCGTGTGCTGCTCTGGTTCGCCAGAAGCAGCTTAGTCATGCTGGCCACATGACCTGGAAGCTGTACACCGGCTCCCTCGGCGAATAAAGCGAGATGAGCGCCGCAACCCCAGAGTCGGTCACAATTGGACCTAAAGGTCAGGGGTCCCTTTACCTTTATCCTCCATACAGACAAGCAGGAGGCATTATTAGAGCATGCATTCCTGCAAATGCTCAAGATACAAAGCAGGGCCAGCTAGGGGTGTGGCCTGAGGAGACTCCTAAGGACCTGGCAGAGAGGTCTGGAGGGCTGCATTTCTTCCCCACACCACCCCTGCTGTAAGAGCAGCCATCCCAGCTTGTGACGTCAAGGACAATGGACCTTTTTTCAGCAGCTTGGAGACTAATTACTTAATTTGGCACAAGATTCTGCACGGAACAGCTTATTTCATCATGTCCGGGTATCCATTGAGAAGAGCCCATTCTTTCTTAAACTCCCGTCTGATGCGGAAGGGCTTGCATCCTCCAGAAACGGAAGACACCGTTGGCTTTCTTCGCCTACTCAATGCAAAGACTGCATGGTTGGCAGGCTTTCCTCTCTATCCTTCGCTTCCCTCCTGATTCCCAAGCTAGTGTTCGCTTCTTGGTCCAGAGCCAGCGCAGCAAGTGGCTGTGTCTCTTCCCTGGCCGGTGGGGGTTGACATGAATTTGGCTGTTTCTCTAAAGCCCAACCACGTTTCCCAAATGTGCTGTGCCAGCTCCTGGCCCGCTGCTGAGTGGGTGATGGCTGCGTGATGCAGGTGGCTCTCCCACCGATGGCTTGCATGAGGTCTCAGATCAGTTGCTCCTCTTTGTCCCGGGTACACAGGAGGCCTTTGAAAAACAGCCATTCACCTCAGCAGACAGGTGTTAGGGACTGGGCTGGCCGATGGGGCAGGGATAGAACCAGCTTAGCATCTGTTCATGTGGCGCGGTGTCAGAATCCTGTCAGGGGCAAGCATGGAGGCCAAAGAAGTTCATTTCAAGTAGAATTCCAGGGCGCTCCCTGGGTGCCAGAGGGGCATCAGAGAGGAGGGGGACGCTGGGCTTTTCGTGTCTCCCACTACCTGGCAAAAGCTGAAAGGCAGAGCGAAGGCTCTGGGATTGGACCTCTCCTGCAGATCCAGCCATCGCTGCTTGACAGTCATGGAGCAGAAACCTATCTCTTGCTGGGTTTTCTTTGGCCTCTTGCCCTAGTCTCTGAGTTGCCCACAGCCAGCTGCTTGCAAGCTGCTGCTGCTGTGAAGGAGGCGGAGTTTGAATGCTGGTCCTGTGAGCACAGTTGATCGAAGACAGCAGAGAACAGGTGGGAGGTGGGGAGAGGATTACAAAAGTGACCCATAAAGAGCAGATTAGAAGCACTAAAAGTAGCCAAGGCTTGGTGCCACAAAGAAGCTCGGGCCTAGCCTACGTTGGAACGCTGAGCTTATCTTGCTGGCTGGGAGGGTCTTTCCCTTGCCCGGTTCCTTTTGGCTGCTCTTCAGCTCTTTGTGTCTTTTTGAAGTTAATTAGAAGACGAGCTTGGGGTGAAGATGCCTCTTTGTGGTGTCCCCTGCCATCTCATCTGCCACGCCTAACAGGCTTTTGCTGAAGGTTCAGTGGGTAGGGGCTTCAAACTGTGGCTCTGTTCTCACTTGGTTGGCCCTCTTGAGGTGAAAATGCTACTTCATATTAAAGGAGCATACACCACTAAATTATATATCTGGGTAGGCTTTCTGGTATTTATATTAGGCCTGCCTCATTTTAATAGATGCTTCCATGATGTTTTGCCTACAAAGGTACCAGTCCAATTAAGATGATGTGCTTGGAGCCTACCAAGAAGTTTGGTTAATATCAGTCAAAGGGTTCATGGTTTGGTTTTTTTGGTTACCTCTTGAGCTGTTGGTTACTGTGCAGGTTCCAGTGACCCAGATAGTACCTATTTTTTTCTCTGCCAGTTCATCTTCTGTAGTAAACATGCATCCTCAAGGCTAGATAACATCTTCAGTCGTAATCAACCTTTGATTTCTGCTGCATTCCAGTTTTGCTTGATTTTTACTTGGAGTCAGGAGAACATTCTCTGTATCTTCTTCAGAACATGAGTTTAGGCTGCTAGTCTGGGACTTTGTACATACTGCGATATTCTGTCCGTAGTTATTCAATCTTCCTGTTTTGGGTATCTGTCTGTTGCAAGCCACATCAGCTGGCACAACTTTTAAAATCCCGAGACTTGAGTTTTTGTTCTCATGTTTCTAGTCCTCACTGTCAAAGAAAGTTAAGTGTGAGACTTTTTGTCACAAACAAAAAGGATGTAGAATAGTATTTGTGTGATCTGAACTTACCTTATACCTCCTGTATCTTCCCCACACCTGCATTCTTTCCTTTCCTATCAATATGTCAGTTTCATCCATTTAATTAATTGCTTGTCAGGGTTAGCTGAGGATAAACACATTTAGATACAAATTGCTTTGTCACTGGTGTTACATCACATTAGCCAGCATGTTACTGCCCACCCTCCATCCCTGAGTTGCCCCATGTCTTGTGCTGGCATCTCTCTTGCCTACAACTCACTGGACACTTCCAGAAGCTTTGAAGGGTCAGTTTGAATCTTTATGGCTGGCAATAGGCCATGCTGTTCCTGTAGACATACAGCACTGGTTCATCATAGCCACACTGCAAGATCACAAGTTCTTTAGAAGGGTGCCTTCCATTGGTTCATCAGTGCTAACCCAATGGCACTCCAGATGTTTCTGGCCTTCAGCTCTTTCACATGGCCAGTGGTTAGGGATTATGGGGGTTGTATTTCAGCATTATCTGGAGCACCAAAGATATTAGCTGCCTTATTCTCCACTGAACAGTAGCACCTCTCAGGGTACAAGACCACCCTGAAGAAACTGGAAATTCAACTTGGGGTTTTCTTCATGCAGCACATGCATTCTACCACTCTTAATAGTCCCTCGGTTTCTGAACAGTGCTGGAATCCCCTCTGCAAAACAGACTTGCAAGGTTCAATTCACAAAAAAGCAGCTTTTGGTTCCCATGCATAAACCCATACAAGTGCTTCTGAATTCCTTTAATCAATCCTCCTCCTTTCATAGTGTTGCTTCCCGTTCCTTCCCTTGTACCCACAAACTGGCCAATAAATTTAGAATGGCCTTTGCTGAGCCCTGGCTTCTGTTGGGTGGAGGTTTTAGAGGCCACAGTTACTGGAACTGTCTTGGGGAAGGAGTGTTGGGTGTTGCTATTTTTACTTGCCACATCCTCTGTCAATTTCTAAGAACTAAACGTGGATTCTTTGTAAGATTATGTATGTGGCAGGATCCTGCAAATGGACCCAGCCTCGGGGAGCCGGCTGGGGATCCAATCAGAACCCCGACACTCTGCAGTGCAAAATGTCAGTTTTCTTGTAAGCTGGGTCAAGAGGGCGAACCCTGGCCTTTAGAGGAGGTGGTGCAGCAGCGATGAGGTTCATTGGGGCTCACCGCCGTGACTCATTGCAAAACGAGAGGGGTTTCCTCATCTCAAATCGTTGCTGTATGCGGCTCCTCCCAAGCGTAAGGTCAAGATTTCCCCTTGCATTAATGCAGTTGCCTTGGCAGTAGCATTCTCAGTCACATGCAGGCTAGTGCATTCAAAGTGGGGTGGGGTTCAGTGTACTGCTGAACACTTTCTAGTGCTATGACATAAAAGCAATTAGCCTTCAAAGAAAGTTCTAGAACAGTGCAGACCCCATTTTTCAAAAGCCATGCCATGGACACCCTACATTTGAAAATTTTGATATCTCTGTGGTAGTTTTTGTTCATGTGGGGGGGGGCAGGACACATGTCTTCTGACCTACTTAAGAGCACTGCCCCCCCCCCACGGGATATCCTGGACAATTGACAAGTACGTTCCACAGACCAACCAATTGAGAAGCACTGTTCATGGTCTTATATTCTAAGACAGGCTTATAGATTATAATGGAAGCTTTGCACGGTTGGGGGGTGGGTGAATGGGATGGGGCTGAATATATTGCATGTGTGGAGTAGCTAGGGTTGAAACCCTACATCTTTCAGGTACTTAATATAGCAATCAGTGGTTTGGGGAGGGAAAATTTTTGCAATGCCTTACTTGTCCGTGGAAATGTTTCCATTTTCTAAATTCCTTAGTAACAAGGATGGGTTCCAGTTGCAAATAAGTAAGAGGCAAGCTTGGCAGTTTTGAAGTTATTAGCTTTGCATAATAAATACAAGTAAAATAAACACACTTAAATTAGATCACTCTCTAGGATAGGGTTGGGGAATTGGATCTGGCTGGTGGGCCAGATCTTTATCTCCATGCCAAGGGCCCCCCCCCCATGAGTGAAGTTTGACAGGTGGGTGGGGTCACCCACTTGTCAATCAACTGATGTCACAGTGACACCTGGTGATTCTCTTTTTGCCTGCGCAGTTTGAAACCAAACCACAAAGGTAAAAAAGTGGACAGCATTTCCCTGTCACTAACTATCAGCTGATTATTGTTTCTTGGGAAGCACTGAATGCAGAGCTTGCGAATCCCCTTGCACAGGACTTCCTAAGTGCCAGCAATCAGCTGGTTAACACAGCTTTGCAAGCCCTGAGCAGAAAAAGCAATGATAAGGACTAGGGCAAATTCTGACTTCACATAAAAGTTTGTAAGGTGTGAAGTGTTAGTGACTGACCAGGAATGAGATTTTGGTGTGTTAGGTTGAATAAAATGTTAACCCAGTGTACAGCAGTTCTAAAAAGGGCAAAATCTGTATTAGGGAGCACTAGAAAAACGGACTAACAATCAAACTGCCAAGATCATAAAAGTGTTACACAAACACATGTTGTCACTGCACTTGGACTGCAGTTTTCAGTTCTGGTGGCCACATCTCAAAAAGGATATCATAGAGCTGGAGAATGTTCAGAAAAGGGCAACTCGCTAGTGAGGAAAAATTACAACATTTGAGGTCTTTTATGTTTAAGAACAAAGGCAAGTAAGGAGGAGCAGGGTAGAGGCACATTAAATTTTGCAGAGTGTAGAGAAACGAAACAGAGAAGTCTCCCCCCTCCTTTCATAATACCAGAACTAGAGGTCATTCAATGAAGCTGAACACGGGAAGGTTCAGGGCAGACAAAGGAAAGTATTTCTTCACACATAAACTGTGAAATTCGCCCCTACAGGATATAGAAATGGCTAGCAGCTTGGGTGACTTTGTACCGCCTCCATTCTCAGAGGTGGCATGTCTCTGAGTACCAGCTATGGTGTTGCTCTCCTGTCCTGCTTGCAGGCTTCCCAAAAGCACCATGTTGGCTACTGTGAGATCTAGATGAGCCTTTGGTCTGATCTAACGGGCATCGTAGTCCTGAGAACTGCAGACTGTGAGACTATTGCCATTGAATTTTTTAATGAGTATTTTCAAAAGGCTCCAAGGGAAAGACTCATAGAAGCCGCATTCAGACTCAATATTTGCTAGATGTGTGGAGGCACAACTGTAGGGTAATTTAGCCTGCTGGAATTCATATTTGAAACACTTAATTTTTTTCAAGTAGAGGCAAAGTCTCCGCCGTCAGGTACTGGTCACCTATATAGAATGCTTGAGCCTGGTCTCAGGCTTAGGATACAGAACAAGGATAAGGTATTTCTAACCCTACTTCATAAGACCTTCCTGTTCATACATATCTAAGAATAATAGAATAATCAGAACTCTACTAGGATGCTAGTTGCCCCGCAAACCCCTTTGCATGATATTGAAGAAGAAATTCACTGTGAATGTGCTCCACTGGAGCAGAAAAGCCTATCCTCCGAACCAATCAAAGCATAGATGTTTGAAGGAGCTCTGTTATTGCTGCAGTGAAAATTTAAGTGGAAATGAACAACACCCCCTTCTTCTCTCTTCTTTCCCAGGACTGCCTGAAAGCTTGTCAGGAGCAGATTGAGGTGGCCTTAGCAGAGAACCTGAAACAGACCTCACAGCCTCGGCAAGAGTACAGCCCCTCCAAGGATGCCGTTTACCCTGACAGCCAGGATGTCAGCCTGACCAGCACACCTACGGATGTCACAGACATCAACCTGTGACCAGCCCCTCCCTCCAATTACCCAGCTCCCAGCAAGTAGAACTTAACGCAGGAAAAGAAGCCTCCCGGAACATTCTGCCTGTGCCATGTGATCACTGAAGAATAAGGGGAGTGGGAGAAAATGACCCCATGAGCATAACCTTTGTAATGAGACCGTGTGGGATTTGGGTCTTGGAGGAATGGCGTGGGAGGGACTCCAAAAGGGAATAGGCCCCTTGCAGTTGGACTGTTTCTGCCTTGCTAGCCTGGTTTTTCCTAGGATGAGGGGACCTTCCTGTGGTGTTTTGAGCCACGCTTGAACTCGGGAAGGATAGGTGAGCTTAGCGTCAGTTCAAAAGTTCTTCAGTTTGGGTTTGCTTTGTTGGAGGACGCGCTGCTGATCACTGCTGTTTTGTCCCAATCTTTGCTGCATGCCTGTTGCATGTGTGTCAAGAGAGAAAACGCACTTTTGTTATATAGACCGCCTTCACCTTAACATGAAGAAGTTGAAACATGCACCTGAGACATCCTTGGCTGAAGCCGCTCTGCTCACCCAGCCATGTGTGGGCACCTGGTAGAGAGAGACCAGGCTATATTTAAAGTCCAGCACTGGAATCTCTTTACCAGTCCCAGGGAAGTCTTAGTTCTCCTTTGATTATTAGTAGTATCACAATCCATTAACCCTTCAGAGTCTTTTAGCCTGTACAGGAGAAATAAGTGGGTTTTGGCTCGCTTTTTGTAGGTGCTTGTAAAGTGCTGCTTTCCATATAAAATATTGGGGGTTGGGGAGAATCCCCTCTTCACTAGAAACCCAAGGGGGAAATTTCTACTTGATACACCAGTTGCCTTCTCTTACTCCTGTGAGACCCAAGTTACTTTATTTATTGTGAGGATCAAACCTTACAAAGCCACAAAGCACAATCAGAAGCTCAGTAGGGTATGTTGTCCTGATTCATCCCTTTTGCCATATAACAGAGTGCCTTAATGTCCTTCCTCGTCCTCCTTCATACCTCTCTGGGCTGCTTACTTTGATAGAGTCAAGGTCATTCCCGATCAGAGTACACCCAACAAGTGCTGCTATACTTGTATGTACAAATCCCTCCTGTCTTCACTGCCAAAAAAGAAACAAAAAAGGGCAGGAGAGCTACATGCAAGGGATGGGTGATGGAGGAGAAGGAAGTCCAGCTATACAAATCTATTCTGAGCAAATAATAAGGGGGTTAAGAGTGATCTCTTTCCCCTAAAGAGTTTACAATATAATGAGCTGCGACTGCACTGGACTAGAGAGTTGTATTGTTCTTGTGTGTTTTGTTCAGGAAAAAGGTGTGTATGTGTTTTTCCTAAATGCTGCTTTTATGAGAGACTTTAGAAACCTTTGGTGTGGGGGAACTGTAGCAATGGGAGCAAACTTTGTCTTTTGAATTCTAGTGGCATTTCATTATTCAACCCTCCAGCTGGAAAAAGAAACATGAACTGATGCTACCTAAAACACCACTGGAGACCCGTCACCTTGGCCAACAGGAAAAAGCCTCTCTCTTACTATGTTTTTGCCTTTCCTTTTCCCTCATTGTGCTTACGCCGATTAGTCAAAATTAATGTGCTATCAGCATTTCTGATAAGTAAGTCTATTGGAACAAGTTTGAAGACGAGAGGAATGTATTTTATAGATACATCCACCCAACTATATATTAGAGCTTTGAATAAAGTTTGTCAATATGATAGTCACTGTCACTCGAAACCCTCCTGTTAAGGAAATTATACCTTACTGATATTTTACCATACTGCAATAAAGCATTTTTTAAAATTGGCACTCTCTTGTCTTCTTTCCTGGGTGATGGAAATAAGACTGAAAAGAACCAAATGCATCTAAAATACAGCTTGCTTGACTTGTTCCTCTAAGAAATCAGCCTGTTGAGAATAAAAGACAAGAACACTTTCTTGATTTCTGCCTTGCTAACGTAATCCACTTTTAACAATTCGATTCTGACAAGCTGATTTCAAAACACGGGAGGCTTCTTGGCTGTAGCAACTTTGGCTAGCTGTTCTAGATAGCTGGCTAGCTGTTCTATATAGGTTTATAGCAACTGGTATTCTTGTAAGACCTTTGTGTTATGCCTGTCTCTCTTCATGAGTCTTTCCCCCTCCTACCCTATTTACTTCATGATTTTTGCAAGGACACAGCTGCTTCTTCCTACAAGCAATACAAAGGAAGTGACCCAAGACACTGATGCAGTCAGCTTGCTGGCCATCCTTCTGCTCTACCCCAAGCCACTTGCTGCCCTAGCATACAGAAGAGCTTTCTCCTTAGCTTGACATCTTTCTCCAGTCCAAGACCCATCCTTGCAGGTTTGTCTTGGGCACTAGGCATGGGAGATCTCCAGCCGTACCAGCACTAGGCGGCTTCAGCAGGCTCATTTAGCAGCTCTGCATGGAGTTAACAGCTTTCGCCTATGACCGCTTCGGCTAAGTGATGCCAAGTAGATAGATGGGAGACGTGCAAATTGTTCTGTAATCTGCGCTCGGGCAAGAGGCTGTCCTAGGGGACATCTTCCCAGCGCAAACAAACTTACTGCACAGAGGAGCCACTCAGCCAAATCTCCCCTGGAGCTAAAAGCTGTTCAAAACCAATTACTCTTCTCTACCCAGCTGCTGCTGGAACAGCACTGAGCGCGTCTGCTTTGTGAACATGGGCATCAATACTCAGACATTTAATGCGGCCCTAGGGCTGCAAAGCACAGGAGGCTAGCATTGCTGGTGCCTTACCAATAGGAGAGGGTTGCCCTCAGATATCCTCTCCTTGTTAACCAAGGCTGGAAACGTGGCTGCAGCAAGACCCCAAGCATCTAGAGCAAGGATGGGCAGCCAGAGGGCAGCACAGAGCCTTCCTTCACTCCCCCAGTGGCCTGGCAAGTCCCCAGAGAGCTGTGCCCACTTTTCCCCACTGCCTAGCTATCAAGCTGGGAAAAGATTGTCGTTCCCATGCTGCTAATAGAGGGAAGCCAGGGAAAATATACCGTGGAAAGAAGCCACTATGGGAACAGGCTTGTTAAAGCACCACAAGTGATTGTTCACAGCTGTTTCTAGTTCTCAGGGGACGTCTCAAATTCAGCAGCACAAAAACCTAAATATTGCTGCAACTTGAATTATGGTCCAATTTACCAGACCATTTTGGTAACGAGGGAGGAGGGAAGTGGTGGGTGGGGTGGGCATACACAAGTTGTAAAAGACTAGAGCCACTCTTTAGTCACCAAATGTGGTTGGTGTATTTAAGAAGCCTTTGATCACTTAACAAGGTGCCCTTGATTAACTGGGAAGCAATTGCATTTAATAGTGCAGGAAGAAAACACCATCTTTTGAAGAGGCACTTCTCTCCTCCCACAAGAAGGAATAGGCAAGAGCTTTGAGCCACAAGCCTCCAGTGAAGATCCTTCACCTTGAACAGTTGCGTGACAGGCAAAAATGCAACATGCAAAACTGCACCCGGAGATGTGGTTGAAGAGCCATGTATGCTCTATATGTATTCTATACTGGAACATCCAGGGCTCTTTACACATATGTTCTGCCACAGCAATATGTGTATTGAGCATATTACACCAATCCTGGCCAGACCACTGGCTGCCAATTAATTTCTGGGTCCAATTCAAAGTGCTGGTTTTGACATACAGCGCCTTAAAACAGCTCAGGATTGCAATACCTCAAGGACTACCTCTCCCCACATGAACCAACCTGGGACTCTTGTGATCATCATCTGAGGCCCTTCTTCATGTTTCCCCGCCATGAAAGGTCCAGAAGGTGGCAGTACAAAAACAGGCCTTTTCTGTGGTGGCTCCCCATTTGTGGAATGCTGTCCCCATGGAGGTTCATCGGGTGTCTTCATTACATATTTTTAGGTGCCAGATCAAAACCTTTCTCTATAAATAGGCCTTTGTCTGATTAGCATTCCATGACCTTTTAAATGTGTTTGTGAGAGCAGGATTATTGGCTTGCTTTTGTTTTATTATGTATTTTGTGTTCTCATTGTGTATTTTTCTGTTGTGAACTGCCCTGTGCTCTTTGGATGAAGGACAATATACAAATTTAATTAATAACTTTTCTGAAAAAAGGTTGCTGGTTACTCAGATATTTATTCTGGGCATTACGTACAATTTCAAACTTATGCACCTCATTTGGGTTTATATACCAGTAGTATGAGCATTAACCAAGCTCTAGCATGCCTTTATTTTTAGACCTGTACTATGAATAGCCTAGCCTTAGAAACCCAGAAAGCCAAAAATCTAACCTTCAAATGTATGAATACCCAGCTGACAGATTTAGCTATGAACATCTACCTAGAGGGGACAGGGAAAGAGACAAGAATATGGGGTGCTCAGCTGCAGTAACCTGATGACATACATGATGGCTGCTGCTTATATGGGAAAACAACAGGAAGAGCATCAAATTAACAGAGGGTGGGGCAGCAGGGACTTGGTGCATCTCAATTGGCAATGGCTAACGTGTTCCGGGGTCCAAGTCTTCTTCAGCCAGTCTAGCTATGTGGGGGTTGAGCAGCCCAGCTCCAACGCCCGAGGTGACTTCATATCATCATAAAAGATCCCTGGAGCACCTCTCTATTCCAGTATTGGAGACCGCCCAGCTCAGAGGCAGCAAGCAAGCCTCAGGCAAGTTGTGCTGAGCTGGGTGTAAGATGGTTTTCCAAAGACTTGTTCAGAGAAACAGCTTAGGCCTAGCTCAAGGTTGGGGAGCCCATGGCCCTCTAGATGTAGCTGGACTACAACTCCCACCATACACGGCAGTTTGCAACGCTGGCTGGAGCAAATGGGATGTGGGGATTCCTACAACATCTGGAGGGCCAGAGGCTTCCCACCCCAATGCAGTTTTCCCCAACTGACAACCAGGAAAGCAAGTGGACGGCCAGTTTGGGAGTTTATGGCTCTCAGGCACAATGTGTGGTGCTTGGGCTGTGTCACCCTCAAAAGCAAAGCAGGCCACATTCATCACAGAAGTGCAACGGTCAACCCAACAGCCCCTGCGAGACCAGCAGCAACATGCCAGACACCACCTGTGAGCCAAACGGGCCAGAAAGGCTGGATACAGCTCACGGGCCACCAAGACTGGTCCCCCCTGCTGTAAAAGGGTAAGATTATTGACTACCAATATTTCCATTGGAGGCCAGATCCTACAGAGCAATTACAACCCCCTGCAGTTGGTAGATGCTCTTTCCTCCCTACTCAGCAACTTGCATCCACCAGGACCTCAAAAGGGGCAAGTAGTCACTGCAGCCCTTTAGCAGCAGCTCTGTTGCAAAAAGGGGTACCCATTTCTCATGAGAGGGATGCTGGTTTCTAATCACCATGAATGCATGTTGAGTCAAAAGGGGGCAGAGGGCTTACAAATACTTTCAACCCTGCATAAATAAGGCTTCTGTGGATCAAAGCAGTGAGGGTACAAACCCTATTTGTTCGCCAGCGTGCTGTAGCTTCAAGTTCAAACAGCAGCTGCCTTTGACTCAGAAGTTCTGCTGTGATCACAATCTGTGGAGTCCCCCTTCCCATCCTCCATTCACTCCATTGCTACTGGCTGCATCCCCTCCACATCCCGGCACTTGGAGTTCACTAGCTCCCTGCGGATCTCTGGAGAGATCTGGGGGTGGCTGTGAAACTTGAGCAGCTCTAAGAGGGCTTCTTTCTGCTCTGAGGACAGGTCCTCTTTGTATCGCTGGGCAAAGGTCAGGAGGCACTGGTGCCAGAGGACAGGCAGGGTGCGTCGGTCCGTCCGGAAGGCGAGGAAGTGAAAGACCAGGGCATCCACCACGCGGAAAGGCAAGGCGTACTTCTTGTCAATGAGCAGGCGGAGAAAGATGCTATTGGCGCCACTGTACTCCATCTCAGCAATCTTTAGCATAGCAGCCCTGTGGGGGTGGAGGAGGGGAAGAAAAGGAGGAGGAGCAAATGAGGCTTTGTTGCAGGTCCACATCAATGGATGACCCTCCATTCATGAAAGCCAAGGGAAGAGAAAAAGTGACACAAGGAAATTGCCACAGTTTAGTTAAGGTTCCTTTGATAGTCACACTGCAGACCCTCAGCCCAGCTACAAGCGTGGATTCAGAATACAATCTGTAATGGGGAAGCCCATGCAGGCTTAGGAAGACTTTCCCCAAGACAGCAAAGGTGTTTCTGACCCCCCCCCCGGGGGGGGGGGAGAGAGATGCATGGGAGAAAAGGCAGGAAAGTCTATCCAGTCCTACCATTCCAGAGTGGCTGGGGAAACACAGCCAGATGGGCGGGGTATAAATAATAAAATTATTTATTATTGTTATCATTAGAGCAATTTCCCTTCCACCTCGAAATTAGCCTAACTCTTCTTACCCAGAGTGAAGGACAGGGATGGAACACTTGGTGAGGATGCTGCCCACAATGATGGCTTCTCGCAGTGTGCATGTTCCTGACTCACATATTGGGAGGAGGATCCCTAGGGAGATGACGGGGGGAGGGGGAGAAAGGAGCATCATATAGTTATCTCTTATACAGACACAGAAAGTATTTCATCAAAGGCTAAAACTATTTTTTAAGGGGGGGGAATCATTCAGTTCTTTCGCATCTAGAAGGCTGATGCAAGAATATGCAACACACACATACCACAGTAACAACACCTCTGCACAGTTCAGTATTATTTATCAATAAAATCAAGTTTAAGAATAATTCACCAAACCCAGAAGCAGCTTCCCCTTGAGGCTTTCCTCCTAGCCTGTCTTACTTCCGGGACTGGAGCCTGTCTGAGAGAAAACTGCCAACTTTTTTTTTTTGGGGGGGGGGACAGGACTGAGCAGCAGGAATGAGCAATTTTCTTTGTTTCCACTTTGTGGTAACAAAGGTTGGTAATGATTTCACTCCTAATTCCATTCTGTATTTGGGGTTTTGTTGTTGAAAAACAAACCCTCACAAAACAAACCATCACAAAATATGTGATAAATTCATATTTATCAAGTGCATATTTTGATAATTTTCAACTACTGTTCCAGAGGCAGCAAAGCTTCCAAATGCCAGTTGCTGGAAACCACAGGAGGGGAGAGGGCTCTTGTGTTCAGATTCTGCTTGAGAGTTTCTCTCAGGCCTCTGGGTAGCCACTGTGAGAACAGGATGCTGGACCAGATGGGTCGTCAGCCTGATCCAGCAGGCTCTTGTGTTATTATAGTGAAATATATGAACCCCTGGATAAACCTCATTTCCATGTATTTGTCCTCCAAGGTCAACTTTCCACTCACCTTTGAACCAGGCTCCAGGTTTGAACAAGGCCTTCTTCAACGCCATGTAAAGATGGAAGTTGAGGCGCTTATATTCAGCAATGTCATCTCTGACTCGCGGGAGAAGCACCAGATTGTAGAACCTCTGGGCCATCCTCTCTTTGAGGTTAGAGGAAAAGATCCTAGGGAAAGGAACAAAGGCATTTGGGGAGAGAGGGTGGAAATGGAGACAAAGAGAAGCAACCTGAGTTAGGATAGTTGGAGAACTGGTCACCTTCCCTCCTTGTGCTTGCACTATGCAATACATGTATAACTGCAGCATTCCACATTGCCGCCGCCCCCCCCATCTTGACTTTATACTTCAAGCTTTTGAGGCCACGGAATCATTTTTATTTATCTACACATTTCTATGCTGCCTTTTCAACCTAACCCTTCACAGTTTTGGTTCCTCTTTACCAAATAAAGCGGCAAATTACAACGGTATAAAATAAAAATACAATCCGAAACAAGGACAGCAGCACACACAAAAAGCCAGATCCTCAAATTATTTTGTTCTCATAAAAAAGAAAAGAGATGTCCATGCAAGATATATCAGAGTCAGGCAACTAGCCATGCACCACCAATTCCTAATGGTTTATGTGTAAGAGGAGATTCGTTTTAGGAATGGCCTGTGTCTTTCGCCAGAGCTGCACACTGCACTGTGTATCACCAAAGAGGAAGAGGAACCAAAGTTCTCTCTCCGAGAGAACACGGAACAAGCATCAGATGCATTTACACTTGTGGCTTCCTCCCAGGGCCCACTGTGCTGTATCTCAAGAGCTCTGGGTCCTAATGCTGTTTCAGGTCCTCCTGGCTGAAAGACATGGTGCTAGAAAGGTCTCTCCCCCCCCCCCCATTTTAAATACCTTATTGAAATTCATAGATAACATACACAATATACCAAGATGAAAACAATCATGTACTAATAATCTTATATATGTTTACAAAAATCAAATTTAAATTAAATTTATGCAATCTCTTTTTTCCTATCTTTTTGCTAACATAGAATAGACTTCCTATCATTTCCCGATGCATATAACCTTTCTGGTGATGAATGTACTTATCATTATTACCTTACTCTTTCTGTACTTTCTAATACTTTCTTACAACAATTCGTACCTTTTTGCTAATTTCTTAACAGTTCGTTTAAACAAGGGTCATTGAAACGCTGTCGTAGATAGAAAGGTCATTTTTTAATCAGACATTGCATATTCTCTTTGTTCCTGCTTGGATATGCTTTGTCAAATAACAGGTTTCTTTTTACAAGAGGAGCCTCATGAACTGCAATACTGGGCAGGAGTAGTTGAGTAGATGGAAGGAGGAGTGCTGGTGGTGAGATCAAAGCAACCTGACTGCCCACACACTGGGAAGTGGGGCAGGGGGCAGAATCTGATCTCGTGCCCAGGAATATGATGGGGGGGGGGGGTTCCACTTCGGAAAAGCAGCAAACTTAAGCGCAGGGTGATATGTATGTGCATGCATTAAAAAGTGCAGTGTAGTGCTACGATCCCCAAATGAAAGAAAAGGAGCTATTGGAAATATAAACACGAACTGCTCTGTAATCAATCCACACATTTCCTTTTCCCATGTGTAGGACAGTGATATTGCAGAAATAAGTATCAGTATTATTGAAACAAGGACTTTCATTTCTGTATGTCATTGAACATAAGGACTCATCTGCTGCATAGTGCTGTATTTTGGCTATTCGACCTACTGAAGGATGATCAGAGCAAAAAGCAAGAATCAAAGGAATTGTGGCAGCTCATGGGATGGGGCAAGATGAAACCTTCAAAACAACACATTATTCCCTACAGTGTCACAGATGGAGTCCTACCTTGTTGCCTGGTACATGGCAGCTGCTGTCCACGTTTCAGGCTCTGTGATATACAGGATCTGCTCCCAGTTGGACAAGGCTGGGATGATCTTGAATGCCTTAGGCAGTTTCCCACTCCTATATTTTGACAGCACCTGAAAAAGAAATGGGGGGGGGGGGAGAGAGATGAATTTAACACGGACAAGCAGACAAGGCTACTTTATTCCAGGGTTTATACCCATTGTTTAAGAGATCTTCAGTGAATGTATTTTAAGAAGCATTCAGATAGGATATTCTTAATTTTCCACATACTAGCAAAATCTGTACCAGTCTATCAGCATGGAAACAAATCCTAGTTAATATTCATATGTATAATGCATCATCTTAACCTATAGTGCCAGTATGGAAACACAGCCATTAGCTGTTCCCCACCCACACCACTCATGCTATGGGTGGTGAATCAGAGCAAGCAAAGAGTTGCCCAAAACTAAGATTTCTAAACGCTGCAGCAGCTGGACTAAGTACAACCTGATGTGTGCAGAAGCACACACACCTATTTGCACAGAAGTAGCATTATTCTTACTTCTTTGACACCCTTGTAGACTTCTAGGACACGGGGATTGAGCTGTGGCATGGGCAGACCAGATATTTCAGACATCACAGTTTCCACCTCTGTCTGCTTCTCAGTGATCTTCTCCATGATAATGTCTGCCAAGGTGCGCCTAATGGGTGTCCAGAGGAAACAATATGGATCAGGGAACTTAGAAAGCTCATTGGCAAATCAAAGCAGCAGAGGCAACAATAAGATTGATTCCCAGCCTAGCGTTTAACAGGGGAGATGAAGTTTCCACATGTGATATCCCTTGTTCACATGGCTACCCACCTTTGCTAAGTGAACTGTCTGCCATACTGGTACTGTTCAGTGAAAATGGCTGCTGTGCAATACAAATAAGACTGAAGGTGGCAACAGGCATCTGCTGAGGAACAAGATCTTGGGGTTCTAGCTCAATGAAGATATTGATAACAAGAACGGGCAGCTCTTAAAAGTTTTAAAGGTTAAATTAAAATTTCAGTTCACAAAAATAACGTGATGCCAAAAGAGAGGTGTCAGTCCAAATCTATTTTGCGTGAAGAAATTCTAACGTGGGTAAGTCATATGAGGGCCATAGGTTCCTGCTCTGCATTCCAATCTTGGAGAAAGGAAACTTGGTCATTACTGGGCATGCCAAACAGAATGGGCTGAAAATTGGGCTTCCTGCTACCCGTGCAGTATCAAAGACGGCATGCCTAAAATAATAACTAAAGCACCATCTGCTGGTTAAAACAAAAACAAGAACAGAATTGAAAAGTATACTTGGGTGCTAGCTTGCTTTACTTATTTGCTGAGAATCTGATGAAATCATGCCAGTTCCATAAGCAAAGCAGTGCCAGAATTCTTAGATGAGATATTCTGTTAAGGGTCAGTTCACACATAAAAGTATCACTGTAATACTAAATGGCTTCTACTCAATTGTTCCCTTCTCCGCATACATTAGCAAAAATGTGCAGATAGTCCGATATAGAAAAACACAAGGTACCTAGTCACCTGGGGGCCTAAAAAAATCAAATATTTTTCCTGTACACAGCTTGACAACAAGTTTTAATTCCCCTACATAAGACTGCAGTTGTTGCTGGGATGTCAGTGGCTTCAGAAAACAGCACCAAGATCTGCTGTGTGTACAGAGACTACCAGCTTATGTGGAACTTTGCCCCTCCAGATATTGCTGAACTACAACTACCATTATCCCTGGCCATTGGTCATGCTTTCTGGGGCTGATGGAAACTGCAGTACAGCAACTTCTGTTGTTGTTTTTTTAAATAATTTTTATTAATTTTCCAATTTTAAAACGATACAACATACACACATCATCAAACAAAAACAAACACACACATATAGTTTCATAACCTCATTTTCATAAGCCTTCTTTCTCGGACTTCCCCATACCTCACCCTTTTTGCATCCTTATTTTACAATTTTTCAGCAACCCTTTACTCCAATTAATTAAAACTTGTTATCTTTCTCAATTTCATCTTAATTCCACAAACAATTTCAGCTGCAATTCTGTATCTTCCTTTCCCTTGACATTTTAGCACTCATCAATATTATAACAGTTCTTAAGATAAGCTTTGAACTTCTTCCAATCTTCCTCCACCGTCTCTTTCTCTTGGTCACGGATTCTGCCAGTCATTTCTGCCAATCCCATAAAGTCAATCACTTTCGTCTGCCATTCTTCCAGTGTGGGAAGTTCTTGTGTCTTCCAATACTTTGCTAGAAGGATCCTTGCTGCTGTAGTGGCGTACATAAAAAAAGTCCTATCCTTCCTTGACACCAATTGGCCGACCATGCCCAAAAGAAATGCCTCTGGTTTCTTGTGGAAGGTACATTTAAGTACCTTCTTAATTTCATTATAGATCATTTCCCAAAAGGCTTTAATCTTTGGGCAGGTCCACCAAAGGTGAAAGAAGGTACCTTCAGTCTCATTACATTTCCAGCATTTATTATTGGGCAGATGGTAAGTATTCGCAAGCTTGACTGGGGTCATGTACCACCTATAGATCATTTTCATAATATTTTCTCTTAAGGCATTACATGCCGTAAATTTAATACCGGTGGTCCATAACTGTTCCCAGTCAGCAAACATAATGTCATGACCAATGTCCTGTGCCCATTTAATCATGGCTGATTTAACTGTCTCGTCTATTATATTCCACTTCAGCAACAGATTATACATTCTTGATACATTCCTAGTATTGGGTTCTAACAATTCTGTTTCCAATTTCGATTTCTCCACCTGGAAGCCAATTTTCCTGTCTTGTTTAAAGGTTTCCATTATTTGATAGTAATGGAGCCAATCTCGTACCTTGGACTTTATTTTCTCAAAACTCTGTAGTTTAAATTCACCACTTTCTTGTTCTAAAATTTCAGAGTATTTTGGCCATTTGGATTCTATGTTAAGTTTCTTCACCTCCTTAGCCTCCATAGGTGATAACCACCTAGGAGTTTTATTTTCCAACAAATCCTTGTATCGAATCCAGACATTATATAGTGCTTTCCTAACAATATGGTTTTTAAAACCCTTGTGAACTTTAACCTTGTCATACCATAAATATGCATGCCAGCCAAACCTGTTATCAAATCCTTCCAGGTCCAGAATGTCTGCATTCTCAAGAAGTAGCCAATCTTTCAACCAGCAGAAAGCTGCCGATTCATAGTACAGTCTTTAATCCGGCAGGGCAAACCCCCCTCTTTCTTTTGCATCAGTAAGTATCTTAAATTTTATTCTGGGCTTTTTGCCCTGCCAGATAAATTTAGATATATCTTTCTGCCACTTCTTGAAACAATCTAGTTTATCCACAATTTGTAATGTCTGAAACAAAAATAACATTCTAGGCAATACATTCATTTTGATCACTGCGATTCGGCCTAACAAGGAAAGCTTCAAGTTCGACCATATTTCTAGATCTTTCTTTACCTCTGTCCAGCATTTGTCATAATTGTCTTTAAATAAATTCACATTTTTAGATGTCATGTTAATCCCCAAATATTTTACTTTCTTTGCCACCATTAACCCAGTTTCATTTTGGAATCTCTCTCTTTCAACATTTGTTAAAAATTTTTCCAAAACTTTAGTACAGCAACTTCTGGAGAGTCAAAGTTTATCCACTCATGGACTATCTGCATGTACCACAGGCACATAAAACACCACAAATGATCATAAGGAAGGAAAACAGCCACTGTGAAACTCTCTCATATTCTCTTTCTTCACTCTGAACCCTCTCAAGTATAACCAATACAAAATAGGCACTTGCACCCAGGGCTCACTGAAGCGATGAAACTCAGGGTGGGAGTGGAGGTAAAACCATACAGCAGAGATAACTTAGTCACCTAGAAGCCTAACAATTTCAAATAGTTTTACAGTCCTGTACACAGTTCAACAAGCCTTAATCCCCTTCCAGAAAGGAAATGGCTCACAATTAATTTTACATTGGATACCGTATTTTTCGCTCCATTGGACGCACCGGACCATAGGACGCACAGGATCATAGGAGAGGGAGAACAGGGGAAAAAATTTTTTCCTTGTTCTCCCCCTCTAAAACAAGGTGCGTTCAAGGTACATTCACCAGAGCTTGTGGGGCTGGCGATGGGGGGAAGCGCTGCTTTCCCCCACCGCCAGCCTCAAAGATTCCTGAAGCCTTTGGAGCGCAGCGCCCCGCTGCCCTGCAGAGGCTTTGCGCAGAGCCGTCCCCAAGCTAGAGCAGTGAGACGGAGCCCTCCGTCTCGCTGTTCTGGCTTGGGAACAGCCTTGCTAGCTTCTGCAGGACAGCGGGGTGAAGGCACCCCGCTGCCCTTGAGAGGCTGTGCGCACAGCCACCCCAAGCTAGGGGAGCGAGACGGAACCCGCCTGCATTTGCTCTATAGGACGCACACACATTTCCCCTTAATTTTTGGAGGGGAAAATGTGCGTCCTATAGAACGAAAAATACGGTAACTGTCATAGAAGAAGTAGAACATTACACATTCTTAAAAACTGCATAAATGAGAATGGACAAGGGGGTAAGGGAAAGAGTATACATACATCTTCCCTGCGAGATGGCTGTCCAACAACATAGCCTAATTCAAGCTCAATTCACTCACAGAGACAAAAACATTAACAGCTTTAGTTCACATATGCTCACCCAGGCACTTTTACAAGTCCCACACAATGTCCATTCTGTGCTCGTAGGTACTTCCATACTGAAAGTTTGGTTCCTTACACTATGGAACTCCCTACCCATTGACATTAAGCAAGTACTTTCTCTGTATAGTGTTGTAGGTAAAGGTAAAGGGACCCCTGACCATTAGGTCCAGTCGTGACCGACTCGGTTGCGGTGCTCATCTTGGTTTATTGGCCGAGAGAGCCGACATACAGCTTCTGGGTCATGTGGCCAGCATGACTAAGCCACTTCTGGCGAACCAGAGCAGCACACGGAACGCCGTTTACCTTCCCACCAGAGCGGTACCTATTTATCTACTTGCACTTTGATGTGCTTTCGAACTGCTAGGTTGGCAGGAGCAGGGAACGAGCAACGGGAGCTCACCCCGTCGCGGGGCTTCAAACCGCCGACCTTCTGATCGGCAAGACCTAGACTCTGTGGTTTAACCCACAGTGCCACCCGCGTCCCTCTAAACATTTATGTTTAGGGAAGCCTATCCAGTCATGTAAAATCATAGCTGTCAACCGTCCCTTATTTGGCGGGAAAGTCCCTTATCCCAGCGCCGTGTCCCACTGCTGTCCTTTATTGATGATGTCCCTTAAATTTCCCGGGTTTCAAAGGAAGCAGCTCCTCTCCCTCCCTCCCTGCCGACCAGGGTGGAGGGAGGCTCCAACTGTGTTGCTTGGCTGCGTTACTCACCCAATAAAGAGTCTAAGAATGACTGGGGGATGGAGCTTGCATGCCTTGTGCCGACCAAATCAGCCACGCTGCCTGGGGACTCGCCTTTGCTCAGCGCTTCCCAGCGGAGAGGTGGTGGTGGTTTTCCTTGCTGCATCCCCTTTGCCGGGTTGCTGCGCTGTGGGAACCACCGCTTGAGGCTTTGTTTGGCTGCTGGCTGGGGTTTCTGCCTTTGGCTTGGAGGGGCTCAGAAGTTGAACATACCTGTGCTCTGAAAATCCCTTATTTTGGCTGCTGATCCCTTATTTTCGAGGCTGCCGGTCCCTTATTTTCAAATCTGTAAGCTGACAGCTATGTGTAAAGTTGACATGTATAGTGTGTGTGTGTGTGTGTGTGTGTGTGTATAAAACTGCTGATTTGGTTTATATTTTTGTTTGTCAACTTGCTTTTCATGTCTAACTTTTTACCACTAAGCAATCTATAAATACTGCAACATAAAAAATAAAGTCTAAGCAACTGCCAGGATTTGAGCACTCCAGTGTTTACCTCAGTGGTGGATTCTTGTTCATGAACATCTCAATGGCTTTTTCATCCTCTGGATTCACGGTTACCTCATCACAATACTCTCCCTTCCCCATGGCTGCAGCTTGCTCCAGTGTTGGCCACTCATCATCATCTGTATCTGAATCTCTGTCCTTTGAGGCATTTCCTGGAAAGAGTAGAACAAATACAGGTTTGGATATTTAATCAGAATAAACAAATCCTGGCTCAGTGGTAGAGTGTCTGCCCTGGTTTGATATTTGGCATCACTAGATAAGGCTGGGAATGTCCCCTGTCAGAAACCCCAGACAGCCACTGCCAGTTGCTGTCGAAAACACTGAGCAAGATGGAACAATGGTCTGACTTAGCATAATGCAGCTTCCTATGCAGCTATTTCTTTCAGGTCTCGGAAACTTAACAAAAAAGAGTTATAACTATAACACGTGGAACCTGCAACAAAGCACTGAAGTGTGAAATGCTCCTTCTTCAAATATCTAAAGGGCTGTCACACAGAAAATGGAGCAAGTTCATTTTCTCCTACTCTGGAGGGTAAACCTCAAACCAATGGATTCAAGAAAGAAGATTCCAACTAAACATCAGGAAGATCTTTCCGTTGGCAAGACTTCCGATAGCGGAATGGACTCCCTTGGAAAATGGTAGACTCTCTTTTTAAAGCAGAGGCTGGATGGCCATCTATCAGGTATGCTTTAGTTGAAATTCCTGCAATGCAGGGGGTTGAACTAGATGACCCTCAGGGCCCCTTCCAACACTACTCCAAAAATTCTATGTTTCCCATTCTCTCGTCACTTTTTTCTGTTCCTCCCCCAACCAAGTGGGTTAGCATTCTCTGACTATTAAGCACTGCCTATTGGGTTTGTCCACAGGCCTCCCAGAGCTTTATAAGCTACAACTCCCACCAGCCCCACTTATGATAAATAAATAAATAAATAAATATTTGTATCCTGCCCATCTGGCTAGGTTTCCCCGGCCACTCTGGGCGGCTTCCAACAAAATATTAAAAATACAATTAAACACCAGATATTAAAAACTTCCCTAAACAGGGCTGCCTTCAGATGTCTTCTAAAAGTCAGATACAGTGGACGCTCGGGTTGCAAATGTGATCCGTGCAGGATTCACGTTTGCAACCCGCAGCAGCGCATGTGCGCACTTGTGGGTTGCAATTCGGTGCTTTTGCGCATGCACAAAGCGCGATTTAGCGCTTCTGTGCATGTGTGACTGCCGAAACCCAGAAGTAACCCGTTCCGGCACTTCCGGGTTTCGGGAGTCCGTAACCCGAAAAAACGCAATCTGAAGTGTCTGTAGCCTGAGGTATGACTGTAGTTGTTTATTTCCTTGGCATCTGCTGGGAGGGAGTTCCACAGGGCGGGCGCCACTACGGAGAAGACCCTTTGCCTGGTTCCCTGCAACCTCGCTTCTCGCAGTGAGGGAACCAGCAGAGGACCCTCGGAGCTGGACATCAGTGTCCCGGTTGAACGATGGGGGTGGAGACGCTCCTTCAGGGATAGCATTAGCAAGAGCAGATGTTGCAGCCCAGCGACACCTGGAGGGAACCAAGTGGGGCTGGCGCTCAGAGAGGGGTCCTTCCCGGCCCCACCTGACGGTGCAGGGGGTTGGAGTCAAGCAAAGCAAGTGACCCCCCCCCCCACCCTGAGCTGCGGCCGAGCCTCCTCGCTGGCGAAGAAGAGACCCCGGCGAGCCCACGGGACGCTCACCCAGGACGGTGGTCTTCGCCTTCTCGGGCTCGCCTCCGCCCGCGGCGCCGTGCTCGGCCTCCAGCTCCTCTTGCTGGATCCGAGCCTGTTCCAGGATCCTCCGGGAGAGCCTCTCGTCCACGTACTCGTCTTCGCCCTCGCCGCCATGCTTCCCCGCTTTGCCCCGGCGCTTCACCCTCGTCACGGGCTTCACGGAGTCGCCCTGGAGGATCTGCTCGGCCAGCGGAACGGACGCCGCCTTCGCCGCCCCGCCGGAGCCCCTCGAGCGCTTCACTTTCGGCATGGTGCCCCCCGCAGCTGAAGAGCCGGCACACGTGTGAGGAGGGGCAGTTGCAAAGCGCATGCGCGCTCGCGGAGAACCCTTCCGACTACAGAGCTATGAACGTAGAGAGACGCGTCGTTGCCTGGATAGACGATTTCCGGGCTCCTGTTGAAATCTACAGCAGAGATTATTGTGGCATCCCCGGCTATTTATTATTATTTATGATAATAAATAATACTATTTATGATTATTGTATACTATTTATGATTATTGTGGCATCCCCGGCTACTGTTTATGGCGAAAGCTGACGGTCAAATAAATTGTGTTAGTCTCCTTTGGTGGTGAGAGAGGTTGGGGTTGGAACACAAGCGAATAGTAAAGAGACGCTGACACAAAAACCCACAAATACATTAAGTAGAATACGTAGAAGCATTGCCACCCGACCCCTACCTCACTCACCATGCTCCCCCACCTCTTCCCCCCTTTTCTTCCCAAGGTAACACTAATGTCTCTACAAAGGAAACTGATCTGTAGAAAATGTAACTTGAAAAAAGAGACATTGCACATACTTTTGCAAACCAAGAAATCTTTAATATAAAAATGTGTTTTTTTAAAAAAAAAAAAATACAAATAAATAAATTGTGTTAGTCTTTAAGTGAGTCTTTGTGAGTTTGCCTGAGTGTGGGCCACCCTCTTGGTTTCTGCTCAGAGAAGCCATTTTAAAATGCCCCTCGGGGCCGGAAGTGACAGCTGCCCATAGCAATCAATGGAGGAATCCCAAGATCTCACGCTGGCGGCGCTGCGGTGTCTGCTATGGGGCAAATGGCCGCGGCAAAGTCGGGCGTGCTTTCCCTTGCCGAGGGAGTGCTTATTTCGTGTGAAGAAGCATCCCCCCACCCTCAAAGGAAAACCCCCCTATGAATAGCTCTGCCTGTTCAGACTTGCGTGGCGATGCAGCCCCCTGTCTTCACACTGCAGATCCGTGTTTCAAGCCGAGGCGGAGAAAAAACATGCCCCACAACAGCTCTGTGGTGTTGACGTTGGGGGCTTGACAACAACCCTGCGGTGTAGGAATACTCTCAGTGTAGGTGGGGTGTGAAGCTGGAGCGCAGGGCAGCAACACAACCCTGCAGTATCATCGCAGGTTAGAGCTGGCGCTGAGACTGGTTTGGCTTTGCAGACCAAAATCCCGCTCAATTCATACTACGGCTTATAGCTGTAGCGCTTATTTAGTATATGTTTTAATTTTAAAAAAAATCCCGCCTTTCTTCCACCGTGGGGGGTTTCCTTCTGCTCCCATTTCATCCAGGTACTGATCCAGACCCGGATCTCCATCGGGCAGGATGGCTTCATAGATGCCCATTGCTCCTCTCTGGACGATGCTTCTGCATTACTTGCTTGGAGCACCAGGTGGCTGGTTCTGGATGGGGCCTTTCTCAGCTCGGTTGCATCACTTCCTTTTGGCTTTCTTCTGTGAGAGCGTGGAAGGCGAGGCTGTTTCTTCGTCCCTGTTCCGGCAAGGAGGCTCCTGGGCAGACGCCCCGAAGAGCATCCTTTGCACGCGTTTAAAAGGGCAGGAGGGAAGCGCCTTGGAGCCGCGATCGATCTTTTTTCTTGTCTTTTGCAAGGACTACCCCAGTCTCTCTTGGAGGCCGTCGGAAGCATGGGAGTCACCTGGTACGGCATTTTGACTCGGGTATTGATTCATTTGCAAAATGCTGCCGCAGAGTTTGTAGCAGGTTGGTGGTGCTTGGTGGGAGACGATCAGTAGCCGAAAAGACTTCGAAAAGGAGTTGGGGAAGGATAGGTTTTAGAACTGTAACGTGTGAACACGCGATCGGCGGGTTTTGTAGTAGAATTGGGTTACCGACGCTTTAAAGACAAGGCGAGTCAAGATGCTCGTGAAGCAGCAGCAGCGGGAGGCAGGGTTGTTCAAATAGATGCAACTGCCGTTGAGACCCCTTCAGCTGCGGGGAGGGTGTAAGTAGGTGACCTGGCTGTGTGAACGAGCTGCGTTTCCCCGCAAACGGGGGGTTGTTGCAATAGCCGAGGCAGTTGCCTGATTATGAGAAAGGAGGAGATCGGTTTGTGACATTCTGGCTGAGAAGATGAAGGACGCAGAGAGTCAGGATCCTTGGGTGCAGTGGCGTAGCGTGGGGGGTGCAGGGGGGGGGGGCCGGCCGCACCGGGCGCAACATCTGGGGGTTAGGGTTAGGGGGCGCAAATCCACGGGTTAGAGGGCACAAATTACTTGCCTTGCCCCGGGTGCTGACAACCCACGCTACGCCACTGCTTGGGTGGATGCATTTGACATTAGAGGCTGGATGCAGGCAAGCATGGGCTTGCTGGTACCACCACAGCTTCACGGCACCCCTGCCCTGGATTCAATAATACCCTGCCCATCTGGCTAGGTTGCCCCATTAGTAACACATCCTCTCAACCTAGGTGGAAACTCAAGGCAGGAGATAAAAAGGGAGAAGACAATGGACAATGAGGTCTAACAATGGGTCATCTGGGATCTGGTCAATTATTGCTGTTGACTTACCTTTAGATATATAAATTACAGATTTTTAGTATTTTATTGCAAGTCCACCTTTCTTCCAAGGTGGCAAGTGCTGTTTGTTAAAGTGGTAAACACAGTTCTCTTTACCCATTTTATTCCCATGAGAATCCAGAGAGTCCAGTATTAGGGGCATAGCAATCCAAGCCTCCTTGAAGTTCTGGGGAAGGGCTGAGCTGGATCCGGAAACAGCCCCACTGATATCACATGACAGAATTGAGCCTGATTGCTGTGCTAGCTCCAGGCTGCTACAGCAAGTTGCCCCCTTCTTTCCCCCACCAGCTTGAGTGAGACAGGCACTGGTTGTGGTTTGGATTGCACCCTAATTAATTTAAAATAGTTAGCCTTTCCACACTAGTTTACAGGAGAATGATGTAAAAATATAGACAACAATTAAAAATATTTTTATACTACAATTAAAATATACCGGTACATATTGAAGTAGCTAGTGCCACAACTGGGGGCTGCTGGGTTGTTGTTGATCCATTACAGGGCCTTCTCAGTGGCAGCTCCTCACCTGTGAAATGCCCTCCCTCATTATTGATTTTTAGGAGGAATTTGAAAAGATCCCTCCTTACTGAGCCAATGGATGGCTGAAAGATACTGTTCCGGGAAATCCTGAAATCATTAGCTTAGATATTGTTTTTAAACTATTTTTAGAATGCTTATAAACTAGAATGTTTTTGACTTTCAAAAAGTAATTCTAATGACAGTGTTTTTATGATACTGTTGCTGCACTGGGCTTCTTTTCATGTAAGGGCAGGACCACTGGAGAGTTACATTGCCACATGTGGCTGTAGAGACCGATAAGGGAGAGATATGTTTTATTGCAGGTGGGGCAGATGAAGGCATCTGGACTTGCTGCTAAAGGGGCACCATGGTGTTTCTTCTCTCTGCGTTCCTCCCAGTGGTACATAAAGGAAAAACAAACCAAATGCAACACATCAGTCTCAAGAACTAGTAAATATAAACAACAAGAGCATCCTTATGCTATCTATGATGAAAAGCTCTTTCAAATAAAACCATTTTACATTAGCAAAAAAAGAGGTGTCAAGCAAATATTTCTTCTTCAACCTGGGCATATGCTCATGAGAAGGTCTTGTCTACGCTTCAAACTTGGGGCTCTCAGATAGGACCTTGGGTGATAATCTTAGTAAATGGGCAGGTTCAAAACAAAGAAAAAACACTGTGTACCTTATTTCTCTTCTAACAACCTGGACTAGCCTTACAACATTTTTTAAATGGTAAAAATCGTGTCTATGCTAAATGTATGTTTCTTCACTAGTACACCATTACAAGTGTGTGTGTGTGTGTGTGTGTGTGTGTGTGTGTGTGTACATGTACATCTACCAACCTTGAAAACCAACTGAATAAATTATTGTCAATGTGTTTAGTTTTGCGCCTCATTGCCAGTGATACCCAGTGCATGGCACATTCAAGGTGTGTAGGAAAACATCTGAAACGTCTGGTCTACCTCACTCTCAGTCTCATTCAAATGCTTTATACAGCCTTGCAAATAATATCATAAAAGTTACCAGGCCATAAATGTTTACTCACACACTTGCAGTACCTCAGTTACTTGCGGCATATCAACACAGCCAGTGGGAGAACAGCAACTCTCTTCTAGTTTCCAGTCTGTCTTCCTAGTTGTAACTATTGCAAGTAACTGTTAATAAGTCTGTATTTGTAGTTACAGAATGCTCTTGGTTATAAAGCAGATTCCACACAGTATGAGAATTTTTGTGGCTTGAGTTAACACTCCACACTCTTCCATGTCAGTTTAGCCTATATACATAAGTCCCCATTTATTAATTATTTGAGTTTTTAGAAGTGGCTTGAGATAAATTGTGTGATATTCTACAAAAACCAGGTATGTCTCCCACACTATTGAAACTTAGATGGTAAGCCTCTTGGGGCAGACAATTTTTTTGTTTTGTTTATTTACTTGTTTATCACTGCCCATGAAACATCCCAAAGCAGTTAGCAATTCAAAATAGATAAACAGTGGTACCTCAGGGTTAAGAACTTAATTCGTTCTTGAAGTCTGTTCTTAACCTGAAACTGTTCTTAACCTGAAGCACTACTTTAGCTAATGGGGCCTCGTGCTGCCGCTGCGCCACCACTGCACGATTTCTGTTCTTATTCTGAAGCAAAGTTCTTAACCCAAGGTACTATTTCTGAGTTAGCGGAGTCTGTAACCTGAAGCGTATGTAACCCGAGGTACCACTGTAATAACAACTTAAATTTGTTTTTACTACAATCTAGTTTGCAAAGGGGTCATATGCACTGGTAGTGCTATGTTAATATTGACAATAAAGATGTTACAAACATGGGCTTCCTTGGGTAGCATATAAAGAACTAAAGTACATAGTGGCTATGATTTTGATCAATGAGGGTTTTTTTTTTTTGTTGAAACCCTTTCTCCTGTATTAGTGTTTCTCAGATGCCAGTGACGGAGGGGAAGAGTGTCCAGCAAACAGTTGAAATTTTAACAAGAAAGCTTGAGCTGCTTGGAGCAGAGAAACAGGGAACCTTTTGTGTAGACTGCGAAACGTACCACACTGCACCCTCCACAATGGGCAATCAAGGTAAGCATTTAATTTCCTACAATTTAAATCTACAGCAGGTCAAACCGCTACTGTTCATTCTCTTTATTTACCAAAAAGGGTGTACAAGGGTGTACCCATTTTAGTGTTTATGCAAGTAGCAACAACCCATCCTCAAGAATCTCCCTATTCCCCCCCCCCCAAAGGATGGAAAAGCTTAATTAATTCTCCTCTCACAAACCATGTTGCTGGTACAGTAGCCGTAACTGCATTTTCCTAAATAAATACATAAATTCAACACATCCAGAGGCTGGCTAACAGTCCTGGACTACACTGTAGGGTTGTCATACATTACTATCCCCTCCCCCCCCACAAAAAGAAAAAAAAGTACGGCAGCACTGGAGTACTTTGCAGGGCTGTAACTCATGCTTTCTCAAACACCGTATCTAGCCCCTGTATCATCAATATACTAATGATTGATTTTATTTGTATTTGTATTAGCAGGGTATTTTTCTTAAATATACACATACTCAGAAAAATAGCAGTTTTGGCATGAAACTGAACCTGAGTCAGAAAGAACATGAACTCCTGTCTTTGCTGCTACCTTTTGCAACTATCACTTCTCTACTAAGGAATCTTGAGAACCTCACTTCCATATGAACTGGTCTATTCTCCATTGTAGGAATTTAGAGAGAGAAATTTAAAGTGGCCAAGGAAGTCCTAAAATCGGCTTCAGAATGAACCAGGAAGTCCTTTCTCTGGACAGTGAAGGAAGGACTTCCTGGGTCATTCTGAAATTGTTTGGGGGGTCTTCTCTTCAAATTGTATGAATCTAAATTTCTCTCTAGCACTCGGTGATCACAGTGGGTTCATATCTCACAAAGCAATGGGTTTTGAATGGCACCTATACATTTTGCTTCATAATCTTTGTTCTAAAAGGGATCGAGACTTACTTAAAAAACTAAAATCTCATGTACCCACTGTCCACTGGCTTTGGGCTGGTATAGATGTACCTCTTTGCACACACACAGCCTTTTCAGCATCCTTGCTTGTTCCATTGACTGCAGTGGAAACAAAGTTCAGTGGACCTTTGCATCATTAGTCAGGATTCAACCCACTAGTGCCAAGCACTTTTAGCATCATCAGATAAACCCTGCAAGTAAGTCTTTGAAAGAATAAAAACTTGTTGACAAATGAACATTTCAGCAATGTTTGTGTCTTCCAAATGACATATGATTGATTCAAGGTTCCATTAATCTAAGCAAAACATATTTTACAAGCTATGTGATGCTTGTTAGACCTGAATTAAATTCATCTGGAAGATAATTAGCAGAGCTGAGGTTTTACAGAGGTAGCTGAAGCCAGACTTCCTGAAGGAACTTGGAAACGTTCAGTGTATTCCTCATCACCCTGGAATATGGCTCAGGGAGTTTGCCGTTCTGGATTGCCAGCAAATGTTCTTTGCCACTTTCTCATAAGTTAATTATTTTTCCCTCTAGATGTCAGCAGTGTACTTGGGCGTCCATCCTTTGGCCTCAGGTTCATAAACATGGCTGGATCCATGGTTGCTAGCATGGAGATACATATATTTCTGCAGTTCCTCAGTAGAGCTTGAATCAATGCCCTACTCCTGGCTTTCACTAAGCACATTAAAACTGTGGAGGAAAAACAGCAAAACACCACTAGAGCTGTACTGTAAGCATATCTGGGAGTAAGCCCTATTAAACCCAGTGACAGTGAGCATCTGAATTAAAAATAGATCGGATTAGGCTGCCTGTATAACTACTAGTTTAATCTGGAGCGAAACCCTGCAGTGATTTTTTAAAGAGGTATTTCTAAAGCCTCATTTAGATTAGTTATAAAGATGCATCTTATTTGGAATCCTAAAACAGTTGCAGCACAGGGGACAATTGCATCAGTTGCTAACACATCATTGTACTTGCCTTTAAAAAAAAACACCAGACCAACTTACATTACAGACATTAAAATCAGATATAAAAACAGAATAGAATGAAGTCTAAAATCACATCCATTCCAAACATATATAAAAGACAGGTCTAATACAACCCACGCCACTCAAAACTGGAAAGAAATATGCCACAAATATACCCCACATCCTGCAAATTCAAATTATAGTCGAACCCCTCTTCTCTCCATCTTGCAAAAGAATGTTGTTGAGTGTACTTTTGTAAGGAGGTTAAGCGGATGTGTATCTGAAGTATATATCGGTACTCTAGAAAGAACAAATGCTCATTTATCTCAAGATCGTGGTTCTTTAAGTAAAATAACATTGATTGCGTTTTGCTAGCCTGGAAAAGCCATTCAGCGACCAGCGCGACATAGAGATTCTGTAACAGCCCCAGTGGTTGTCAAGCAGCAAAGAGACAAAGGAAAATGTAACAGATGTTTCATTTTAAAGCATCTTAAGAGGGAAGGAATAACAACCTTGAAGTGAAAGTAATGCTGCTCTTGTTTCAGGGCAGGCTGCCAAGCTGATGTATGTGATGCACAATTCCGAATATCCCCTCAGCTGCTTCGCTCTCTTTGAAAATGGTCCTTGCCTTATAGCGGATGCCAACTTTGACGTGCTTATGGTGAAGCTGAAAGGATTCTTTCAGAATGCCAAAGGGAACAAGATAGAGAGCCGGGGAACCCGGTACCAGTACTGCGATTTCTTGGTGAAGATTGGCACTGTTACCATGGGGCCCAGCGCCCGTGGTATATCTGTGGAGGTAAGGATGGTCCTCAAACGGGGGGGAAGTCAGCATATGAGGTAATATATTACATGGCTCCAGCTCAGGACAGGTATAGCAAACAGTTTACTGAATCAGGAAACATATCTAATAAGTATATAGGAGGTGAGACGGTCTTCGTGGGCCTTTGAGGTGGTGTGGACTGCATGCTAACAGGGGCTCTTGGGAGCTGGAATTAAACAACATCTGAAGTGCTACAGGTTCCCCGGTCCTTCCATAGGACATTACAGTACCTAGTTTCTCCCCTCAGAGCCTAAAGCTGGGTGTGCACACAGGCAGGGCACCAGGGTGGTCCAGAGTTCATGAAACCTACACAAACCCTTCCCATATCCCTGTCCAGACCCCCACCCCACCCCACTTTGGTTAAGGGGTTGTATCTCAAAAAGGGAATTGCTATGTTGTACTCATTTTTTCTCCACACATGCTGAGAAGCCTGTCTTTCCCTTCAAGATCTTTTATCTCTGTGCAAAGCCGTGACTATTTCAACCTGAGGGTCCACAAGTTGGTTGATTTGCTTGGCACACAGGCTTTAAAAGAAGTGATCCCGTTACAATGAGCTTACTAAGCACCAGTTGTAGCACATTAGCTGTGTAACTGTTCTCCATAGAGTGTTTTGTAGGCATTGTATAACATGAGCTTTTTAGGGGGCGAATATATGCCTAGTTCATGAAAAATGAAAACTGGATGGATGGATGGGCAATTCTTGGCGGAGCAGATTCAGACAGCTGACAGCTCGAGGTCAGTGAGCTGTTTCAGTTGAGGGAAAGCCTGGTGTCAGTGGGGTGACATCCTTGGGCAGTTGTCAGTGCCCCAGCAGAGTCCACTGCTGCTTTTCCTCAAGACGTTTTAAAAAGCTAATGCATACCAGTGCTATCGTGGAGTTTATGGCAGTGCCCCAGAAGTTGAGCAGTCTTGGAGCAGTGTAATGGTGTGTGTGTGTTGGTGGCTGTTTTTACACTGCTAGATTCAGACTTTGCCATTTCTATCTCTGATGCCATTAGGGGCTATCACTGGGGTAAATGGAGCAAGGTGCCATCAATATGCTGGTGACACTCAGCTCTAGTTGTCCATAGCCTAGTTGTCCATTAAAAGCAAGAGGCAGTGAAGATCCTGGGCCAGTGTCTGGATGCAATGGTGGGCTGAATGAGAGGGCATAAGATGAGACTGAATCCTGGCGAGAAAGAGGCTCTGTGGGCAAGTGGTTTTTGTGTCTGAGAAACTGGTCCATTGCCTGCTACAGATGGGGTTGCGCTCCCTCTGAAGGAGCAGGTATGTAACCTTGTCCTTGGTGGCAAAGAGGGCAGACAGCTGCAACCATTCCTGCACTGAGTCATCTTGGTAACTTCAAGGCTACACTACTTGAATACACTCCACATGGGGCTTCCCTTGTGCTTGGTCCAGAAAATGCCATTAATGCAGAATGCTACAACAGAATTGTTGACAGGAGAGTCTCTTGGCATATTACACCTGTGCTCAAAGTGTAAACCATTTGTTAGAATTGAGGTTATGTTACTAATTGAACTTTGGCTCAGCAATCCAGACAGTTAGGTCTTTTAATTTCAACAATTTTAAAAAAGTATTATCAAAGACCTAATCCTGTTTACAGATAAAACGTTTTCCTGTGAACAGGATGTGCTATCTTTGGTTCTGAACTAATCAAAATGCATTTGAGAGGGTGTGATTCACAAATTAAATTTGAGTTGTTTATGCCGATTTATGGGCATGGTTTTGATTTTTAAACAAGGCTAGTCCAATGCCTTTGGAGAACTGACTGGGTAGTGGTTAGCAAGCTCTGAACATAGACATACATACACAAACCTACACAAAGCTTTTCTTTTGGATTTGTAGCGTTAAACCTTTGTTGTGCAATGAATGCCAATTAAAACAAATGACAAGGTGGCCTTGTTGATCTCAGCCAAAGACATGATCCAATGATCAGAACCAAAGGCATACGCTTGAAAAGCTGAGACTTTCATATTGCTACGGTACCTAGTACTTATTTGCTGTGTCACTTTGTCAATTACCTAGGCATTGTAGCTATGCTGTATAAATACTACTTCCACCTCTGGGTTCAGTAATTGTCTCTAATCAGCTGAGAGCTGTGTCTCCATCTGCTGAGGATGAACAGTAAAATCCTAGAGGGAGGTAACTTGACTGGCAATTCCTCAGCTTTGGAACCATTTCTCCCCACCCCCGAGAGGTTTGCCAAAGCCTGGATTTGATCAGAATCCAGAATTAATACAACATTTGTGACATGAGCAAATGTTTTGTGACTTTGGCTAATTTTAGTCTTATGCTTATTTATAATAAAAAAATTGCTATGTGTCAGAAAGAAGGGGGTTGCTTTATAATATTCACACTTCCAGTATTCTGGACTCCACCCCCAAAAGGCACTGAATTTGCCCTTGCTTTTGGCATTTGTTCTAATCTTGCAGTGATAAGCCCATGCAAGCTTAAGGGTTGTAGCCAGTGCTGCATGACCAGAGTTCTGTTTGCACAGTGGGAGTTCCCCTTCCTCACACTATGCAATTCCAAAATCTATTCTGGAGTGCCCCGCAACCATATGGAGCAGATTTTGAGGGTACACGGGTGGGGGCTGCAACAGAGAGGAAATTTCCATAGTACAAATGCTTGAACGAAACAGCAGTGTTTGATACAACCCTAAATAGAGCTAGAACTTGAGAGTGTCCCCTTCACCCCAGTTTGGCTCCCCTTTATCACATACACAGCCTAACAAGACGACAAAAAGCCACCAACAACATACAAACCAATATGGGTAACCTGATCCAAAACACCCACCCACCCCACTCACACATGAAAACAAAGACCACCACAGCCAACCACAAATGAACAACCACACCCTAGACCAACCCCAACCTCTCTCACCACCAAAGGAACACAAGCAAACAACAAAGAACCTACACAAACAACGCTGACACCAAACCCTACATATAGTAAGTAAAATAGTAACACCGTCGCCCGACCCCATCCCCACCCATCTATCCCCCCCTCCACCTCTTTCCCCCTTTTCTTCCCAATGTATCAACAAATGAAACTGATTTTTAAAAATGTTACATGGGGGGAAAAATAGGAGAGAGACATTGCAAACACTTTTGTAAAACAAGAAAATCTTTAATAAAAAAAAAGACAAAAAAAGAACTTGAGAGTGTCTGCTTGAAAGTTCTCAAGTGCCTCAGGATTTTCACGATCTCCATTAACCCCCAGCAATCTTTCTTGCAAAGAACGGGTGAGCCTCTCCACTGCTACTAAACATTATGCTTTTTGAGAGGTTGGGATGGAATCGTAACTGCCCGCTGAAGAGTTCTTGTTGGCTGCTGGCTGCTTCAGAGCTTTTGTTTCTGTTGCCAGGTGGAATACTGTCCGTGTGTGGTAGCCAACGACTGCTGGAACCTGTTAATGGAGTTCATGCAAAGCTTCATGGGAAGTCACGCTCCTGGAATCCCTTCTGTGTTTGGCAATAAGCACGACAGCATCTACAGCTCGGCTGACACAATGGTCCAGTACATGGAACTCTTCAACAAGATTCGCAAGCAGCAGCAGGTGCCTGTCGCAGGAATCAGATGAGGACAGCTTCGTAAGGCCTTATTTCACGGAAGCAATCATTTTGCTGAATAGTCGGTTGAAATTGCAGTTCCATCCCAGAAGTCCAGATCGCAATTGTTTCCCATTAAATCAATGCAGTCTGTCTCCCTAAGAGAGGTAGAATTAATTCTGTCTCATCTCAAACCTCCAGGGGTATGCCTCTCTTATAAAAATGGCATACTTTGCCTTAGACTGCTATCTCAGAGATCTGCCACCCGCTCTTGAAGCCAGATTCCTTCCCCTGAGTGGAAACTGGAGGAAAACAATCATCTTGAAGGAGCACAGGTTGAAATTGCATAGAAATAGGAGAATGGGCTTTGGGGGTCCTTAATTTCCTTGACTGGCTACGAGTGAACATGAAATTTCTATGAGAGTGAAAATATGTTAATATGGCTTTTATTAAAGGAACTTTAATTTTGCATATTAATGTTGTAGATGTTATCTATTTTATAGATTTTTTCCTATAATTTGTGGGAGATTTATATTTTGGGTTGAAACGTAATATCTCATTGAAGCAAGCAAGATAAATTATCTGTTGGCTTATCTGTGTTTAAGTTATTGGCATCTTACTATCTTCAAAAAGCATTTGAGAGGAATAAAATGTTTGGGCTTTAGGTTCATTTCACTGAAGTCTTAGGGCTTAATTCCTCTGCCTTCTTGACTAATGTTTTCTGCTGGAACAGATAAAAGCCCTGACAGTGCAAAACTTGTACAGAGCAAGATTTCAGTCAAAATCACTAAGGCATCATTATCTTTTGAAGACGATATCAAAAAAATGCACAACATTTTCACCTTATTGTATTTGTTTGTGTTTTAAAACTTGTTATGTTTTGTTACTTCTACAGTTTGTTGTGTTTACTGCATTTAAAGCTTCCAAATTAAAAAAACAAACACAAAACTAATCTAGGACCCTCTGTTCTTTATTAACGGAGTCCAAATCTTGATAAAGAATTTGGACTGGCTGTGTAAACCTCCCCCCCCCCCAGCCTTACAATTGCCTCCCCCTTCACCCTGACCTATTTCTGTATGAGCCTGGTATTGTGCTATTCTGTGTAGTAGCAACAGGCTGTAGGCTTCAGCCCCAGGGTCCTTGTAATAGTGTGCAGGTAAGGAAACTCTGTACCTGTGCTCCAGTAATGGAAATTTGTGCCACCATTGTGCTGAGATAGCAATATATTTCGTACTGTTGGGCTGGTGCTGTTGAAACCACTACACAGCGTATGACGATTGTGCATGGCACTTGAGGGGGGAGCAGAAGGCAAAGGTAGGAGTTATTTGTGGCAAATAAGTGGTTATCATAAGGACTATGGGAGCATTTCTGCCCATTAACATTGATATGCTTGCCCTGAAATGTGTTGAAGGGGAAGTGGAGTATTTTTTTTGGGGGGGGGGAAGGATATTTTGCTTTAATTTTTTTTGGGGGGGGGGATATTTTGCTTTAATTTTTGTAGGGTGCATAGAGCCAGTCAGAGTACGAACCACTCTTGGTGATCCAAAACACATTTTGATGAAAAAGGGATGTGCCTTGTGTGAGTGCAGGCAGTTTTGGTTCACAGATCACACTAAGCCCAAACATGGCTTAGTGCAAATATGTAGGCTCCCAGAGAGGAGGCGACAGCCACTTTGTCTTAGTTTAGTGTGGCATGGAAGTAAAAAATACTTGAGGAGAAGCAAAGTCTGGCTTAGTGTGTTTTCTGTACCTGGGGTCATGGTTTAGCTCTCTGCCCAACTAGCTACAATCTGTAAACCTAGAACAAACCTTGGATAGAGCTCTTGATTAGTGAGGAGAATTCTTTACTACAAGCTTGATAAGTCAAACCTTGGTCTAACTCGGTGCAGCTTGAGATATGAGACTGGGGAGGAGAAAAGCAGCTATGAGATAATAATAATAATAATAATAATAATAATAATAATAATAATAATAATAATATATTTATACCCCTCCCATCTGGCTGGGGTTCCCCAGCCACTCTGGGAGGCTCCCAACAGAATATTAAAAACACGATGAAACATCAAACATTAAAAACTTCCCTAAATAAGCCATACATTCCCTGATAAGACATATTTTGGCTTACTATGACATGCAAATCAGGCTGCTGTGTGCATAATGTGGCATATGGCACAGCGGGGGGCGGGGGGAGAGAGAGAGAGAGAGAGAGAAGTCCAGAATGTGGTTTGCCATAGTGATTCCTTGTCTTTCAATACAGCACTGGAAAAATCAAACACTTCTCTTTCCTTCACCCCAACTTAACTGAGTGAAGAGTGCATGGTAGCAACTGCTTTTCATTTCTGCCCATATATGGATTCTGCTGCAAGTTCAAAATGTAAACTCTGAAAATGTAGTGCCTTTACTGCATGTGAGGCAGAATGTTTACAGGATTGGAAGGGGACTTTTTTGGAGAGTCAGAGGGGGAAATTCTGTATTCCTGCTCTGAACAAAATGCAAATAGTACTTTTTGGATCCAGGTGCATTGAAGTGTATGTTAACCTTTCTCCCAACTTACGTGCAGATTGATCATTTAAAAGAAAGCTATTGGTAATCAGAATTTGCATTTGGGCAAAGTTGTAAAAACTATATAAAACATTTATTCTGAAAAAAGAAAGTTATAGGTTTGACTGGAGAATATTTACTTTGACTTGCAGCACTAATTATATTTGATCCATTGACCTCCAGCTGCTAGGAAACATTAGAACTATACAAATAATAAGGAAATACAATGATCACTGTTATTCACTGCCTACAAAGAAATTCTGCCAAAGCTATTAATTACATATGATTTTTATTGGTAGGCAATCATTTCTTAAGCCTGCATATCTAAACATTAGGGCACTTAGAAAAGCTTCTTGGTATTTTCAGTCCTATCCATTGGCTATGAGCCCAGAAAGATCTGACAAGTTGATTCATAACATGTGTGGAAAATGGTTTGTACTGCAAGTAAATTTAACATATTAATAACCAAATTGAACCTGATCTATGAACTATACTTCATTTGACTTTAATAAGTTTTGATTCCTGTGCTTACTGATTAACTGCAGTGGGTAAGTGCTCAAGGCTCAGACCTTTGGCTTGTTGATGTTGTGCCTTTTAAAGGAGTTAACATAAGCCTCTGTTCTAAAATGTGTTTGCGTGGGGAGGTGGGGAGGAGAAACATTAGCTTCTGTGAGATGGGCTTTGGCGATGTATAGATATATTGCCCAGGACCAGTATGAGGAGCAGACTGCGATGTTGGTTTCACTCAGTGGTATATCTCTGCTAGCAGCACAACTTCATCCAGGGGTTGCTGCTAGCAGAGGGACTCAGAAGAGCGGTGGTTTCACCAGCGATATACCACTGAGTGAAAAAGACATTGCAGTCTGCCCTCATATGGGGCAGAGGGAGAGACAAGCTGCATTTAACGGAGCCCCCAGTCCGGCGCTGGCTTGCCAAAGCTGGCAGTGGGGTGGGGGCTCTGTGAAACCGTCCCCCCCCCCCATCAGAGCAACCACGACGCTTCAACAGCATCGTATTGCTCAGCTGGGGGGGGGCTTTTTCTACACAACAGCTGCGCGAAGCCTGATGCTACTGTGGCGTCGCATCGCTCAGATGGGTGGAAGAAGCCTCCCCCCACCCCATCTGAGCAATCTGATGCTGTTGAGGCATCAGGGCTCGCTCAGCTGGGGGGAGGGAGAGCCCCCCCCAGCTGAGTAGTGGCCTGGGCCAGCTGCATTGGCCCTAGCCTGCGGGGCACTGGGGTGAAAGGGGCGCAGCTCTGGTGGCGAAAGTTGCGGCACTTTCACCCTGCGTCTAGCTGGCTGGGGCCAACGCAGCTTGTTTCAACATTGTGGTATATCGCCAAACCGCAATGTGGCTGGTGCTACATCGCGATGTTCAACATCTAACACCGCCCAGCAGTACTATAAGAGTTATGAAGAAGCCGGAATGTGTAGGGTTGGGACCTTACTTGGCAAAAATCAAGCTTTCTCACCAAGCTGTTTTTTGTAAATAAACACCAAGGGACACATTCAACTACATCAGAGTTTGGAAGTGTCTGAAGAAAGCAGATTTATATACCCACATGTCTTTATTTAAAAGCATTTCTAAACCACTTCATGTTTTAAAAATCTCGTTAAGTGTACACTGTGAGGGGACCTGATAGCAAATCTTCAAATACCTGAAGGGCTGTCACATAGGAAAGGGTGAAGGTGTGGTCTCTGCTATGCTAGAACACAGCACAATATCTAATGGGGCTTCAGCTAGAGGAGGATGGCTTACCTAAGTGCTTTTCTACTCTTAAGATTCTGCTTGTACCCAGACTTCCAGCCATATTTAAATGAATGCTTAAATAAATAAATAAATAAGCAAGCAAGCAAGCTTTTTATAAGAAATATAACAAACTCGCAGACCATCCAAGTGTCCCTATTTTCCAGGGACAGTCTTGGATTTGATCCTGGAATGTCCTGTTTTTCCTTAGGACGTCCCTGTTCTGAGAAATGTTGGAAGGTATGGTAGGAGGTCCCTATTTTCACTGGAAAAATGTTGGAGGATATGGAGTTATCCGATACCTGAGCCATTTGAAGGCAGTCCTGCATAGGGAAGGTTTTTTTTAATGTTTAATGTTTTATTATGTTTTTATATATATTGGAAGCCACCCAGAGTGGCAGGGTATAAATAAAATTGTTGTTGTTGTTGTTGTTGTTGTTATAGAATAGGCCATTGCTATTTTCATTGGAGAAACGTTGGAGGGTATGAAATTGCCAGATGATCTTTGTGAGGCTGTATAATCAACACAGGAAGAGTGAAACTGTATTTTATTCAAGCCCTTGACCTGAGTTGGTAACCAAGTTTACAGCTAGCATTATTTTGGTAGATTTCAGGCAAGGGTTACTAATTAATGTGCATATCCAAGCAGCTAATGTCCCAATACTTTCCCCTTGAGAAGTATAATGAGATGTGTGGAACTGGCCTCCATTTTTCAGATATAGCACCGACTAGCCTTGCTCAGTTGAAAAATCTGTTACTGTCAGGTACACTGAAGGAAGCCCTCAGTGTAGAGATATTCTGGTAAAACTCACGTACTTCAAGGCCCTAGGAAAAGCCATTTAACTGCCACTAAAACTGTCACAACTCATAAATTACACCCTCCCAGCCCTTCCCCTTGGATAAAACATTATGCAAATAAGTCTGGGGGTTTCTTAAGTTCGTTTGTTTTGCCTGTGACCACATACAGTAGTAAAATTTGCTTTATTTAAAATATTGATAACATTCTCCCAAATGGTATAAATGCAAAATTATGTCACTAAATTGTATTTTAAAAATACAAAAGTAAGCAGCGTTACTTTAAAATCAGCCGTTACAGTTTTTCAGCAGCATGTCTAATGAAAACACGCAAATAAAGACACTTGAGAGGTTTTTTTAAAGCCTTTTTGAATGTTCTGCATATAACTGGATTTTCTTGCCTTCATCCTTTGATGGCACTGCATCAAACTAAGCGCTGGTGGGTTCTGCAAGCATTCCTTTACCACAAGGGAAGATGCTACTATTGAATAAGTCTGACGTCCAAGGCAGAAGAGGGGGATATTTGAAAGCAATTGGCACATATAGCATTCTAGAAATGGAAGAAAACATGGGACAGCTACTCTCAACTGTTCACTGCAAAAGAAGGCTGCAGGTCTCTCCCCCCCCCCCCATTCAGTCCTCAGTTGGGGGGGTTCTAATTTAGAGATCTACACTTAGTCTTGCCACGTTTTTATTTCAAAAATACCAGACCCTGGGTTAGAACTTTGGTATATGGGAGGAAGAGAGCCAGACTGTTCCCAAAGTGGAGCTACCACAAAGCATGCCATGGCATGATGGAAGCTGGCAGGTCAGTGGAAGAAACTGACCAATTGTGGATAAAGCTTAGTGGAATCTAAGCTGGTCTGGTGAGGGTCTAAATCAAAACCCTTTGTTGGGCCAGAACAGCAAAGCAATGGTGTTTGTGTGTGTATGAGAGAGTGTTTAATGTAACAAGTGAAATAGCCTACTGCAGGCACCTATAATTAGCCAGATCATAGTAGGGGAAAACTACCCCAGGTCAGATCACTTCTGTGCATCCTTTTGCATATTGTGTATTGCACACTATATGAATCTTTGTGTGAACAAACCCTTAGATGCGCTATCGGCTTTGGGTGCGAGGAGAGACTTCGGCTGCCTTACAGAAATAGAGGCAGATGTTAGAATCAGCTTTTGTAATGTAATTAAAATTAATACACACACAACCCCCCCCCCCAAAAAAAAAACCTTCCCCGATGCTTTTTAAAAAATGAACGGGCTAGAAAGGCTGTCTGCTCTTCGTCTCCTGTTATAGAAACAGAAACTAAATCATGCCGCCTCGTGTACAATGGTGACTGAATTAAAAAATAATAATAATCCCTTAAATTCCCACAAAGGACAAATCTTAGGCAGTCGGTTCTCCCCCCCCCCCCCACTTCCCCGCCTTCCTGTCCATAATTTTGGTCGTTGCCGTGGCAGCCAAGAATAAGGGGCGGAGCCAGGCCTGAAGAAGGCGACGAAACTCCGCCCTTCGCCTCCAGTCTACAAGGACCCATTGAGAACGGGGACGAGGCCCCAGGAATGCGTCCACCTTGCCGGGCCAGTCATTCTTAGATCTTTGGGAGTGAGGGCGGAATCCCCCGCCCTAGAAATGTTAGAGTCGCAGATGATCGCCGTCCTTCTTGCCATTGCCGATTAAGGACTGAGCTAGCTTTCCCACTCTTAACGGCCAATACAAATCGTTAGGTTTTTCACAAAGACCGCAGAGGTTCTTCTTCCACCTCCTTTCGCTCCGTTGTCCCTTTTAGAACCAAGCGACTTCTTTGCTCTCTCTCAGCCTTTGGCGTTTAGTCAGAGTGACATGCTTTCTTCCCTCAAGTGTTTTTTGGGGGGGACCAGCTTATTCGCTTGTTGTTATGTTACATTAAACATTTCCACTACTGTTCCAGAGCAAAAAAGGTTTGTATCCGGCATTTTTTTTTAAAAAAAAGAGTTTTAAAAATGCATAGAGTGTTTAAAAAGCAAAACATGTAAACAGCAGGCCAAGCGAATGCCCAGTAAACACAAGTCAGAGAGTGCACCCTAAAACTTTGCAGGTTACAGGGTGCATTTCTTGCTGGGCAACTTGAAAACAACAGCAGCTGCCTGGAAATTGGAACATGCATACGCACACACACACCCCTTTGGGGCAGGGGCGGGCCTTTAAAAGTTACGTTTCTTATGGCTCCTAATAAACTGCTACCAAGGATCTGAAAAATGCTCAGTAAAATCCACAGTGTGCTTACAAACATGCTCAAAATCAAAAAGGTACTTATCAATCCTACCATTCCTGGTTATGGAACATTTATCTGATTCTTATTAGTTTGTGATTCCATGCACGTATTATATGTCTTCCGTTAATGAATTTTGATATAGTGTTATAAAAATATTGTCAGTATATTATTAGCCGTGTTGCTTGTCGTTCAAAATCAAAGAGGTGACTGACAATGCCCTGACTTGGTCAGCCTAAAGAAGCTTATCTTCATGGATGGCCACTTCACATCTTTTGGCACCCCTGAAGTGGCATTGTTAGGGAATGGCCAATGAAGGTCATGCTGTAGTCTTTTGCTGCAGGCCCTGTCTGAAAACAAGCTTGCATCCAGTGTAGCGCTAAGTAACTGTCCTGCCTGGAAAAGAATTTATGCTTGTGTGATAAGACTTCTCCTCGCTTGAGTACTCTGCATGCTCCCCTGATCTGCTCCAAAGAACCCCCAGAACTGTTTTAGGGGGACCAGTCAGGGTAGGGGAGAAAGTCCTGTTGCACAACTGTAGGTCCTTGCACTGACAGAAGAGTTGTTTAGCGCTGTACTGGATACATTACATTTTAATACTCTGCTAATATGGCAGAAGAATGCCATGTGGGTGGAATTCCAACCACCTGTTACCTTAATTTTCCATAGGCACCAATGCATATGCAAAATGTACACCATTTTGGGTCATGAATCTGACTGGAGTCCCCGCATCCTTGTTACTTCACATGGTTCTTGTGAGTTTTGGGTTCACTGGAGCTACCACCACTTTATCATGAGGGACTTTGGCCCTGTGCATGCAAAGAGTAAAGTTTATCCATTTGATGACTGGCAATCATGCCTATCTTTTCTTGCTTTGAGGCTTCAGACAATGTAGGGCATATTGACACATCCCATGTGTCATATCTCGATCCTGAGCTGTTTGTTTTAAATGGCAGAATAAGTAATGCTTTAGTGTTATGAAGTGTCTCCTCCAAATGAAAACCAGTTCCTTTAATTTCTGATCTATTCTGTCAAATTATTCACCTCTGTGTAAAACTGTGGCACTTTGATAGCATGAGAAGCAGTTGTGTTCCCCAGCTGTATCACCTCACTCTGAGTTTTCTGCTTAAGGTGACCCCCCCCATCTTTTGTCTTTTGTATCTGCTGAGGCAATTCATGCCGCGCACACACCACACACAAAAGTTTATGTAAAACAGCTGCTTTCTGCTGTTTCCTGGTTAGCTTATTTTTAGAAACCAGCATTCTTAAGACTAAATAAACATGCTGTTTAATAAGTGTAATTTTTAATAAGAAGTTAAACCAAGCACTTTTATCTTGATGAAAAAGCAATCCCCGGGAGCTGATCCTGAACATGCCCATAATTTGCGGTGGGGTGGATTTGATCTCTGTTTCCTGTTGACACCCCTCTCCTACTTTGCCAGCAAAGGTTCAGTTTACTGCCAGTGTTTGCCATTGAAGTGCTTTATTAAACTAATCACTTTTTAACAAATCTTCCATTCCTACTTCAGTACTTCTCCAAGAGGATTCTCTCGGCCTCCTGGGAGCAGGATGACAGATTTCATCACTACCTGCCATTGTGTTAAAAAGTTGAAACTGCTCTAAAACTGTGATATTTTAAAAATGTTCTCTGCATATCTGAGAAAACATTTTTAAAGAAGAGCAAAGACTTAAATGGGACACCGGTGGTGCTGTGGTCTAAACTACAGAGCCTATGGCATGCCGATCAGAAGGTTGGCAGTTCGAATCCCTAGCAGTTCGAAAGCGCATCAAAGTGCGAGTAGATAAATAGGTACTGCGCTGGCGGGAAGGTAAATGGCGTTTCCGTGTGCTGCTCTGGTTCACCAGAAGCAGCTTAGTCATGCTGGCCACATGACCCGGAAGCTGTCTGCGGACAAACGCCGGCTCCCTCGGCCTATAGAGCGAGATGAGCGCCACAACCCCAGAGTCGTCCACGACTGGACGTAACGGTCAGGGGTCTCTTTACCTTTACCCTTTAAAGACTGAAATAACAGATTTGAAACTGCCCTCTGGCTAACACAGATTTTTTTGTGGAACACACCTAGGAATTCAGATTTTTTACTTCTGTGCCCTTGGATTTATTTTATCAGCCAACTGAAAGTACCAGTGTGAGCAGAAAGTTTATGATTTTTATTCAGGGTGATCTGTGCCCTGAACACCTCAATTCATGAGCCTGTCAATAGTCCTTTCTTCTGCAATCGATCCACAAGTGGGTGTGCAAACCCTCCTTGCATGAATTTCAGCCAAAAAGGAATGCACACCTAGATGCTTTCAAACACTGGCAAGATTTATTTTGGGGTCAAGAAAAGCCCCAAGGAATTTAGACAAGCAAAGCAATAGTATGGTAACTCAGATGTTACAGAACAAATAAGATATGTCTGGGATATTAAACCTAAATTATTGCTGTAGCTAACCAATTAACATAAAATAAAATGAAAATCAGACAGTACACAGAGAAAAAAGCAAGATGTTTCATAGCCTTGATTATTGCTATTGCAGCTGTAGTGCTCAGCTGGCAACCTTCATCGCAGATGGTGGACTATGACAGGAATCTTCACTTCAGTGCCTTGTTTGTGGATGGCGGCATCTCTTATAATCCCTAACTAAGATCTTCTCACAGGGCCATTAGGCAGCGTCTTTTCAGGTTTCAGATAGATCTCTCCCAACACAACACTCCCGCCCAAGTTGGCCTAGCCCCACCCCCTTGCCCTCTAGTTCACATGGCAACCAGCCATGGCAATCAGAACTATAATCAGCCTACCCTGGGTTAACTTTCAGTTGGCCAATCTTCACACAAGGTTCATTACACTACTGTACTTCTCATACCCCTTGGAGAGGGAGTGGAAAGTAAAAGTATGATATAGTTGAATTAAAGGATCCCGCTGAATTTGCATTATTTTTGTACGCACACGACAGTTCAAATCACAGTTCACATTCTTCCCCATAACAACCATGGATCTAGCAGTTTGCTGTGGTGCAAAAACATGGACCTGGAGCTCATCAGAATGGTTTCTCAATAGAAATGGTCCAAATCCAAATCATGAGTCACATCCGTATTCACAAAATGTGCTGCCAAAATCACAGACCCATGACTTCATGTCTCCATCAGAGTGCTAAACCCTCATGGTTTCTCCCTGAAGGCTTCCCAAATCAACCATCACTATACATGGATCTAGTCCTTATGTTACCATCACAAAACAAGAATGTAGATCCAGGGCAATTCCTCTTTCTTTCTTATTTTAAAATTGTTACACCATAAAAGTGTACCATCTATTCATAGCTCAAGCCCATCCACACAGATTTCACTGTAAAAATTACAGCTCCATCACTGTGTCCTCTGGGCAGCCCAGGACCACCTCCATACACACTGCCTAGGCTTGTGCCCCAGGGAGGTTTGACTTCATCCCAGAGGCACACTCTCAAGACAGAAGGATGACAACAATACAACAAGCACAGTGACACAATCACATGTATCTGAGACATGGCTCTCCCATAGATGATCGGAGCTCATATCTATGTGCACAGACTGAAGACTAAATTTCAGGATCAATAAGTAAATCAGGACCAGATGACAAAACAGTAGGAAGAAACATCAAAAGTCATGACCAAACAATAATCAAACATACAGGAACAAACCAGAGCTCAGGAAGACCTTGTTGCTCAACAAGATTCAATTGCAACAGAAGGTTATAACTCACTCCTTCCCTGGATGATCCAATGGGAAGCATGGGTGGATGAAGTAAGTCCAGTGCTAGAAGGTTCTTAATTAAGGTTGCAAAAATTGCAACATGCAGTTTAGTGATCCACCACATGGGTCAAAGGAACAAGAGCATTCAGGCAACAACACCAGCTGCAGAAGATCAGCCTAGACTGAACAGGATATAGCTCTTCACTTTGTTCTGACATTGAAGAAGAACTAATCTCCTTCCTATTCCCATTACTTCCATTTACCTTGTGTGTTCTTTTAGTTTCTAGTCCTGATAACAGTCCTACCTCTTTTTAAAATTGATGTCAGCCACTTTGGGTGACAATAACAGTATAAAAAGTTGCATAAAACAACAAATATATCAATACGGGACACCAGCATACAAGTCTGGCAGCATCTGATATGCTGATGCCATCATCAAGTAAACAGCCTGCTTTTCCACAATGGGGAGTGGTGCAGCAGGTAAGTTCAGGTGCACTGGTCAGAACTCTGCTCAGTGCTGTTGCTATAGGCAGCCATCCCACAAACAAGCTGGTCCCCACTAAGTATGCAAGGTGGCCCATTGAGAGCAGCTTGCCTAAAGTTTCCCCAAACCTGGAGTAGGGACTAATAACCTATGAATCTGGTTCATACTTTTGCATCACACCACAAGTTTATAATGCACTTCATAGACATGAATGTGATTTGTGATTTGATGGCAGATAGGGCGGAATTCTATTGGGGGAGGGATAAAGATCAATACGGGTCTGTGCCTTTGATCTTTGTTATCTACAACAATGCTAGATCTACAAAAAGTAAAGGAATCTGTCTTCATTACAATAATTCCAAAATCCAGTCAGGTAATACCTGGTTGGGACTGGCCCAAATATCAGAATTACCAGGCTGGATATTAAGGAAATCTAGAGCTGTGGTTTTTATTTTGGAGTCCATGGAAATGGATGCAAGCAGTGATTTGATAGTGGCTTTGGGAGCATTCCATGTTTTATGCTATTGTGGCCATGAAGTGCTGAATCCCTTAGTTTTTGCAGTATAATTTGTGGATGAATGCAAGCTGTGATTTAACAACAAATTTGGCATTTGGGGAACCTCTGCATGTTAACTTTAATAATGAAGATCCATGCTTTTATGTCACAGTAGCATCACAAAGCACTGGATTTCTATACTGCAGTCAACTGATATAGATGTGAGCTGTAATCTGGTAGTAGATTTGCGGGGAGGGCTTTCACACAAAAATGCTAAGGTCCGATCGGTATAAATCTTGCATTTCTCCCCCCTGAAAGTGCACATTACCACATGCTTTTCCCCCAGAAAGAAAGATTCATTGAAAGAGGATTTTTCTGAATAAATTTGCCGACACCTCTGCTGCAAAGTTATTCTGTACGATACGTTAATTTCTCCCATTATACATACAAGCATACAAGGAGATTCAAAACGGCCGCAACGGAGCCTGCTTTTCTGTCCCTGCAGTCTCTGCCTGCCTCAAATTACTGTATTCACCTGCTGCCATGTCATCAGTTCCTTCCTGACAATAAAACGAGGCAAAAAAAAAAAAGCCACATAATATCTGTTTAAATTATATATACTTTAAAAAGCGGCAAGTTTCACATTTTGACGCCATGTGGGTTCCTTAGCCCAGTTTCTATTGCGGCGCTTGGAGCAACCCGCGAAGCAAAAGGCGCTCCAGCCGGACCTGCGACTGGAGAGGGGAACGGGGCGCCGGATTCGGCCGGCCGCCCGCCAGGCAGTCACCCTGCGGGGCCGCGCGCACGCTGCGTGTGTGTATACACGTGTGTTTGCACATTGGGCCATGTGAACGTGCCAGCTGCTGCCCCTTCCCTTGTCTCGGGAGGCCGTCGCGGAGCAGCGACATTCGGGAGCCTTCTCTTCGCCGTCCCTTGCGAGCCCTCAGCCCCGCCGCGAGACCGAAGCTCCCCGGCCAGGCCCTCCGCGACGCTCCGGAGAGACAGGCAGGCGACCGACGAAATGGGGTCCTGCCTCTTTAAGAGCCCCTTTGTCTCTGAAACATCCTTATTTACCCTCCTGTGATTCAACCAAACTTAACCCCCCCTCTTCCTCCCCCCGCGATTCACAAAGCCCACGGATGTCACAGCTCCGGGGGCGGAGCTAACGTATTCCCCGGACCCTCCTTCCGAGACTCCGCTTCTGGTTTTTATAGGATTTGGTTAGCTTCCGCAAGTGCCGTAAACTAGCAGTTCGGGGGAACAAGAGACGGCAAACGCGTCTGCTTTAGCTGCCACGCCGTTAGGAACGAACTGTTCCGAAGAATCTTCGGATTCTCGGGAAAACTAAAAACAACAACAACAACCACCCCACACAATCTGACGCGTCACTAGCGTAAATCAGTGAGAGGGTTCCCGCTCTTTCGTGTTACGTAGATGACGCCGAGAAGAAAAGGAACCGTCCAAGAAAACTCTCGGGAGCCCCCTTGCGCAGGTAGCGTAAACGTGCTCGCTGAATGGCGACTCGTCGTAGGGCGGCCCAAGCCGGGGGTGGGAAGGAAATCGTGTCTGGCGGGCGGTTCAGCCAACGGCAGCGCGGGGCGGGGCGAGCTCGGCGGCCAATGGCGGCCGGGGGGGCGTGTCAGGTGCCGGTTGGGGTGTCTCGCGCTTGGTGACAGCTCGCGCGTGCTGATGATGGCGGTAAATAAAGGGGCCGGAGGGGGGGAGGGGGCTTTACCCCCTTGGGGGCTCAAACCCTAAATGTGGGGGAAGTGAAAGACCCACAGCTGGGGTGGAGAGGGGTGCTTCATGCGCGGCCCAGGGAGGCTGAGGGTAGAGGGGGGGCTTGACCCCCGATTTGGGGTGGGAGGTTTGAGGGGGCTCCACCCCTTTGGGGCTCAAATTCCATATTGGGGGTGGGGGTTGTGCTGCTTCAAGCCCCTCCTTCCTGTTTGGAGGGAATTTCGCCTCCTTGCCTGGCCAGGCCGACGGAGGGGAAGAGGTCTTGACCCCTAAGCAGGAGAGGGGCTGGAGGAGGAATCCCCCCCCCCCGCCAGATGGGAGGTTGCGCGCACCGAAGGGGAGGCGGGCAGGGACCTCCTCTTGGGGAAAGAGGTCCAGGGAGCTTGCCCTGCGTGAGGGCAGAAAAGGGCACCAACCTCACCAACTTGGGGGGGGGGGGAGAGAGCGGCTATGACAGGATTTGCCGCCTGTGGCTGAACAGGCAAAGGCAGCAGCCAACTAACTGGTTTTTTAAATGCTCAAGCCCGACTACATCGGTTGGAGAGACACAGGGTTCTTGTACAATCTGAGCGCCAGGGGAATATCAAGCCCTTGTTGGACAGGGGGAACCTGAAGGCTCAGGCAGAGAAACAAAAGCGAAAAGAAACCCGAGGGCTGGGAGGACCGAGTCAGGAACAATTTAGAAATTAAAGTTGTAGGGACCCTTAAAGGAGGCATTGGAAGGGGAGAGAGGAAATTAAGGGCTGGTGTGTATGGTATAGCTGCTGAGATCTAAGACAAGAAGCTCCCCATCTTAATGCTTGTGAAATGAATAGGGCCCTTAATGGCTAGAAAGCAGCAGCAAGAGAGTTAGAAGTTTGAGGATGCCAGACTTGGAACAAGGATTGTAGTGAGGAATATTACATTGTTGCGGGTGCTAGCACAGGCAGCGTGGAAGAGAGCTAAAATAACGATGGGCAAGCAGGGTGGTGCACGTTGGTATTGCTAAGCTGCGTGCAGTTCTTTGTTTGCTGGAAGATGCTTAGGTGGTTCACTTCAAGTGTGATGTTTCTAACTTCTTTTTTCAGAGCATTGTGCTCTGACTCGCACTGATCTATTATCACTTAATCCCACAGTGTTTCCTTCCCTCTGCTCCAAGTTAAGAACATTAGTATGAAATCAGTTTGAGAGAAAGCATTGTACTAAAGTACTTTTGAACTCATTTCTGTTGTTGGTTTGATTATATGTGTAGCAGTGCTGAAGAAGTTGTTCCAAGGATGGAACCATATGATGGAACTTGGGTGTCCCTGGAGTTAATGCAAATGAGAACACTTAGCCTTACAGGATGCTTCCAGCTTTCGTAATAACTCATTTGCAAACGCTGTTTGTCACACAGCAACTATGCTATTGAAGTCAGTGCTGTTATGCTGCCCTTGTATGAAAAAAGAATGGGATTCTGAAGATAATGATTTTCGTGTAGTGCTGTTCTCTCCCCTTTTATAAATAAATTGTATATATTACCACATTAAAGTTAAAGGAAGGTTTTACATGCTTTAAAAAGCATTTTTATTGAATGCATCAGCACATGTGAAAGAATGTTAAAAGTCTGTTTTATGTTACATTAACTAGTTTTTTTGCCAGATGATCTTGTAGGGGGAAAGCAGCTAGTGAGGAGCTGTGTCTTTCATGCATACTTAAAGCTTGCAGTGTTAAGCCTGACGTTCTTGCTGTTTCAGAATGTGTTGGTTCTTTGATCTTTGAGAGAAGGAAGTAAGACTTTTTGTTTACTTCATCAAAGTTTTCCATTTTTCTGGTCCGTCCCCCATTGTTAGTGGGAAAAGGGGTGGGGCTAAGCATTAACTTTAAACTAGGTGGTTTGTTAAATGATGTCAAAAAAATAAGAGATGTCAAATCAGGCATCTCTAGTTCCTTTCAATGTTCCTAAGCCTTTTGAGAAGCCTTGTTTTTCTTTGGTTGTGAAACAAGTTTTATCCCTCCCCCAATAAAGCAAGTTTTAATTTCATGCTAAAATACTGGAAAATTTAAACACACACACCAAATTAGTAATATTTGTCAACGAAATTTTTAATTCCTGTTTGAAATCTATTTTCTCCAGTTTATTTAGAACTGAAACATTTTTAGAATATAGGTAGGAAAATGTTTTATTTCTAAATAAAGTGCAGAATATGAATGTACCATGTTTTTAATGATACATGTTTCTTCCTTGCCCCTTTACTAATCTGTAAATAAATAAATAAATCAGGATTTCATGTTATGTTCGTATCTATTCAAAATATATAGAAAAATAAGGGATATCAAACATCATGATTTTACATAGGTTCATTTTTAGATAGTCTTTTAAAAGGCGATAACAGCAAATACATTTTAATATAATTTCAACTTAATCAAATTTAAGTTTAGTTCTATCCCTTACCTCATATCAACTCATTTAAAACCTAAAACTTTTCTTATGTAAACCTCCATACCATCTTATACAGATATAAAGGAGTCAAATTAAAACATAGAATATGGACTTAAAAAAAAAGTTTTGTAAATTTACAAAAAAAAATGCAACTGTTTTTCATTGGCTAAACTTCTGTGACATAAAAAAAACCCCATTGAAGAGCAGATAAGAGGTTGGCTGATAAAGGAAGTTAAGCACTCAAGGAAAAGGAGTGAAAACAGAAGAATCTGGGTTTTAGTGTTATCAGGGACATGTAAGAAGGAATTGGCAGGAAGTAATATCTGGCAGCACAGAGCCCCCCCCCAATAATTTGACAGTCCTATTAATTTTAAAATAACTTAAATAAAATAACTGTCTGACTATATATCACCCAAACATTTGTTGAGCAGTTGTACCCCATAATATTTTAGAAGAAAAACCTAATATAGCCTAACAAACAGAAGGAACTGGATGCTGTTGATGGGAAGAAGCAAGCAGAGCTGCATTTGCAATGTACTCCTGAGTTTCCTCAAGGGTGTTCTGTCATCTTTTGATAGCTGGTATTATTGTTAGAAAACTGAAGAAAATGCTTCAACACCTGCACATGTGCTCTTGTTGGGAAGGGATGTGGAGAAGACTGAATTTAGATTAAACCAATTAGACTAAATGTTTCTTTCATCCTTTTTGGCTTCTATTTTAAATATATTAAAACCTTCAGAAAACAGCCTGCCATCTAGAACTGAATTAATATTGCCAGTTTTAGGTGCCCATGTGACTAGGCCTCTAGGATTATTTAAGCCCTACCTTCATGATTAAAAGCTGGTTCAGTATATTTCCTTGCTTCCTGAATAACCAGGTTAGGGCACTGGGAAATTTCTATAAAATGCATGTTTTCTAGAGCTGGACTAACAGCACCAAAAGCCCATGATAGACAAGATGTTGAAGATCTCTCCACTTTTTCTCCTTAAGTCATAGGGAGATTTTAATTCTTCCCAAAAATGCCATTTTCATGGATTTAATTATATCTCCAACCAAAAGGTGCTGTTTGCCCGCTGGGGAGAACATACAGGTGTGTTTTTCCCAGTGGGGCAGTAGCAGCTTTGTGTGTGTGACAATTTGAGTTTGCGAAAACAGTATGAGGTGTTAAAACCTCCTTCAATGCTGTGGCCCTTATCAAATGCTGCCAGCACCCCCCTCCAGTTGCTTTTAATCAAAAAGGCAATGGCAGGGGATGTGAGTACAGATATCTCACATCTCATCTAGTTTAGTCCTGCAAGTACATGGACATGTATTGTGTTTCCTTCTGTCTATATAGAAATTGACATTATCAAAGGATCATACCATTAAATTTTAGACATCGTTCCTATATTTTAGATATTAAGGCAAAATTTGCTAACCTGGTATCTTCAAGATGTTTTGGACTACAACATTTATTAGCTTCAGCCTGCAGAGCTGTGCTGACTAGGGTTGATGGGAGTTGTAATCCAAGACATTTGAGCGTACCTAGGTTGGGGAAGAATCTGTTGAGGAGCCCAGCTGTTGAAAGCCTCTTGCAAGAAAACCAGCATCTTGAACTGCGCTGTGAAAACAGGCAGCCATCATTGTTCTTCACATTGTTATAAGCAGTACCTACATGAGGACACTCTGCGGGCTCTTGGGCACCCCATGAGAGAAAAGGAGCAGTTTTTCCCTTATAACAACATGTTGATGCAGCATGTGTCTAATGACTCTTCCTCATCAAGACAAAGGCTGTCATATTCCATTCCAGCTGTAACTTCTGAATAGCCTTTCATAATAATGATTCATCATACACTTAATTAAATCACTTCAATAACCTTGTGTGGTTATATGTTAATAGTTACTAGCTCTAAACTGGAGACAAAGCATTTCAGTTTTGTGCCCATGAGTGTGATTGGTGAAAAGTCTTCAAGGCTGCCACAGGCACCTAAAGATATAGCAGCACCCAAAAACCCCCACACATGAGTTACTAAGGGAGGACAAAGACTATCAATAATGGTTGTGCCCTGGGACTTCTTGAATGGGGTAGGGGCCTTGCCAATCAGTAGTTAGATTTCTTACTTGGATTTCACTTCTATCTGTCCATCATTGCCCAGTCCTTACTAGCAATCAGATGCTATATAAGAATCATGATTGCAGCATCATTTTAAGCCCAAGTCTTGGGCAACCTTGGATGGTTTGAAAGCTCAGAGTACATAACCACAAAATATAATAAACAACAATGATAGGGAGCCAGGGCTGGCACACTCACTGAGCAAGTAGATGCCTTTTCCATTCCCCAACCTGACTGTTGCTCCTCCACATAGTAAATCCATGTTGTTAACCACCACTTAATACAGTGGTACCTCGGTTTACGAACTTAATCCATTCCGGAAGTCCGTTCTTAAACAGAAACCATTCTTAAACTGAGGCACACTTTTCCTAATGAGGCCTCCCTCCGCCAGTGCCCTTCCACCGTTCGGCTTCCGTTCTTAGACCAAGGTACAGTTCACAAACCGGGACACTACTTCTGGTTTTGCGGAGTTTGCAAACCAAATAGTTGGTAAACAGGGCTGTTCTTAAACCGAGGTACCACTGTATAGGATGGATTTCCAGTACAGTGGTGCCTCGCAAGACGAAATTAATCCGTTCCGCGAGTCTCTTCGTCTAGCAGTTTTTTCGTCTTGCGAAGCAAGCCCATTGGCGGCTTAGCGGATTAGCGCTATTAGCGGCTTTTAGCGCCTTATCGGCTTAGCGGATAAGCAGATAAGCGGCTTAGCGGCTTAGAAAAGGGGGGGGAGGAAAAAAAACCCACAGGAACTCGCAAGACATTTTCGTCTTGCGAAGCAAGCCCATAGGAAATTCGTTTTGCGAAGCACCTCCAAAACGGAAAACCCTTTCGTCTAGCGGGTTTTCCGTCTTGCGAGGCATTCGTCTTGCGGGGCACCACTGTATACATTTAATGGAGGAGCTACCTGTGCAGTATTACAATTCCAACCTCTAAATACGAAGCTGCAGTGGAGGAGAGATGAAGAACTCTCAACCTCCCCCTTGCTATTTTCTGGTGGTACACTCCATTTCACTTTAGCTTAACTGTAAACATTGACTGTCTGTTGCCTGTCAGTCTACCAACTTCCATAGCTGCTGGCTGAACCGCTGTGATGTTACAGTAGCCTGGAGGAGAACTGGATAGGCATGGAGAGTAGTGGAGACTGAAAGGTTGAAAGGAAGTACCAGGTCCTAAATATAATGGATTTGGGGACAAAGGGGGGGGCAGTGAAAACAGCAGAAAGCAGAAGGCATAAAAAAGAAATGTTGGAAGCAGGGGGACTAAGAGAACGATGATGAGAGCAGGCAATATGCTTAGGGAAGTGGGGACTGAGGAAATTTTACTAAAAGGTCAGTGGGTGGAATGCTCCCTACTCCCACCCCATTGTGGATTCAGTTGCTATGATAACACAATATTCTGGTGGAAGCTATTTCACATGGAGAAAGGCAGAGAAAGAATTATGTTCTTTGGATGGAAATGGATATTGGAAAGGCAAAGAGGACTGCGGAGACACCCATATTTCTTAGTAGCTAGCTGTGGATGAATTAACCCCAAATTTAGAAGAGTTCCAAAAATCTCAATTATAGCATTAACTTCTCTAACCTTCGTTTGCCTGGGAAATGAGTGTATGTGACTTTTCGATGTGCTGTACTTGAGGCAAATCTGAAGAGTTCCAGGTGAGGAAGTAGAATTGAGATGGTTCAATATATAATTTTGCAGTGAGAGTGAAGCTGGACGCAGTGAGAGTAAAACGGACTGTGTGCTGCACATGCACATGCAATTCTTTTAAAGCAGCTGACACAGGAGGAAAAGAAATTTCACTAATCACTGACCAAGCGCCAACTTGACAATGCAGGTCCTTGGGAAGAGTACCGTTGTAGGCCGTGTATATATTCAGACGGTAAGCAGAAGTTGATGCCTGAGCAAAAAGAGACAAAAAAAGCATAGAGGCCTGGAGGAGGCAGAGCCCAGCAGCCCATTCTCAGTGAAAGCATTCCTTCCAATGTTTCATGGGCTTGAACTAATACTACTTGTGAAATGTTTAGCAAATATGTAGTAAATGATCATGTGCTACACTATTAGATTGTCTGTTACCCAGGTTTCTGGAGGTTGATAAACATACTTTTGACAGGTTGCCTAACTTTTTTGAAGCATTAGCTGGATGTTTTTAATAATTGGTAGAAGGAATTGTCTTATGCTTTATGTGACCTAGTTTCCCGTTAGCAAGGCTTGCTGGGGCTTGGCTTGAATAGCATTTGCAACTGATGTAGCTGCTTTGAGGGTCCTGGGGTAGAAAAGTGGGACCTATTTACATACCAAATCCTTCATTTGATCATTTGAAATTTCTTTAGCATTTCCTTCTTGACCCTACCAGGGTTTTACTGCTTTTTCTTTTTAATTAGGTGTTCACTGAACACCTCTTCATACAATAATCTAGGCACATTGTCAGCTCTTCTAAAGGTTGTGCATGCACACTCAAGTACTAGAGAAAGTATGAAACCCAGAATGTGCTGAAAGCCAAACCTTGTTTTGGTAGTTAGAGACAAGTTTCTGACCAAGAATTTGGGGCGAAGTGGGGGAGACCACACAAGCCTTTCAGGCTGCTACAATATACCCAGGTGGTTATGTGAACAAAGATCCTTAACTGTAAGCTATTTTTACTAGCTATAGTTACAGATAGGTAGCCGTGTTGGTCTGCCATGGTCAAAACAAAATAAAAAAATTCCTTCCAGTAGCACCTTAAGGACCAACTGAGTTAGTTCTAGGTATGAGCTTTCGTGTGCATGCACACGTATCTGAAGAAGTGTGCATGCACACGAAAGCTCATACCTAGAACTAACTCAGTTGGTCCTTAAGGTGCTACTGGAAGGAATTTTTTTATTTTGTTTTTACTAGCTATGTTAGAGGCAAGATATTTTAAGAATGGTTTAAAATAAATAAATTGGCTGGGATAGCCTAAATGGGCCTTTTTTTGTGTGTGCTTGATTTTAAAATGTAGATGCAGATATAGTTTTCAAAATATCTTTAACTATGTACCGTAAGGACTTCTGTGATAAGATCATAATTCTCTTAGAAGTCGTTGATCTTATTCAGCAAACAAGGTGGAATGGTATTATTGCTGCTGCAGCTGAATCAGAGGTTGAGCTGCCAATAGATAAACTCCAAGTTGCATCTAGTTCTCAGCCTGCAGCCATACTGTGCATACCCAATATGCTTCTGCCTGCATTGCAAACAAACAAGAGTAGCAATCAGAAGTTGCTTAAGTGTATGCAGTTACTATGATTGTTTCTGCCAAAGAATGCAGAAGACTAGGAACATCACAGATGGAAACATGCTCTAAAACTGTGCCATTATCTTGAAATATTTGCCTTCATTGATCATTGCAGTGGTGTATCTGTTGTTTCACATAATTTCAGCTAAAATTGTACTGTTCAGTGTCTGCTTTTGCTACTTGCTGAATTAATCTAAGTCTCTATTTTAATAATTCATACCGATTGTATGGTTTTGCATTTAGGAATGTTCCCCTCCCCCCACTTCCTATAGTATCACATTTAATTGTTTCATTGTATAAGTATCCTGTGGACAATGTAATTAGGTTTTTATGGAATCAGATTTTGCTGCTTCCTTTCACTTTTGCAGACTCTTTGGGCAGGAAAAGCTTTGACCGCTAGAGAATTGTACATCACAGTTTAAATTAAGTCTAGCCTCCTCTATTCTTTCTGAAATGTGATCATGAAGTGTTAAGATAACTGTTGTAATTTTTGCTTTCTGAATGGGTAAAAACTTAACATGTTTGTTCTGTGTTCTCTGGTAGCTAGTATTTCAAACCACACAGAATGTTCTAAAATCTTGGATAGATAATAACTGCTCTCATAATCTGACATGCCTGCTTATTTAGTGAACAACAGTATAAAGGTTCTAAATTTTAACTCAATTTGTAAATATTACATATGGGATTAACATTTCTGAAACTTTCGATTGCATGAATTTTGTTTCCAAAAAGTGTATTTGAAGAACACTACTTTTGTACAAACTACCTTCTTTTTGAGAGTCAATCAATGTAGTCCCTTACTGTTGAAAGAGGTATACAGTCCTAAAACTATATTTCATTGCCAAGCTTAGAGAATTTTAGTAAAGAGATCTAACCTGTTTTAGCAGGTTTTGTCACACTTTCTGATGGAAAAGGAAGAAAAAAAGTAGACAACCCATATCAGTTTGCAGCTGAGCTGTTGGCACACAACAAAATTAACAGTTCAGGACTCCAAACACTTGTCCTTGATTAGCAGGCTGTTAATGTGCTTCTCTCCCTTACTCCCAGTCCCACCCCATGGTCTTATAGTTGCAGGGTGAGGTGCTAAAATAAACTTTTAAAAAAATACTGTTATGAAACTGTCACAAAATGCTATATACAAAACATGCTTGAAATTGGTAGCTTTTAAGAACAGGATTAAAAAGGTTAGGGTTAACTGAGAAAGTTGAATTCTACTTCAGTGTTTATTATATCTATATGTTCTGAATGATACTTCTACCCAACTTTTAAAGATCAAAAACTGTGCTTTTAGATAGCCCCTGGCAAGCTGGAAAAAAAAATATTGGTTCTTTGTAGTCTGATACAGAACTCCATTGTTTAATCTCACACCTGGCAATGTTAGCATTGCTATGAAGGCTGAACAGTTTCATTGTTGTGGTTTAATCACTTTGGGTTGTATTCAATACTAGTCCTACTTGGAGTTGACCAATTGAAATTAAGGAACCTAAGTCATGCCCATTAACCTCAGTGAGTCTGTTGTGGGGTATGGATACTTTTCTGATGAGACCTCTTCAACCCCAGGTAGGCCAAATTTAGCAGGTGTGTAAGGCTTCCCTTACACTATGACATCAGGTGATGCTGTGCTTTGAAGCCCCAGAACATCCAGTTTTGCTGTTTGCAGAGGGCTTTCAAGACAGTTCATGTGCACCTGTTTGAGCCTCTGGAGGCGCAAATAAGAGTATGTGGTAGTGGTGGCAGCGCTGCCTGAAAGCCTTTTGCAAAAGCAACTGTTTTTGTGTACTCCCTATCTCCTGTTCAGAACAGGGGCAGCCAGGTGCCTTTTGGGAGTATCAGCTGCCCACAGGAGAAGTCCTATGCACAGCTTATCTTTCCAAAAGACAGCTTCTTCCAAAAGGGGTTGCTTTCTTTGGCTGTGCATGCCTTTTCCCCAAGAGGGAACAGGCACGCACAGCCAAAATGAGCCCTTTACAAGTTGCTCCATGCTGCTCCTTTCAGTTTCTGATTTTGAAAGTTGAAAGGAGCTTCTTCAAAGAGCACCACTGGGAGGAGGAAGAAGTGGTTTCCCTTCTTGAGGAAGGCAGGCTCCTACTGCCCCACAGCTGAAGGGCAGGTGGGAATGCCCTTGCTGCAGCAAATGAACGATGGAGCCCACTTTAAGCCCAGGTAGCTAGAAGCAGCTTTGGCCAGCTATAACTGTTCCTAGGCCAGAGGACATTGACCACAGTAGTGTAGGTATTGGTGACTTGAAGACTGGATTGCTGCAGTGCACTCAATGTGGGGCATCATTTGCGCTTGACCTGGAAAGTCCAGTTATTGCAGAATGCTCTGGCATAGTTGCAGACAGCAATTCAAGACCCTGTCTGTATAAAACAATTTTCCAGGCGGCACAGCCTGGAGTTAGAATAACAAAAAAAGACACCAACTTTCTCCTCCTTTAAAACCTGCTGCTGTGCTCAGCAGAGTTTCATACACCTTGCCACTCCGTTCTGCCTCACTGCTCCATGACCAGAAATACATTTGCTCTATAAATCTAATTAAAGGATTTTAATGCTGATAGCATTTCTGTATTCAGGCAAAGGTGTGCAATTTCCCAAAAAAACACATTGTGTTGCTTGACCAGTTTCATGTATGTTTTTTCTTTTCTTTTAGAGAACTGCATCTTTATATAGTAAATTCCTATGCAATAAAGTTGATATGTATTCTAAATTTGAAGTTGCTTCTGTTGCTTAATAAAAAGTTGGGTTCTTCACAGATCACCCATTTTTGCTAAAAGAAGTTTATTTTCATTGTATCTGATTTCCATGTTGAGTGTTTTCTGCTTATTGCATCAGTTTTTCAGTACTGCTTATCTCTCTTGGTTGCCAACCATTTTAGTACCTCTGCTTTTGTAATTTTAAAAGCCATCTGATAAGTGGAAAATAATCAGGTGGTAGAGATAAGGCAACAGCAAAAGCTTTTCCTATTTAAGTTTTGTGTGCTAGGCTGCTGCTAAGGCACAGGGTCAGTTAAAAAAGGTGGCAGCTCTACTGTCCATGCCCAGATCTGCTTAGGGGTAGCAGTGTATGTATCTTCATAGTATTTTCTGTAGTGTCCCGGTTTGCAAACTTTACCTCGGTCTAAGAACTGAATTTGAACGGTGGAAGGGCACCAGCGGCAGAAGGCCTGATTAGGGAAAGCGCACCTCGGTTTAAGAATGGTTTTGGTTTAAGAATGGACATCTGGAACAGATTAAGTTCGTAAACTGAGGTACCACTGTAAATCATTTTTAGCTTACCAATCATGTGGTCTTTTTCTATGCTAGGGGAAGAGGAAAACTTTGCAAGGAACTTGGAAGGGCATATTTTAAAGGTCTAACAGCCTGTATTTGCATGTTTTACTTTGCTGCATATTTTGTGATTTTAAATCTCTGCTGGTGTTCTCTCATCAAAGAGTACTTGCCTGAAACTTGGACCTTGGCATCTAGGAATTCTCCTTACATACCTACTTTTTGCTTGAACCAAGACCTCAGACCTTGTTAGAATACCCTTAAGGCCAGCACAACTGTGGGGATGAGCCCTTGCCCTCTTCCCAAGCTTACCAGAGGGGAAACTTGCCATGGTAGGTGCATGTGTGGAGCCATGTATAGCACTGAAGGGCTAGGTAACAGCCTGTTACTTTTAGGTAGGGGTCCATAACTTTTATGTTGAAAAGTAGCAATGGCAGAATCTATGCAAGTATTTCAAAACTAAACTCTCCCCTTTTGGCAGAGGTGCTTGTCATTCTCAGTACAGTATAACTATTGTCATATTCAATAATAAAATTGAAATATATGAATATTAGCAGCTGCATTCATGTTAACATAATCAATTTTGTTAAGTAGTTTGTCTGTGAGTATCTCAGACAGTGCTTCTCCCAGTATGTCACCCTGCCCTCTCCCACATTTCAGGTTCAGTTGAAGAGTTCCCTTTTTGTTAAGCACATATGTGAATACTGAAGCAGAGCTTTCCCTTAGGCTTTTATTAATGAGCTTCATTAATCATCTTAGGAAGTGTGTAACTTCTGTATTGACATACATTTTAAAATCAGGATTACGTAATACTATGTGTTCTCTCTAGACGATCCTGTTCAGTTGAAGTCATATGTGGATATCCTGTAGAGCATGGGTAGGCAAACTAAGGGCTGGATCCGGCCCAATCTCCTTCTAAATCCGGGCTGTGAATCAGCATGTTTTTACATGAGTAGAATGTGTCCTTTTATTTAAAATGCATCTCTGGGTTATTTGTGGGGCATAGGAATTTGTTCATTCCCCCCCCAAAAAAAATATAGTTCCCCCCCGCCAAGGTCTGAAGGACAGTGAACCGGCCCCCTGCTGAAAAAGTTTGCTGACCCTTGCTGTAGAGTAAATTTTCTTCTTGGTAAATCATTTGTATATGTTTCCATATACAAAGAAACATATTGTTGTGATTTTGCTGCCTTTTATTGTTTTGCGACTGATGGATATAGTTGCAGTCTACTCTGTATATTGTTTAATATACTGTTCACCACATTTACAAACCTTTGGGCTGAAAAGGAGTATATAAATAAATTGTAATTGTTTGACATGGCTAGAGATATGCAGTAAATGGGAAAAGTTGTTCCCAGTCTTATATTGCTTGCATTACTAAACAGTGTATGTGCTAATGTAGCATTCTTTTTTAAAAAAAGGGGGAACCCATATTCCTGTTCTAATCTCCCTCTTTTATGCCTACTCAGAGGAAGTGCCAACAACCATTTATGAAGCGGTAATTTAAGATTGCTACCCAGTCTTTATGGTTTTGCCAGGTTTTGAGGATAACTTTAATACTCCATTGCTTCCCCAGAGTTCTGATCAGGTACCTGGCAAAACTCTCTTTTCCTCATTGCCTGGAAACATATACAAATGATTTACCAAGTGGTTATATGTAGCAGGCTACCACTGTGTAATGGTCACCTGTATTATCACCATCATCACCATCATTATCATCATTGTTCCATAAATGTATTTTCCCTTTTGGTATGAAAGATATAGGAGTTGAGTATTAAGGATAGACACTTCATTTGTTAATTTGAAGTAAGGGCCAAACTAGATGTTATGTGGCGTGAGGAATTCAACATTGCAAGGTGGGTTTTTCCCTGGCTTAATCCTGTGCAATTTTTCCAGTTAAAATAATCTCCTCTCAATACTTCTGGTTTTGAGACTGGTGCCATAACAGGGCTAAAGTAAGAGCTGTTGTTATTATTATTAGTGCTTTTAATGGTAAGCAGCATTTGAGAACTTTTGTGAGTTGTAAATCTCTTGTAAGTTACTATATATACTTGCTTATGGCAATGTAAGAAAAGTCTTCAGATTGGTATAGTTTTTAGAACAGCTTATTCTGTGGCAATTGTTTTCATATTTGACAGATCTTTCCCATATTGTCGTCTTACTGTGGAAATTTTTAATACAGCCAAGGTTCCAGGGGCATGTTATAGGGCAGCCTTTTTAAATATATGGAACCCCAGATGTTGTTGGACTACAATTACCATCATCCTTTGTCAATGACGTGGGATGATGGGGCTGTAGTCCAACAACATCTTGGGGACCCAAGTTGAATAATTTTTTCTAGTGTCAAAGTTCAATGCAGGGCATTTTTGTGACCCTTGTTGCCTCCACCATTGTACTTCCTAGACTGAATGTCTTCCTTAGGAGGAGGGCTTAGTGATAGAGCACATGTTTTTCATGCAGACGTTCTGAGGTTGGATCCCCAGCATCCCCAGGCAGGGCTAGGAATGTCCCCAGTCAGAAACCTTGGAGTCACAGGAGTTGGTGTAAACAATACAGTCAAACCTCGGCTCCCGAACGCCTCTGTTTTGAAACGTTTCAGCTCCGAAACGCTGAAAACCTGGAAGTAAATGCTCTGGTTTTCGAACTTTTTCAGAAGCTGAATGTCCGACACAGCTTCCGATCGAGTGCAGAAAGCTCCTGCAACCAATCAGAAGCCACGGTTTGGTTGTCGAACATTTTGGACGCCAATTGTTTGACAGCCAAGGTTCGATTGTACTGAGTAAAATGAACCAATAATCTGACTATATAAAACAGCTTCCTATGTTCCTTAGAATACAACCAGCACTCTGTTGCACATTGCAATAGGCATGTTTTCTTTCAGGGATGTTTATAATCCATTGATGATCTTCTCAGTCCCTAATAACCTTCTAAAACAAACAAGGACTCCCCAGAATCCTGTTCTGTGGGGATAAACGGTATTCGGATAATGATGTGAGGACCTGAGAAATTCATCATTTTCATAAAAAGTGTCACACAGCCTTAATCAGTAAAAGTTGTTAGGTACTGAACAGCTGATCATGGAAAATAAAACAAAATGTTATCATGGCAGATCAGTCTGGTTACTACTTTGCACGAAAGAGGGGATGGACATACGTAGTAAGATTCCCTGCATTTGTATTATTTCTATCCATTCTGTGACAGCGCAGATCAAGAAATGTGGGCCACAGCTGTGTGCCTGCTTATATGACTGCCATCGGATAGCAGCTGAGCAATTTTAACAAATAGTGAATATGGCTATTTTTCCTTGTTCTGTATGCTTTTCCGTGAAGTGCTGCACTGCATTCATAATCTCCGAGTTCATTTCAGTGGGTGGCGTTAGACCTAATTGAGAAATGCTGTCCTACAGCTGAATTTACTCTCTCTTTCTCACAGAGACAAGTCTTGCTATAAAAAGAAAACCACACAAGATACGTCTGAATATGTTTTTATTATTACTGATTTTAAAAAGTCAGAGGGTGGAAAGCTTTCCTATGGAGTCTCTTGAGCATTCAGATGACTTAAGAAGTGATGTGTGATCAGAAATGTTAAATGAATAATTTGAGAAAGGAATCTGGTTTGCATTTCTGTTTCAGTAGTGCTTTGTTCCCCAGGCTTCTTCAAAAGATCAGCAGCTGTGACCCCAAATAGTCTTTATTCCAGTTCCAAAATAATCTCAAAATAGTCCTTCATTTTAAAAAAGGAACTAGATTAAAGCATTCCGTCTTGGCATAAATGTGGTGTGAATGGGTTTGACACTTGCTCTGGTACTATGTGTATTTAAATAAGGGGTGGATTTTAAAGCAACAGAGTTAAGACATTGGCGTTATGGTTCTAGAGACTAATCAAGTTGTACACTGAACGTGCACTGTCATAAGGCAATTTATACAGAATTTGTAGATAACGTACGGACATTTCTGTCTGATTGTGGAACAGCAATTTGAAAGTATTTATTCATTCATATGTTGCCTTTCTGCAAGCTGGTCATTTTTTTTTAATAGGTCAATAAAGCCAGATGAATTCTGGCACTTTACTTATTTAGCAAGTGAGATTTGAAATGGAACAACCAGATTTTTAGCATTATTTGATGGTGCACTTTAGAGCTTGTTCTATTTCCATTCATTGAAGTTAACTGTTCTACCACCAAGTGTGTTATCCTATTTAATACAATCTGAAGCATAAAAATGATCAGGACAGAGCTTTTAGTATCTTTTTTAATTTCTTCAGGTTCTTGCATGCTTAATGAGGAAATTATTCTCTGGGACAATTGCTCACTTTATATAACAGTTTTCCCCCAATTAATTATTACAAAGAAAGATGAGAAATGTGAAGAAAATTGCTTCACTCCAAACTGGTTTCGGAACTATTAAAAGGAGAGGGTCTGTCCCATACTAGAAGTTATCCATCCATCCAACAGGGTCAAAGTTTCTGGGATAGAAGCTGTATATGTGTGTGCGTGAGCATGTGCATGCGCTTTCCTCTTCTGACGGGGAGGAAAGCGCATGCACATGCTCGCGCACACACACATTATCTTGCTAGCTTATAACCTGTCCCAGGTGCTAATTACATTACATATTTCATCACTGTCCCATTTTAACTGGGAAATTATATAGCAGCTTGGTACTCTTTTCATTGTTCCTCTCACTTTGCAGCAGTATATGCATGGCTTCTCTCAGAGGTCTTGCACTACTGGCTTCCTGACAACCTTCCACTTTATATTGAAGTCCTTGAAATTCCATGCTTTCCAACTGTTAACGACACTACTTGAATTCAGAATTCATTGCCTGTGAAGGTTTGACATGGCCTGTCTACTTCTATTTTAAAAAAACTAGACCTGGATACAATCTATGTACTGAGCCTTGACAGATCTGTATTTTTCCATGGACTTTTCTTTTGAACTATGGCACATAATTGTGCTTAGCTGTAAACTAGAAAGGCTTACTAATTGATTTACAATAAAGGATCATTATCTGGCACAATTCCACTAGATCAGAAGTGTACACAAATATTTATTTATTTATTTATTTATTTATTTATTTATTTATTTATTTAAAAAACTGGCATACCACCAACATTAAGGAAAAATATAGTGCTGAATAGCATGAAATCAGCAATAAAATTACATTCATAAAACATGTACAAAATATATCACAAACAATTAGATCAGATTAATACATCACTATAGCTGGATCACCCCCTCAGAGAAAGACTGGGTGAACAGTTGAGTTTTAAGCAGGCACCTAAATGCCAGGGGACGTAAATGCACCGGGGAGGCACCTAAATGCACCAGGGATGCGGGTGGCGCTGTGGGTTAAACCACAGAGCCTAGGACTTGCTGATCAGAAGGTCGGTGGTTCAAATCCCCACGACAGAGTGAGCTCCCATTGCTCGGTCCCAGCTCCTGCCCACCTAGCAGTTCGAAAGCACCTCAAAGTGCAAGTAGATAAATAGGTACCACTCCGGTGGGAAGGTAAACAGCATTTCCGTGCGCTGCTCTGGTTCGCCAGAAGCTGCTTAGTCATGCTGGCCACATGACCCGGAAGCTGTACGCCAGCTCCCTCGGCCAATAAAGGGAGATTTGCGCCACAACCCCAGAGTCGTCCACAAATGGTCAGGGGTCCCTTTACGTTTACCTAAATGCCAGTACTATGGGTGTGTGCCTGATGTTCATGGGAAGCACATTTCAAAGGGCAGCTTCTGCCAAATGAAAGATTCTGGTCTTAGTGAACATAAGACAAATTTCTGGAGTGTAAAGCACTACTAAAAACTTCTCTCTTGCGGATTGAAGTGTCTAGGCAGGGGTATAACGAGGACAGGTGTTCCTGGAGGTAACTGGTCCCAAGTTCAGGACTTTATTTGCCAGTGGCAAGATCTTAAACTTGCCCCAGTAGCATATTGGAAGTCAGTACAGCTCTTTCAACACAGGTTTTATGTGGTGCTAATAGGGCACACCCTTCAACCGCCTTCTTGCAGCATTCTACACTAGATGCAGTTTCTGAACAACCCTTAATGTTATCCATGCCTAGGTTACCATAACTAAACTATCCCAATGTTTCACCAACTGAAGCTAGCAGAAAGCAGTCCTAGCCACTTGGGCCCCCAGTGAGAAGCATGGATCGAGGAGCACCTGCAAGCTATGTATCTTCCCCTCAAAGGAAGTGGAGCCCCATCCAGAACGGGCAACAGGCAACTAACTGATCTGTTTCCCAGACTTGGGAACTACTCATCCACAGAGCTTCTATCTTACTAGGATTCAAGCTCAGTTTATTGGCTCTCGTCCAGTCCACAACTGCATACTGGGCCAGTTCCTGCACAGCCTCACCTAATTAAGAGGCTATGGAGAAATAGAGTTTCATTGGCGTATTGTTGACAAGGTGCTCCAAATCCCTTAATGATCTCTCCCAACAGCTTCATGTAGATGTTAAATAGCATTGCAGATAAAATCATACCCTGTAAAACAGTGCTGTCCTCGAGAACTGAACCTGGAAATAGAAGTGGAATCACTGTAATACAGTGCCCCCAATACCTATCCCACATAGATGGTTCAGGAGCGCACCATGGTCAGTGGTATCAAAAGCACAGAGAGATGAAAGAGATAAAGCAAAGTCACACTCCTGTTGTCTTATTCAGCTCTGGGAAGATCTCGCATGGACTCTAGAGGCATCACGAGATCTCGGATGGCACCATGAGATCTCACAAAGGCCTCCAGAGGCCAGTTAGCAACGCAGAGAGCTTAGCAGCACTTTCCACACCAGATGAGCTTTTAAACTCTCTGCCTTGTGTGATTGCGTACAGGTCGGGGGCCAAGCATGTAAAGCCAGCATAGTGTAGTGTGGTGATGGTGAACATTTGAGAGACCGAGTGTCCAAACAGCAACCCAAAACCACTTCTTGATCACCAAGTGCCAATGCGGCAATTTAACTGGAATACAGTGGTACCTCAGGTTAAGTACTTAATTCATTCCGGAGGTCCATTCTTAACCTGAAACTGTTCTTAACCTGAAGACCACTTTAGCTAATGAGGCCTCCTGCTGCCACTGCGCCGCTGCCGCCCGATTTCTTTTCTCATCCTGAAGCAAAGTTCTTAACCCGAGGTACTATTTCTGGGTTAGCGGAGTCTGTAACCTGAAGCGTATGTAACCCGAGGTACCACTGTACTGAGGTTTCAGTTTAGAAAAAACAACTGCTACAACGCTAAGATAAGGATATGCCTTGCAGGTTTCCCGATGGCTTGTAAGATTGTGTGCAAATGTTGTGGAATTTTCTAAATGCATTTTTTCAATTTGGAAAATATTTCAGCTGTCCAAGGTCTCTTTCAAAAACCTGCAGTTTTCTCTGCAAGGTTTTGCTATCACAAAACATCCTTTCTGCCGTTTCCCCTACATCTTGTCTGTTCAGTAATTTTATCCTTATTTGGGAAATCATGAAAAAGGGAATTACTCCCAGACAACATAGCCGTTTTGATAAAGAGAGTTGCAAAAACTTAAGATACAGGGAATGGTATTTCCTCTGTTTCCCTTTGAGAAACTCTTTTGTTTCAGTTTCACCAAGCTGGGCAATGCTTTTGTGGTTGGTGTCAAAGTGCCGTCCGACACTTGATGTGTGACACACAACACTTTCATTGCACAGAAGACAGAACGCTTTCCTATTGCATTCAACGATCTTCCACTCTCTGTTCTTGCTTTTTTTCTTTCTTTCTTGTTTGCTGCATTCCTTTGTAGGTGTTCCTGACTTGGAGTCTACAAAAATTTTGAACATAGGAATATAAAGCATGCTGCATGAGAAAATCATAACAAAGATTACAATTCTGAGCAAAATAATAAAGCACCCAATACAAATCTATCCCTGTGTTTGCGTCACGATGGCGAGCCTCGATTCCTGGCTTTCTAGTAACGAACTCTGTGCTGGGGCAGCTGCACATGTGCCCACAGAGAGGGTTCTGAGTGCCTCCTCTGGCACATATGCCATAGGTTCGCCACCACTGGTGTAGTGTTTAGAGTGATGGACTAGGACCTGGGAGACCAGGGTTCAAATCCCCACTCAGCTATGAAGCTCACTAGGTCACTGTTTCTCAGTCTAACTTACCTCAATGGGTTGTTGGGGGGATTACAAGAGGATGGGGAGAACCATGTAGACTACCTTGAGGTCCATAGAGAAAAAGGTGGAATATAAATGCAATAAAATAAATACAGTCACGTAATTTAAATGTGTGCAAGTTTCAAGTTGACTGTAATTTTAAGCGTAGTGAACTGCCTATACAGTATTTAAGTTCTGTTTGTTTTTCATTGAAACTTATCCTCCTCACCACAAACCCTTCTGCTTCTTCCTAACAAAAAAGCCTAAGCTTTGTGTGTATGTAAGAAACTTACCAGTATTTCTGAGTGTATACACTTACCATTTTACTGTAAGTTAACTATTCAGAGGGCATGCCTAAGTCTCTTTGCAAAGTTTTCACATTTTCATTTACCATGGTGGGGGGCTGGTTGTGTGTTTAACATCCACTCGCATTTATCATGCGGTAGCATTCATAGAAAGTACCATAACTTCTAGACAAGGGAGCATCAGATCTCAGATGAATCAAGCATAGGAACACTGTATCCTGGTGGATAGAAAGGAAGGAAGGGCAAAGGGGGAAATCTATAGTCAGTCTTTAGAACTAGTACATTGACACCAAGGATTAGAAAACGATAGTAGGCGGGAAATGTGCACTAAACGGGAGAGGTAAATAGTAGCTCTCTAGGCCTCCAGAAATTTCTAAGGCCTTGCATCTAAACCATGGGTAGGCGTAAGACCCAGGGACCGGATCTGGCCCAATCGCATTCTCAATTTGGGTTGTGGACGGTCCGGGAATCAGTGTGTTTTTACATGAGTAGAATGTGTGTTTTTATTTAAAATGCATCTCTGGGTTATTTGTGGGGCCTGCCTGATGTTTTTACATGAGAAGAATGTGTGCTTTTATTTAAAATGCATCTCTGGGTTATTTGTGGGGCTTAGGAATTCGTTCATTTCTTCTTCTTCTTCAACTTATAGTCTGGCCCCCCACAAGGTCTGAGGGACAGTGGACTGGCCCCCTGCTGAAAAGGTTTGCTGACCCCGATCTAAACAATGCACTCATCAATCAAGTTCTGACTTCACTCATTAGTTAAAAACACCGAGGGGTGGTAGTAGCCAGACTGACTTATCTCAAAGAAATCACTTAGAAGGTGCTTGCAGATTTTGCCTCAGAATTTCCTATCTCTGAGGACTAGAGACTGGCTTACTTTTTTTTTTTTAAAGTACATAATCTGAGCCCGCCTTGCAGGCCATTCTAATCCATCCATGCCTGTGAGAGTCTGAAAGGCATTTTTGCTGTGTGCAGTGTGCACAGCAGACACCACATTGTTTTTCCTCCTGCATAGTGTGCTCTTTCTCTGTGTCAATCTAATTGACAGGTATACTTACCAGCAATTCTAATGCTAACTGAGTAATCGGTGTTGCCCATTTCTCCATGCTTTAGAAGAGCTGTTGGACTGCATGTACATTTCATTGACTGAACTTCCTATGTGGTTGTCTTAAATTGCAAAATTGCCCTGGGGAGGAGGGATTGTGACGTCATATGTGCCAGCCAATCAACACTTTGCAATCTAGCTTGTACTACAACCTGGCAGAGCCAGTTTTCCCTGAGTTTGATCCTTGAGGGAGTAGTAGGTATGTTTTTGAGAATGTGTGGCATGTTCTTCCAGAATGGCTCAGCTCTCCTAATAATGCAAAAATTTATGCAATCTTGATTAGTTTTTCCTAAATGGATCACAGCAGAAAATGTTCTATTAAGGAAAGCACAGTGGAAGAATAATTTATTTGAGATCAGTTTACTCACTGACACCCGGGTTGTATCAATCAGTGAAAACATAACATTTTTAAAAACTTAATTTATAAGTAATGCAAGAAAATTGAATGTTTTCTTCTTTGTTTGAATCCTTATCTAATCCTCATGGCTATTGGTATTAAAAGCCATAGATAATGTATACAAATTCAGGCCAATTTTTCAACAATAGGACCAGCACTGCTAAACATTTCTACATTGTAGTCAAACAAACACTTTCAACTGGCATTAAAAGCTGATATGTGCCTTCTCTGCCTTCTTATCAGTTCTACTAGTCTATGTGTTGCCCACTCTTAAAAGAATTTTCAGTAACCCCTATTTTCCTCCATCTGTTGAACAGCATCAGTGACACTACCTCTGAATCCCACTTTAAAATAAAGTTGGCTGTTTCTACCAGGTTTTTTTATGGGAGCAGGGAATGTGATTTTTTTATTTGTTGATTTGCCCAGAAATGTATGCCTCTGTTTACTGAGGTTATATTTGTCCCTTAGAATGTCTAAAAAATCATTACAGAAGCTTACTGCCATACTAGATAAGCAGCAATGTTTTTAACAGACTAGAGAAAATGCTAACTGTGTTATAACGGTGATGACCCAACTCCAGGCTAGAAATCAAACACAGCTTTACAGTCCACCTGCTACCTTTTGACAACCAGTTCTTTCATTTTGATGTTTAGAGAAGTGCAGGGAGCTAGTTGCACCAGTTGTGCAAAGCAGACTTTGTGCAAGGTAGACAGGCTATTGTTTCTCTTCTTTTTATTATTACTAATAAGAACTTCAAATTCAGTCAACTGTTCAAAAAACTTCAAGCGTCAGATCAACATTGCAACTTAAAAAATATTGTAAATATTGATGTCATTCTAGTGTGTGTGTTTCATATTTTATCAATGAATATATTTCTTTAAAAGATAAAAATGGCTTTCATTGAGAAATGATTTATTCCTATTTCTTAATGTAATAACCTAACTGTAACGTTTCTTTTTACAAAAAGCTTTGCCAACCAATCAAACACTAATTTCGAGTGTCCAGTGAGGACTTGTTATTGGTGCCGCCACTAGGAGCTGCTCGGTTGGCAGTGGCCTGTGGCAGGGCCTTTTCAGTGATGGTTCCCCATTTTTGGAATTCCCTCCATAGTGAGGTGCACCTGTCTCCTTCGTATTGACTTTCAGGATAACTTCAAAAACATTATTATTATAATATTTATTTATATCTCAACTTTTTCTCAGTCCGAGACTCAGGGTGGCTTACACAGATAAAATAGAAAAAGCTAAAAACCTAGAAAAGACAATAATTGAAATGTAATTAAACACTTAATAGGATTAAGATAGTATAAAAAGATCCATTAAAAATGCAGATATTAAAAACATCACAGTACCAGCCCTTTCCTCAAAAACAGTCAGTTCTAAATGGCCTATTGGAACAGAAAGGTCTTCACCTGCCAGTAGAGGACAGACAGTAGGGATGGAGTCAGTGGCAAAGCTGCATGCTCTGGCACCGTGGACGGAGAGCAGGCAGGGGCGTGGCTGGCGCGTATCCCGGGGGTGTGTTCCACCTCCCTCAGGGGTTGGCGTGTGTCTTGGGGGCAGGGGGCGCCGCCCACGGGGGGGTGGCGCCTGGTGCAGTGGGGGTGTGCGACGCATGTCCGGGGGCGACCGTGATGGTGCCCCCCTCCCCGATGGTGCCGGGGGCGGTGTGCTCCCCCGTTCCTCCGCCAGTGGATGGAGCCAGTCTAACTTCTCTAGGAAGGGAGTTCCAAAGTCTGGGAGCAGCTACCAAGACCTGCATCCCCATTCCTGTTTACCTAGGCACTGAATGGATGAAATACACTGTTTCTGGCAACCCTGAGATCACGTGTTTTTAAACCTTTTCATAATTTTTTTCAAAAACATTTTAAACTTTCTTTTTATTATTGAGCTCTTTCAGGAGGAAGGACAGGATATAAACAGAAATAATAATATGATGGTGACGATGATAATTGAGTTCAGAGAAGCTTGCTTCGGCTCACCTGCACTGTGCTGTTAACACATTATCGGGTTGACAGTAGCAGCTTGTGTGGTGGTGTGGAGCAGCAGAGCCGCCTTCTGACATTGGCGTTGCTGCAGTTCACCTGGACAGGGCAGGGCACAGTGCCAATGAGCTTAGGACTGCATGGGTGCACTAGCAAGGCCTGCACAGCCCTGACCTCACCACCACTCTGTCGCTCCCAGCCCCTTTTAGGTAAGCTGCAGAATGCTGGTATCGGGAGGGCGGCTCACTGACAATTACCCAGGGTTAACAACAGAATGCTTATTTGAGAAGCAATGAAAACAAATTCACAGCAAACTGAAGTTGGAGATGAATGGGGTTAGAACTAGTAATCTCCTAAACCCACTCCCAGCCAGTTAATCTACCCTACCACCTTCTTCTTCTTCTTCTTCTTCTTCTTCTTCTTCTTCTTCTTCTTCTTCTTCGCAAAATGTCTTCTGCCACCACAACTATCATTCCACACTCCCTTCAACTCCTCTTTCCCTCACACACACACATACACACAACGTAACATACAATTATTTTAATCATGAGAAGAGTTATGTTAGTGGAGCAGTTTAAAATATGTGTACAAATAATTTGCAATATTGTTTCCAATCAGCAATATGCTGTTAATTTTATTGACAGGTCAAATTGCTAGATTTCCACAGAAATGACTGAGGAAAATGGTTTTTTTCCAGCCTGAACTCCTCAGAACTCAGTTCCAACACATTTCAGGTGGGCTCCATTGCCATTATAAGAGAACAAGAGAGGTGAGTTCTGGCACCTCTTTTTCTAGAAAAATAGCACTGCTGAGGAGTGTTTAGCTTCTTTATAGTAGCCTAGAGTGTTTGCCAGCATTGTATTCTAAATACACTTATGTGCATAATAAGTCCTTTTTAATTTCAGTGGAATTTCAGTCCAAAGCATGTGTTCCTAGGTTTGCATCCTGTGCTGCGAACCGACAGTGTAAGCAGCATAGCAAAGAAAAGTGAGATCCATAGATGTTTGTGGATATATTGATCCTCTCTCATTTATTATTTTGTAGTATTATTCTGAGTATTTTCCTTTGAAACGTAGCCAAATTCTTTGAAATTTAAAATGTTGGGGAAACTGGTGCCATAAAGAAGTTTATGCTCTCTGTTTTACATAATGCTGAAATATGAAGAGCTCTTCTAAAATACTGTTTGTAAAATGCCAAAAAAACTACCACTCTTAATAGACAACATTACACATTTTCTAAATAACAGAAATGTTTTATAGGTTTAAAGGTTTTATAGGTTTAAAGGATTTTCTGTCCATTTTTCTGAAGATGCCCAATCCTTAGTAAATTCACATTTGCACTGAACTCTTTAAAATGTGGTGAGCATCCTAGTCCCCTGCTGAGGAGTACTGACATGGGCTGAAAGGTATCAGCACAAATACAATTAACTATTTTTAAGAACAATAAAGCTATTCAGAATGTAACTCTAAAGGAACAATAATAAAAAGCAAGGACATTTAGGAATACACACACACTGTATGTATATGTATATATTGCACTTGCCTGTAAAAGTGGAACATTAAAACTACTGATTTAATCTCTGCATTTGAAAAGCCATCTGCTAAATGCACGCTGAAGGCATATCTGTTCAGGGGGGGGGAAATGTAGACAAGACATTAGGGAACTTATCACAAGTTTAATACACTAATGTTAAGACTATTTCCCCAAATTCATCTTCTTCATCTTCTTTGGGTTTATTTTATTTACCTTCGGCATTTGTATGCCGCCCATTCAACAATTTTTCTTTAGAATTCAATGGAATTCAATCTTGCCTAACTCTGTACACAGATAATCCAGCCAGGTAAAATAAACATGGTGTCCTAAATAATTAAAACATTTGGGTGTTGACACAGAAAGCAAATGTAGGATGTTGGCTTTAAACCTGTATTTGAATCTGTAAATCTCAGTTGATGACTTTGGGTCAACATCTTTCTTGGAGAAATCTATCACGTAGGATTATTTATGAGGCTAACATAGGATTATCTCCCATATACACTGCCCTGAGCAATTGGAGGAAGGGTGAGACATAAATATGTTAATGATATAGTATCCTTGGTATGGCAGTACTACAGCGTGGAAGATAAGGGAGTCCATTTTGTTCTGCCTTGCTATCCTTTCTGTCATGCTATGTTAACTTAGCCACTTCTCTCTAATCAGACCACATGGATTCTACAGAACTGGCACACTGCTTCTCTGGCAGGATGCTGATTCTGATTGGCACCCATATGATGTGCCTCTTCCCACGTGGTTGGGTTACTTAATTATTTTTTTTTAAGGTTCTGGCTTTAAGCCATTACAAAAAATTAATTCATATTGATAAAACCATGTAAGATAGATTTGGTACTATATATAATCTTACGGAAATACACATGCAAAAATAATTTCTGGAAGAGCAACCATCTTGGTCTTTTTCAAGAAAAACAGCAAAGAGTCTTATGACACCTTAAAGTTGATTTCTTTTACGGCATAGTATTTCACGGACTACAGCCAACAATTCTAGTAGAGCCTAAATGAGTGCAAAATGATTCTTCAACCACAGCACTAAAGGCACAATTAGCATTGCTAAGTGACAGTACAATTAGAGATTAGATGCATGCAAAATGAGCACAGTGACCCTTAACAACAGTGGTGACTGGCAATAATAGAATTATCTTTGCATCCACTATTAAATTAACTCCTGTAGTAGAACAAGAAACCATTATGTCTGTTCAGCCCCAAATGAAGGAAGTTAAACTTTTTCATAAATTGCAATTCAGCAGATTTATGCTGGAGTTTCCTTGTGAAGTTTATTTGTTCTTCTCATACTGCTGAATTTTTCCTTTTATGGTGCCAGATTTGTATACATTTATTCATTTGTGTAGAGATGGGCCTGCTTGACCTATGTATATGCAAAAGGGCATTGCTGGAAGGTGATAGCATATATCACACTGTAAGATGAGCTGTGAGTGAGCCCATGACGTTGTGGCTGACATTATTAGGTTCTGTAATAGTGCTGCCAAAGTAGATAGGGGGGCAGCGTTGGCATCAGCTGGTCACTTTGTTTGTGTCTCTGTTATATGTCCTATTGTACCTAGTGACTAGCTGTTTTAAGTTGTGGTGGATGGGGATACTGCCTGTAAGCAAGACATCAGAAAGGACAATATTCAGAAACCAGTAGGAGTACATTTCAACTTCTGAGGGCATACGCTCTGTTGACCTTAAAACTGTCCCTCTTGAACAAAGGAGCTTCAGAGGAGATACCACTGTGAAACTTCTGAATTACAACTTACAAAGAAATTTAGTTCTATCCCCTGTGATCTGAATTCAGATAACAGTTTTTTTAATCCTACTAGCCAATTGCACAAATGCTCACTGTATTTATTTTTCATATACATTTAAGCAATTGTGAAATTATCACAGGCTACATTATTTTCTATTTAACTTCCCTCTGTTTAAATGTCTTTCTTTTCTTTTCATTTTACTTTATTCGCATAGGTGTATATATACCTGCCAACTTACGATAGCACTTCATGAGTCTGATGAAGTGGACTGCAGTCCACAAAAACGTATGCTGCAGTAAGCTTGTTAGACTAAGGTGCCACAAGGTTCTGCTTTCAAAACAGAAAAATATATCAGAAGTACATAGACAGGAGCAGATATTTAAAACTGACTGCAGCACAGTTAAGCACATGGGAATCCATATTAAGCTTTGGCCAAAGGCAGTGAAACCCACCACTCATGGAAATATCTTTTTCATTGCTATTTACAAGCAGGAGGTCAATTTTCTGTGATATTGATCAAGACTTTGGGGCTTGCAGGACCCACCCCCAGAGGAGTGTCTCATGTGTGGCTAGGGGAAAGAGCCCCTTGGTCATTACAAATTGTGTCCTCTACTATGTGGCTGCCAAGATGTGGGATAGAAAAAACAAAACAGCTTACTAGGAACCATCAAATGGTGGTTAAGTCTGATGGAATTTATGCATGGCTTTACTGATGACGGTGTAGTGATAGCCTGGACAGTTTGGTGGCATAGTGTCATACATCTAGGGTGTTTTTGTGTGTAATTTTGACAGGCTTTCTAGATAACTCCCATGAGCTTTAGCCAGTATGCCTGAAAGCCAGGGATGATGGGAGTTGTACTCCAGCAACATCTGCAGGACCACATTGTTGGCATGGTCTTAAGTAAATTGCCAACTCCAGTTGGAGCTGTTATAGAATCATGACGATCAGATCAATAAAGATTTTTGTTTTTTAATTTGAGTTTTTATACTTTACATTTTTGGCCCCCACTTGAGTGATGTTATGATGATCTGGTTTTCTATCAGAGGATTTCTTCAAGTCCTTGGCAAAACTCTTGTTTCCTTGGTGTGGTTTGCATATATTACTCTTGTCTTAATTTTTACAGTGTCCAATATCTGAATGAAACACTCTGGCTTCATTCCCATCCAGGCAACATTATGCAGCCATTATAATTGCAGCTGGCTGCTTTTCTTGGCTCTGGAAACACTTTCAAGGGGAAAATGCTAAAAACAAAACACAGAAAACTGGCAGTGGTTTGTGTGTGTGTTGTTATCAACAAGCATGCTGGTTGGAACATAGTAGTTTCAAACCTATACGGTATATACTGGTATATAGAAGCCGTCTTGGGAAACTTCATCAATGTAATGGTTATAGAGCTGGATCAGCGTTCTGCAAAATAGTGTGAGCTAATTACAGATAGTGAACCGTGAAGAATGAGTACTAATTTATTTTTCTCAACCAAACAACATGAGAATTTTATAAAAGAAAGACCATGCTGTCTGACGATTCAGGAGGTTTCTAGAGGCTTCTAACTTGTAAGAAGAGGACAGTGTTCCTATTCCTCATGTGACATGTCAAGCTTGTGACTTCGTTTGGACACACTCTATTAAAGGGGCAGAGAAAACAAATCACCAAGTTTAAGCTAACTGCCTCACGTCTGTGTGTTCGTGGCTGGTCTTGTTTAAGGCATCAGGAGAGGTCAGATGTGGTGATGGGGACTTTTGATGAGGAGACACCTACAGGACTCACTCAATTTATTCCATCTGTTGAACAAGTTTGTTCAGATAGATTGCTCCCCTGTTCCCATTTTCTTATGTTTTGGGGTGAGAGAATGGGATTTCAAGCTGTAATGTGCCTGGTCATTATTATAATAATGCAAGCCTATATGGTGCAGCATCTGGAATATTAGCCTTGAACCCATGGGCGTAGCCAAGATTTATGTTGGGGGGGCAGAACCTCAGTTAAGTATTTTTATTTATTTACTTGATTTAGGGGGCACAGGGCCCCCCCTGGTTCCCCTTGGCTGCACCCATGCTTGGACCTTGCCTCAGATCCCTCCTGTGCTACTAGCCTTCCTACGTTTTACTGGGGAGTTCTTAATTTGCTATAGGCAAATTAGACACTCTCAGTCTAACCTACCTAACATGGCTGTTGAGAAGCTAAAGAGATTCACTCTGAGCTCCTTGGAAAAAGGACACAATATAAAGTAATAAGCTGAGATATCTTGTATCGTTGCAGAAAAAGTAAAACTGAGTGGGGAAGGATACACATCTGTTTTTAATTCACCTCTCTTATCCATTAATAGTTCTTTTTGATACTCTTCCCTCCAATCAATATTACTAAACCTTTCTGTTAACAGTTCACAGATTTTGTATTTGCCCTGTTTACAGGTTAACTACAGTACTTTACCACATGCTCTTGGGATTCTTAATGAGTTAAACAACAGTGCATACAGGGGATGTCTGTTGTTTTAGATCCATCCCTGTGAAATACTTTTTTTAAAAAACTGGTTCCTGGTCTGTGTGAAGATTAAAAAATACTAGTGATTTACATGCATAGTCAAATAATGGTATAGTTTCATACCACTGTTGACACTATGATGGTTACAATTCTGTGCATATGAACCTTTTGTAAAGTGATTTTAATAAAAACTGCCTCAAACCTCCATGTACAGTAAATCATGTGGCTCATACCACATGCTTATTGATGCCTTACGGTTAGTTTATACAATATTTCTTGTGAATGATTTTTCTTTTAGAACTCGATTTTTTGTGGTTAATCTCAAGATTATTTGTTTGTACTATGTTGCTTAAAAGCCAGGCTTACTCTGCTGTAGGTTTTGGGATTGTTTGTATAGTGCCATCAATATATCTGAAACGTGACATAGCAAAATAAGTGAAACAAAACAGGTCCCTGTTGTGAGGAGCTTGCAATCCAGATGTTAACAGTGGGAAATAGAACAAGGTGTGTGTTGGGAGAGGGGGATGACTTCAAGGAAGTTGTAAGGTATGTGTTTGCATGTGCCTAGATTTTGTTTCAGCTTGGAATGATAACTAAAGAGTTAAGTTAATGGACTGAATTTAGTTGGTTGACATATTCCTAGTTCTCTAGTTCACAGCAAGTTCTTACCACATTTATCTTAGGTCTGTTTATCTTCACCTCTTGCAAGTCTCAGGTTTCTGTTGAATAAATTTCCACTCATGACGAAATAAGACACTTCTCCTTGTCTTAGATAATCTTAGTGGGGAGTTCCTTATTGTACTCCCTTCTGCCTCTTCCACCCCACCCCCTTTCTTGCCCCCAAATCCCATGTGACTCCTTTGTTGTTTGCTAAAATTCACAGAAAGTTCTCCAGATTGGCACCCCTGGCCAACCCCATCCCAGCATACCTATTGAAATCTCCTTAGTGGGAGGCCAAAGACATGCAAATAGAGAGATTCCCCATGGGGCTAGATGTCAGAGGATAAATTGGATTGCTTCTAAGGACAAAAGGATCCTCCAGGAAAAGCTAGCCTGCCCTGGTTGTGAGCACAGAACAGTGTGAGGAATGATTTACTATGTACCCACAGATGTTTTTGGTGTGTGAGGATTCTTTTTATCAGCAAGTAGTCGGACACGACTAAACAACAACAACAACACTGTAGTATCATAAGCATCACTGTAAGGTTGTGTCTTGCGTAGGGATGATGAAACTATGCATTCTGTCCATATTGTTAATGTGCTGCATTCAGACTTTTGCTGCATCCAGACAAGTTAGTTTTCCCTTGTAAATTGCCCTCCTTAAACTCAATATTTGTTCCTCTTCTTAACTAGGTTTTTTGTCTCTGTTTGGAGTAGGGGGAGGCACGTAATCCATATTATATTTGCATTGTACATGCACAGATAGATATGTTCTAAAATCCTGTGTGAATCAGAGTTGAATGGATGGTAGAGTTTCCCTATAAAAAGCTGTTTTCTCGGCCATCCAAATCAAAGTGAACCAATATGTGCGTATTTTTAGCTGGCCTTTCCTTTTTAGATTTTGCTTTGCAAATATGTAGGTAGTTGATTAGCAGTAATAGACTGAATCAACTGTATATGAGTAGCAGACTTCTATAAAGCTAAAGCTCTGAAACAAAGGAAATCCAGAGTGCCTTTTTCCTTTTGACATTTCTTCATCAATGGCTGTGCTATAATTGTGCCATCTAGTTAGTTTTTTGTCCATCATTAAAAATATATTCTCTGCAGTAGTTCTTCCACTAGAGGAATGATTCATGTTCTAAAGCTGCAGAGCCTATTTCTTGTTTATATATGTTTCACAGGAATACTTTCTCTTTAGGGCTATAACACTGCATTGCCTGTTTCTGATGAAGATCTAAGTTATAAGTAAATTCCTGAAGAACAGTTGAAGTTCCTATTGACTGCAATGGGGATGTTCCAGCCTCTGATCGTTGAGTTGCGGGAATATTTAAATATGAATCGGTGAGTATTGTATTCTGTTTTAAACTTGTTTTTATGTCTGGCCTATATTTTTTCTCTTTCGCATGCATACACGTACGCATGCTGTAATTCAGCAAACTGAGCAAACAAGAGTGCTTGTTGTATCAGCACCTGTAGAGGAAAGAAACCCATGTGCTTATGACCTGGAGCTAATACAGTGGTACCTCTGGATACGAACGGGATCCGTTCCGGAGCCCCGTTCGCATCCTGAAGTAAACATAACACACGACTGCGCGTGTGCGCGGGTTGTGTTTTGCCGCTTCCGCGTGACGTCATTTTGAGCGTCTGCGCATGCGCGAGTGGCGAAACCCAGAAGTAACACGCTCCGTTACTTCCAGGTCGCCGCGGAGCACAACCCGAAAATACTTAACCTGAAGCTACTTCAACCCGAGGTATGACTGTATACCCACTGTGTATGTGGGGCTCCTTTTATTGTGGCCATTTTCTTGTATTCCTGCTATTACTGAAGAGTATTAAAGGAATAATTATGTCCTGCTGATAATGAACCCCATGGTTTTAGACAAGTCTGCAAAGTGAATTGCATAAGGTACCACTTCCTATTGCGAGCACACGTGCTGAACCCCTCTTTTCGCTGGCTTTTGCCCCACTCCCAGCCAGCCGTCCATTGTCCTCCTAGGCTGGGGGTGGGACGATAGCCACCCTGACCCAGGTGGGAGGCACCAGACCAGGTAAACCTGCTCGGTGTCACAAACCCTGCCCACCTGTTGGGAAGGGAGGGCGGAAATCGTTTTGTAGGAGGATTTTGCTTAACACCTTTGTTTGATAGGATAAAAAATTTAAAATCTGCTAGCAAGTATCTAAGTAAACTTTTTGCTATTGCCATTTTAAAAGAAGAAACTAAGATTATCAGCACTTTTCCATTAATGCTGCAGGTACAAGCATAGCTTAATGACAGTGTAACTTTGTTTTATGTAAGAACTCAGTAGCTTCCATTTATACTGTAAGTTAAAAGGCCAACTTTCTGTTTACAAATAGCCCTGATAAAGTTGCTAGACTTTTAAAAGAAATGTTACAAATTAATGCAATACAATACAAGCTTTATCATTTATTTATAAATTCTGCCATAAGTGTACATTGTATATTTATTCTGTGTGTCCTAAAAATGTTGGCAAGACGGTTTTTTTCATTTATTTTATTTATTAGTGTCATGTTTGTCAATGTGAATAGGTATACCAACTTCCCCCCATAAAAGTGTGTATTTTCCATTATGTTTATTTTGAATTTTTTTTGTATCGCCAAGTATTCTTGGAGCAATTTACAGAATAGAAATAAAACAGATGTAATGAAAACATTAACAAACTGAAGTAGAAGTCAGCAGCTAAAAACTGGCAGCAATAAAGTCATATCTGTTTCACAGTTAGAAACCTGGGACAACTAAAAGATCTCTACCTGGTGCTGAAAAGATAACAAAGTAGGCACAAGGTGAGGATTTCATTAATTGGGCAGCAGAACGAGAAAACCCGCAGCTACAGCTGCCTCATTTGTGACGGTCTCATGTAGATCCGTAGTGGGGAACCTCTGCTAATTTAGTCACGGGGCCATATTCCTCAAACCACACCCGCTTGTGACATCAGGTGTCGGAAAGGAGAAAACATGGCTGTAAAGGAATAATTGAGAGCTTTAACATTTGCTTTCAACTTTTCCTTGGCCAGCAGAGCCCACCCCGTCCCGCATCAGCTGCATCCTGCAGTTCACAATCAGAGCTCCCAAGCATAGTTGATCTCTGCCGAAATGGAGCATTGCAGGCGTGCTGACCAGCTGATTGGCACTGACTGCAACACCTACGGGGACCTGCTTCAGGGATCTTACTTTGCAATTTGCTCGAGTTCAAGTAAGTCTGCAAAGGAACTTTTTTTCTGCAAAGGGAAGCAATGTACCTGACATCATGGATCCTGCCCACCTATCAAACTGGTCTGCAAGGGTGAGGGATTTCAGGAGCCAGTCCACTGGCCATATCTGTTTCTCCACCCCCAGGGAGGGAGTTAAGAAGCATGGAGGATAGGACGGAACCTTGCGGGACGGCAACAAAACAAAACATACTATTTATTATTTGTTTATTGCATTTATATCCCGCCTTTTTCTCTGAGGAGCTCAAGGTTGCATACAGGGTTCTCCCTCTTCTCATTTAATTCTCATAACAACCCACTGAGGTAGGTTAGGCTGAGAGACAGGGACTGGCCCAGTTTCACCCAGTGAGCTTCATGTCCAAGTGGGGATTTGAGGCCTGGTCATCATCCGACACCGCAGTGTCATTGGACTGAGCAGAAACCTCTCAGCACCACATTCTTGAATCAGCTAACCAGCTTGCAGCACAACCACTGCAACATGGTACCTGCAAGCACTAATCTAGAGAAGTCCATCCAAGGTCATATTTTGGTTTGTAAGCATGCTTTAAACTTCATTTCTGTGGTTCAGACATCACAGAAAACTGGCTTATGAAGAGAGGGAAGGGGAAGTGTTCATGCACAAGGCTCATTCTCAGTCTGATATATATAACAGGGGCATATTGGACTGGAACCATGATGTGTGAATCTGGCTTTCGTGTTATTTATAATACTTAGCCCCAAGTCAGATATGTTTTCCCTAGTTTTGTTTTTTAAATATAAAGGTTGCATTTAATTCGGTAATAGATAGAATGCCATGTTTTGGTTTTAAGAGCATTAAATGTAGGTTTAAATATATTTGTTGGTATTATATTCAGTTTTTTTAAAGGTTTTTTAATTTTTAAAAAGAAAAGCATTACTATATATGAAACATTTGAAAAATCAGATTTAAAATTCTATTTTTAATTAACTCTTGATTTTTATTGACTCTGCCTCAAAGAGAATTCCTGGGCCAATGTTGTTGTATAAGGATGGGTAGGATGCCTCTGCAATTGTCTGTGGCTCACAAGAGGTCTGGTTATACTTGTAAGCCTATTCATTCTGGAGACTTTCAAGGCTAAGTGAGCTTACTATGTAATGTTAATTACAGTTTCTGGAAGAAGTGTTCTATTCTGTTTTCTTCCTATCACGAATGATAGTGGTTCCCTACCAGTTGATGTAGATTCCTGAGAAATTTCAAAACAATGGGAAACAAAAATAATTTTTAAATATTAGTTCAGAATTAAGTTGAAACAAATATGTAGATGTGGACATATTGGCCATGTTTGCGTGTAACACTAAGCTAGACCACGGTTTAGCACGAAAGTGCTGCCTCCCAGGGAGGTGACAGCTGCTTTGTTGCTCTGCTAAGCCAAGGTTTTTCTTACCTGGGATCATGGTTAAACACTCTGTTTTTTAACCACAATCTGTAGCAAATGTTTGGTTTTTGCTACAGCTCAGGATTGCTGCAGCTCTATATAATTCATAACTTAGTTTGTTCTTGAAGAGTTAAGCCTTGAAAAATAGCATGATAAAAAGTCTAGTAAAACAGCATAATATGATTTAGTAATATTATTTCTAGTGAATAAATGTTTTCTGTGCAGTAATGTGCCTTTCCTGGGATGGAATTCAGGTTGCGTACAAATGAGACCTTATTTGTTTAACCTTATTTGTATGTAGTGCTAAACTATGGTTTAGCAATATGTGAACAAGTCTTGGGCCTGTGAGCTGCCCTGTACATGACTCCTGCCCTGAGGAAATTTGGAAGTGCAGCCACACTGGATGAAGAGAGGAGAAAAGGGAGAAGAACACAAGCCCAAGACTTTACTGTGGCTTACCCTTGTAATGCTAAACCATACTTAAGCTTTATGTGTGAGTCAGGCCATTGTGTGTTTAGAGATTGTGCAGTCCAATTTTAATTTTGTTTATACAACATATGGCCAAGGAGTAAACCCTACACAGATCTGGAGTCCCTAAGATGGTTGGATGGCGCCTTGTACGTCTCCTTCCAGCAACTCCTGCAGCCAAGCTGGTGCCAAATGTATGGCTCTGCTTTCCTTTGGACCACATCAGCAAGGCCAAGGGGTGGTGATCTTGTTGTCTGGCAGCCCAGGACCTCCATACACACTGCCCAGGGGTGGTTTTTAAAAATAATATATGACTATATTTTTTAATGTGTGCAGTTACTTAAGTAATTTTCTGTCTCCTTTGCAAGGTTAAAGCAGTGGAGCTTTATGTGAGACATGGATAGATGCAAACATGTTGGGCGGCTACGACTTGCCCAGGACCATTCTATTCTGAACCCCCAGAAGTGGCACTGCATGGACTGCAACACCACGGAATCTGTTTGGGCCTGCCTGAAATGCTCCCATGTGGCTTGTGGAAGATATATTGAGGACCATGCACTTAAGCATTTCGAAGAGACCAGGCATCCTTTGGCCATGGAAGTTAACGACCTGTACGTGTTTTGTTACCTTTGCGAAGACTATGTGTTGAATGATAATCCCGAGGGTGACCTGAAATTGCTTAGAAGTTCTCTATCTGCAATTAAAAGCCAGAAGCATGATCCGTCTGCTAAAAGTGGTAGGACGCTACGGTCAATGGCTTTGGGGGAGGATGTTTGCAGTCATCAGAGGGCCCCTCAGGGAAAGCCTCAGATGCTTACAGCTCTCTGGTACAGACGGCAGTCATTGCTAGCAAAAGCACTACGGACCTGGTTTGATAAGAGTTCTAGAGGCCAGCGAAAACTAGAACAAAAGAAACAATTGGAAGAGCTGGAGAGGAAGAAGGAAGTGGCCAGGCAGAGGCGTCAAGAAATGAAGCGGAGATTGCTGGAGGAATTGGCAAACACGCCTCCAAGAAAAAGTGCCCGGCTTTTGTCGCACATCCGCAGAGAGAATCTCATTCCTCGGAAATTCAGAGATATGGAAGCAAGTTCCCCTACCTCAAGACGAGTGCAGAATAGCAAATTCAAACAATTCTATTCCATCCGGCGTAAGCCTCAAATGACTCCTGGTGTGACTGGACTAAAGAATCTAGGAAACACATGCTATATGAACTCAATCCTTCAAGTTTTAAGTCACCTCCAAAAGTTTAGAGAATGTTTCTTGACGCTGGATCTTTGTGAAACTGAAGAACTCTTAGCTAAGACCGTGAATGGAAAGTCTAGAATGTCTGGAAAGCTGGTCAATGGGCCTGCTCCAACCGATTCAGGGAGGAATGATCAACTGGGTTCATATGGCAGGCAGAGCCTGCCAGCTGGCTTAAATGGCGGGTCCTCAATAAGCAAAAGTTTAGAACTTACACAGCCCAAGGAGCCAAGTTCAAAGCACATCTCTCTCTGTCACGAACTGCACACGCTCTTCAGAGTCATGTGGTCTGGGAAGTGGGCCTCGGTCTCTCCTTTTGCCATGCTGCACTCTGTGTGGAGTTTGATTCCAGCGTTTCGAGGTTATGACCAGCAAGATGCTCAGGAATTTCTTTGTGAATTGTTGGACAAAGTGCAGCAGGAGTTGGAATCTGAAGGAACAAAACGCAGGATCCTCATCCCTTTTTCACAGAGGAAGCTCACCAAGCAGGTCCTGAAGGTGGTGAACACCATCTTTCATGGGCAGCTGCTCAGTCAGGTATGCATGTTAGCCAAATTTATATTTATCAAAGCTAGAGACACTTTTTGGTGACAGTATTTTTGAATAACCAAATATTAATGCTTGTATCTGGCAAAAGGAGAATTTTTAGTAAATCTTAAGTGAAATTTGTCATTTTCAGCATATTTTTCTAATGGAACAAAATTATAGTAGTAGTAGTAATAATAGTAGTAGGGGGGATTAATTTCCCTTTTCAGCAACTTATGCTGCTAACAGAACAATGTTAGAGTCTTTGCTATAGTTTATACTTACTATTCCAAATATGGCTGGGGAGAGAGAGGGTTTGTTTATATAATGGGTGTGGGGTTTTGTTGTTGTTTTTTTGCAAAGCATGACTGTGGCACTATTTTTCTGTCCTCCTAGTTAGGTGCTTTTGGCTGCTTCCACTTAGGTTTTTGCAAACTACATTGTTAACCCATCAGAATCTTTTGGGAGAATGAGGCAGAGTTTTCTCCTCCACTCACGCTTTTGTTTTCATTTTTGCAAAATATCATAATATTATGTTCCTCATTCAGAAGCTCCCAGCTATATAATACTCTAAGTCAGGCATCCCCAACCTTCGGCCCTCCATATGTTTTGGACTACAATTCCCATCATCCCTGACCACTGGTCCTGTTAGCTAAGGATCATGGGAGTTGTAGGCCAAAACATGTGGAGGGCCACAGGTTGGGGATGCCTGGTCTAAGTAGACATTCTAGGTAGTTCTCATGTAACACCATGCTGTGGTGGCTTGACATTACATGAGTGAATCTTGGACATTCAAGATTCCTTTCCTCACAAGCTCTGACCCCATCCCACTTTCTGATTCATCTCATTACATCCAGATTAACAAACTTTGCTTTCATTACAACTGGAAGTCAGGGAGGAGGAAATCAGTGCATATAATGCTATTGGTTTTAGGTATAAATTGGAGCTATGTTGCAGTATGCATCTTTTCACAGGTTTGGCCTAGCAAACTGGGTAAAATACATAATTTCTTCTTGGTGAAGCAATTAACAAAAACAAACCTGTTACCCACTAAACAGCAATATTGGTACATAACATAAAATCCTCTTGAGCATACAAGTAAACTGAAGAAATATATTCTGCAACTCATTATAGCGATGAAGAAAATTAAATAGATATGGGCATTTATCAATAAATCAAGTTAGAGGAATTACTTAAAGGAGTTGAATTTCAGCCATAGATTTCAGTAGGACTGATTTCATTCTTACACTAGAGAGTTGTACAAAGGCAGTATAATCAAACAATAGAAATTATTCTGAAGGTGCCTCTCTGTCCGTATCTGGGAATTTCCAAGCACAACCTCTCTCTTACAGATTGTTACAGACTTACTTAGAGCACAGAATAAGCCATATTTTCTTGGCTTCTAAGCCTCATTCACTGGCCTCACAGTGTCTTATGAGACGGTATCTGTATAAATGTATGTCTTAATAAATAAACCTTTTCTTGCTAGGTCACCTGTATAACATGTAACTATAAATCTAATACTGTGGAACCTTTCTGGGATCTTTCCCTGGAATTTCCTGAACGGTATCACTCCATCAACAAAGGGATTGTGCCTGTTAATCAGACGGAGTGCATGCTGACTGAAATGTTGGCCAAATTCACAGAAACAGAAGCTTTGGAAGGAAGGATTTATGCATGTGACCAGTGCAACAGTAAGTGAAAGACGGTTGTGTTACTTACAGATTTAATTTTCCATTGTGCATGGTGACACTATAACAGGTGCTTCCACAATTCTTGACCTTCCATTCAACAGTTCCGAATACTGTAAAAAGTTGTTAATAATAAATAATGCTTTATAGTGCCATCAGCAATATTGATGTTGAACATCACAGAATGTAAAAGGGCTTAACTGCACTTAGAACTATACTGAAATGTTACTGAAAGTAATGCGAAGAAGTCCTATATTATTATTATTATTATTATTATTATTATTATTATTATTATTTGCCAGATTGCTAAAACAAAAAAGTTCTCCTAACCGAATAGGATAGAGACACGGGAATAGGAAGAACCTGTTCTTTTTAGGGTCTTTTATGTTCTGAAAAACAGAAAGGAAAGCTCATTGAGGAAAAGCAGTAATGTCTCCAGAAGAATAACAACTACAGTGATTCCATTATCCAATGCTAATGTTATGCATGTTTATGGTGAAAATGCAGGCAGGCTGGAACTGTGTTGTTTGCTTTTTAAAAGAAACTGATAACAATAAAGCAGGGTTCAACAATTGAAATTAATTATAGAAATTAGGTACGTTTGCATACCCAATTGATCTGCTGAACTTACAGAGCCATTCCATTCTTTCTGTATTGGAGAGAACTGTTCCCTACCACCCTTCTTGGTGACAGCTTCTGGCACAGGCTTCTGTCTGGTTTAAGGAAGTATCAATTGCAGATTAAAAGTTGCTTGGGTTGGTTTTGGCAGAAATTGGGTTGGTTTTTTGTTTTGTTTCAGGATGCTATTAAAAACGGGAATAGAATTTGACACTTAGGTAAAGAGTTCTTCACTACAGGAAACGCCATACTTCACTGTTGTAGCCTTGCTCAAGCGTTTAGCTACACACATTTTCATGTGTTCTTTTTTGTGTATTCGTGAAGACAAAGAATGGCCTGTTTTTAACATTGACATGGAGGATTTCTTGCATTTGAAGCTTTGCTTTGAATTTGTCAGTACGATAGTACCTTGGAAATACATTAATACACCCATGCTTGCATATTATCTTCAATTTTATTTGTGGATTGCTGTCCTAGGATTGGGGTACATAACTATAATTTTTTGCCAAGCACACCAAATTCAAGATATGTTATCATTCCTCCTTTGTTTCCTTTTTGATAATGATTCAAAGTTGCCATGACGTCTCAAAAATAGTGTGTATTGAGGTTGCAGAGATAAAACCTTGGGATACTATTTGAGATAATTAATAAGGGAACTATGACTTTTAGAATAGGATATAAATCATAAATAATCAAGGAGAAATTATAGATATCAGCCATAATGTATGGCTGGAAATTTGTTTTTATTCAGACTTTCTATATCAAAATAGGTTCAGGTGAGTATTTGTCATTTATTTTTAAATAGGTTTTCTAGGGATTGGTATTACAGTAGAGTGGGCAGCTGTGGAAAAGACTTTGATGACATATGTTTATTCTTGAGATATAAACAAAAGAGTCTTCTGGCATCTTAAAAGACTTAAGTGTAGGTTTAGAAGTAATACTTCCAGTCCTCCAAACCATTGTTTCTATGATTAGTCCTGCATTTGCACATGCTCCTCCTCTTACACACTCATCTGAATGAGTAATTTCCTGCTTTAATCAAACCATGGTTTGCTGTTTGCATCTGAAACGACAATGTGTAAAGTATATTTACATAGTTGTGTTTTTAGAAGCTTTGAATTACTCTGAAATGTTAAAGCGTAGAAATTACTAACCGTTAACCTACTAATCTTCTCAGAAATTGTTCTGGTGCTATGTGATGTGTGTGTATGTTTTAGTAGAGTTTACTTTAAAAAAACTAGTTTGAGAAAATGTCTTCATCATTCCTAACCTGGTGGCTCCATCAGTCCCTCTCCTCTGCAGACGTTGTCATTAAGCAAGGGAATTTATCCTATAGAACTTCATGGGACTTGGATCTAAGTAAAAGTGCTTACCATTGTGCTGAAAATAATTTTCATATAAGCAGCATGAAACCATAAGCAGATGATTGAAAAATGACTTGCAAGAGGAAAGAAAGCATGTTTCAAATTTCCAGCAAATTCATGTGGTTCAAACTTCACATAGTGATAGAGTTGCTGAGAGAGACCTGAGGAGAAGTTCCCATAGCATTCACACTTTGCAGCTTTATTGTTAGTTTCCGGCTGCTGAAAGTGGAAAGGTAGAAGACTTGCTGTTGGTAATTTTTTCTTTCAAAGACAGGAAGCTGTAACTTGCCCTCTTTTGTCCTTTCTTAATTGTTACGTAGGCAAACGGCGGAAATCTTCTCCCAAACCTCTTATTCTAAGTGAAGCTAAAAAGCAGTTAATGATCTACAGACTACCTCAGGTCCTCCGGCTGCACCTTAAACGATTCAGGTGAATTGGAGGTGGGCGGGGGAATAAAGGATCGCCTTTGTATCTGAAGCAATGGTGTGGATATAATTTTTATATTATTACTGGATGTTTCATTAAGTGGAACCCTTACATACCTTTTACTTTTGAAGAGAAATGCAAGAATGTTTCATGTCCCTTTTTGATTCTCTGTCAGAACAGAGCACAGATGAAGCACCCATTTGTAAAAAAGATCCGATGCACACAGTAAGAGGCTCCTTGTTTGTTTTAGAACCGTTCTAGCACAATATTATCCACTGTATTGCAATGTGCATTTGTGCCTCTGAATTCACTTCCCTGCTTCTTTCCAAGCGCTATGCTTGAACTCCTGTTGATTGTTCTTCCAATATTCTAAATGGATTCAAGTTATTGCAAGTTGGAATTCTTCCAAGTACTGTAGTCATGAATCTGCAGGGCAGTGAAGAGATTTGTCTTTCAAAGTGGCATTAAAGGCTGCTGATGTCCTCCCGGGAGGGCAGATGTGGGAGGAATTGACTCAGCCTTTTGACTACCATAGGAGCACCAGTGGAGTAAGTTTGAATAGACAGATCTGTGGAAAGAAGTGACAACACAACTGCTGCAGTTCGTGGGTTTGCAGCCGCAATATGTTATAATGAAAGCATAATCAAAGAGGCTTGTGTGTTGTAACTGTAGAACTTCCTCTAACATATCTGATGCTGACATCTGTTAAACAGGTGAAATTGTAACCAAATGAGTAAGCTTATCCTTTCCACCTAAAAATGAGAATTCTGAATCCAATATTAGCTTGTTTTAAATGTCATCACTATTTACTGTTAGTGGGTATCCCATAGCAGGTTGTGATTGTAAATAATTGTACAATTCTGCTGAAATTTATGTTAAAGAGGATCTCTATTTTGGCCACCTCCAGGGTTGAGATTTTTCACAAAGTGTGTTTTGTTCGTTGTATCCATTTTTTGCAGATATTTAAAACCTCAGAACAAGATTCTTTAATTAGACTGAGCAGTATAACATGCCTGTCTTTTAGCAGGAAAACCCCTTTTGTAATATTTATGCCTAAGAATGGGAGTTCTTTTATTGGGCCAACTTACATCCACTAAATAGTATTGACTTACCCATCTTACATTTCTAAGAAAGCAAGAAGGCAGAAAATATTATTCCCAATTTGGAGATGTATTTTTATTTTTAATTGGTAATGTAATTATTTTTGAGTTTACTAAAATGTAATTGCTAATGACCTAGGAAGCTACTTTGAATCACTACTAAGCCTGATGACAGTCCTTTACTAAATAATGGTTTATTGATCATCAGTTTCAGAAAATAATAAAAGTAGTTTGAAAATAAAAGCAGAACAGTTTTCAAAATGTATTGCATGGAATAATATTGTTGAAGAAATATGTTTTACAAAAGCATGTAGAAAGGCCTGTATTTCATATTGTTAAACAGACTATATTAAGTGCAGTAAATTAGGACCATTCAGCTGAAATTTTTCATCAAGTACACTATCCAGAATATCATAATTCTTTGAAATCTTGTTATAGCTTTGCTACAGCTGTCAGCACCCCTGCCATTTTTTTTTAAAGCCCTTTTGATTGCATGCCTTTGTATTGCAGGTGGTCTGGGCGTAATCACCGTGAGAAGATTGGGGTCCATGTCCTCTTTGACCAGGTATTAAACATGGAACCTTACTGCTGCAGGGACACTCTCTCTTCTCTTGACAAAGAGACCTTTGTCTATGACCTCTCGGCTGTGGTGATGCATCACGGGAAAGGGTTTGGCTCAGGACATTACACGGCATATTGCTACAACACAGAGGGAGGTGCGTGTGCCTTGTTATAGGGAGAAATTTTTTAACTGATTGCATTTTGTAGAATTACCACTTCTTAAAAATGTATTTGTTTCCTGCAATATTATAGCTGTTTCCACAGTATACAGCTAGTAGTATATCTGCTGGTAACACTAGGAATTAAACTGCTTTTCTTCTTGCTTGTAGTCATTCAGAATAGATTATATTGCTTGCTCTTGCTCTAAAAAAGAAAAGTCATATTCTATTTTTCTTTTACTTAATATCCACATTGAATTAAACTATTTTGCTTGCTCAGTGAATTGCTATTTCTCTTGCTCCAAACTATAAGCAGACTTGTTCAGATGATAAATTCACACTGAATGGAGAACATCCACACTTCCTTATTGTCTTGCATCTCCCTTCAAAATGTTAATACAGCGTATTTCCCCAGCCATCTGGAGAAAAGCAGAATTACAATTATCTTTTCTTGAATTTTATCCAGGATAACACTATAAAATGGGGAAGCTTAGATAACATAGCAATATATTTGGCTGAGACCCAGAAAGCCCCTTTTAGGAGCAGCCATATGTTTGGGATTGCTTATTGGAATTGTTGACTTGTATTCCTTGAACAGCAGCAGAACCATAGTATGTCAAAAACTGCTTTGGAAAGTCCCCTTGAGTTTCAAAAATGGCTTGCTTTTGAGCACATGGGGCTGCTGTTCAATGCAAATGTCCCTTTGGGCACATTATATTGTGGTTCTCTCTGTAGCTTCTGTAGAAGTGCTACAGAAGCTCAAGGGGTCATCTGTCTATGAACCAGTTCAAAAAAAATATATTTGTCAGGATAAATCCCTGCCATTAATAAATTGTGTTTCCTCTCCTTTTTAGGGTTTTGGGTCCACTGCAATGACTCCAAACTGAATGTATGTAGTGTGGAGGAGGTATGCAAAACCCAGGCCTACATTCTTTTTTATACTCAAAGAACCGTGCAGGGCAAAGCAAGTATCTCAGAAACACAACTTCAAGCTCAGGTGCCGTCCAAACACAATGATAAAGATAGAAGACTGACACTCCCCTGAAAGGAAACATCAACTGGCTTATTTTTATTTTATTTTTTTAAAAGCCTTTTGGAGTTCACTCATCTTGGCGGGAACAAATACTGCTGCAGGAATTATTTGGATCCACAGTCTGGAAAAGTGGGCCTCCTACTATGTGCAACCGTTCTATGAGATTGTAGCAGAACATCTATTTTTTTTAAGGACAGATGTATTTGTAAAACCCTTCGTCCTCTAAACAAAACAAAGAGTAACAGCCTCCAATGTCTAGGACTATTTATCTTCTTTCAAAGAGAAATCATTATGGCATGGAAAAGTAGGTGCATTCAAATTTCTGTGTACAACCAGGATATAAAGCCATCAAACTGACCATAAATATAACAATTCCTCCAGAAAAAGAATGAATCAACACAGCTGACTTAATCCTTGATCTCTTGATGTGGTGAACTGCTGTTGTTGCACCTCTTGGTGTAAATAACGTAGCCAGTTATTATTATACAGTGTATAATATAGTCACCATCCATCTTTCTAACCCAGCGTAATTTGGGTAGATGGTGTTGTACTGTACTAAAACACATGCTAAGATCTTTTACACTAGGAAAATGTGTTCATCAACCCTTGTTTATTATTTTTGTAATGGGCATTTCATCTTTTGTCCCCTGAAGTAATTCCAGTTTCTTGGAATGAACAAAAGCTGAAATTATACAGAACGCTGAATATGTCACATATTTTGAGTATGTACTAAAAATTAGAGAAACTATTTTTCTTCCCCTCTATTTTCCACATCTTCTAATAAGACAAAAACTTAGACTGAATTTACAGTCTACATTTTCCTCTGTAATGATTGCAGTTGTTCTGGGTTGGCCTTGGCTTTTGGGGCTTTCCTTATGTATTGGCTATAACATGATGATCACCATATGAATTGGTCACGCGACTCCACCCAGTTTCACAGTTGAGGATTAGATTTCCTGTACTAATTACTCGTTTTCTTTTTCTTCTGCTGCTATTGGAACATATCAACTCTTGCCCTAAGTGCATAGCAACTTTTCAGATGCAAAGAAGAACGGACAGGGAAGTAGCAGCCATCACACAGATAAAGCAAGAAAAGGCCCTAATAGTGTCCTGAATTTTGTCAACTTCCTCCCTTTCGTAGTGTTTTTTGGGGCAATAGGAAGGGTATCCATCCTCATTCTCTTCTCTAACCCCCATAAAACTAGCTCCAAACTGTGAGTGTTTGTCATCACAGTATGCTTAGTCACATGCACATGACCAACAAGATATAACAATTCATTAGTGTGCTATCCTATGTTGAGTTACCATTAAGAGCTCTTGCCACTGTTTCATCTCTGTAGAAAGGACATACTTGGAAAGCACAGGACTCTGTGTAGCTAAACAAACAACTTGTTGCTTTGGAACTTGGAAATATTGATACGATAGCATAAAAACCCCACAATTGTGTATTAACAAAGATATAGATAACTTTTCTTGGGTTTGTAACTAGGCTTTCGGGGCTCTTTTTTGCCATCAGTTGTATCAAGAAATCATACCCCTAACTGCTCATTAGAAATAGGCCAGTTAAATTGTGACAGAAATCAATGCAGCCTCATTGTAAATCAGGTGAAGTTTGACTCTGATATGGATGGTGAGCTTCACAAAATTTGAGAAATCTAATCCTGCAATTGTAATGATCAAATATCAGTGTTTATCTGCTGCAGGGTTCCTCTGTTAGAGCAGAACACATGCATTTCAGTAAACAATTCTGGAGAAGAGCACAGGTCTTCTCAAAATTCCTGAAGATAGTCTTGCCACAGGAGCTTCTGCTCAGTATAGGATTTAGCTTTCAATGTAATTTAGAAATTTCTGGGGGGAAAGGATCTCAAAAAGATGGACAGGTGTCTGGTGTGCAGAAGTTTTTCTCAAGTGCTTTCTTGCTTTCTGTAGCTACTGTGAATCCATCTTTCAAAGTCCATTGATAGCCTCCTGATATTAGTAAATGGCAAGTTTACTAAAATGACAAAAATCTAAGCGTTTACCCCTTCTTCCATTGGAAGTAGGGAGAAAGTAGCAGGGGTTTGTTACACACAGTCATGATTTGGGACTGTGCAGCACACACTGATTCCAGTAGACATTGGTCTGCTGTTTGGACTGGTAGTAAAAAGTTCAGGTGTACTGGATCAGCATGTCTGATACTCCAGAAAGTTGTACAGGCAAGCATCCTTAGTAAGAAATTCAGTTAATGAAGCTCAGCTCGTACTCGTTGTCTTGAGAGCAGACACAACAGTGTTTTTAAATACAGAAAGCTGAATCCCTACAAATCATGATGCAGCACTGCAGTAGCAGATGGGGCTGCATTGCTATTCTGGCTTCCAAAGACTGCATTGCTGCCATTTACCACGGGGAGGCAGCAAAACAACAGGGCATGGCGACAGGGCTCCTGTGCACAGTGCTGAGCTCCCCACTGCCTTGCCGCTTCCCCTCCCAGTACGTGGCAGCACTGCTGTATTTGGGAGCCAGGAAAGCAATGCAACCCCACCTGCAACACCCACTACTGAATGCAGCTCTGAAACCAGATTTCTCAGTAGTATGGCTGCCAACTGACCACAGCCTAACTGATCATTAGTAGCAACTTGATGTGCAGACAATAGATGTGGAGCTTTTCACAGCATGAAGATAAACACTATCACCTACTGTTGCCTCCACATCAAGCTGCTGTTAAAGGTATAGCTAGAGTTTGATGGCAGAGCTGGCAAGCCTACTGTTAATACTCATCTTTTGACTGGGTATTTCAAACATCTTTTAAGTTTTGGAGTAGGTGCAGCTGATACCTAAATTAGATGCATAGTGTAGTTGGGAGGGTCGTATGGGTACCATGAATGCTTTGTGTTTCCTAAGCAGATTTGGACAGTACTTGCCTCTCATGTGATTAATGGGGTGGCACGAGATGTGGAAATGAGTGCAATTGAAAGTTACCTGGATAGGGAAAGAAGGAACGGTGCTTTTGAATTGTGCTTGCTGTTTCCAACACTGTGAGGTTTCTGTAATAATTAGCTTTTATTTGGAAGCGATAGCGTATAGCATTTTTTATGCTGTTTCTTTTATATCTGTCCACTGCTAGCAGTGCTCTTGCTATGCTGTACACTGTTTTAAAGTGTCCTGGTTGACAGAAAATGTGATAACAATTGGCATTCTTGATAGTTCCATATCTTACCATTACAAAGAAGCCTAACAGAATAACCAATCAGTTAACCTTCCCATGTTAATTTTCCTAGCATTCAGCTCCTTTGTTGCATATGTGTTAAACCCTGAAAAACGTTTAGCACTGAAAGGTGCTTCACTTCTCCCAAGAGCCACCGTGTACTTGTAGGATATGACCAAAAGCACATCCACATTTGCTAACCCATGGAAATCATTCAATTTACTTTAACATTTATGCTCCTAAACATGCCTGTTAGGAAACAAGCCCATTTAACTCAGTGAGCAGTGAGACTTATTTCTGAGTAAACATGTTTAGGATCCGGCTATAAGAGTATACAAACAGGAATAAGTTGGGTATAATAAGTGTTCCCGTTATCAACAGAGCAAAACTAGTTGTGTGTCTATAGCTAAAACTAGCTACAAAAAAAAATAAGAATAATGGAGCAATTCAGTACATCAAGTTTTGAAAATGAGTCTTTATTAGGCTAGCTAAGGGTTTTATTAGCTTGATGTAAGATTTCTGGGTCTTAGAAGTCTGTGGAAGTGCAAGCAGTCAGTGATCTGAACTAAAAGGCTTTGAAATAGGAACTAATGGTCTTCATCAAATTTGGACCACTTGAATTACTGCCCACTTCCTCTCACTGAAGGCAGATTTAGACATTGCCCTTGACAAAAATTGCGTCCCCAGGTCAAATATTCCCCCTATCACTACATTTCGGCACACAACCTATGGTGTGACAGCATAGTTTCCTTGGCCCAGCAATGGGGGGACGGGGACGTACAATGATGTCATGAGGATAGGCGTGCCTAAATGTTACTGAGGGGTATGGGATAATACTCCACAAGGGATTGCTATTTTCAGTGACAGGTCCATATTAAGTATAACAATGGGTTCCCCCTTGTATCTCTGCAACCCCAAAATAAAGGCAGAGGAGGACAGAGGCTGATTTATTCACTTGTTCTTTCATATTTTAAATATAAAATTTCAACCAACTAACTTGTTCTTTAAATTTGTGCAGAAAGGGGGAAATATTAATGGAATCCTTTTATATCAGAAGTTTCCTACAGGCACTGGGGATATAGTCCTAACTTTACAAAGCAAACAAGTTGATTTGAAGAGCATCCTAGCAAACGACTCACTATTATACTGCAAAGTTAAACTGTGCAGATGCTTATTTTTATTTGCTTTTGAACTATAGAGGTGATATCCAGTGGCAAGTCATCCTTGGAGCAGTGGGTCTTCTCCAGGTATGACAAGCATTAGATATTGCCCTAGGTGTGTGCGTGCACTTCAGGGAAACTATAACACGCCTATCAGTTAAACCTTACAAAAAAAAATTGGTGTTAAATGTGTCCTATGGACTCACAAGGAGAACTTTAAAAACATACATGTTGTCTCTTTCTGATTGTAAAGATCCATTTTACTAATATGCTTTGTGTGCCAGGTATGTGTGATAGGAGAAAATGAGTTTTGAATGTCAGCAAATTATCCCCAACACAAACTGCAGCCACATTTAAACAGTATTGCTGACTGAAAATTTGTATGAATGGGGTGAAAGTTGTGGGATTAGTTTTGCCTACCGATAAAGCTTTGTGAACAATTTTTTTAAGATAAAAAATTGGTGCCTTGTATCTAATTACATTTTGCATGGGACACAAGTTTAATTTTCTCCCCCTCCCAAATTTGTGTCTTTACAATACTTTAGTAGTATTGGCTTTTTTACATTTCATATCTGTATGTGAATGGGGAAAATGGTTCCTACCAGCAACTTGATGTATTTTACTGTATGTGTCTAAAGACTGTATTTCTAATAATGCAAATGATTTGCTCAAAAGTAGATCATAATTTTGGTTTTTGTGTTAAATCTTTGTCAGTAAAAAGTTTTTTTTCAAATTAGGATTATTCCTCTTGAAGCAAGTACGTCATAATTTTGGTGTGAAAGGTTAAGAATGCCTGGAGCAATCTGTTGACAAAGCAGTTTGGAAAAGGCTATGAAATTGCTGACTGGTGCCTTGCAAAGACATCCGTTCTCTTCTACCATGGTACTGCTTCTTTCCATTTCCAGTTCCTGGGAGGACAAACAGTCCTATCTTTATACAGATAATATATGATACGTATGAGTGCTTGAAGCTAAACATCTATATGTAAAGGTGATTAATAGAATCCAGTGAACATCGTTTCATGATATCATGCCTAGCATCTAGTTTAACTAGCAATATCCGTTATCCTTAAATACAGCACCTCAAGTAAGATAAAGGCATATGGTCACTGCTGCATTGTCAAGCACATCTTCAATCAGCCTAAGTCTGACAAGACTACTTACAGTGCAGAATGCATTGGAACTATGTAGGTGTAAGCATAACCGTGGCCTCCAAATTCAGTTCAGGTCATGTGGATGTCAGAAAAAGAGAAATGCTAAACATAGCAATGATGATACTGTACATTGGATTGCAGAAAAATTATGCTTTCTTTTCATAGAAAATATTGGCTGTATACAAGTAGCATCAACTGAAATTAAAATCAAGCTAGGATTGCCATGTTTTAAGTGCACTGATATAGAGTGGAAGTAGCCTCACCTTCCCATTTCACACACACACACACACACACACACACACACACACACACACTCCTTGTATCCATCCTCCCACTGCCTATATAGTTAGGTGTCCTGTTCGCTACTGCACAAAACAGGTGTGAAAGCCTCAGCTTTCAATGTACAATTCTCATCTTTACGGTTGCAACCAAGCACCTTTGTGTGTCTTTCAGCTTCTATTTTCTTTTGACTTCATTCAATCCAAAATAACTAATACTCCAAACAGTGTCAATGAAAACAAGACTTAGGAAAAAAATTATGCTTAGAACTAAACACAGAGCTTGCAAGCTGTTCAATATTCAAGGAAAGCACCATCTTGTAATCAAACTTGCAAAACTTAACATGAAAAGGCTTTTAGATCCCATTGACAGTTTCTGATATCATAGATGTGTGATGTAATGTATGGTGTATCATGTCCACTGGGGGGAAGGGACTTGACAACCTTGGCAGCAAAGGGCATGTGAGCTGGAGATCAGCACTGTGCAGGCACACAGCACTGAGCTAGCAGCCTCCACCACCCACTGGTAAGGGCATCTGGTCCCATTCCCCATCAGTCAGTACTGTCAGCCTCTTATTTAACCACCAGTGGCAGAGATGGTCTTGACCAGAAGCATGTATAGGCCTCATGGTTGACTACAGCATATTTGGCAAAGAAATTTTATGTTACCGAATTGCATAATTTTAGGCGTTTTTGCTTGGTCCAGCTTTCAAAGGCAAAAGTAGATTACTATAACTAAATCTTGAATTAAAAGAAACTCTGCTATGCTTAAGTTCACTTATAACAAATGCAGTGCACAGTGGGCACTGGTTGCACCTCAAAATGTAAACCGAATCACATGTACACAGAAACAAGTTCCACTGAAGATGAGTGTGTAAGTCTAGCCAGAAAACGAGAACAAATTTCTGCCACTACTTTAAAAAATGGTCACCACAAAATGTTTTTAAAACAAGTGTTCTGAAAATTCTTGATTAGATTTCAGAATTTTAACATGCACAAAATCAGATCTCCTTACAGTAGTATAATCTCTACTTCACAAAAGTTATTTACATAGGTACTTAAATTTGCCACAGCTCCCCAAAGCTATACACTTCTGATTACATTATTTTAGCAGTAATTTAAGGTATAGTAAAAAAAAGTATAGAGTTTTGTCTTAAATGCAGATTTATGGCTACTAGTAATTTGCAGGGGAACTTTAAGGCAATGCTGACTGCAGTTATACTTGTAGCTACTGATTGATTGGTGTTGATCACTTATGGTTAAGACTGCCTCAGCTCCAAAGGGGTTGGAGGTACGTAGTGATGGAGGACAGATCGATATATGAGCAACTGATTTTACCCACTCACTGCATAAATGTTACTGAAACACAGCTACTCATCTTTTACATTTTGTCTTAAACTGGGTTTAATAGTTTATAAATAAAAAGGATCAAGAGGTGTGTTATAAACAGGTACAAAACTGTAATTTGGAATTTTTGCTAAATATACTGAATAATATGTTCTTTCTACTCAAGAATATGTGTCATAGGACTTGGGCAGACACCATCCCCACAGGGCCAATGATTTCATTCCCCCTTGGTGGCAACTCAAGTCTCATTAACTCCTTAGGATTCAACTACCTTTTATCTCCATATGGGAAGGAGGAATGGGTAGCTCTAATGAACAAACACAAATCTATTGTTAAAGGGAACTTTAAAGAGACACATTGTAATGATGATGACGTTCTTCTACAAGACCAACAGCGTTCCAGCCCATATGATTAAAAAAAAAAAATTAACAAGTGGGTTCCCGTAACCTCAGAGGCATTATAGAGCAGTCCAAGACACCAAAATGCTATGCAACACCAAACAGTTCCTTTTCCACATACAATAGACCATCATAATTACAATACCACGCAACTCTTAATGCTGGCTGAAAATTGTTCATAAGTAAAGGGTCACCTTGGCCTTTTAAAAATGTATTTTCCCTTTGAATAGTTAACATGTCCTACTTAAAAACACAGGACTGGGGCTTGTTACTTCTTTAAGTGTGAAATATGAATCATGTTTTTATGATTTTTGTAAATCTTTACTCTTTTTACCTTGTTTTTGTAAGCTGAAATTTCCTATTAAAATGAAAAAGTCCAATGCATTGGCATGTCTTTATTTCACACTTCAGAATTTGTTAAACTCTTGGTACATAAGTTGATTCCATCTGCAAAAGAACTTATATTTTCTGGCAAAAATAGAACAGAAGGTACTACATTAATTGGACTCAATAGTGCTCCCAAGCGAGTGAAGTGAACATGATAAAAAGAAATGTACAGGTAAATTGTTGCCTCGGTGTTTTCTCTAGTCCTTCACTCACGATGCTGATGCCTCCAATTGCTTCAATAGAAGCTGCATTGCAGATAACATCCCATGTTAATCAACTCAGTGATGAATCAATTCATTTGGTCACAAAGCAAGAGGGAAACTCAGACTTCACGCAGATCTACTTCATTCACATCTGTAAGGAAAAGATGGCCGTCTAAGATGATAGGCTACTACATAAGTGAACAACATACAGCTTTTCCAATAAGTGGACAGGGCCCCATAAACTATTAATACCTTGTGCAACACAGTGTCATTTCAAACTAGCTATGTGGCAGAAGGAACATAAAACAAATCTGAAGAGTGATACCAGTCTAAAGCATACTGAAAATAGGCCTATCAAATCAAGGGACTTAAGTTCATTTATTTCAGTAGGTCTATTCTCACTGTGATCATCACCCTCTGTATCCAAAGGCAACATAAACACCCAAATTTGCTTTAACAATTCCATATCTAATCACAACATGCTAAGTTTGAACTGGAACTGTATGGGTAAAAAAATGAAAACTGTGCACTTGGTCTTCCAAGAAATCACACCTTGCAGGGAAATTTGGCAGATACAGCTCACGTCCACTTATTTTAAGGAAAGATGCAACATAGTTTGATGTACATTGTAATAAAAAAGTTGATACAGAAGTTATCCAAATACTAACAATAATTTACAAACACAAAATCTTAGGAAGTATTTAATATATCCCCCCCCCCGACAAACTCAGGCAGGTGAAACATAAAATAAAACAAAGCTTAGAGAAATAGAAACCGTGTTTTCATAGTTCAACCTAAGGTGCAACAAGTTTTCAGAATAGTTTGGGAACTGTCAGTCTAATTTATGTAACAGAAGTCTAAACATATTCAACAGTTTCAGCCATCCAGCTCTTGGCTACAAAATTATCTGATAGAAATTTCTTTCAATTTATTCTCCTTGCTTGAAAATGACTGACTATAAAGGTAACTAAAAATATCATGCTTTGAATTGTTTAAAGCAAATTACATATTAACTCTATCGAAATACAAACATTTGTGGAAATGTCCATGAAGTTTGGAATGCTTAAAATAATAGCAATCACAAGTTTCAAGACTATGAAAGTTCTAGATCAGGCATAGGCAAACTCCAGCCGTCCAGATGTTTGGGACTACAATTCCCATCATCCCTGACCACTGGTCCTGTTAGCTAGGGATGATGGGAATTGTAGCCCCAAACATCTGGAGGGCCAGAGTTTGCCTATGCCTGTTCCAGATCTTTTCTGGGGGTAATATTACATTCTTGAGTGGGGGTGGGGGACCTCCACCCTGTGTGCTGGGCTTGGCCCACCAGTACATTTTGTGCAAGCCCTACCCACATGCCCTACCCTTGATGACAAGCGGGGAAGGGTGGCTTTCCCAAAGCCACTCTGTGAAGCTCCTAAAGGGCCTGGCAAACTGCTGGTTGTCCAGAGCTTTTGAAGCAATGCACAAAGTGAGGACCCAATACTAAGAAGGAGAGCTCTCCCTACACATCAGCCAATGCAAACTCCTTACGGGAAGCTCTTGGGTATGCCCAACCTCAACAGTAAGCAAGATCACCCCCTCCCCCATCAGGAGAGGAGCTGATTCTGCTCATCACTGGGCCTAAGAGAGCAATCTGGCACTCTGCAGCAGTTTCTGCCACCTTTTTAAATATCACCCCAGAGTGCTGCAAGAGTGTTCAGCTCTTGCTCTTGCACTCAGTCCCCACAATCCCATCCGAGTACAGGAGAGTGGGGACTGACATAAAAGAGGAGGAGAAACCCCTGTAAAGCACCCCCACCCCCAATCATGCTCAGATGAGATCACAGGAAATGCAAGTGATTTTGAGGTGGGAGGGGCAACCCACCTGACAATCATGTGGCATGGCCTGCCCTGTCCACCTGTCAAAGCTGGCCCATAGGGTGGAGCCAGATAAAGATCTTGCCCCCTGAGCCAAAAAGGTTCCTCAACCCTGTTCTAGAACAGGAATATGATTTTTGGATAAAGAAGTTTTTCATGACAGTTTCCTGTAGCTCTTTCCATTTTGATGTTTTTCAACTTTCAGTAGCAAGTTCTCACTCCAACTTTAGATTACGACAGACATAGGTAAACTCAGCCCTCCAGATGTTTTGGGACTACAACTACCATGATCCCTAGCTAGCAGGACCAGTGATCAGGGATGATGGGAATTGTAGTCCCAAAGCATCTGGAGGGTCGAGTTTGCCTATGCCTGGATTAGGAAAATATTTTCCTTTCATCCAGAATGAAAGGGTGACCCTCATGAGGCCTGAGTTTGCACAGAAAAGCAGGGTCCTATTTATTCAACCCTTCACTTAACTATTGATCTGATTGCAATGAGACAAATTAAGAGGATAGATACAATCTGCACTATTTCCACAATCCTGGCTACTCACCGTTTCTGCTATGCAGGAGGCTGTGGTGCCATCAAATCGATGTCTGTTAAGTTTCTAGCTACCCAAACTCCCACTGCAAAGAGACCCAGGTTAACTATGAGGTTCCTGAAACAAATACAGAGTAGGGTTAAGAGTGTGAAAACTGGTAGCTAATATCAAAATTTATGCACAATTCTGCTAGATTTCTGGCCTAGAGACGCTAATACCAGATATGAATATATATGACATTCTTACTGCAATCATTTCACTGAATTCGGTGGGACTGACATCTGACAAAACATCAACAGAACTGCACTTTATATAGCAGCATGAAGGGCCAGCCATATTACTAACAGAACATTCTATTCAAAACTGTCTGCCTTAAGCAAAGTGCAGTAGAAGTGCTTCCTCACTACACAAGTTTCTCTGGAGGTGAGGATGCATTTAGCTAGTGTAATCCAGAACTCAGGGTTGAGTTTTCCTATGGGTAGTACATACTAATATTTCTCAAGCTAAATTGCTTCAATTATGCTCAGAATGGATTCAAAACTCGCAGAGCCAGAGGACATAAAAAGTGCTGTCTGAGAAAAATTGCAAATGCAATTTCTGGAAAAATGAGGATAAGCAGAAGGGCAGGGGATCCTGGGAGTAGATTTAGTATGGGCAGAGAACCTAAAGAGATGTTTTGGCTTTTTGTTTAATGCTCGTTTGTTCTTTAGTTCCTGTTTATTGGGGGAAGCCTTTTCAACACTGAAAATGCTATGTTTTTTGAGGGTGCGAAGGGGGTGATGTTAGATGGGGGGTGTATCCCACTTTATTTTGAAAAAAACAAAAGAAAATGTTGTTTTAAAAAAATTAAAAACCCTGAAAAGACGAAGCTGTGAAACAGAAAACGAAATGTGTTGAGGCGAGTCGGAACCCTTCAGACACACCTAATCTGTTTTTTACTTGGCCAGCTACAGGACCCCTCACGAGGCCCTTTTAAAACCGTGAACGTCAAGCCGCGCATTAACTTTGGAGTGACCTGTACATCCGTACAGTACGCGAGGCCCCCCGTGCTTCACGGCAGGCCAAGCGAGACACCGCACAGCCCGGGGCGGCTCTCCCTGCTCCGGCTGCCTCCTCCCTCCCCGACCCACCGCCCTGGAAGGAGACTAAAGCTCCTTCGTAGCAATACTCCTCCCACCTGCGAAAGTCACTGCGGTCTGTGGCGAAGCGGTAGGCGCCCCGGATCCAGCCCCGCAGCCCCTCGGGCGTCACCGCGCTGGAACTGCTTCCGCCGCCCGCTGCTTGCCCACCCGGCGCCATCGTCGCTGCTTCGGAACCTCCTCAGCAGCGCACGAGGGCTCTTCTCCAGCCCAGGAACATCCAACCTCGGCGGGCGCTGACGTAATGCATCACTTCCTGCGCGACCGCTTGCGACTCTAACCATAGAGCCGTGATAGGACGGCGTCTCCTTTAAGCCCCGGCTAGGCAGGACGTCATCGCCAAGAATGATGGGAGTTGTAGTCCGGAAACGTCTCGAGAGGAACAGCTTTGGGAAAGCGGCTCAGTTGCAACCGAACTGCCGAGAGAAGCGCCGGACTCCGGAAACCGAGAAGACAAACTCCCTGAATTATCAAATTAACGGGCAGCCCTGTGTCAGTTTGTCGTAGCAAAAGAAAGAAGTGGCTTGTGACGGCACCCATCATAAGGTCCCTTGGACTTCAGTCCACTTCCACGTTCTGATGAAGCGGAGCGTGTTCCAACGAAATCTCTTGGGAATCATAGACTCGTAGAGTTGGGAACCCTAGGGTCATCTAGTCCAACCCCATGTAATGTAGGAATCTCAAGATTGCAGTACCAAATCCAATTTGAAACCATAGCAGGCACTGCTTAGCTTTGCAAATGTGCTAGCAGTTTTACTACCGCGCTAGGACTAGGAGAGCATTATAAAGTTGTTCACCTTTATTAGACAAACTAAGACAACCATGGCAGAAACCAAATTAGTGAGCATGGATAAGCAAGCAATCCCCTGCATTGAAATTCTGTTACAAGGTAGACACAGGGTTGGTATGGGTTTTCAGTCTCCCTAAACTTCCATTTGTGTACTAAACTCTATTTTAGTGCAAGGGTCCAACGAGTTTTAGAAATGGGTTGAACCCCAGCCCCATATAATTATCCCAATCCCCCTGAGTGTATGGAAATGTAAGCAAGGCAAGGCCCATCATGGACGCGTGAAACAAAATGGTGTCCTTCAGCACCATGATGGACTCTCATATTAGTCAAGGATGGTGGCCGATTCATGCCTTATATTCCTTTTTTAAAAAATCTCAAAGCAATCTCACAATAAACACCTGGAGAGCTGAACGCATACACACACATATTGTATGCTGGGTGAAGGGAGAGGAGGTACCATAGGTTGCCGTGAGTGGAGAGTCATGGTAGAGGGCAAAGGAGAGGGAGAAGCAAAGGGGAGAAATTGCAGACGTCACCTGCATCTGTGTCTGTCATGGGATTTTTGTCTATCACATGACGGTCTATGTTTTGACTCCACAGTGAGAAGTGACGGAGACAGGATGTTTATGTTACTCTGTTCCGTGAAGTGGGACTATTGTCCTTTGTCCTTTCACTTTTTTGCAGTCTGATGCTAGAGAGAGAGAGGGAGCCATGTTGCAGTGCTCCGTGTGTGTTTATATGTAAATAAAGTAGATTAGCCAAAATGCTGAGTTGCTGGGGTCTGTTACGCAGACCTCTGCCGGCAGCCTCGCCTTCCCCCTGCAGCCCCAGGAAGCTTTGGAGCAGCGGGAGGGATGTGCGCCCATGCCCCACGCTCCTGGGCTGCTGAATGGGGGTGGGGGTGCTGCTCTGCTAGCAGCCTGCCCTCCCCCTCAAGGTTTGGAGCAGTGGGCAGCCTGCCCCACGCTCCTGGGCTGCTGAATGGAGGTGGGGGGTGCTGCTCTGCCAGCAGCCTGCCCTTCCCCTCAAGGTTTGGAGCAGTGGTCAGGCTGTTCGCTGAGAGAGGGGAGGAAGAGGACGGAGAGGAGGGGGACCAAGAAGCTGGGTGAAGGGAGAGGAGGTACCATAGGTTGCCATGAGTGGAGAGTCATGGTAGAGGGCAAAGGAGAGCGAAGGGGAGAAATTGCAGACGTCACCTGAGGAATTTGGGTGAAAGGGATGAAGAGGAGGAGGCTGGAAAAGGTGACTATGCTGCTTGGGGAGGGGGAGAAAAAAGTGGGTATTAGGAAAGCCTCCCAAGCCTGCCGCTGAGAGGCTCTGCTCAGCTGTTTCTTGACTGTAATTCAAGTAAAGGGAATGTTTGCGAGCAGCGGGCAGGCTGTTCGCTGAGAGAGGGGAGGAAGAGTACTGAGAGGAAAAATGTGGCATTAGCAATGCTTCGGATGGAAACGAAGGTGGTATTTTACATGAAGATAGCGAAGAAAGTGATGTCAGTGACTGTGAGCAACTGAGCTTCATAAATTCTGACTCTAGCAGCGATGAGTTCTTGGGGCTCACAGAAGACTAGAAGAGTACTCAAACCTTAAAGTCTCTCTTAATTTCATAATGACAGTGATGATGCTTCTTAATGTCATTGTTGACTGCTGTTCACTTTACATGGCTGTAATATGATTCTGATGTTTATTCAATACAGTAGTTTATACAACATTTGATTCAGAATATTTTTTTTATTGTTTTCCTCCTCTAAAAACTAGGTGCATCCTTTGGTCGGGTGCGTCCTATAGAACGAAAAATATGGTATACTTTATGTCTGGAAACTTTCAAATACGCACAGGTCTTGCTGATGTGTCCTGTAAACCTCACCCACATGGGACAACAAGTGCCGTGACCCTAGAACAGAATTCCTCATCTTCAGGACAGTGTGGTGGGTCTCTGAATGAGGAATTTAGGGTCAGGGCACGGTGTTTTGTGCTAAAGGATCAAGTCTGCTTATCGAACAGAAGCAGTAAGACAAGGAACTGGGTGAGGAGTTATCACAGGAATAGACAAAGATCTGAGGTGCTTCTCAGAAACAGACACTCCTGGGGTGATAATGGTTGATGGAGGGACCCTGGGTGGGAGGCAGGGAAATGTTGGCCTCTTAGGGTGAGAGGCTGGGAGGAGAATGGAAAGAGCTGGCAGGGGCTGTGGGTGGCATGGGTTAAGAACTACATTTAAGAGAGGACTCCATAGTCTACTTATTCTATTTGAACTTTTTGTAGGTTTTTTAAAAATTTACATTAATTTTCTATATGTTATTGTATTATGAAAAACGTTAATAAAAATGTTTTTAAAAAGAAATAAACACTCCTGATTGGATGGAGATAGGGAAAGGCGAGCAAGGGTTATTTCTGATAGATAAAAGTGGTAGGGAGACAGGATAAGATCTGGAATGGGGGAGAAGCAGAAGACAAGCAAGAAACACTTGGTCTTTGTATGTGTTCTTTATTCCTTTGTGTTATTTCTTATTCTATAAATTCTGTTGTAGTTGTAGCTTTAAAAACCTTTCAAATTATTTGAACATGCCTACTTTTTCAATACTTGATTCAGATGGTGGAAAGACCAATGCATTCCAGGTTTGCATTCTTAATCGGAGTAGTAGGATCCCTGTTGAGGAGTGTTGGGGTCACAGTATAAAATATCTCATAAACATAAAATAAAATTCACACAAAAGCATGGTAATAATAGAAGTTTACATTAGTATAAGTACAGTGGCTGGAAATAGCCAAAAGGAGAACTTAAGAGGATGCACAAAAACAAACAGGGCAGAAAAATAACAGCGCAAGAGTCAAACATCAGGCTGGAATTTAAGTAAAACGAGTGATGTCGAAATTAGGGCACTAGATTTCGATTTCTAAGGCGACTAGAAAATTCCATGTTACGTCAAATCATCAGAGCAAATTTAACCAATCACTGACCTCAACGTGGCATTGGGTGGGTGGGGCTAAATAAGCAGCATATAAAACGAGCTGCATTCGCCAACTTTCTTTCTGCTTCGAGAGACCTGAACAGTCAACAGCTGAGAGATTTGAAGAGTACTCTGCTTTAAAATAGCCATAAAAATACTGAAGATGAATTCAATCAAAATGTTTTCTGTCAATACAAGAGGTTTAAACGGTTCTGAGAAACGAAAAAGAATTTTCGAGAATCTATGTAAAGAAAAGGCTGATGTAATCATGCTTCAGGAAACGCACATTGGAAAGTACGATGAAGATTTATTATGTGATATAAGATTGGGCAAACTTATTGCTTCAGCTAGCACTTCAGACTCAGCAGGAACAGCAATGTATATAAATGAAAATAAAATTGAAATACAGAAGATATATGAAGAAACAGAGGAAAAGTATAAAGGCAGAGTCATGATGATTCAAGTCTGTGTAAACAAAAAAGTGCTAAACATAGCTAATATATATGCTCCAAACAATAATAGAACTGAATTTTTCAGTTACTTAAACAGAATCATGACAAGTTTTGACAAGAGCGCGAAATGGATTATTGGAGGAGATATGAATTTTGTAATGTCAGAAGCTAAAGATAGATCAACGGATCCCAAAAACAACAGATCAACCTTATGCAAAGCAATGGAAGTTTTGATTCATAATTTTGACCTGGTAGATGTGTGGAGATTTCATCATGTTGATACACGAGAATATACGTTCTACTCTCATCGGCATAAAACTTCATCCAGGATAGATATTTTTTTTGTCTCCAAACCCTTATTAAGTTGCTGGTATGTAAAAAAGGCAGAAATAATACGAACTATTGGCATTGGCATGGATATCAACAAAGCTAAATATGCAGATCATAATCCAATCGTACTGGAATTAGAAATGAATACTGGTACATTGTGTCAAACCAATTTATTTTGTGATCTATAAAAATATACACTGCATTTTTTTTTCAAAATCAGTCAATTATTTTTTCAGTTATACAGTTAATCAAATAATTCTGCAATAAATTCTGCAATAGATCCTTCTGTATTCTTTATGCATGTGTTCATCTTAAATAAATATTGTGTTATTATCTCTTAAAATGTCTTTGCTGTTCTTTTCAAAGAAAGCCACTTCCGCAACAAAGAAAAGGAGGTTGGGTTGCGGGCATCATGCCCCTTCCCCACTTTCGTGGGGGCTGAGAAAAGGGAGGGGAAGGAGGTTTGGAGAAAAAAAGGGGGGATGAGGTTTGGTGAGAAAAGGGAAGGAGAAGCTGAGGCTGCCGGCAGAGGAGCGCGGCTCTCCCCACCGCCCTAATTCAGCAGCCCAAAACCACCTGTTTCCTGTAGCCAAGCCTGCTTGGCTAATATGTTTCGCCCGTCAGTAGTAGCACAAGGGTGGAGGCTGAAGACTATTTCCCTTCCCTTGGTGAAGCACAGTATATGTGATTTAGCTTGACAATTACATTATTGGAAAGAGTTTTATCTAAGTGAGTTCAGTGCTGATCTTAGGTAGTTGCAATTCTTTGGAAATTATGTCCTGCTGCTTCCCATGTGTCCCAGGCCCTTTTCAAACATATTTCAGCTTAGTTTTGTATAGAATATACTGTTTTTCCAGTCTTCCAACAAGGTGAACTATACACTCATGTTTGGCAGCTAACCCTTGCAAGTAACCCATTTTGAAGGCAGGGAGAGGGAGATGGGGTTGGGTGGAGGCAAGCGCACACTTTTAGGCATACGTAGTCCTTCCCCCTCCCTGATTTTATGTGTGGGAAAGAGCATAAGTGTGTGCGAAATGGGGTTCCTTATGATCAGCTACCTACCAAACATCTTTTTTACCTTTCCAGGCTAGAAAGTGTCAGGGAAGGCAAGTGGGGAAGTAACACATGAGTTAATACCTTTCTTTCTTACACCTGCCCCCTAAGGATGCCATAAACACACACCTGCCTTTTTTTACTTGTCAACACTGAAAGGCTAGGTAGAAGCAGGTATACTTTTCTGTGTGTTCCTAGGCCTAAAATGACTTGTGGGGAGATGGAAGAGGCCAAGCAATAGAACTCATTTTTTGTCTTCCTCTGCCCAGGAGTGAACTGGCATATGGGCAACCAGTTGCCATACTCTATTAATATTTTCTTGGTTATTCTCATTTTCAGAAATTGGAATAAAAAATGTATAAATACCCATCTGCAGTTAAGAGATTAAGTAGAAGGGAGAAAACAGGAAATGTATGCTTTTGCATCTCACATTTTTTATTTCTGCTGCTAGTAATAACCCACATACCACAAGGATATTTTAAAAAAATTATTACGTGGTACTTTTAAGTGCAATAAGGACCAAAACTATACATCCATGCCCTTTCAATGAATGTATCTGGATTCAGTTCAACGTATTGGGTGGAAATGCACTGTTTAAAGAAGGAGAGGCGAAAGCTCCTTTGGTTTTTGAACTGCTGCAAAGTAAAGTCAAACAGCTATCGGTCCATGAAGATTCTATAAAGTGGAAATACAAAAAAATAAATAAATTACACCTATCAGACTGCAGTTTACACCCCTTTGCACAGCTATCATTTTAGATTTCAGAGATCCTACCTTTCAAAATTCCCGATCGTGTGGAGAGGGTCCAAAGTGTAGTTGTTAATTGAAAAGAGAATCAATTTTGCACAGCAATTGTCTTATTCCATTCCCCCAACACCCACTGGAAGAGGATGTAAGAAAACCGCCTGTTTCCTGTAGCCAAGCCTGCTTGGCTAATAGGTTTCGCCAGTCAGCATATTACAGTTGTCGTAGTCTCAATGTTAACCTTCTAATTGCCCAGCTTTCTAATTTTTTAGAACCTTTCAACAACTTTCAAGGTGTCCTGGTCTTTACTTTTTGAAATATGGCAACCCTGGCATAGTCTTCAGTAGCAAGTCTTGATTTTTGTGTGGAAACTAGTTTTTAAACAATTACAAAACAGCTTTGCTCTCTGCTTGGAGTCACAAACCATCGCTGTCCACTTTAGCACTTCCAATACAGCGCTCAGCAGGGACGCTGTGAGAAAAACACTGCACAAAAGTGTGTCACAGGCAACAAGGACTTTCTGTGTCTACCAGAAGCTTGTGCTATGTGACATACTTTAAACAGCCTTCACCAACTTGGGTCCTCCAGGTGCTTTGCACTGCTACTCCTTCAGCCCCAGGCAGCATGGACAGTGCTCTGAGGGCTGCTATAGTAGAAAACATCTCGAGGGCCCTGGGTTGGCAAAGGCTGGTTTAAATACCCCCTGTGGATAATTGTTCCTGATGGGAAGGGAGAGTCTGAGGCCCCTGTCCCTGCCCTCTGCTGCCTAGAAGACTGTGAAGAGATGGGATAAGCTTACAGGGTACACTTTGTTCCCTCCTTCCTCCAAGCAGTTGTGGCCATGAAACTGTCAGGAACTTGTCCTACACTCAAGTAGGACCCTGGCAGAAACACACGCCCGACTGGCATGTTCTCTCCCTCCTGGTCGTTTGTTCGAGAGCTTCAAAAGCTTTCTTCTGCCCAAACATCACAGCGACCGATGCCAGCAGACACCAGCACACTTAGGGATCCGCAGAGCGTTCACAGTTTCCGTAACAGACCCCAGCAATTCAGCATTCTGGCTGATCTACTTTATTTACATATAAACACACACGGAGCACTGCACATGGCTCCCTCTCTCTCTCTCTAGCATCAGACAGCAAAAAAGTGAAAGGACAAAGGACAATAGTCCCACTTCACGGAACACAGTAACACAAACATCCTGTTTCCATCACTTCTCACTCTGTGGAGTCAAAACATAGACCGTCATGTGATAGACAAAAATCCCATGACTGCAATCATGGATTAGGAATTCTAACAGAAACTACTGAACAGACAGTTGTCCACTATTACAGTCATTTTCTGGCTTAGCCCCTGCTGTCGCTTTAAGCAGGGAGGATCAGGAAGATGTAATGTGACACAGACAGACACAGATGCAAAGCTGGATGCCAGCAGGAGCGCATGTTATGTGTGTGACTTCATGTGTTTCCACAATGTGTGTGTGTATGCGTACAGCTCTCCAGGTGTTTATTATGAGATTGCTTTGAGATTTTAAAAAAAGGAATATAAGGCATGAATTGGCCACCATCCTTGACAAATAGGAGAGTCCATCATGGTGCTGAAGGACACCATTTTGTTTCACACGTCCATGATGGGCCTTGCCTTGCTTACATTTCCATACACTCAGGGGGGTTGGGATAATTATATGGGGCTGGGGTGTAACCCATTTCTAAAACAAGGACGCGTTGGACCCTTATACTAAAATGGAGTTTAGTAGACAAATGGAAGTTTAGGGAGACTCAAAACCCATACCAATCCTGTGTCTACCTTATAACAGAATTTCAATGCAGGGGATTGCCTCACTAATTTGGTTTCTGCCATGCTCACTAATTTGGTTTCTGCCATGGTTGTCTCCGTTTGAGTTACAATAGTTTAATACAGCTCCAAAGCAATATCTGTCTCTAGGCATAATGAGGCATAATTGTTTTCTCAATTAGCTGGTCTCTAATTGTTTAATCTGCCAAAGTTACACGAACCTATTAAATCCTTCAAAGCAGCAATATATTGAAGTTTAAATTCTCAACATTTCTGTTGTTGTTGTTGTTCTCAACATTTCTGATTGCACTGATGAAATTTGTGGCCATTAACTACCCACATTCACTTTGGGCACAAAAGCCATGCAGGTAGTCTCATATTTATCATCTGCAAGAGGAAGCATGGAGTAGAGAAAGGCAGAATATAAATTAAATAATAAATTAACCATCCTCTGTGGCCAGATTACTCCCCCCCCCCCCGCCTTCACAGATCAAACTATATTGATAGGACATAGGTTAACTCGCTGGGATTGTGAGCCAGAATAAAAAACCTGGGCTCAGGATCTACCAACAGTTTTTCTGGATCTAGGTTCAGTCAGCTTACCCACATTCAGTAAGATCCTGTACCTGTTGAGATATGAGCCTTAAGTCCAGGGGCTTCTCCGACTCAATGATTAATTAGCAGAGTAGCAGCTGCTTGTATTGCAAAAACAACACTGGACATCCAGAAAAATAATTAATAGTAGTTTACTTGAAAAATCTTATCTTTACCAGAGCCCTAACAATATGCAACTTGGAGGGGGGGGGCGACGTCAGTACAGCATATAAAAACTGAAAAAAATTAGTTCAGAGCAAAAAAAGTAAAACCCAGACAGAGAGAAGTGAAAGTACAGATGAGGCTGCTCCCTGGGTAGTTTATATATGCTCCCAATGGCCTTGAAAGAGATAAACTACACAATATGAAAACAACATCGGTCTGCTTCTAGTAGAAATGGAAAATTACTGACCAGTTAGAATTTTCTAGCATATTCCATCTTGAGCTGGAGTCTCTGTACATACATAAAACTTGAAAACCTCAATAGTACCTGCCACTTAGCTCTCTACTCTACCCTGAATGTATTTATTCTACCCATGTCTATTGCCAGACCATTTTTGACACAAAAATTTAACAATGCTACAGTATCTCAGCAGCATATAACTAAGAGGTAGAACTGATTGTCATCAGAACACTGATGTGACCAAATCTCATGCTTTAAATTCCCCCCCCCACCTAGATGCCCCATGTAGGGTTGAGGGAGACGACCACCCTTTGGGCACCGCAGTTAAGAATGGAGGGAGCAAAAAAAAAAAAATACTTGCCCAAGGCTGCAATCATTCACCTGGGAACAAACTCCACAGAACAAGCACAGTGGTATCAGTGTGAAAAGAAGCATGTCCAGGATTGTGCTAATGGCAGAAAAACTACAGCAGCATAGTTGCAGCTCATACACCAAGGACATTGCAATGGCTGTTAATGTCACACGAAGAGCACTTCTAAAGATGTATATACCTCAATCCCAAGATTCCCAGTGAGTTTTGCACTCAAATAAATTCTTATCCCAAGGAAAAGCTTAAAAAGCAAACAAACACTTCTATAAACACATTCTCAGTTACCAAGATCGTCCATAGAATTAAATTCAACTCAACCGATTTAAATGGAGCTTACAGTTAGAATTACTGCCTTACTTGTTTTTTAAAAGGTAATGTGAAGATCTTCATATTTTTATTAATTCAAAATGTTTTTGTAATCTCTCCCTCCTCCCTCTTGCTCCATCCATTCATCCATCATAGCTTAAATAAAAGTTTACAAAACAAAATAAAAAAATTCCTTCCAGTAGCACCTTAAAGACCAACTGAGTTAGTTCTAGGTATGAGCTTTCGTGTGCATGCACACTTCTTCAGATACTGAAGAAGTGTCTGAAGAAGTGTGCATGCACACGAAAGCTCATACCTAGAACTAACTCAGTTGGTCTTTAAGGTGCTACTGGAAGGAATTTTTTTATTTTGTTTTGACCATGGTAGACCAACACGGCTACCTATCTGTAACTAAAAGTTTACAAGTACAGCTTCAGTCCTGCCAGATGTTTGTGGCAACCGCCCTTATGAAATAAGGTTAATTCCAATGACATCCACCTATAACAGACAGCACATAGCTCAGTTGATAAAGATTGAGACCCTTAATCCCAGGGTTGTGGATTTTAGTCTAGTGGCAAAAAAATTCTGCATTGTAGGGGGTTGGATTAGGACATAGGTGGTCTTCAAAGTCTCTTCCAACTCTACAATTCTATGAGGGTATGATTTTTAACAGTAAGAGTGACTGAAAGCTCTTTTAATTCGATTTTAGCTGTTTTAGTGGTACTTTATTTACTGCTCTTACATCCTATTTTGTGTTGTTTTGCATCTTCTTCTTTTTTAGCTTTTTATTGTAAACTACTGTAATGGTTCTAGGGGTTGCTCGTGCGTAAGCCGGTGCCTATCTCCCCGGCTGGGTGCAAACACCTGGCTGGGTTGCCAAAGTGAACCTTTTCTGTCCGGACAGCCACTCACCTGTGGCTGACTCAATCGCTGGCAGAATCCGTCAGTGGGCATTTCTTAAACTTCTTCCAGCAAAGAAGCTCTTTGACGCCTAGTCTCCTCCTACTCTCTCTGCGCGAAAGCCTTCTGCGCAAGGAGGGCGTGGGCAACGGAGGACCCCTACTCTCCCCGCTGGTCCCAGGCAAGGAGTCATGGGACCGCCTCGCTGCTTCCCCCATCTGCCCCCCTTCTCCACTGGTGCTATGCTGATTCTCTTCCCCAGAAGATGGGCTGCTTCTCCCGATCCCTGGACGCTCTCTGGAATCCCTCTGGCTTTTGCTCTCTCCCTCCGGCACTGATGGCAGTTCCCTGACAACTACTTTGAGTGTTTGGTGATAAGGCAGATACAAATACTTTTAACAAACAAATCTTGGCTAAGCATTACAGCGTTATGAGGAAGGCTAGCTTCCAATTCTAAAGCCATGGAAGTGGCCTGGGAGAAGGTTCTGCCCAGAGTTCATGGTGATGTCCCCAAGAGGGCCTGTAAGACCTTCCCCCAAAGGAGAGTGAAAACACATACTAGATCACTGTAGCACTTAGGTTTTTGTTAAGCTTCCCTCCCTACTCCCAGCTATGTCAATTTATTTTATATTATTTACTTACAACATTTATAGACTAAAACAGTTTTCAGGGTGGCACATAACAAAAAATTAAACGTTTAAAATTCAATAAATAATAAAACCAACTGAAGAAAGGTTCTCAATTCTCTCTGTATTAATTTTCTTTAATGACCACAGTGTTAGCTAATCAGATTGTTGATTACCAGTTATTGTTTTGTTTTTCTAATATGGTTAGAATGCCTGCTTGTTATTCAGTTACCACTCATTATTAATACTCCTCTAATAATAATAATAATAATAATAATAATGATGATGATGATGATGATGATGTAGTGGGTTGACAAAGCAGACGACACACAGATTTCTCTAAGTGGTTCTTTATAGTAAGCTGGAACTGAACTGAACTGAACTCCTCAGCCGGCCTGCTTTTATAGGCGGCCGGCTGTCAACATTGTAACAACCACACCCCAGGGTTTCCCGCGTAAATTAACTGACGTGGACCTGAGTGAAAACTATATACAGTACACAATACCCCTGGTGGCCAGGGTGAGCACTTCAATACATAACAACAACAACAAATTTTTAATAGTCCGCCATTCCTGGTACGTGTTGGGTGAGGGAAAGGCATTGTCTCTTCATGTATAAGATCTTCCTGGAACTTGGTCCATTCTTGGGTCTGAAGATAGTGTGGTAAGACAACTTGGGATTTTAAATGGAAGAAGCTGCTTGGAATAGGCATTGGTCCAGCAAGCCCATAAAGTCCATATCAGCTAGCATCAAAGCAACTTCACTAAAAGTATTTGATTGATAAAGTTAGGTCACATTAACTTCCTTGGTCAGAATATGGACAGGATGTAAGGCTAAGGGCATACACCGCCATCTTTGATGGGAATGCCCCTGCATATGCAACTTTTAGTAAAAAGTAAGCCAGGAATTAGTATCACCAGGACCTCCACTTTACAGCTGAGCTTTTCCTGCTACCAATCTTTAGAGGCCGAACAAGGATGTTTTAGCAAAGGAGTTGTTGTAATTTCTGTTGATGGCTGCCAGAGAAACCATTGTCCAAATGTGGAAAGCCCTGTACAATTTGGACTTACCTGCCCATGGACAATTTGGACTTACCTGCCCATGCAATAGGAATGCCTGTTGGGTGGCTGTAACAGGAAAAAATAATCACACATAATTTGCAAGGAAAGGAACAACCACAGACTTTCTATGCCACCTAGTGGCCCTTAATTACATATAGTTCTAACAAAAACCTGCAAATATATAAAATAACCACTATTATATGCATTTTGACCATATGATTTCACTGTGACCTTACTTGGGACTTCACTATTATTGATCTTGATTTCCTGTATGACTGTAAAACAGGTGGCATTGATTAGTTACTATTGTCACAGGTCATCAATGTGGCAATCACAGACATACATACACAGATTAAGAGAACAAAGGAAAGGTGATGGGCCATTTTAAGAAAGCAGGGAGAAGGCAGATGGGAAAGCCCCTCTCCAAACTGCAGGATTGCATGAGGCTCTGAATCTCAGAGTCACAGGTTCAAGCCCCACACTGGGCAAAAAGATTCCTGCATTGCAGGAAGTTGGACCAGATGACCCTTGTGGTCCCTTCAAACTCTATGATCTAAAGTGAGACTGAAATAAAAGCCTCCCCTGAAGATCTCCAAACCTGGGCACGTTCAGTCCTTTTCATGAGTGGTACCTCTCAACTTACTTAGGCCATCTATGTTCATATTACAAGATATAGCTACTTACAACACAATCCTATGCACATCTACTCAGAAGGAAGACCTGTTGAGGTGAGTGGGCATGGGACTGCAGCCTCAGAGGACTAGCTCTTCTCTTCATAGAACTTCAGGGTCATGTAGTCGAACCTCCTGCAATGCAGGAATCTTTTGCCCGTGGGGCCTGAACCCACAACCTTGAGATTAAGATTCTCATGCTCTATCAACTGAGTGAAACCAGCACCCGCCAGTCTTAGTGGTGATTTATGAACATAAGAAACTAAGAAGAGCCAGCTGGATCAGGCCAATGGGTCTATCTAGTTGCCGACCAGATGCTTTCAGGAAACTCACAAGCAAGATACGGGCACAAGAGCACTTTCCACTTCTGCGGTTTCCAGCAACTGGCATTCAGAAGCAGTGCTGCTCCAAACACTGGAACCAGAGCACAGTCATCATGAATTTGTATAAACCTATTTTAAAGCCATCTAGGTCAGTGGCCATTATTGCTTCCACAGCTTAACTATGTGCTGGTTGAAGCAGTGCTTTCTTTTAGTCTTCCAACATTCGGCTTCACTGGATATCCAGGAGACCTAGTGTTGAGATGGAGAGCATTTCTCTATCTGTTTTTCTCCATGCCATGCATAAATTTATACACTTCTATCCCGTTAATTCTCGCTCACCTTTTCCATATACAGTGGTACCTAGGGTTACAGACACTTCCGGTTACAGATGCTTCAGGTTACAGACGCCGCTAACCCAGAAATAGTACCTCGGGTTAAGAACTTTGCTTCAGGATGAGAACAGAAATCATGTGGCGGCAGCGGGAAGCCCCATTAGCTAAAGTGGTACCTCAGCTTAAGAACGGTTTCAGGTTAAGAACGGACCTCCAGAACAAATTAAGTTCTTAACCTGAGGTACCACCGTACTGAAAAGTCTCAAACGCTGCAACTTTTCTTCATTGGAAAACGCTCCACCCTCTTGATCATTTTGGTTGCACCCCTTTCCTGAACCTTTTTTTCTCTATTCTTTTTGAGCTGAGGCGGCCAGAATTGCACTGACACCATAGATTTGCACTAACGGCATTATAATACTGCATTGGCAGTTTTCTTTTCAGTTCTTTTCCTAATAGTCCCTAACATGGAATTTGCCTTTTTCACAGCCTCCACACATGGGTTCGACATCTACCACAACCCCAAGGTCTTGTCACCGCCATTTCTGACCCCACAAGGGCAACATGTGAAATTAAGATTGGAACCATGGTCTCTCAGGTCCTAGTTCAAGCACGAATTACTACACTGCAATTTAACGCACTTAGCCTTCATTTAAAAACAACAACAGGCTAAGTACTTTGAATGTGTGGTATGCAGAAGATTCTTACTGCGTCTTATTCAGTGTTCCCTCCAACCCGGGCTAGGACAGGGCTGGATTTAGGTTTGATGAGGCCCTATGCTACTGAAGGTAATGGGGCCCTTTATATGTCCAGCTGTAGGTTTTATTTTGTTTTTTATCTTAAAATTTTGAAAATGTACATTCAGGTGTTTTTTTCTTTATTTTTTTTTTGGGGGGGGTCCCAACAGAATGGGGCCCTAAGCTATAGCTTGTTTAGCTTATACCTAAATCGGGCATTGGGCGAGGAAATGGAGCGGTGCAGTTGCAAGTTTAGATTCACAACCCACGTCAGGGCGGGAACTGGGCGAACAGCCTGCAAGCCGTCATCTCCCTCAGCCTTCCATCTTCCTCCCTAAGTAGCTGAAATGCGGAGATAACGACACAGCCTTAACTAGTTAATGGAATGGAGAAGAAAGTACCCGCGCAATGCGCTATTTGACCAGCTAAGCCTTATCAATCGCCTCGTGCAATTCTCTTTTTCCGCTTCCAGGCAGAAGACGCCTGCAGCGATCTCTAAAGAAATCACACCCATATAGATTTTATGCCCGTTTGGCAGCCCCAGGGAGACGTAATCGCTTTCCCGACAGCCTTTCGCAGCTGAGGGGGATTCTCAAAAGCGGGCCTTCTCCTTCTCTGACTTTCGGTTTCAGCGCGCGCGCTTTCTCCGGCTCACTTCTCCCATCTGCCTGCAGGGGAGAGCAGAGCCCGCGCCCAGGTTCCTGCGGGTGACAATCGTACACAGCCAGGAGAAGCAGCGGCGTTGACTTGGAGCGCCTTTGGGCGCCTCTTCCTCATTTCGGCAGCCGAGGCGCTGAGAAGAAGTGAGCAACAAATCGAGCAAGTTTTCTCCTCGCTTTCTCTTTCAATGGGCTGCCCTCGTCTTTTCGCAACACGGAAAGGCTTCAGCCAGGTTTGATTTGGTGCGGAACGCGCAGCGCGCAGCTCTCCTCCCAACCACGTTTCTTCCAGCAACAGAGAAACAGCGATTGGAGCTCAAAGGTAAAGACTTTTGCAGGATCCCGCTGGTAATATGCTGCTGATAGACCTCTGGGAAATGAAGTTCATTAATGTAATTCCCCCCCCCCCTTAAAACAAAAGCTGATACTATGGAAATGCATCCCTGTTCTTTGAAACAGCGATTGTATGAAGGGCGGGGCGGAGAGCGACCAGTTGGGTTTGTGCTGCGTTGAGGAAAATGCTTTCCTTAAGGAAGAGGCCTTCTTGTTGGGAAGGAGAAGGCTTTCCCTTTTTAAAAACTACCCGCGCAGAAGGGCAAAACTAGTTTCCTAAATATTGCGATCACCGTATTTTGTAAGGTAAGCTGCACATGGGCACAGCCAGGACTTTCGTTGGGGGGCAGAACCGACGTGATTGGTCAGTTAAGTATTTCTATTGTTTTACTTGACCTGGGGCTATGCCCTTGTAGCTGCACAAGTTTTTAGTCTAGGGCTAGTCGTTTCAGAGGTATTGTTCCCCTCTCCTTCAGTGCTAACCGTTTAAGTTATACTGCTACAGAATTTGAACTTTTGTGGTTTCAAGGGAGTTGTAGCTGTTTTGGGCCGTAGCCAGGAGTTATTTTGGGGGTGGGCAGAACCAAGTAATCTTTGTCGCAATTGGTCAGTTTAAGTATTTTTATTTATTTACTTGATTTAGGGGGCGCAGCTGCACCCCTTGGCTACGCCCATGCCTCAGGCCCTCTGATTTTGGATGTGGTGTTATAAGAAAAACTGCTCACTTTCCCTTATGGGGTATTCTGGAGCCCGTATAGAGTCCTTAAGTGGGTTCCCTATGGGTGGGTGAAAATAACAGGCCAACCAGAGTACCATCTTTTTCTGTGTATAAGATGCCTCCATGTATTTTTGGGGACTCAAATTTTAAAAAATGGGGGGAGAGAGGATTGTCCATACATTTCTTATGTTCTCCATCTCACCTTTATTCACTGTGATTTGCAGCAACTGGTGTTCAGATTGCTTACTGCCTCCGATACCCAAATAGTATGCAGCCATTGTGGTTGGTAGCCTTATGCGCCATGAATTTGTCTAATCTTTAAAACCATCCAAGTTGGTGGCCTCATGTAGAAGCAAATACCATAATTTAACTATGTGCTGCGTTGTTACCCTTTGAAAGGAAGGTCTGAAAATACGCCTCGTCCGTCTTCCCAGTTCAAGACAAAAGGTGTGGTGGAAAGAGCAGCTTTATTACTTACTGCAGCAAGAAAGAAAGGTGCCCCAGTGGATAATTCCAAAAGCTGAGGCCGCAATACAAGAATTCAAGGCATCTATATGGCATTCTAAATACATGAAGCCCTCATGCCTGTATCATCTCTGCAATATTATTGGTTACAGCAACATCTGAACAGCTCATGGTTCTTTACCTGGCCTTCAAGTTAGACACCCCATATTTGGAGTTGTTTTCTACCTAAAACTCCCTGTATCTTATCAAGGTCTCTTCCTCAATCGGGGATTGGACTATATGATGCCCCGGATGGATAAAAATCAATGATTTTTTTTTTTTAAATCAGATTTTTAATATTTAAATCAGATTTTTCAAAAATAAAATGCTTTTGGAGGAAATATCTTTCTAAAGAGAGTTTTCTGATTAAGTTACATTATAGCCCAAAGGCTGTTCATCAGGAAATAAGGATTTGTTTTTCATGTGTGCTAAACAAAATCTGAGTTTTTGTTTTTGTTTTAAATTGTTTAACTACATCGGTTTACAAACTTGGATACATATGCTATAATGTTATTGTTTTAGTTAAATAAATTGTTTGAATTATTATTAAGGAAATGATTATTTTTCTCCTTCTTGTAAAGTACAGCAGAAAAGTTGTCCAGATATAAGCAGTTAACTTATTAAACCTCACAATAATTTCATAATTATCAGTCTATGTATTTCTAATAGTATAACCAAACCAGTAATTTTTGATATGAATGTAAAAATGACACTGAAAATTTATTATTCCAAAAATGAAACCTTCAACTCATTGTAAATATTAAGATTATACCAGCAAGAATTAGCCTTTCTGTAAAAAAGTGATTTAAATCAAGCCTTTACTGACTTAAATCATGATTTAAATCAAATCCACTCTGCTTCCAACTCTACAGTTCTATGATCTTCCAGCTGGCTCTTGTCAGTGTAATTGACTCTGTACCAGCCTTTCCTTTACACTAGTATGCATACCTAAACTCTGTTAACTGGACAGGGGGCCCTACAAGTGCTACATGCTCTCCTCACTTGCAAATAATGGTACAGCTTTGGTAAACTGGAAAGAATAACAAGAATACAGAAATACAGAGAGAAGCATACAATACAGAAAGGCACGTTGGCTGCAGTGTGAAGATGTACTTTCTTTTGTCTGTTCTAAATATTTCAACATTCAGCTTGTTTGGATGACCCTGCATTCTAGTACAATGAGTAAGGGAGAAAAACCCCCTCTCTATCCACTTTCTCCACACCATGCAAAATCCTATAAACTTCTGTCATGTCCTCGCTATTCATATTTTTAATAAACTGAAAATATTGAAATCTTTCCTCATAGAGGAGTTGCTCCTACCCTTGGATCATTTTGTAGCTCAAACCATTCCAGATCTAGAGCAGACAGCATGACAAAGTTTGGCAGTAGGATGATGGATAGAAGACAGAGAAGAAGAACTGGGTTTAGCCAGTGTGGCAGACTGTTAGCTCCACATGCACCCACAGATCAAGTTTGACAATGATACCCGCTGAACTCTTTTCGTGATGGCAAAAAAATATATATGTGTGGATCTTGGTGAGCACCATGCAAGGACTTTGCAGGCACCATTTATCATTTCATGATTACTCTAAATAGCATCTTGTAGCTTTGCTATGGGCAGGATTCAGCTACTGAGCCCTTTCAGTGGAAGTCTTGTGCAATGACTTCTGCTTGCACAATGCAGATCCCCCCCTTCCACCCACATGGGAGAGTTGGGAGAACCCCAAAACAGTGTGCTTAGGGGGGTTGAGGGCATCATCACTTCGCAAGCTGAAATGCCTATGCAGATGGAACAAACATTCATCATAGCACAAGACTGATTTCCACCATATATAGTTAAAGCACGTTTATACCACTTTCAGAATCATGGCTTCCCCCGAAGAATCCTGGCAACTGTTGTTTACTCCTAGTAGAACTACAATTCGCCTGGCAGCAAACTACAGTTCCCAGGATTCTTTGGAGGAAGCCATGTTAATGTTGTATAAGAGTGCTTTAAATGTATGATGTGGATGCAACCTTTCTCACACCTAAAGTCTGCCCACTTCTGATCTATATAGCAACAAAGTGAGAAGCTATGGGCAACTCTTGAGTTCAGTTATAAACTAGAAATACCATGCTTTGTTTTAAAAACAATTCTTTCATCTTCGCTTGAGTACCTTTGTGCATAAGCAGAGTACAGTGGTACCTTGGGTTATGAACTTAATTCTTTCCAGAGGTCTGTTCTTAACCCGAAACCGTTTTTAATCTGAGATGCGGTTTTGCTAATGGGGCCTCCCATTGCTGGCGCGCAATTTCTGTTCTCATCCTGGGGCAAAGTTCTCAACCCGAGGTACTACTTCCGGGTTAGCAGAGTTTGTAACCTAAAGTGTTTGTAACCCGAAGCGTTTGTAACCTGAGGTACCACTGTAACTTTCTGTTTTAAAGCAGATACAGTGGTACCTTGGATTACATATGCTTCAAGTTACATACGCTTCAGGTTACAGACTCTGCTAACCCAGAAATATTACCTTGGGTTAAGAACTTTGCTTCAGGATGAGAACAGAAATTGTGCTCTGGCAGCGCGGCGGTAGCAGGAGGCCCCATTAGCTAAAGTGGTGCTTCAGGTTAAGAACAGTTTCAGATTAAGAATGGACCTCCAGAACGAATTAAGTACATTGGTGCCCCGCAAGACGAATGCCTCGCAAGACAAAAAACCCGCTAGACGAAAGGGTTTTCCATTTTTCGATGCGCTTCGCAAGACGAATTTCCCTATGGGCTAATGCAAGACGAAAACGTCTTGCGAGTCTTGCGATTTTTTTTTCTTTCCTCCCACTTTTTCTAAGCCGCTAATAGCCTCTTAGCTGCTAAGCCGCTAAGCCTTTAATAGCCGCTAATAGCGCTAATCCGCTAAGCCGCTAATAGGGTTGCTTCGCAAGACGAAAAAACCGCTAGACGAAGAGACTCGCGGAACGGATTATTTTCATCTTGTGAGGCATCACTGTACTTAACCCGAGGTACCACTGTACTCCCTCCACTTTCTGGGCATGCCCTAGGTCAGGTGTGTGTGGACGCTTTACTCCTTCAGATGTTGTTGAACTACGAGTCCCATAGTTTTGGTCATTACCTGTGTATGTTGGGACTGATTGAAGTTGTAGTTTAGCAACAGCTAGAGGGCCAAATGTTTCCCAGCTTTGCCCTAGAACCTGGAATTGATGCTTTAATCTCAGTCTGATTCCCTAGGGCAGAGCCTAGGTCAACTGGCTGAATGTGACCTAAGATGACAGGCAGCTGTTCAACTGAGGAAGGAAGAGGCTTGGCCTGTACTCTGAATTGCCTGGTTCTGTTGGGTTGAAATAAACGACAGACGAATGACAAGTGTCATATGGGAGGCATCTCTTGAGCATGTCTTGGGGAGTCTCTTTTATTGAATATTACAGCATTGCCACATATGTGCTTGTTGCTGATTGGTTAACACAAATACAATGCAAGGGTTGCATATAGGCATTAATCATCAATAGATTAAAGGCTGGGAAAGGGAACACAGAATTAGACAGGCGTGAAAACCTCCTTATTAAACTATTACTAGTGATTGATATAACAGGACTTAAACTATTACTAGTGATTAATATACAGCATTCATCCGTAGATGTGGTCAACCAAGCACTAAGAACAGGTCAGGATGCAATGTCTAATGAACTCGTGGTGAACTGAACATTCTAGGGTGATGAAGGAATGTCTCAGCTTAAAATGGTTTAGCCAGAGTCATGTGTAGCAAAACTTCCCATCATGGTTCATTTGCACAGTAGTAGCTGAAAAGCTGAAAGTATCCTGAAATGTCTTTTTTTACCTCCTTCCACAGGGCTTGAAATATGGAGAGGGGTTACCCCATGTTCTGGGGTAGGCAACAGTATGGACCTGGGTTTTATGGAGCCGTAAGTTGATGTTGTTGTTGTTTTGGTTAAGTCTTCTTTACCCTCCCTAACACTGTCTTGATCTTTGGTTGACTCAAGTAGTTTTAGCATATATTCATGCTGTAAAAGAAACAGAATATCTATTACTGAAAGCTGGAGCAATCTAGAATGGCTTTTGTCCCTAGGGAATGAAGATAACATGCAGGGAACTTGATCATTTTCTGCAGAAAAAGAGCTTTAACAAAAACTTTTCTACCATTGTTTTTTGCTCAATAATTTCCAATTCTAAAAATGAGTTGTTTCATAAAATTAATTGGAAACACAATAAATGTATATAATACCATACAAATTGTAGTTTTAAAGTTTTAATTAACAGTGCCTTCCTATAAAGATGTTGTGGAGTTCAGTATACCCAAAGTATCAATTTTTGCTGAATCCGTCTGTGTTTTAAATCTAAAGAAAAATATGGATTCTAAAGCAAATTCCATTGTTTAGACTGTACAGCATATTCTAACTCCCTGTTCCAATGCTTCCAGTAAGCATCAGCTGGCAGAATCTTAGGATTCAGCACTCACAATACTCTACCTTGAACACCATTCTTTATGATGGGGAATGGGGGCCTGTGGCCCTCCAGGCAGTGCTGGACTATAACTTCCAATATCTTTTGGGTAGAGATGGGTCAGAATAACATCTGACATGGCATGGGGACAAAGGAGGAAGGAAAGAAGCAGAGCTGGCAGCATTGATCAATTAATAATCTAAACAAGAATTATCAAGTAAGTTATAAAAGTTACAAAGGAGGGAAACTGGGGTTGCTGCATTTCTTCTGGTACCTGAAATTTGGAGGTGAGCTATCCACTGTTAGTAAGTTGCAGTTCTTGTATTTGCAAAACTGTTCTTTCCCTTTTCCTGTTTTGATCAGTTAGTCTGGTTGTGGGTTAGTAACAGAGTGAAATGTTTTCCCCTGCCCAGAATTCACAAAATGAAAACTCTTGGGATTGGCAACAGGACAACTACTATTGCCCATATACACCACCTGCGTGGTAAGTGACTTCTGCATTTTATTTTTATTCATATTATATATTCATGTACACATATTTGCCCCCACTTTTTCAAAGTATAATATAAATTAATGACAAAATTAAGTTAATAAACAAATTAAAAACTAATAAATAGATGCTAAACTTTAAGCTTTCTAAGAACATGAATATGTTTGTCCTACACTTTTAACAAAATGTATTTTCACAGTTGCTTATGAATTAAAATTAAGTTATGAAGCAACGTAAAAATTAATAAGATGTTAAAATTAACATTTCTAAAAAAGCAGCACAGTAAGCTCAGTAGGCTGTTGGTCCATCTAGCAAGTAAAAACTACAAAACATCCATTGGTCATGCTGTCTGGGAGTGATGGGAAATGAAGTTGAACCACATATGGGTGGCTACAGATCCCCATTCCTGGACTATGCTGAGCTGAATCTACTAAGGTGACTTGACCAACTCTGGTTTACAGCTCATGATTGATGGCAGTAGAGGCAACTTATGCAGAATACTGTGTTTGTGTTTCTTCAGGGTTCATCGTGGCAAACCTCACAACTACAACGTTGCTTACCGAGGCCGTGGTTGGAATCACTCTCAAGGATATTTCAGTGGGGCACATTCCAGCCGAGGCCATCATAGAGGAGCTAAAAGTAGTGCTAAATATTTGGGAGCAACAACCAAAAACAGAGGCAAGGCTGAAAATATATATGTGGGACTGAATATTGGACCATCTCCTTATTTGATCCTCTACCCATTTCACAGTTATGTGGTGGACAGTGCCCCCGTAAAATCTCACTCATCCATGCTATGTTTGTGGTTGAAGGAGTACAGTTTTATTTGTGATAGTTTTGTTTTTATCTTTTTATCTTTTAGGAAATGTTACTGAGTGCCACTTAATTTAAAATAATTTTTTTTAGATTTTTATTAAGTGGTACAAACATGAACAAAATAATAATAATGTGGTGAAATGTCCACGTTATCTGCTTTGGGGTTGTATTTCTGTGTTTCAGTTGTACTAGTTCACTTCTCCCAATATCAAAAGCTTGCTTTTCACTAGAACCAGCCTCCCTGGTTGAGAGAATGGCCCAGCTAGGCTGACCTGTTTGGCTCATTGAGATTCCAAGATCTAGGATCTGCAGTTGAAGCCCGAAGCAGCTAAATAAAAAAGGAGAGGTTCTGGGGCTCAATTCTGCTAGGAGTGCCTGTTCCAGATGTGTGGCAGGGACAGCTTTGTGCTTAGAGAAAAGACATGGGCATTTAGCATGTACTCAAAAGTAGTGTTCGTTAATATTGCTTCAAATATCCCAGAGTGGAGATCTAGAGCTTGTCCATACTTGACTTTTGCCCTGTGCTTTCTAGGCACAGGTCTGCAGTTTCCCAGTCCTTGTCTGAGGGCTTTTCCCCCCTCTTGCCTTACACTTTCCTCAGGAGAATCTGATCTTTACCACTGAATTGAGTAAATTGCCATTTGCTTCAATTCAGTGGTAAAGCATAGGTTTTCATGGGGAAAGCAGTGTGGCAAAAAATCATGTTTGGACATAAACCTGGAAAGCCTGGAGCTGTCCTTAGAATTGTAGAGTAAAGCTCAGGTTGGTGAGCCCCGAATGAAGACTGGCTCAAATTAAAAGCTTGTCATAGATTTCCTGCTCTGTAGATAAATACCTCGGGTTAAGTACTTAATCCGTTCCGGAGGTCCGTTCTTAGCCTGAAACTGTTCTTAACCTGAAGCACCACTTTAGCTAATGGGGCCTCCTGCTGCTGCCGTGCTGCTTCAGCACGATTTCTGTTTTCATCCTGAAGCAAAGTTCTTAACCCGAGGTACTATTTCTGGGTTAGCAGAGTCTGTAACCTGAAGTGTTTGTAACCTGAAGCGTATGTAACCCATGATACCACTGTACAATAAATAACAGCAGGAGTTTTCAGGAATATGTTGTAGGAAACTGCATTCTACCTAGTCACACTATAGCTGGCAATGGCTCTCCAAAGCTTCCAGCAGAAACTTTTTCTAGCTCTACCTGAAGGTGCTAGGATTTGAAAGTGGCACCCTCGTGAGTGCAAAGCATTTGCTCTATCCACTGAGAGAGTCTCTCCTCTCTTTTACCTGATCTTTGGAATAGCATGGACGCGGGTGGCACTGTGGGTTAAACCACAGAGCCTAAGACTTGCTGATCAGAAGGTCGAACCTAGCAGTTCGAAAGCACGTCAAGTTCAAGTAGATAAATAGGTACCGCTCCAGCGGGAAGGTAAACGGTGTTTCCGTGCGCTGCTCTGGTTCGCCAGAAGTGGCTTAGTCATGCTGGCCACATGATCCAGAAGCTGTACGCTGGCTCCCTTGGCCAGTAAAGCGAGATGAGTGCTGCAACCCCAGAGTTGGTCACAACTGGACCTAATGGTCAGGGGTCCCTTTACCTTTACCTTTACCTGAAACTGAAACTCCAGTACTAATCCATCTGCCCTGGAAAGACTTAACAAAGCAAAGTTGTCCCACACATCCAAACTCTCAGGTTGTGGCAGAGGCATTGCATGCTGAGTTTGTTTCTCTATCTGCAGGAAAAGGTCGTTCTAAAAACTCATCCCGTTCCTCGTGCTTAATCAATATGATGGTAAGCAATGAACCTATGCTGTGGCTAGTTCCTACGGGGAGGGTGTCTCTTACACGTGTGGCAGAGATCAAGGGATGGTGTGATGTGGGGCAAAGTTTGGGAAGAAGATTTCTCAAGACTATGTGGCTGGTCTGTATGGTTGAAGAAGTAGCTAACTAATTCAGACTGCCTCTGAGATACACAAGCAAAATTTGCCATTTTGCCTCTTTTTGACATCCCACTGTTCAGGGTTTGTCAACATTATTTTCCAACAGGGCTCTTGTGCCTTGAACAGCTGTCTAACATAGGGGGAATAGCTAGAGAAGCTTTTCCCATCACTTCATGACAACACCAAAGGCAGGGGCGGGGGGAGGCTTCACCTGCTACATTTTTGTTGGTAGGGATGCTGAAGCTCTGTCAAAACAAGCTAGAGTTCGCAGCACTAGTCTCATCTCTCTATTCCTGTGCTACAGCCAAATAAAAAGGGAAATAATTCTGAAAAAACTGGAGGACCATCAGCAACACCAGAGTCTAAACAAGGGCAGAAGAATTCAACAAGTTTGAGGAAAGAAACTGACACATCCAAGGTAATTGTAGGAGAAGTCTGGGCCACCTTGCAACAGGTAGTTATTGAGGAAGGTGGTGAGTTCTCTGTGAAGGGACCTTTTTCCTGTGGTTTCTCAGAGCAGGAAGAACTTGTAACATTTTGAAGAGTAACATGGCTTTACCTGGTTGCTGAGAGAATAAAGGTTTATGTATTAACTGAATGGAAATATAGATACAAATCCTGGAAATGTGTTCTGATGTTTGTCAAAATGTGGCTTATTTAACAAAATCTGCATACTGCTTGATTGAAGGGAAACTTCTAAGTAGTGTTGCAGCACTCTGGGAGCTCATTTCTCTATCATCCCCCCACCCCACAATCAGTGGGAGTTCCTTTTCTTCCTCCTTCCCTTCCTCCCATTATTCCACCTAGATCTACCTCCTGTCTTTCTGTTTCACCCCTCCCTGCCTCTGCTGTGGGGGTTCTCTAGCACAACAGACCCCAGCAGAAAGTGTTGCTTGAAGTCAGTGCTTATTGCTTGTAACTTCAATCCTCACTTAACTGGGCCAAAATCCCCACCTCCCCAGGTGCTACAAAGGGAAAATGGATCACTTGATGTTGTAGTGTTATCAGGCGATTGATGGATGAGCCAGCCTGCCCACCTTTCAAATTGACCCACTGAGGGTGGGGGAAACACAGCATCTGACCCACCAGCTGGCTCCAGTTCTCCAGGCCCTGATCTGTCTGAACATTGTTTCTTATTCTGATTGCCAGTGGCTCTCCAGTGGCAGACCCTTTAAAAATGAAATAACCTTGCAGTCCTTCTCATAGTTCTATAATTCCCAAGATTCCTTGGGATCGAAAACAGGTTTTCAGTGAGTCTTTCCAGAGCCGTGTTGGATCCTAAAGCAAACACAGCACTGGCAGCAGTAATATAAGTGTCTCCTATTTGCACATTTCCCCCTTCCTGCTTGGCATTTCTTTAGGTGGATCGGAAGTCCAGCAAAACCATCATGTCTGCAAAGGATTTCAGTTTTCATTTGCCCTCTGTTTCCTCAACATGCCCACAGAGCAAACAGGAAGTGCCATCAAAGGAAAAAGAAGAAACTGAGGTAAACAGCTCCCTACACATTACTAAGAGCAGATGTAGCTGGGATATGCGATATGGGTGGAAGATGGCATCCCTAGTGACCTCCATGTCTCTATTAAAGGTCACAGTACATCACACTTTTGCTGCATGAGAATACTAGTGTGTAGGCACCTCGTTAGAAGCTTTCGTCCATTTAGCAGTGTTTCTGGAAGCAGTGATCAGCAATTGAAGCTACACTTTGAGAAAAAACACTCACAGGCCTTGTACAACTTACTGAAGTGATTTATTGCTTGACTGGTCATAAATGCATCATGGTAGCACTATTTACAATCATAATAGCAATAGCTGTAACGGCATACTTAGGTTTCAGTCCTTCCTCTTTAGCAACGACGTAGGCAGACACAGTCTATCGGCAGTCGTGATGCAGCAGTTTGCAGACAGCATTTGTTGGTCAGTCATTTGTGAGTGTTTCATCTCAGTATAACCTCAACTGCTGACCACTGCTTCCAGAAACTTCTAAATGGACGAAAGTAGCCCTCCTTCCCTACCCCCACCCCTATATGTTTTCACCTATTGATAGCTGGGCAACATAACCCTGAAGCAAGCATATCACGTACATAGCTGTCCGGTCTGCTGAGTTGCTGAGCCTGCATAATGATGTTCCCACAGTCTCCCCCGTAAGGCTGGTTACGCCCAACCTGAGCTCAAGATAAGGGAAGGCCAGGGACGTATCTTGGACTAAAATGTAGCAACCTGAGGCTCCCAAGATTACCGTATTTTTCGCCCTATAGGACGCACTTTTTCCCCTCCAAAAATGAAGGGGAAATGTGTGTGCATCCTATGGGGCGAATGCAGGCTTTCTCTGAAGCCTGGAGAGCGAGAGGCGTCGGTGCGCACCGACACCTCTCGCTCTCCAGGCTCCAGGTAGCTATCCACAAGCCTTGCGTGCCCGGGGGAACTCGCCCCGGGCGCACAAGGCTTGCGGGCGGCAGCCTGCAGCGCGGAGCAAGGGGCGCCCTTTGGAGGACGCCCCGTGCTTCGCGCAGGTGTCCACAGCCTGCCGCACGGTGGGCGGGGCGCCCTGAAGCAGAGCGCCCTGCGCGCTGGACAGACATCGGCCAGCCCCACAAGCTCGGGGGACAGCGGGGAGGCGCAGCGCCGCCATCCCACTGTTCCCCGACCTGGTTTTGGGGGGGGAAATAAAGGGGAAAAAATTCCTTTATTCCCCCCCCCCCAAAAAAGTAGGTGCGTCCTATGGGACGGAGCGTCCTATGGGACGAAAAATACAGTAGTTCAAAAATATTATCACAATAAAACCCCATTAAAATTGGTATCAGCTGTTGTGACTGGGAGAACTTTACATCAGGTATAAAGCTGGATGTAAGTATTCTAAATAATAAAAAAAAACCTCACACCTTAGCAGTAATATTTTATTAGGATACAAGGCCATTTTTGTTCAAGTATTGCCTCTCAACACTGGTTAGGTTAAGTTCAACTCTCCACTGACAAAGCAGTCCTTATCATCCTCGTCATTCCTGCATTGCAGGGGGTGGGACTCGATGACCCTGGGGGTCCCTTCCAACTCTATAATTCTGTGATCATCATCCTCTTAACGAATCTCTGCAGGTCAAGTTGGAAGACAGTCAGACCTCTGAAGACCCTCCCAGCGAGACTGCTCCTTTGTCACCTGTGCATGCTCCATCCAAGACAGCAGCAGAAGGTCTTCCAGCCACAGTAAAGGAAGAACCTGTGGTGGGATGAAAAACCTTCTCTTTTTCATTTGCATAGGGGTGTGGATTCTTTGGCTTCAATTTCACTGCCGTTAGTATTTTGCTTGTGCAGCCTGCCAGTGTACAAGTGTGCCCATGTGTTGGAGTAGTCCTGAGCAGGAGTGAGTAGTGGGGATTTGTGACTTGTTTTTCTCTGGGCTGGGACTTGTTCCTCCTCTTCAGTTGAACCATGTGCACCTCTTGAGACTGGAGAGCCCAACCCTTGCTCAGGAAGTGTGAAAAGGGAGCTGGTATTGTTCCGTTAGCTACCTTTTTCATTCTCTCTTTGTGTGTGGTTCTGTACATACAGTGGTGCCTCGCAAGACGAAATTAATCCGTTCCGCGATTCTCTTCGTCTAGCAGTTTTTTCGTCTTGCGAAGCAAGCCCATTGACGGCTTAGCGGATTAGCGCTATTAGCGGTCTAGCGATCAGCTGAAAGCGGCTTATCAGCGGATCAGCTGTTAAGCGGCTTAGCGGCTTAGGAAAAGGGCGAAAAAAGCGGGGGGGAAAAACGCGGGAACTCGCAAGACATTTTCGTCGTGCGAAGCAACCCCATAGGGAAATTCGTTTTGCGAAGCGCCTCCAAAACGGTAAAACCCTTTCGTCTAGCGGGTTTTCCATCTTGCGAGGCGTTCGTCTTGCGGGGCACCACTGTACACATGAAGGAGAAAGCTCAAATTTTCTTGTGTCATTTGAATCCATTTTTGTAGCATAGCATAAGGATGTGAGTTGTAGCTAACCCATCTTCAGTAGTAGAGTGTTCATAATCACTATAGAAACTTGAATTGCAACACGCACTGAATCAGTAATGTCACTTAATCATAAGTCAGTTTGGAACAATGGAATCAGCCATTGAGACTGGCTATATTTAATCAAAGGTTGATGAATGAAGACAACTACTTAATAATTAGTTAATGTTAATTAGTTAAGATTTGCCACAGTGGGTTGTGATTGCGACAGGATGCCTTGATGTAACTATATGATTGGCTGACTGTAGACACATGTGTAACAGAGAACTCTATGCAAATGCTATTTATTCTTACCAAGTTGAAGTTGTCATACAATTAGTGACAGGAGATTCTTTTAAATCAGAGCGTTTTCAAGAAAAACAAAACGACCCAAATCTTCCTAGAAATAATTTTACTGATTAACAGGTAATAACTAATAAGAACTCATTCTCTCCTCTCATTCATACCAGATGGGTGGGCCCACTAAAATAATTTATCCGTTTCTTTTATAAGACTTTGGGCGGCCACCTCAGCAGCAGGATAGCAACGCCTTGTGCCGGGGACTTTCCTGCCTTTATATAGTTTCAGGTTCAATCCCTGTATGGGACAACTACACCTTCTTGTATTGCAGGGGGTTGGACTAGGTGATAGCTTCTGTCATGCTGATTCCCCCTATTATCTTCATGAATAGGTATTTGTTTCAGCATGTCCTTTGAGAACAGTGACTTGTCTCAGCATGCCCTCTGACACATCCAAACGTCTGGTACATCCTGCTTGCCCATCCTGTTCATTATGTTACATTAGCTGGTTCAACAGTCCCTTTTTCTTCTTCAGAATCTATTTCTATGTTCAGAATCAAACAATCTCTTTATCTTTATCTTCAGAGTCACATGTCATCTGGCTTTACTCACTCATATCCATTCATACTCTGAGACCCTCACAGGCCTCACAGAGTCATCCTCTGAATTTTCATGGAAGCTTATTTTTTGCTATTTGCACATGCACCTTCTCCAGACTGGGGTAGTGTTGGATTAGGCAGAGACCTCCCTATGCCCAGCTCTCCTGGTTAGAGACTTGTGCTGGCAGGAGCACTACTGTGGGGAGCCAGTGGAAAGATTGAAACTGAGGCTGAGGCAACCCGGGGCCCTGTATGTCCCCACCCCACCCCCTTTGCGGCCTTTTATACTTTCCTCCACTATGTCTTCTGGTGCTGCCATTGTCAAACAAGAACTGCTGGTAATTTGGACTCCTCCTGCCACACTCTCCTTCATGAGATGTTTGTGTATAATCTCCAGTTGTGTTAAAGCCCATGGGCATACCAATTAAACTCTTCCCTCCTATAGCCTTGCTGCAGTGCTGTACTCAAGTGTATTCTCTAGAGGTTCCTCCTGTTTTTGTTTTTACTTCTCCTGAATGCTCTACAGGATTTCTTTCCTCTCTTCATGCCCACTGCTGCTTCATCTTTCTCTTCCCATGCCCTTACGTCAAATAAACTCTCTTAGAGGTCGCATCTTCAGCCCAGATTTGCAAACAGAATACAAGATTTACTTTGCAATGGAGATGGGTAGCTAGGATGAGAAAGGTGAGGTATAAGTGCTTTGTTTTTTCATTCTGTATTGCTGTTGTATATTCCCTTAGTAGTGATTTCTACAGCCATATTATATGAGATGTGCCTTTTAGTGAGCAGGGAGGCTGGGGTGTGAAAATGAATGAACTTGAGATGTCTGGGTCTGAAGGTTGGGAAATTATCATCTAACGGAAGGAGGAACAGTTGGATATCATCCTGGAGTAAATACTTTGAATAATCTTTTTATATATAAACTGACAGACAGAAAATCGAAAGCCCTTTTTATTTATTTCTTCTATTCTTACGATCTTCCTGCTTCTTTTTCTTTGTGGCTTTGGTACTGTTTGGGTGTATCTACTTGTGGTTCAAAGAGAAGAGGGGACTCTTCCCCCTTCCTGCTTGGCATTTCCATTGTCATACCTTGGGTTGAGGTAGCTTCGGGTTGAGCATTTCCGGGTTGCGCCCCGTGACGACCCGTTACTTCCGGGTTGCGCTGCTCGTGCATGTGCAGACGCTCAAAATGACGTCACACGCAGAAGCGGCGAATCGCAACCTGCGCAGACGCGGGTTGCGTTCGCTTCAGGATGCGAACGGGGCTCCGGAACGGATCCCGTTCGCATCCAGAGGTACCACTGTATTAAGATTGTAAAGATTGCTTGGGATATAGGGATACTCTTATCTTGTTGAAGTCTTCTCTCTGAAGCTTGGGCTGAGTTCCACTCCCCTCTGGAACAACAGAATTTCTCCTTCCCTATACAACTTTGCAGGTGGAGTTGAAAGATAGGCAGGCAGCTGAACAACCTCCCAGCCAGGCCTTACCTTTTCCATCTGCTGAAGCATCTATAGAAGACCAGTCACCACTTGTGACCACAGAAGGCATTCATACTACAAAAAAGGAACTGTCTGTATTGGTATGAACCATTCCCCCCCCTTTGCAAGTCAACCATTTGGGTGAAGTAAGCTAGGATGAAATTGGTATCCTGCCTATTGTTTTGGAGATGAGGGCTTTATTCTCAATTAGTTAGCTGTCACCATTGAGTTGATTGCTAGAAAACTGCTGCCCATCTTCTGCTGAAAGTTCTGTGAATATCTGCCTAGGACATTCTTTGGCGCTAAGTTCTTAGTTTATTTGGAGCTGGTATTTTACAAAAGACTCTGCAAATGTGTAAGCCTTGTCATGTTTTGGAGTGGTCCTAAAAAGGGATAAGCAATGAGGCTGTTTGTGCTCCACAAGGTCTTGTTCAAATCTTGAGAAATTTGTTGTTGTTGCTTTAAAAATGGATATTTCTAGCCCTTTAAAGTGTGGAGGCAAACTTGTGAATAAGATGACAATTGTTGGGAAGTTATGCACAAATTCTGCTAATGGTTTGGAGAATATTCTGGGTTCAGAAATAGCATGAAAACAAATGGTTTGTTTTAAATTCTGACCCTGCCACAGACAATGTTTGTTCTGGTCCTGACAAACCATGATCTCAAACAATGAGTTGGAGGTAATCAGCAAACTGGAGTTTGTATTAACTGTGATTTGCTCTTATTTCTGCATAACAGCAAACCAAGTGTTTGACATTATTTGTGGGCTCCATAAGTGAGTAGGATATTTTCACCCTGCCTTTTAAAACAGGATTGTCATTTACATTTTTCTTTGTTTTGTTATATGCCAGTTTTAGTGTACAGTGGTGCCCCGCAAGACGAATGCCTCGCAAGACGAAAAACTCGCTAGACGAAAGAGTTTTCCGTTTTTGAGGTGCTTCGCAAGACGAATTTCCCTGTGGGCTTGCTTCGCAAGACGAAAACGTCTTGTGAGTTTTTGCGAGTTTTTCCCCTTCCCCCCTTTTTCTAAGCTGCTAAGCCGCTAATAGCCGCTAATGGCCGTGCTTCGCAAGACGAATAAACCGCAAGATGAAGAGACTCGTGGAACGAATTAATTTCGTCTTGCGAGGCACCACTGTATGTGATTGATTGTAAGTTGCTTTGAGTTACCTTGCTAAAAAAGTGACAGGTAACTTTAATAAATAATAATCCACAGGCTGTTAACAGACCACAAGCCTATCTAATCTTGTCACGTGATTTAGGGTTTGCATTAACTGAAGCCATCAAGTAAAATCACTTTGGGTAGGATCCAATGAATTCATTGCATGAGTGGAATGGCTTTTGCTTGTGTAGTGGGACTTTCCCACCTCTCAGGTGTAAGATCTTTTAAAAAATATTTTTTTAAAACTCAAATCACATAGCAAAACAAATGGGAGGGAATCCAGTTTTTAAAACAAAAGGGACATGAGTTTTGTTTAAGTTTGCAGTGACTTTTGTGAGCTAAAGCTGTGGGAGGAATGGCAAAAGGAATGTTTGAACTTTGCAAAGCCACTGCAGTGGCTACAATTGCTTTTCATGCTTTTTGTTCAGTTTTCTGCTGGTGGCAATGGAAGCATGTTTATGAAGTACTTGAATTGCTCTTGCATGAAACACTCAGGCATTATATTTTGTCATATTGATTGCAATTAGGATCTGATCCTTGCAAACCCACAGTTTCTTTCCTAACATCCTAATATTTCTTTCTCTCCTGAAGCTGGAAGCCATCCCACCCAAAGACGATTTCAGCCATGTTGGCTCACCTCCCGCTGTAGAAATACCATTCCTTTCTGAGACCACAAATGATAATCATTCAGAAGGAAAGGAAGACATTGAACTGGTATTAAATTACACTCTCCTTTTTTCCCTGGAAGTAAACTGCTTTTGTAAGGATTCTAAAGTGAGAGTTGGTTAGCCTTTTTCAAAATATCAAGTACGGTAGGAGGAATAGGGAGGAGGGTAAATCAACTTCTGTTGTATTGCTACAGAGCCAAACTGTCTTGTTTTAATTTTAAATCACATAGGATTCAGAGTGAGAATCAAGGAGGGGTGAAATTCCAGCATGCCTCACTGCTTTGGCCAAGTTTCCAGTCCAATTGTTTATAGCCTTAAAATGTTCTGCATCAGCTTGTTCTGTTACAAGTAACTGAGATAATGTGGGAGGAATTGGCAAAGAGGGATGGGGGAATGTGTGTCCTAGAAATGAGGAAACAATACTGATCAAGTATTTCATTTGTGTTTCACTAGCCAGTCATTTACTCATCTCAGACTATTCTAACCCTGTTTTCACTTGAAACTGATACAGAACCAAATCACCAGCAGTCTTAAGGATGAAGACCTCCCAAGTACCCTGAGTGATGTTCATGTTGTGCCTGTGCTGGTGAGAGAGAAAAAATATGAAAAGGTAAGACTGCGGGAGCTTCTTTGTGTCTTTGATCCCTGAGAACATGGCTGGGCCTACTTAGTATACTCTGAATAATAATAATAATAATAATAATAATAATAATAATACCTTGCTCATCTGGCTGGGTTTTCCCAGCCAATCCATTTGTATCCAGTTCTGCAAGGTATGGTAGAAAATCCCAAAGAGGCAACTCAAATGGAACTTTTCAGGCATTATATTTGGTCATATTGATTGCAATTAGGATCTTATCCCTGCAAACCCACAGTCCTTAATATTTCTCTCCTGAAGCTGGAAGCCATGTCACCCAAAGACCATTTCAGCCATGTTGGTGTTGGTGCTTCTGGGTGGGAGACGGCCTTCTTCCGGCACTGGTCCAAAACACATAGCACAGCATTCACTCCTCCAGACGTTCAAGCAAGCAGCAGAGCTTAGAAGAAGCTGAGACTGAGGATATGTGGCATCTGGGTTTAGTGATTTATTTACAGGATCAAAATAAAGAACAGAGCCATTATGGCATGTCTCTTCTCCTCTGAGAGAGGACAACAAAAGAACAAAGAAGACGGAAGCGGCGTACAGTTCCTTCTGTTTGCACGCTTCCAAAGAATAGAATGTCAACACACAGAGCATGTGATCTAGTAGTCACACACTGCAGCATGAGAGAGAATGAAACTCCTGACAGTTGGCTCACCTCCTGCTGTAGAAATACTATTCCTACCTGAGACCACAAATGATTATCATTCAGAGGGAAAGGAAGACATTGAACTGGTATTAAATTACACTCTCCTTCTTTCCCTGGAAGTAAACTGCTTTTGTAAGGATTCTAAAGTCAGAGTTGGTTAGCCTTTTTCAAAATATCAAGTATGATAGGAGGAATAGGGAGGAGGGTAAATGAGGGTTCTTCTGCAACCTTCTAAAAGAGTTAAGAATTTCATCTTAAAGTTAACTTATGGCCAGTTTCTACTGATCTGTGGCTTACTGGGAAGCACATATTGTTCCACTTTAATTTACATGATGGAGAATCCTGTATCTGGCAGGAGGAAAACCACTTGCTGAGCTGAGAGGATTACCTGTTGTAAAATATTGACCAGGCGAATCCTTTTCTCACCCCAGTGTTTATCAACTCCTGTTATATTGCTACAGAGCCAAACTGTCTTGTTTTAATTTTAAGTCACATAGGAATCAGAGTGAGAATCAAGGAGGGGTGAAATTCCATCATACCTCACTGCTTTGGCTAATTTTCCAGTTCAATATTTATAGCCTAAAAAATGGTCTGCATCAGATTGTTATGTTACAAGTAATAGAGATAATGTGGGAAGAATTGGCAAGAGAGATGGGAGAGGGTATGTCCTAGAAATGAGGAAACAAAACTTCATTTGTGTATCACTAGCCAGTCATTTACTCATCTCAGACTATTCTAACCCTGTTTTCACTTGAAACTGATGCAGACCCAAATCACCAGCAGTCTTAAGGATGAAGACCTCTATCAGTCCTCTGCTGTGCTAGCTACTAGCTCCTCCAATCTCCCAAGTACCCTGAGTGATGTTCGTGTTGTGCCTGTGCTGGTGAGAGAGAAAAAATATGAAAAGGTAAGACTGAGAGGGATTTCCGGTTTGGTGTCATGGAGGAGGCTGGAATTCCATCGCAGCCGTTCGCACGGGTAATTGGAGGCTGAGATTGGAGTAATCAGCCTCCCAACCACCCCAGGGTCAGGGGTGGCAGTCTCATCCTCATTTGCCCAACACCTGGCCCCAAATCCGGAAGGAATGAGGGAGCAGGGGCCGCTGGATGGAAAGCACCGTGCGTTTCTTGGCAACTCTCCAAAGTCGTCTCCGTGAGCAACAAACTTCAATTTCTTAAGATGAAAAATCGGATTTAAGTCATGGACATGCTCTGAGTGAGGGGGGAGAAATTACTCTGCTAATTAATTCAGCCACTGAGGTGCTAAAGTGGAAGAAGGATTATCATCTGCATGGAGCTGGTGTGTCGGAACGGAAGGGGTGGTGGTGAGCATTCTTTGTTTCACTTCGATACTTCGTTTTGCTATGTTACCTGGCAAAATCTTCTCTGGAAGGACTGACTACCGGATTATTTATGCAAGCAAGCAAGACTGGAGAATATTGCATTTACTGATGTAATATGGTTCTAGCAATTATTAACTGTGTGGAAATGGCTTTGCAAGTGAAAAATCAAGGCTGTTGGCATTAATTGCTTGGACGAGAAAAGGTGGAGAAACTTTTGACATATGCCTGGTACAACTGGCAGAAAGTCAGATCTCCTTCATATTGGAATGTCACAGGCAACTATAAAAATCAGAAAGTGAAAGTGGAATGCCATAGCTGGATTGGAAGCACAAAGAAAGAAAAAGAAAGAAAGAAAGAAAGAAAGAAAGAAAGAAAGAAAGAAAGAAAGACAGAAAGACATAAGAACCCACACAGAAACACACTGTTTTGATTTATCTCGCTTGCCGGATGAACTCAGAGGCTGTTGAAAACAATGAAGGATTAACATCAGAATGACTTATGGGAACTATTGGAAATGACTACAAAAAGCAGCAGAAATTGTTGAATGGTTTCTTTAAATATTAAGGTTCATTATTGTTTCACAAGATGTGTATCACTTTAAAGGCCAGAGCAAATAACATGACCTAGTTTTACAGCTGTGAAGCAGTATAGCAGGTGCTGTTAAGTTGTGGTAATCAAGCAGTGTCAGTTGGGTATAATATATAAAGAGCAGCATGTAACTCTCTCAGTACCCTGTTGAATGGGTCATACCTTCTGCAGCACAACTAATCTGCAAAATAACCAATAGAAATATGAGATGATTAGAACCCCCCCGACCTCAGAGCATTGGAAGTCCGCCCAAAAATTTATAATTTGGTATAACATTTGGATTGTTTGATTATTGGATAATTTGTATAATTTGGAATGTTTAATGTGGTGTGATTGGATTGTTAAAATGGAAAATTTAATAAATATCATTTACAGAAAAGAAAAAGAAAAGGTAAGACTGTGGGAACTTCTTTGTGTCTTTGATCCCTGAGAACATAGCTGGGCTACTTAGTAAATTCTGAATAATAATAATAAATAATTTTATTACTTATACCCCGCCTATCTGGCTGGGTTTCCCTAGCCAATCCATTTGTAACCAGTTCTGCAAGGTGGGATAGAAAATCCCAAAGGGGCAACTCAAATGGAACTTCTAATTTGGCTTCTAGTGCTTAATTAACAAGGGCTGCTTCCACACTATGCATTTTACTGGGCACAAAATATCGCAACAAACATAATGAACAAAATGTTCCCCTTTCATATTTTCATTTTTTAGCTTGTCCTCTTCTGCCTGCTGCCATCTCAGAACCTTCAGAGTCATTTCCTTCCTATTTCCACGTGACCCTTCTCTCAGCTGTAGTGGTTTTTATTCTCTCCCTCCCACCCCCACCCCCCACTGGGCATAAGGAAGATGTCTCTTCTTTCACTAGGCCCTGCCTTCCCCAAGCATGGCAACAATTCAGAAGCTCCTTGGTTTGGTTGCAGTACACTGCTTCCTGTGGGGTAGAAATGGTGGTAACAATAAGGGGCAGGATCTTACAAGTGGGATGTTCTTTTATTACCTAGAAGAATATTGCTTATCCTTATATTTCATTGCTGTCCTTGTCCTCCAATCTGGCATCGTTAATCTTCCTACCCTTATTCCTGGGAAACTGCTTCTTTCCAGGCTGAAAATGTATGGGCACCTGAAGACCGTCAGGCACCACCCTGCAACGTGAATGAAGCTGGAAAGTGTCACAGAGTCTCTGAACACGACAGTGACTTGGTAAGTTGAAAAATGATGAAAATTGTTTTTATGGAGGAGGGTGTAGGGGGAGAAAGAATAGAATCAAGAAGGCAGGCAAGGGGTGGAAGGAAAATAGCTGGCAAGAGAGGAGCAAGAAAAGCAACTCTCTATGTAACCTCTGGCTTTCCAGAAGTTGTTAGACTAAAACTCCCATCATCCTTTATCATTAGCCACACTGGCTGGGGCTGATGGGAACTGTAGTCCAGCAACCTCTGGAGAGCCCAAGGTTCCCTCCTATTGCTCTAAAGGACATGAAGGGGAGTATTAAAAAGAAAATGGGAAAAGAGGGACACTCTCACTAGTCTTCTGGTCACAAATAAAAACGTGGCTTTCAGGGCATCCTAAATGCATGACTGTGGGTTTAATCATTGTAAGGATTCTGGGATAATCAAACTAAGAGCACTAATGATCGGGCTCTACAAGGAAAAGATGGGAGACTCAAAACCGAGACAAGGAAAGGGTCCTCAGAAGAGAGCTAGAGAGGGATAGAGAAAAAGGAGACAGCTTGTAGCACCAGGCAGCAGTGAGTCCATGAGTCCAAAGTCCTAGCCCAGATCAGGGAAGCTGTGTCTGCTTAGCATTTGGGTTCTCCTGAGTTCTCACTGAAAGCAGTAAGATATTTAGGAAGAGGGGAGACTTGTTTTATATTAACTTATATAAACTTCTTAGAGATTTTTGGCAATTAAATAAATATTGTCAAATGAACAAAATTGCTTTTGTACCTTATTTGATCACCCTGCTCTTTTGCCAGGTGCTCTCACAGTCCCCACCTCACAGCCTCATTTCCTGTGATCAAAAAAGTGATACAGAAAGATGGCTGGAATACTGTTCTAGTTCACCAAAGAACCAACACAGCAGTGATTTGAGGCATTCTAGCGCAAATAGGACCTCAAGACAGTTGCGTATTCAGCGTTCAAGATCCCCGCACAGACGAGAGCGATCCCATGGAAGCAGCGACCGGTCCCCTCATTCACAAAAGGGCCAACACAGCAGTGATTCACAGCATTCTAGAGCAAGCCATGCCTCAAGGGAACTGCATATTCGCCGTTCAAGATCTCCTCACAGACGAGAACGATCCCATGGAAGCAGCAACTTGTCCCCTTGCAGGCAAGAACATAACCTGAGATTCCCTCAAAGCTAGAGGGCAGGGCCAGCACATCCGTAAGGTGGAATGAGGCTGCTACCTCAGGCGGCAGAAACATCAGTGCTTGTGGGTACCCCTCTGCCAGCGGCAGCAGCATCAGTGCTGATTTTGGCCAAGATCTCATGCAATTTCAGGCGAAATCTCACTCAAAATCAGTGCTGGTGACAGTGCTTCTTCTCTGCCAGCAGTGGAGGTAGCAGGGCAGACAGCACAAGTGACGGCAGGGTGGCTGGGCTCAGCAGAGTGGCACTTCCCATTTTGCCTCAAGCAGCAAAATGGGATGAGCCGGCCCTGCAAGAAGACTACAGTTCTTGGAACTCAGTGCGGGAACACCAGGGTAGCGGGCTTCTGTTTTAGAAACTGGGTAGTTTTGAATCATATAAAATGATATTGATGCCAGGCATAGAGAAGAAAGGAGTCTGAGAGAACTAGGATAATTTGGAGCCTTCTTGGTAGTGCTTATGCATAGAAAGAAATGAGCCATGGGAAATGGGTAGTTCTGTTGCAAAATAGGATAGATTGAAAGGATTCCGAATTGAATGGGTTTCAGGCTGAACTCAATGGCTACATTTGTACTGCAAACTGAAATGAAACTGGCTTAGCTATCTGGCTTCCCTTGGTGAATCATGGGGACTGTAGTTTTGTGCAAATTAGTCTTAGCCACCCACCCTACCAGTTGGCCTGTTCCCAGAGTTTTGGGATGCAGGGAAGCAGCAACAGTCAGGCTCTTGATGTGGTGTTCATAATGCAGGCAGGCGCAGCTTTTCAAGTGAGTCATGTGCTTCTTTTCACAGGAGAGAGCATTCCAGCTTCTGTCACTGTGGATATTGCTACAATCCACACCGAAAGAATTTATATGAGAGAGATTCCCCTCCCTCTTACTTGGTTCAGAAAAGAAGTCATCGCTATTCCCCAGAAGGTTTGTTTTTATTGGGCAGTTCAGAGTGGGAATCTTCATGTTCCAGCTGAAGGGACAAAGATATTAGTGTTTACAGTATTGTCTCCTTGGCATGAAAGGGTCCTCTCCAAGCTCTGTAGCCTTTTGGATCAACGTTTGATGTGCTCCCATTGTGTCAGTTGCATTTTGCCACTGGCAAGCAACCTTTTGTGACTGTATGGAGATGTCTAGGAGCTATGGGTGCGCCTAGGATCTGCACCCCTGCCCGGCTCCAGTCTGCTGCTCTACCAGACACAGCGGGAGCAAAAGATGCACGCCTTTTGCTGCTGCTCTAGCCCACAAAACACCTGATTTGCCCAGCAGAGCAGTAGCAAAAGACATGTCTTCATGAAAACAGGAATCACAGTGAAAGAAAGCAGTATTTCAAATGCAGTTGCAGAGATGACTGGTTATTCTCTCGGAGACTTCAGGAATGTGTAAAAGGCCCCTTGTCGGATAACTGTCAGTGTGTGAAAGAGCAGGTTTCCCAGCATATCAAGTCTATCTGACTGTCACATAACTTAGGGGCTTTGTTATCCAAGCGTTTGGTGCAATCACTTTGTCTGAATCAGTTTGGACCCCGGTGTACTGAAAAAAAGGGAGGATAGAAGGGATTGAAGGGATTGAAACACAACTTGGTTCGTAAGCAGCGACAGTTCTCTTTCAGCTTAAAGATCAGAGACACTCATTCCTGGTACTGGAATGTGAGCCAGAGAGATTTTGGTGCCAAGGAAGGAACTACATAAGATCCTCCTCCCAGCAAATGGTGCCTCTGTAAACTTTATGGTCTGGGTCTTGTCAGTTTCCTCAATTAAGATGATACAACAAAGCAAAAGGTTGTCTTTTGGCAGTGAGGGATTGATGTTACAAAGTATCCTGGCTTGGCTGTTCGTAAGTGCAAATGTGGTTCTTTAATTGGGGTGCATATGGGTGAGATACCGAAAAAGTTGCAGTGTTGACAGGGGAAGAAAATGATATATGTGAGGAAGGGGAAAGAGTTTCTTTCTTTCTTGAGGCCCTTTGTTTTTTGCTCTTTCCCTGAACTGAGTATTTCATAGATTGTCTTCACATGTTGTTTTCACAGTTATAATTACATACATTTCCTCATTTCCTTTTTTTCTATTAACATGCTTTCTTAGTGTTCAGTTCTTTTTATATTACATTTTATAATTGTTGTTTTTCTGAGTAAATTCTTATTTCCCCCATTTGGCATTATATATATTTTTTGTCGATCTTCAATTTATATCTTTTTCATAAACTATTTCTTTCAAATTATTCAACGTTTACAGCAGGATTTCCCTTAAGTTTTATCCATCAGCTCCATGTTTGCTTGGTAGCTATGAATACATTTTTAAATATTCTTTAGCCTAGTTCTTTTTAGACTTCTTGTTGAATTAATTTTAATCTATAATAGGAGGAATATAGCAGCTTAACAGAGGATATTTTGAAGCAATGTTAATAGAACTCTATATAACCTTATTCTCTTGCCATTTTATGCACTTCCTATATAATTATTCCATGGATATAACTCTCTTTTCAATATTCCTACACATTTTATTGTTGATCTTAGAGTTTCAACATTTGTATGCTGCAATACCAGTAAAGCTCACAAGTCCATTTTATACATAATCTGGCACTTGGGTCCATTTCCAGTTGCACGTCTTAGGTCACTAGAGCCAAAAAAAGAATTTGGTCTTTAATCACCATTAGCATTCTTTTATCCCCAGAGTTAGGAAGCCCCACCCACAAATCAAAATGCTGTCTAACATCTCTGTTTTGCAGCAAGAAGCGAATTGTATGAAGCACCACATTCCTACAACCGTGAGAGCCCCAGAGAGGTAAGAGAAGATGCCTATATCTTACTGGCTTAAGTTGGCATATGCTTGATAATTGCTGGCATTCATCTGTCTCAAAAGACAATGGAGTGCACCTCTGGAGATGAGGTCAAACCATTGGAGAATCACAGCACCTGCAGTGGCTGCAGAGACTGGCAACTCATAACTGCTGCCTCTCACGTTGTTTTTCCTGCGTTAGTAGCACCAAAGTGACCTCTTTAGGATGCAAGCCTGGGCAATGTGTATGGAGATCCTGGGCTGCCCAGGCAACAAGACACCCACCCCACCCCCTTGACCTTGCTGATGTGGTCCAAAAGAAAGCAGAGCACTACATATGGCACCAGTTTGGCTGCAGGAGTTGCCAGAAGGAAGTGTAGGAGGCACCATCCAGCCATTTTAGGGACTCCACTCTGGATTTGTGTAGAGTTTACTCCTTAGCCTTTTCTTCTCCACAAGGCAGCATGTTATGCTTCATTAAGCTATGAATAGATCTCTGACAATATCAGTGGAGGAGTTTGAAAGAGAGCTGAAATGAGATTCCTGTTCTCCCTGTCTCTCGAAATGAGCCCTTGAGCATGTACAGTTCATGTGCCACTACAGTGGTACCTTGGTTATCGGACATCTCTGATGCCGAACGTTTCGGTTTTCGAACGCCAAAAACCCAGAAGTAAATGCTTCTGTTTTCGAATGCACCTTGGAAGTTGGAACGGCTTCTGCTGCATGTATCTTGTTGTTTTCCACAATTGTCTCTATTGAATTGGCAGATCGCCTTTTGTGCCTCAGTTTTCGAACCTTTCGGAATTCGAACGGTCTTCCAGAACAGATTACGTTTGAAAACCGAGGTACCACTGTATAATGATTCCTCCACTTAAATGCCAAGATAACCTCTGTCTGGGATAGGGAACCTTTGGTCATGCAGATCTTGTTAGACTACAGTTCTCATCATTCCACTCCATTGGCTATGCTGGCTAGGACTGATGCGAGTTGGCATTCAGCAACAAATAGAAGGCCACAGGTTTCCTGTTCCTTATCTAAGCAAACACTGCTTTTGGTCTGACATGGTGCACTAATTTTACAAAGGTGGGCATTTATCCAACAAATCTCTGGTGGTGGCTTATTTCAGACTCCCTTTTATTTATTTATTTATTTCTTCCTCCTGGCCTGTAAAATGAAATCCAATTCACAGAAGTTAAAGAAAAAAATATCATCCTCTCGGAAAACTGAAAAGAAGAAGAAGGCAACAGCAAATTCAGAGACAGCAAGAAAATCTACCAAGGTAGCTGAAGAAATGTATGGGTGTCTTAATATGATGATGTATGTGATCTCGTGTCCTGCTTCTAGCCTTCCCTTAGGCAGTTGGTCGACGAGCACAGGAAACGGTATACTGGACTAGATGAGCTTTCTGCCTGATCCAGCAGGGTTTTTGTGTACATAACCCAAGTCAAGCCAGTGAAATGAGTATAAAACCTGCATGGTCCCAATGATAGCATGAACTCTCAGTAATAGAGGTTCTCCAGTACAGAGCTGTCTTCTTAGTGGAAGGTGGTGGTAGTGGTGGTTGTCATCATCATCATCATCATACCTTGGCATGTGTCTTTCCAGCATTTTCTTTAGCTGAACAAATGTGCTTCCCTTATACCTCTTACCCTTGTGGTACCATGTAAATGCAGGCGAGTTGAGGTGGCAGTGATTGCCTATTAATAAGTGGAGTTTTCCAAGCGGTATCAGTTCATTAGATCATACCTTTTCTAACATAAGGCACTTCAGAATGCTCCAACTGGTTTAGCAGCATGAAGAGATCTACCCCTCAGTTTTGGAAACTAGTCATGAGACTAGTGGGTATACTCTGTTGACAGGATAGTCAACATCCTTGGGAGTTCACGGTGGGATTTTTAGTCCACAGAGTAAACGGTAAGAACAAATGCATTGGTGTCCTTAGGTGTCTTGGAGTTATTTCACTCTGATGCTCAGATTAGTACCTACCCTTCCTCTACAGAGCTCAGGATGACATACATGGATGGGGATTATACCATTACCTTTGAAATAACCCTTTCACATAGGCTGGAGAGTGGCTGCTCTTAGTAAGTTTAATTATGTGAGTGGAGATTTTAACTGATCTCCCAGCCATTCTGGCCCTCCATCCATTTGCTCATCTTTTGTTTTCATCGGTACCAGCTCTGCTGGAAAGCTAGGTCTATGTCACACCCTTTCCTCAAAGAATTCAAGGTGGGGTATATGGCAAAGGTTTTGTTTTTTGATATCCTGCCAAGGTTGGTGCAATCCTTTGCATCCTCCTTGGGCTGTTGGCAAATGAATCCAGTTGTAGCAACCAGTATGCACTACAGAGTTTCCTGCTTGGGTAACAGTGTTAATTTTTGGCATGAACAAAGCCTTGCTTTGTTAGTGAGCAGTTCCAATTAGGTCCTTTTCTTTTCGGTTTCTACAGACTAAGAAGAAAACCAAAGGGGACCAAGCTGGTGGTGCACCAATCTCATCAGAGACTGCACAAAAGTTACAGCCGGTGGAAACAGAATTGCCTGACCCGGTAGGAAGGAGGATTCAATCTTGCAATGGCTGGTCTTCGGCCTGGACTAAGCAAGAGTCTTTCCCCTTAGCCCTCTCTTCACCGATTTCCACATGTTGGTATTTGTAACTGATGCATTTATTCTGCTGGCTGTACAAGTCATTTGCTGCAGAACAGGGACTGGGAACAGTTTTCAGCTTGGGGGCCTGGTGATTCCTTCTGCATAACCTTTGGAGAGTCACAAGCCAAGGTTGAAGCAGCAGAGGCCAGAGTGGGTGGAGCAACAAATGTGTTCCCCCCCTCTTAGTTTCTATACACACTCAAATGCCCCTCTCTATCCTCCATCCAGACAAGCGAGAGGGGAGTAATCAGAGCTCAAGGACATGTTCGAAAAGGAGTAGGACGCATTCCACAGGCAAAAGCGCTTGGTTTTGTGGAAAGAATGTTGGAAAGTTTCCTGTGTAGTTTTTGATTAATTTTTAACTTTCTGTTTAATGTCACTGAGTAGAGGTTGCTAGCTTGTATTGTACGCAATCAAGTACTTTGTGGCACATACACAATTGAAGGCCAGACATCAGGAGAGGAATGTTATGTAACAAGTACAAAGAGAACTGATGTGTGCATGTGCCTTGCTTTATTTTGCCAGTTATGGAAATGTATAAAAGCTGTAAAAACCCTTTGCTCAGTGACGTTCCCTTCAGACTTGCTCTGGGGCTGCTGTCCTGCAGCAATAAATAAAGCGGATACCTATTGAGTGCCTTGCTTGATACCCTGCACCTTGTCTATTATTTAAACTGATTCCTACCTGGGGACAAACTGGGGAGTGGCCTCCCTTAACTATGGGGGTGCAGAGCAGTGAGGAAGTGTGGCCTGGAAAGGGTTCTGACCACCAGATAGACAGGCCTAGAGGACTACATTCAGCCCCCAGGCCTGAGGTCCCTGTCCCTCCCACTGTAAAGGCCAAGATGCAAAAGATAATGGAATCATTTCCACATAGAAGTATCTGGCTTAATGAAACATCATTGTGCGATACCTAGATCTTAGTTGTGACACCTGAAAGCAGCCCCCCCCCCCACACCTGGGTTTCACTCTAGGTCTATTGTCAGCAGCCTCACCAGAAAAATACTTAATTTCATTCTGTTGTGAACCAGTGATCTTGTCTTCCTTGTGCAAGAGCAAAAACTATCTTTGACACACCCCTAGTTTCGTTTTAGGCCATGTTAACACCTTATCCCATTGGGAAAATCTCTATAGATCCAGGCAGCAACCTGCAGTGAGGATGCAGACCCCACTCATTCCCTGTGTGCTGGAGAGAAAGATGGCTTTTCATCATCCTCAAGGACTTCTGAGGACCGTTCTGCAGCTGTACTAGCAAGAAAGGAAGAGATAGAGCAGGTAACTGAGCCTCTTCGGCATGTCAGTATGAACTGGGAGATCTGAAGCACGATTATTGTGAAGGTCACATGCTATTTTCGCTCCTGTATCAGACACAAAAGGCTTGTGCGAGGCCAAGCATAAAGGGGCCTGTCGCAGACTAAGAGGAGTTGTAGTCCAAAACATCTGGAGGGAACCAGGTTGACAAAGGCTGTTTTAGGGGAGTAGTCCTATCGTCCAGCCATATTTGCTGGAGGATCCCAGTGGGGCGCCTATAAACAAACATGGTCCCAAGACTCAAAAAAGGTTCACACCTCTGACGGCAAGTTTGCGAAGTGTATACATACTGCTTTGCGACATCTCAAATTGTCTTGACTGACATTTAAAATTAAACAAAGCAGCAAATACACACTTTGCAAGCACATGTCTTGGTCCTCATACACAGGGCAACACCATAGGAAGCTGCTTTATACTTGGTCAGATCATTAGCCCATTTATCTCAGTGTTATCTACACCGTCAGCAGCTTTCCAGAGTTTCAGGCAGGGCATTCCCAGCCCTACCAGGAGACGCTAGGGATTGAACCCAGGATATTCTGCAGGCAAAGCAGATGTTGTACCACTGAGCTACAGCCTATCTCCCCACTACAGCATTAAATAAATAATTCCTTAGAAATATTATTTTCTTACAATCTGGGTTTTTTGTGTGCTAGGACTCTGGACTGAATGTGACCAGCCCAGTAGATAAGTGAGGTAGAACTGTGTAGAGTGGCAGTCTTCAGATCGCTGGCGCTTTTGCCTGACAGACACTTTGCCCTTTCCTGCAGGCCTATCAGCGAGTCCTCCTCAACTTTGCAGTGGTGACTGCCATGCTGTTGGAAACAAAGCCATGCATGGAGGAGGCGATGGAAGCAGCCTTGCGGGCCAACTTGAGAAGGATCGGGAACTACTATGAATGCATGCTGAAGGACTTCATTGACAGCTATGACTTGGCCAATGCCATCTAATAGGATGATCTGACTAGTCTTAAGGCATGTTGCACAACAGAGTGAATGGGATGGGAAGCTGCATGATTTGGTAGCTGAGGCACCGAGGTTAGCTTCCTCTTGGTGGAAGATGAGAAACTCCGAGGGTTTGACTGCAGCAGCAAGGGTAAGGCTTGAAAGTATTGTGCAGATGCTTAAGGGTATGGGAGAAAAAGAACACCACCTCATAAGGACATTTTTTCAGAAGTAGATTGTTTTGAGAAGTGTTGACTCACCCCAGGGACTTCTGAAGGTGTCAGAAATTCATTGCAGGAGTAAGTTGAATGGGAGTGGTAACCTGGTTTCGGCATACTACCCTGTTAGGGTTAGCTATTGGAAAGGTTTGCCTTTTAATCTTGCATCAAGATTTCCAAGTAGGATGGCTAATTTTGCATTTTTTAGATCTCTCTAACCACGGCTCTCCTGCTATTATAGGCAGAGAGAAAAATGGAGGATTCCTGCCAGTGCAGAAGCTTTAGTAGCTCCCCACCCACAAAACTCTTGTGAAATGCTTTTTATATTTGTTTCCCGAGAACTTAAAAACATCTTTTTAAATAAAAATGACTGGTGGAGACAACACATCTCTTGGAGCTGCCTTTATTTGCTGAGTGTGGCTTCCCTGAACTATCACTGTTCAGACAACTATAGATAGAACTGTATAACTTTTTTTTAGCATCCTGCTTACAGTTGCCAAGTCAAGCATTCAATGATTAAGGCAGGGTTAACCTATTTATTCTTTACACTGCACCTTTTGAAAACACAGAAATTGGAAGGATGAGCTGGTAGGGAGCCAGAAGGATCTTGGAACTTGTGCAAAAGGTGTGCAGGTGGTGAACAAAGGGGTACAGGCTTGTTTCACACGCTCTACACTACAGCATGTGCTGGCCAGTGAGCTTCTTTAAGTATTCATGCTGTAGTAGAGAGTTTAGAAGCCGAGAGTGTCCTGCCCACAAGGTGCTGCTGAATTATACTAATCTTTACATGTTCTTTCCCTGTGTAACTAGGGAAAAAGGGGAAGGGGGAGCTGCAGGCCTTTGAGGAAGAAAATGCCAGTTCTAAAGCTTCTGAAAATGCACAATGTAACTAAATTGGCAATGCAAACCTCTGTATATGTGAAAGTCTTGCTTCTCACTCAAGTCTGCTTATTCACAGTTCTTCCTCAGCTTTGCACTTGTAGGGAGATGATTTTTCACTTTTCAGCATGCACACCCATCAACCGCATTGCTACATAAGATGTCTGCTTGTGACACTATTTCCACCCCCCCCCCCGCAAACACTTTTCGGGTATCCAAGAACTACGTTCCTTTTCTCTTCTCCCTCCTCCCCACCAGCCCAAACTAACATATACTGCAATGTTTGTTGCTCGAACGTGCTCTGGCTGCCCACCCTATGCCTTTGCCAAGTGTCTCTTGCTCCATATCGGGTAGAACAATCCGTCTGGCCCCAGGCTTTGGGATGGGCTTTCCGAAAAAGAAGCCATCTGGCTCAGAGTCAGAATCTGAAGAGGACGAGCAAGTAGGGCACCAAGCATCGTCTTGTTCCACCACAGCTTCCTGCTTGCCTGTGCTGTCCTCGGGTGGCATTTGCGAGAAGTCCCTGTTCCACACTGATGCATGTGGGGCTTCGGAAGCGCTGCCCCTAAAGGGATCGTCTCCAACTTGCTGCTGAGGTGTTAGTGGGAAAGTGGACCCTAGCAGTTGGTTCTCCGTTAAACTGACAGTGCTGTGAACTACCTCTAGCCTAGAGGGGCTAGAGGTTCCCCGCTCTGCTTGAGGAGAATCAGTCAGAAGTTCCGTTTTATCAAACTGCTGGGAAGCTATTCTCTTTCGGAAAATAGTGCTTGCTTCTTCTTGGCTCCTGAACTCAGGACACAGTGATGAATCCCCAGATGTGTGAAGTGTTTCCATTGCTGGTAATAAGAAGAACAAGCATATATTAGAGAACAGGTCTTCAACTGGTGGGTCATGCCTTAATCCAAGGTGGGTTGCAACAGGAGCAGCCGCATCGCCATGCAAATATATGGTAAAGTATTAAGAAATGGATCCCCAAATACAGGTTTGCTTTAATAGTGGGCCTTGGGTCTGAAAAGACAGAAGTCACCTGTATGACGACCCTAAACTCCCAAGTCTGACTGCTGAATAAAGTCTATAAGGCAAGGGCGGGGGAGGCTGTGTGGCTTCTCCTCCAGCTGTTGGTCTTACCCAGCATGACAAACTAGTTGGGGATGAAGGAAGGTGCAGTCCAGCAACATCTAGAGAAGGGCAGTCCAACTTTATATACCAAGAGTACTTTGACATGGGACCTGCAGGCTGCACACTGCTTTGTCACCAAAGGGGGAGTGGGAGCAAGGCCAAACTTTTACACACAACTGCTGGCTAAGCAAGGTGCCGGGCTTTGGGAAAGGGATGCAAGGACCCTGTCAGAACCCTCATGCCTCCTTCCCAAAGCCCAGCATCTTGCTTACCCAGCTTTGGGAAGCTAGTGTGAGGGCTGGCAGGGTGTGTGTGTCAATATTGCTGAGGACTATAGAGAGCAACAGGCTCCCCTTCTCCATTGTAGATAATCTTATCAGGACAGATATGTAAGAAGCATAAACATCAACCTTTTCTATTATCAAGCAGAGATGCTATCTGGAATCAGAATCTGGCATCTAGTGAAGCCCAAACCTCGCCAGGGCTGAGCCCTGTGGCCTCTTTTTGAGCCTTGACAAGGGAGGAGCAAGCAAGCGTCTCTTGCCCCTTCTGTGTAACAGTGTGGATTGGGCCTCATGGCAAGCAAATGTGCTGTGGTTACGGCAGCAAGCTCAGTAAGGGCAGCTAACTAAGTCACTCAAGAGACCTTTCCCCCCACCACTATTTAAAAAAATCTGGAATCAACACTACATTAGGAGTAGAATAAGGTAGGACTGGGGAGCCTTCTATTGGTTTGGCTCAAAGGTGCCTATATCATTATCCCTGCTGCTGAAGGCTGATCACCACAGACATCTTACCATCTGAATCTGCTGTTTCCTCACAGGCATTAGGGTTGGTTCTTGCAGCTGCAGAGGAACAGCCTGGGCTGCTGTATCTAATTCTAGAGATGGGTGTTGAGTCAGGGGATGGAACAGAGATGAAAGCGGAGTCAGAGGAATCTGAGCCAGTGGAAGACAAGGCCAACTCCTTCTCTAAGCTGCAGGCCTCAGAGCAGAAGAGAAGCCCATTTTGAGTAGTGACCAGCTGGCCTTGCAGTGCTTTTTTGCAAATGCTGCAGCAGAAGCAGCAGGATTTGGCGTGCCAGTGCTGACCTTGGAGGGTGGCTTGCTCACTGTCAACACCTGCAAGAGCAGAACAAAGCACACTTGTCAGAGCTGCCCAAGGTCCCAGCTCACAAAGGACCAACGCCAGTTCTTGTTATATACAAAAGTCTTTATTAAGGTTCAGTTTCGATTTCCAAGCCGCGGCGCGCAGCTCTACGTCTCAACCCCAGACCGCTGAAGCTCCATCTGAATCTCCTCCCCCCAGACACCAGTTCAAGACCCTAGCCTTGCTCCACCTCTTCCTTTGCTCCTTTCTCCTCTGGGTCCGTCTGCCCGCTGGGGTGTTGCCCTTTCTGGACTCTTCTGATGCTGATTCCCCGGATTCTTCCCCCTGCTTCCGGCGTGCTTTAGGACCTGGCTCCCAATCCGAGCTCCCTGCTGTCCCGCGCGCCTGTACATTTGAACTTGGCGCGCGCGTCCAGCCAGCAACCTTCCTCCTGACCGTTACACTGCTCCTCTCACTGCTCCCCCCTTCGGGGGGGCTAGCTGGATCTGACTCCCCCCCCCCGTTCCCTCACTCAGCGATAGGGGCGTGGTCAGCCCTGACTCATCTTCTCTCCCCACTGGAGGGGAAGCCGGCCCTGACACATGTGACTCTTCCCCCCCACTACGCTCTGGTGGGGAAGCTGGTCCCGATCTCCAGCTGCTGCTTTGGGAGTCGCTGCTGGCCCCTTGCTTCTGGTGCGTCCCTCTGGTGCGTCCCTCCCGGGACCCCCCTTGCCCTGGCCATCGGTGCCCCCTTCTGGGAATCTTCCGAATCGCTGGAGAAGCTCATGGAATCTCTCGGTCCACTGTCATACTCTCCTACGCTGCCCTCGGATTGTTCCCCTTCGCTCTCCGCTTCCTCTCTCCCCTGTGCCTCTGCTCCTGAACCCCTGACAACACTAGTTTAACTATAGGCAATTTCAATGCAGAACTTCGTTTGCATTTATTGCTGATGTGGCCTCCTTGTGCCCCCCTCCCCGGTTAAATAGGAGATATGTCCAGGTACATTTGAGACCCCAAATGAGAAAGTAAAAGGAAAACTGGCTTTCATACTGCTAAGACAGTATGATGATGAGATCATACAGGCTGAAAATTAATTTGGCCACTTCACCCAGCCAGCCTATGGTTTATCACATTCTCCACCAGGAGCCCCTGCATGATACAAACTAAACTTTTACCATCCATCTGCTTGATCACAAAGAGAGTTAAGTTGTAGTGCCAATAGTGCTACAGAGTTAGACCGATGTTTCTTCATCATTTACCAGATTGCCTCTAGTTTGAAGAGGGTGTGCCTGGATTTTTGTAAGGCTTTTACATTTACCAGTTTTGTGAATAATATTAACTGAAAGGTTTAGAATCTGTCTGATTATTATACGATTGCTTTAAATGCTTATACCAAGGGGAAAGCTTTCTAAAACCATACTATGAATGATTAAACCAATTACTGCAAATAATATTTTAGAAGGCTTGGGATTAGTGAAATGCATGGAGAATAATAGTGCAGTGCAATACCTTACTCAGAAGATCCATCGGCTCATCTTGCATGCTACAGTAACATAAGCCATAGCTTAGTCAGTGTGCAGACTTCTGGGCCACTAGAGAGGAGATCACAGCCACTTTGCTCCTTCTCCAGTCCTACTGCTGTGAGCCAATCCATTATTTGGATCTGAACCCGGGTTCATGGTTTGTTACATTTCAGACAAACCATGAGCCATAACCAAGGTCTGTTATGATTTGCGGTTTGGCTGGCATGAGACGTGTGAAAAGCATGGAAGTCAAACCACGGCTCAGTATGCAGCAGTACTAGAGGAAGAGCAAAGCAGCTGTGATATCCTGGCTGGCAGCTTCATGCAAAGGCATGGTTTAGCTTTGTATTACATGAGCAACAGGTTATCGAGTTCACTGGAGTTCACTCAGTATAGGACTGCAGTTACAACAGAAAAGGTCCATCTGTCACTGAGCAGCCAAACACTACTGCATTCTATGCAAGACCACAGAAATGCTCAGCACCTACCAATGATCTCTCCACAGGCTTGGCAGACATCTGCGTACAGACTCTCAAAGCAAGCACAGCAGCAGGGCTGGCCACCCTTCATGACATAGCGCCGTGCCCCCAGGGGCAAGTCACACTCGAGGCAGCAAAAGTGCTCTTCATGCCAGCGCATGCCTTCTGCCTCCATGCACTCCGAGGTGAAGATCAGCTAAAGAGGCAAAGAGAATGCCAGATATCAAGCATGCAGTGTGCTGAGGGGTGCATTTTGGCTCCTAATTCTTTGAGGTACTTTTGTCATTGTAGACCAAGAAAATAAAGCTTTCTGCACCAAAGCTTTACTACATTCAGCAAAATTGGCAGCATAGTTATTGTACCTAAAAGCAAGGCTGTACGTAAAGGTAAAGATAAAGGTAAAGGGACCTCTGACCATTAGGTCCAGTCGTGGCCGACTCGGGTTGCGGTGCTCATCTCACTTTATTGGCGAAGGGAGCTGGCGTACAGCTTCCGGGTCATGTGGCCAGCATGACTCAGCCACTTCTGGCGAACCAGAGCAGCGCATGGAAACGGCGTTTACCTTCCCGCCAGAGCGGTACCTATTTACCTACTTGCACTTTGATGTGCTTTCGAACTGCTAGGTTGGCAGGAGCAGAGACCGAGCAATGGGAGCTCACCCCGTTGTGGGGATTCGAACCGCTGACCTTCTGATCGGCAAGTCCTAGGCTTTGTGGTTTAATCCACAGCGCCACCTGCGTCCCTACTCTGTCCCAAAATAAAATTCTCTGAACTGAACACATTGTGGAAACATATATTTATTCACGTATTGTTTTATTTTGATTTTCCCCTTAATGGGAACTGTGCCGTAACATTATTTCCTGGCTACAGGAATTTAAGGCTTGAAGGTTTCACCAAATCCAGCCTACGTAATTTCTAACTTATCTTCGCAAATACAGAAATTTAAACACCAACTCTCATAAAAACAGAACAGATTTTCAAACTTGGGTATTATTTTTTATGTGGAAATGCAGAATGCATAGCACTAGCCTCAAGCCTAGTATATACACACAGACCTAGTTTTGTTGCACTTCACTTTGTTGCACTTTGCAGATATTGCTTCTTACAAAGATGCAGGTGCAGCTGCAGGCAGCCTGGCCACTTCCTGCCGAAGGAAGCCCCGCACCTCTACAGCAATGGAGTTGGCTAGGGCTGGAGCTGGGTTTCCCCCCTCCTACATCTGCATCTGGGGGGGGGCAGGCTTAATAGAGTGCAGTATAGTGTAAATATAACTTTTATATGCACCGGGAAACACCCCAAAAATAGTGTGTCTCGCTTTATTACTCTATTTCCTTTATTATGGGGGTCAGGAACTGAACCCAAAATATCTCCAAGATATGCCTATATTTACTTAGCATGGAAATAAGTTTTGTGCCTTTAGCAGGTCATACCACAGTGAACCAGTGGGCCTGCTGTAAGATACTACTGTAGCACTTTTCAGATTAAATTTGGGAGGGCTCCTCCACGGTATCTGGATGCCTTCATGGGATAGTCAAAGAACACACAAGGTGGATGAAACTTCATTCCCCTGTATAACTACAAACCTCATCTCCCTGCTTACAATATAACATCATTTTAATTGATACTTCTCACTACAGAGAAAGGTAAAAGGGATGCAGGTGGCGCTGTGGCCTAAACCACTGAGCCTCTTGGGCTTGCTGATCAGAAGGTTGGCAGTTTGAATCTGCACGGCGGGGCAAGATGCCATTGCTCTGTCCCAGCTTCTGCCAACCCAGCAGTTTGAAAGCACACCAGTGCAAGTAGATAAATAGGTACCGCTGTGGCGGGAAGCTAAATGGTGTTTCTGTGCTCTGGCACTTGTCACGATGTCCCGTTGTGCCAGAAACAGTTTAACCATGCTGGCCACATGACCCGGAAAACTGTCTGGACAAGCGCCAGCTCCCTCGGCCTGAAGTGAGATGAGCGCCACAACCCCATAGTCACCCTTGACTGGACTTAACTGTCCAGGGGTCCTTTACCTTACTACAGAGAGAAAAGTTTGGTCTTTTGGAGACGGCAAATAACCACCTCATTGTGGATAGGTGGAGATTATAAATAAGGTAACTGCTGATCTCTAGAAATAAATCTTGCAATCCCTATGAAGTTTTCAATCTTTCATTGCAAGTCCTAACCAGATTGAAGGTGGTAGATTAAGATCAATAGCTTCAAGCGGAGATTAGGAATTGACACAAGACCCCAAGTGTTTTTATATGCGTATACCTACTTGATCACATGAAGCACAGCGTGGGCGGAAGAATTCTGCGTGGTGCCGGCCACAATAGATCTTCCCATCTCGCTGGAAGTAGATGAGATCTACTAGGGGCTGGTGGCAGGTGTGACAGACAAAACAGGCAGGATGCCAGTAGCTCTGGTCTCCCAGCTTAGGTGCATAAACACCTTTTCCACCTCTGATCAACCTCTTACCACACTGTAAATCAAGCAGAAAGGACCTTTTTATCTATGGTGCATCTTTATCTGCTCTTCCTGCAATACAATATTGCTGGCTACCCACAACCCACGTTGTGATCTTCATGGACATGTGATACCCTCTTATTAGCCTTTTTTGGGGGGGGGGGAAGAGGGAAATCAACTTTTTTGTTTCAACAATTTTTTTTGTGAAAAAGGATTTCATTAAATATTGTGTCTTTCTGCCTCACAACAGGCTTCCAAGGTTCCTGACATCAGTGAAAATTAATACATAATAAAAGGCTTATCCACAGTTACCTTTCTTGGCACAGTCCGCACTTTAAAGCTCTGCATCCAAGAGCCCTCCTTTGCATAATAATAATAATAATTAATAATAATAATTTTATTATTTATACCCCACTCATCTGGTTGGGTTTCCTCAGCCACTCTGGGTGGTATACAGCATTTCTGGGCAGCTTACAGCTTTGGACCTTTCCCTACTAAAACCCACCCAGCTCAACTGGAGCAAATGGCAATCCATAGAAAACGTGTGTAGCGTCAATCTTCTCTAGTTCTTATGCTTAGTCAGGGGAAAGCAAACCCAGATCTTAGACTTAGGCATCTCAGCCATGAGAACACTAGTGTCCAGTTTTAAAGAAAGGATGGCTCACCTTTTTACAAAAGCACCCGTGAGTTGTGGGGGGCACCAGGCATGTGACTCCCTGTCCCAGGGATTCCTGCCGTCGCTGTGAAGCAAATATCCGTAGCCGCTCCCTTTCCTCCTCACCAATGGATGGGCAATATCTTGCCTTAAATAAAAGCACAAGATTGTGTCAAGACCCAAAAGAGCATTCAGATTTTCTCCAGGCCGACAGCTGCTATCAAACAATCCACAATTGATTTCAGAAGAACTGGACATCAAATATGTTAAGCTGTCGGTGAACATATCAGACGACACAGCGATTCTTCAAACAGCTCTTGTTTATTCACAGGCCAGAACAGAACTGAACTGAAGGGTTCAGCCAGCCTGCTTAGATAGAGCTCCACTAGAACGCAACAGTAACCATTCTCTGTAACTATCCCCCCTGCTGGCCCAGGGTGAGAACTTCAGTACATAACAAAATAAATTCTACTTTATTTCTAATAGTAAATCCTGATACCGTAGACAACTGTCACCCAACTCTTAACACACGCAATGCTGCACATGTCTATTCAGCAAGCCCCACTGTGCTCAATGGGACTGACTTCTAACAAGTATGTTGAATATGACTGCAGGCTAACTGACTTTCCTTAGTGCCTTGGAATGTTTTTGTCCATCACATACATCTTTACACTAAGATTTTAAAAGAACAAAGGCATTGCACTATTGGGTTTAATTGAGCCAGTCTTTCAAACAGTGCAAGGAGAACTTATTTGTGTGGACATTGTCACTGCATGGTCCAGTCACTAGGTGGCAGCAGACTCTGACAGGTGGAGTCAGGATTTTCCTGTAGCTGTTCTGTCTAGCTTCCTAATTGGTGTGTCTTATAAAGCCTTCCATTAGTACAGTATTTATAGCAAACTCTGGCTTACTGGTCCTAGTATGTCATTAGAGCTACAAAACTTTTGAGGCAACAAAGAATTTGTGATAGGAATATGTATGTTACCCAAGGGGATCAGCAAGTGCAGAAACAAGTACACAGTCTCTAAATTTCTGAATGCTAAATTTTGGGAACAAATAGCAAGGGCTAAATAAGTCAATCTTCGTTTCCTGTTCTTCCTTCCCAGTAGCACCCTTTACCTGTCTTATTCCATTAGAGGAAGGAAATGAAGGTAGAAGATTTGAACTGAACCAATGTTACACTTTTACCTTCACTTATAAAGGGGCTTCTTTTGCAGTACTTCCATAGAATAAGTATGAAGCTATGTGGTTAGACTTTAATTAGAATTACAGTGTGCTTCCAAGACTATAAATAAGAGCACAAATCTGTCCCAAACCACTTTAGAGGCACTGGCTGTGTTAACATTTATTAGTGCATAAAATGAGTACCCAACTATTTGTGGTCTGGAAAAGAGTAGAGTTTTAATCAGTTTTTCCAACCAAGGCAAGATTGCCTAATGAAGACAGAATGTAAGAATGGGAATCTTACATCGCAGTCTTGCGGGGGCAGCTGCTGAAGGAGAGTTTTGATGCGGAGCTGGTTCTGGGTGGCAACAGGGACTGCATCTGATGAGTGAGAGTCAAAGTTTGGTGACACCTGCAAAAGCAAACAAGACTGAGAAGCAGAGATGGAGTTGTGTTTTCCCTATGAGTTTAGGGAACAATGCCTGCTTGCACCGCTGTCTTCCCTCACAACCCTCCCCCTGGCAGAGTTGGCTGGAGATCTGAGATGTTTTCTGTGGGAAAGGGTAAAGCCCAATGGAACTGGGTCTCCTGCTGAAGGACTAATGAAAAGGAACTGGCAGAATAAGGAGAGGAGAGCTGGCTTAGCATTCATCTGCATTAGCATGCATTTACAGCATAGAAACCTATCCCCCAAAAGGCTGTGTTTCTCAAAAGCTAACCTTTCTCTGCTGCATTTGTACTTGGGCAAGCAGCAATAGACAGCCAAATTTGCTCTGCTGTTTTTGAGTGCCCTACCCACAACTCTTCTTCTTTCCATGGAATCAGAACCCAGAAAAGGTAGGGTGCGCCACAGCACTGATGGAACAGATCTGGGGGTACTTCCAAGCTGTTGCTGCTTTGGAGTGGAGCTGAATCACATACCATCAAATTCAGATTGCACAATTAGAGTTGATTGGGAGTTTTGTGCAACCTAACCAAAAGAATGGACTTTTAGTAACAAGGGAATGAGGAAAGGTGATGAGGACAGGCAGTGGAAAGTGTGGAACAACAACTTGTTTTGACGCAATGTCATCTAACCTCCCCACAGACATATAAGAAGGAATTCACTCATTAAATAGACAACATTGTCTAATCCAGGGGTAGGCAACCTAAAGCCTGGGGGCCGGATCCGGCCCAATCACCTTCTAAATCCAGCCCGCGGAATCAGCATGTTTTTACATGAGTAGAATGTGTCCTTTTATTTAAAATGCATCTCTGGGTTATTTGTGGGGCATAGGAATTCATTCATTTCCCCCCCTTCAAAATATAGTCCGGCCCACCACATGGTCTGAGGGACGGTGGACTGGCCCATGGCTGAAAAGTGTTGCTGACCCCTGGTCTAATCTACCTGCAAACAAATCAAGATGAATGCTCAATAAAAAAAGTTGTCTGGAATTGCCCTGGGTGCTTTTGGTTTCTAACCCCAGAGGGAAGTAAAATAATAATCAACAGCAGCCTTGCTATTGTCAGCAATTAGAAGTGATGAAAATGGAGAAAAGGCAAACTTGCCATGAGATTTCCAGGAAAAACTATTGCAACATTTAGAACAGTCTTCCACATAAATATATCATCAAGTTCTGCCTTACCTCTGCTGGGGGAATTTCCGTGACAGGCCCCGAGTAATCTTCCAGGGCGCAGCCAGAATCACTGTCTGAAGATGAAGCAGGTAGTAGGTATGCCAGTGTTCCACCGCATGGAGCCTTCTCTCTCTGGGACCAAGTAGGGCTTGGTTGAGACATCAGCAGAACGGAAGCGCTGGAAAAGAAGTGCCTGTGTGAAGTGACTGGGCCCCTCTTGGATAGACTCCCCAAATGCACATAGCAAAGTCACCAATAACTGTGATCATCTCGGTCATCCATCTGTTCAATGGGAAGCATCACTGAGAACTTTAGGAGCATTAAAACTATAGCAGGATCATTTGGTGTACAGTAAGAGGCAGGGAGTTAATGCAGTACAAAAATAAGAGCACAGCCAAAATATTGCTATATCCAGAAGAACACTCTGCTGCATGGGCTCCTGGAACCAGGATCCTCCCAAGTGCTGCACAAAATTTTGGAGATTTGCTTCCATAACTAGTAAGGGGTTAGAGTTCAGGTGCTGTTGTCATTTTTGTATCACCTGTTGGACTTGGTCATGTGTGCTGTAAGAATGCTAACTGGGGGAAAATGAAGGCAAGAAGTCACACACAGATTTTCAAAATAAAAAGACCAATATGACCGAGCTGCATTTTACCACCTTAAGCAGTGTCTTGGGTTTTATCTACTTGAGTAGTGTTGAGACCCTGAGATGAATGCTAAAAAAAGATGCAGAAAACGTGTTCAGAGAAAGAGTGCAAGTCCCTACAGAGCATCTTTGGTCTTTGGGTAGCTCCAAGGAGAAAAGGCAGCTAAGAAAATACTTCACACATTTATAGGAAGTTGAGCCCTATTTCCTTAGAAAGAATGTGGTATGAGCCAGCAGTGAATTGTGACAGGACTGGGCAGAGGCAGTAGCATATTTCTTGCAGTAGTTCTGTTACATTTGTTGAGATGGCGATGGAGCAGGATGAGGTGGCTGTGACATGGGGAGGGGGACGGACGGACTCTGGAGTAGTGGTGGCCACCAGCAAAGACCCAACTGCCTATGCCTCCCTTCCTCACAAGCAACCACTGGTGTGAGCCAATAGAGAAAGAAGCTCTCTGTCTCTGATGTCATTGGTATAAGTAGCCAATCAGAAAGATGCGGATTCCATTTTCTTAATAGCTCTGAACTTCCATTACAGAACAACTAGCCAGTGTAGACCAGCTGAGATGTTGTATGAAAAGCATTTCACTAGAAAGATGTAAAGGTAAAGGTACCCCTGCCCGTACGGGCCAGTCTTGCCAGACTCTAGGGTTGTGCGCTCATCTCACTCTATAGGCCGGGAGCCAGCGCGGTCCGCAGACACTTCCGGGTCACGTGGCCAGCATGACAAGCTGCATCTGGCGAGCCAGTGCAGCACACGGAACGCCGTTTACCTTCCCGCTGGTAAGCGGTCCCTATTTATCTACTTGCACCCGGAGGTGGTTTCGAACTGCTAGGTTGGCAGGCGCTGGGACCGAACGACGGGAGCGCACCCTCCGCAGGGATTCGAACCGCCGACCATGCAATCGGCAAGTCCTAGGTGCTGAGGTTTTACCCACAGCGCCACTCGCGTCCCTTGAAAGATGTACTGTATTGGAAATAAAATCCATGATATTGGTCCATTTAGGAATTCCTTGCAGGGGTTCTAAAAGAGGGTTACCAGGTGAACTTTAACAGTTGTGTAGAAGACAGAATTCCAGCAGAGGTGGCTTGTCAGTTTCCCCCAGCTGTTACAAGGTGCAGAAACCCCTGTTATTTTTTCCATCTGCTACCTTAGTTTGAAACCCCAGACACTCTAGATGGCACTGTTACATCAAAATATAAGGGTTCTGCTTTTCTGAAAAAGGACCCTCAGAAGTGGAAAACAGAGATGCTGTATGTACTTTTGTAATCCAAGATTTTTTTTAAAAAAAGAATTATTTAAAAAGAAAAAAGGGTGTTAAAAACTGCTGAAAGTTTGGCTCAAACCTTGATAACTTTTCTTTATGATAAGTGTTAAAACCTCTCCCCTACCCCCTTGATCTAAAGCCAAATAGTTTACACAAGCAACCAATGAAGTGCAAAACTACAGCAGACCAGTAGCACTTCAGATTGTGGAAGGGAAATTGGATGGTTGAATGCTTTTCTGTTTTGGGGGTTGGGATGTGAGAGAAGGCTAAGCTGGAATTTGTCTCTCTGGCATTCCCTGCCTGCAGTCTGAAATGGTAAAGTCCAGGAACATTTGTTGCTTTTGTTAACTAGGCCTAATGCTTTGCAAAGCCTGCCATTTTAGGCAAACCTTTGGAAATCTAGCTGCGGTTTTAATTTTGCTACTTTAGGGTTTCAATACCGCCAATTTGCTGCAATTATTTTTATTTGGTCTTTAAGCCTCCTCAGGGATTTGAGAGGCGGGATAGAAATTTCAATCAACACACTTTTAATGTTCGTGTTGTGACTGGTTGCCTTCATATGCTTGGCACATGCCCAGATCACCAGCATAATCCATTACCATTGTGTGCAAAATGTTATACAGTTGCTGATATGTATGCTGGCATCTGGGTGTGTAGCAAACCTATCAACACTGTGACTGTGCTAATTCAGATGAGGCTGCCATAGAATCTTCTCAAAAAGGTTGTGTGAGTCAGAGCGAACTCTGCTGTATTTTCTCTAGTGCTGCCATAATTGCAAGCCAAGTATGTTGCTGCTGCCCATAAATTCATTTTCGGGAGACAGGCACACTTTGACTTCGGGCATTAGGATGAGCTGTAATCTATTCTTCCCCTCTGTGGCGGCGGTGGGGGGGGGGATATTTTCCCCCTCCACACCCTTACAAACCTGCAGTGTTAATCATTCCCTGAAGCTTGGGGCACTGGGGGCTTACACTAGCTTTCCTGGTTAATGGTTACACCATGGAAAGAAGTGGACTCATCTCCCAGTTCTCTTTTCCAGAACTTGCTCATTTCCTTCCTCCCGTGTATCTGTTTCCAAAACGAAAGAGAGATTGCAGTTTGATGGCTTAGTTCAACTGCTGTGATTGCTTGGATGTCTTCCCAGAGTCTAACACTCTCCAGCTAGATTTCCTGTCCCAGCTCCAAATGAAGGAGAGAGAGAAAAGAGATGATTCTGGATGGGGGCTGGGGAAGGGTTAGTTAGATGCAACAGAGTCATGATGAATGATCAGCAGCTATGCTTTTAGGAAAAGAGTGGAAGGAGGTGACAAGATCATATATACAACAACAAGGATACTGTTTCAGCATGCAGGGATGTGAAAGCTCCTTCTGTCTAACTAGCACAAAATTCCTTGTTCAGTCAGAAAGACAGACACACAGGAGTTCTGTCTGATATAAAGACAGCCTTCCATAGCCTGCGGCCCTCCAGATGAATGTTGGACTCCCAATTCTCATCAGCCCCAGCCAGCATGGCCAATGGTCAAGAAGGATGGAAACTGTAGGCAAAAACTTCTGGAGGGCTTGTTTCATGCAGAAGGTTGTTTAAACTTAGGACATTTCACTGAGCCACACACAAAGGGGTTCTAGAAAGTCTATTTTATAGTTTAACCACCCACCCAAGTGCTTTGTACTTTAATAAAAAATATTCCCTGACCTCTTTTGTTAGCTTACATAAGACTGAAAACAACTTTGCACAAATTCACCTTTACAGTCCTGTTAGTTATACCATTACTCTTGCCTTTTTCAACACTATTCACAGAAGCACACTGGGCAACTAGGCACCTGAAGGAGCAAACTGCAGCTTAGAGAATGGAAGAGCCAAGCAGCAAACTTTCAGCTTCAGCCTCAAACTGAAATCCCTTGGCCTAATAAGCAGGCTGTTAATTTTCTTGGGTCTAGCCACACATGCCTGTCGTTGGCTCAGAGCTGCCTCTTCCAATGTAATTAGTGCAGAGAGCTCGGGTTATGCTGCTGTGCACTTGGGTCAATAATTAACTCAGCAAATTAGCTAGCAAACAGGAGGGGAAACAAAAAGTTCAGATTCTGCTGGTTCCCATCACCTTACTTCCCAGAATCCAGTAGGAGCACAGATAACTTAGAAGTTTCCAGAAGGGTAGTCATGTTAGGCTGCGTATACACACATCCCCTAAACAATCCTGGAACTGTTTGCCCCACCAGAGCTACAACTGCAGCACCTTAAGCTACAGTTCCCAGGATTCTTGGGGACGGGGAATATGTTTTAGATGTATGACATTTTCATAGCCAAAGTCTGTTGTAGAAAAAACAGCAGTCTTGTGGCACCATAAAGACCAACATATCTATTACAGTAGATTTGTTTGTGAACCACAGTCTGCTCCACCAGACTGCATGAAGCAAAAGCCTAAAATATAATCCCACCAGGGCACTTTCTAAGATGGCCATATTGAATAAAGGAACTTTGAAGGTGAAATATACTCAGAGTCGCAAAGTGATTTCATGCTCTATATTCAGCTCATAGTGGTGAGGAGGAATGAATGAATGTCCCCTCAAAGTATCTGCTTTATAATACATTATTTACACAATGGGCTGCACATGATTGGCTAATTCCAGGATTCTACTGTAGGCCAATCAGGTTGTGGATTCACTTCTATCTGGAGCATGATTGGGTGGTTCCTGCTAACCAATCATACTGCTGCATTGTTCTAGGACCAATCAGACTGCTGCATTCTGAATCCTATTGTTCTAGGACCAATCAGACTGCTGCCTTTTGGAGCCTATTGTTCTAGGACCAATCAGACTGCTGCAGTTTGGATCCTATTCAACTCAGTACATAACACCCCTCCCCTCTAAGTTCCAGTCCTGCCCGGAAGGTCGCATTCATAGTCCTCAAGGTACGCCGGTGGCCTACGTGTGCGTTGCGGCCTGGGGTGTTCCCTGGTCCGGGGTTCAGGTTCTGGCTCGTGTTCCAAGGATGGGGCTGTTTGGTCTGGCGCAACCGGCTCGCTCAGTCGTGGTTCTGGTTCCGGTGTCCTTTCGGCCTCGCGGGTCCTCTCTGTATTTACTGATTCTGCCTCTCCTGCTTGCCCCTGCTGCTCTATGGGCCTCACTGCCCCACTGTTCCCTTGGGACTCCTCTGACCTGTCCTCCTCCTCCTGGTTTTCTCCCGGGAATCGTCGCCGTATCTGGTCGCAGTGGCGGCGCCAGCATTGCCCCCCATCTGTTAGCACCTCGTACGACACGGGGCCCGTGACCCTGGTGACTGTGGCAGGTACCCATGCAGGGCCTGCCCCAAAATTCTTTGCGTACACTGGGTCCTGGGCCTCGAAGGTCCGGGGGTTCCTGCCTTCCCCCACCACTACCTCATCCTGAGCTCTATCGGGGTGAAGGCGGTCCAATCTGATTGCAAGGCGCCGACCCATTAGTAGTTCAGCGGGGCTCCGGCCAGTCGTTGAGCTGGGGGTGCTGTGCTGTGCTAGAAGGAATGTGGCAAGGCGGTACTCCCAATCCCCTTGCGTCATGCGGCGAAGGGTGTCCTTGGTGGTCCGCACCATGCGTTCTGCTTGGCCATTGGTGGCAGGGTGGAATGGCGCCGAACGGATGTGGCGGATGGCGTTCTGCACTGTGAAGGTTTGAAATTCTCCTGATGTAAATGCAGTCCCGTTGTCTGAGACGAGAGTGTCAGGGAGCCCGTGGGTTGCAAACAGCCTGCGTAGTACCCGGATGGCTGCGGACGTAGAAGTGGACGGTACCAGTGCGACTTCCAGCCATTTGGTGTAGGAGTCCACCACTATGAAGAATGTTTTCCCCTGAAAGGGGCCAGCGAAGTCCACATGCAGGCGTGACCATGGTGCTCGGGCGGACTCCCAGGACTGGACTGGGGCCCTTGGGGGATCTGGGCGGGATTCCTGGCAGGCCTGGCAGTGTTTGACCCAGGCCTCTATCTCTCCGTCGATCCCCGGCCACCACACATAACTCCTGGCAAGGGCCTTCATTCTTACTACCCCTGGGTGTGTCTCGTGTAGGGCTGTGAGGACCCTTTTGCGGAGGGGCTGGGGAACAACGACCCTGCTTCCCCATAACAGGCACCCCTTGTGGGCTGACAGTTCATGTTTGCGGGTTGTGTAGCCGGCGAATTCTGGCCCGGGGCTGCGGCTGGGCCATCCCCTCCACACCCAGTCCAGGACCCGGGAGATGACCCTATCTTTCTTGGAATGGTGTGCAACTTCTTGTGCCTGAATGGGGCGGTCAGGAAGCAGCTCCAGGCTCATAACCTCTTGTGCAGGTGCTGGGTCGGGGCCTGTTTCCGGTAGTGGTAGCCTGCTGAGGGCGTCTGCATGGCCCATCGCCTTTCCAGGGCGGTGAATCAGTGCATACTGGTAGCTGGCAAGGAAAATTGACCACCTGAGGACGCGAGGAGACAGCACTTGGGGGGTCTGCTTTTCGGGGGCAAACAAGCCAAGCAACGGCTTGTGGTCAGTCACCACGGTGAAGGGCCGCCCGTACAAGAAATCATGGAATTTTTTTACTCCCTTCACGATTGCCAGACCCTCCTTGTCGATTTGCGAGTAGTTCCGCTCGGTTTCGTTGAGTGTCTGGGAAAAGTATGCTACCGGTACCTCTCTTCCATCCGGGAGTTGGTGTCCCAGGACAGCGCCGATGCCATAGGGCGAGGCGTCGCATGCTAGCACCACCGGCAGCCTCTCGTCGAAGTGTGCCAAGACCGAGTTTGAGACAAGCAAGTCCTTGACTGCCTGGAATGCGGCCTCCTGGCGCTGGCCCCACACCCAAGGGGCCCGCTTGTCCAGGAGTCTGTGTAGGGGCTCCGCTACCGCCGCCTTGTGGGGAAGGAAGGAATGGTAAAAGTTCAATAATCCCAAGAAGGCCTGAAGTTCAGTCTTGTTCTTGGGCGCCGGGGCATCACAAATGGCCCGTACCTTGTCCCCAGTCGGGTGAACCCCTTCTGCATCCACCATAAATCCCAGAAAGTCCACTTGAGGCACTCCTAGTAGACATTTTTCCCGCTTCACCTTGAGACCCGCCATCTGGAAACGGTGCAGAACAGTGCGGAGGCGGTCCTCAAACTCCTCTGGTGTGGGCCCGGCAATCAACACATCATCAAAGAAGGGGGTGACACCAGGAATCCCTTTAAGGAGAGAGTCCATTAGATTCTGGAATATGCCTGGTGCCACGCTGACCCCGAATTGCAGCCGCTTTACCCTGAACGCTCCTCTGTGCGTCACAATCGTCTGTGCCTCTGCTGTGGCCTCATCTACTGGCAGCTGTTGATATGCTTGGGCCAAGTCCAGCTTGCCAAAAATTTTCGACCCAGCCAGGGTGGCAAGGACATGGCTGACCACTGGCACTGGGTATGCATGGGCCATGAGGGCCTTGTTTATGGTACATTTGTAGTCTGCGCAGATGCGGACCGAACCATTAGGCTTGACGGGTGTGACGATTGGGGTTTCCCAGGGGGCATTAGGCACCGGCTCCAGCACTCCTTGCTCCACGAGTCGGTCCAATTCCTCGTCTATACGGGGTTTCAGGGCGAATGGGACCCGGCGGGCCTTGAGCCTGACTGGTCGTACTGCGGGGTCAAGCTGTAGAGCAATGGGGGGGCCCGTATACTGTCCCAATTTCCCATCGAAAACCCCCGGAAACTCCTTGCATATGGCGTCCACGTCCACTTGTAAGCTCATGTGGTTCACCCCGGTGATGGCTAGTCCCAGTGGTCCAAACCATGCCAACCCCAGTAAGCTAATGTAGGGGCCCTTGACCACAAGCAAGTCCAGTTGCCGCGTCCGCCCTCGGTATTGCACCCTGAAGGTCCCCACCCCCATTGTGGGGACCTTACGTTTCTGGAAGTCCCGGAGGGTGAATGGGGCCGGCCTGAGTTTGGGACCCCCAGTAGGACACAGTTTCCTTAAGGTCCTTGCCGAGATTATGGATAGAGTTGAACCCGTGTCAAGCTCCATGCGGCATGGGGCCCCCTCTATCTGTACCTCTACATAAATTTTCTCTACGTTGGGGTGGGGCAACTGGTATACCTGGAAGTCTGTGAGCTCCGTCGAGTTGCCTTGGTGCGTTGGGCCCCGGGACCTGGGGCTCTTGGATTGGTCATCTGATGCCTGGCTTCGGGTGGGCCGAGCCCGACACACCCGGGCGATGTGTCCCAATTTTCTGCACTGCCTGCACTCTGCGTTGCGGAAACGGCAGGTCCTCCTCTCGTGACTTTCTCCACAGCTTGCGCAGTTCCCTCCTTCTCGTCGAGGCAGCTGTGGTATGTGGGCTGCTTGAGTGCGCTGCTGTACTCGGTGCACCTCCTCCCTGTCGGATCCCGAGTCGTTGGTGAGGTCTTCGTGGTGGACCCTCGGTTGGGACGGCTGGCTCAGCCGTGCCTCTTGCGTCGACCTCTCAGCAGCTTCCGTTGCCAGGGCCTCCTCCAGAGCGACCTGGAACGTTAGGTTCTTCTTAGCGTAGAGGCGTCGTTGCAGCTTCTCATCCTTCAGGCCACCGACGAGGCGGTCACGAAGCATGTTCTCCAGCTCTGAGAAGTTGCAGAACCGGGCAGCTTGGCGGAGAGAGGTCACAAACCCAGTTATGGTTTCCCCAGGGGCTTGCCGCTTTGCGTAGAAGGCATTTCGACGAGCCACCACTGAGGGCTGTGGCGAAAAGTGCCCCTTCAGCTGTTCCATTATTGTTTTGTATGGAACAGTAGCGACGTCTTCAGGCGCAAGGAGAGCCCGGGCGATTTCAAATGTCTCCTCTCCGCAGACGCTGAAGAATATTGCCCTCTTCTTGGCGTCTTCTTCATCGGTGACCCCTTTGGCTTCTAGGAGGAAGGTGAAACGGGAGGCGTACGCTTCCCAGTCTCCAGATGCTGGGTTGAATGGCGAGAAGCTGCTGTCAGTTGCCATTCTGAGTTCCTTGTGTCCCGGAGCTGAAGCCTGGATACACGGTGCGAGGCAGCGGTGCGGCAGGTGGCGGTGCTGCGGTGCTGTGTGTGGCAGTCAGCTCAGCGGGATCCCACCTTCGTCGCCAGTGAAATATACTCAGAGTCGCAAAGTGATTTCATGCTCTTTATTCAGCTCATAGTGGTGAGGAGGAATGAATGAATGTCCCCTCAAAGTATCTGCTTTATATACATTATTTACACAATGGGCTGCACATGATTGGCTAATTCCAGGATTCTACTGTAGGCCAATCAGGTTGTGGATTCACTTCTATCTGGAGCATGATTGGGTGGTTCCTGCTAACCAATCATACTGCTGCATTGTTCTAGGACCAATCAGACTGCTGCATTCTGAATCCTATTGTTCTAGGACCAATCAGACTGCTGCCTTTTGGAGCCTATTGTTCTAGGACCAATCAGACTGCTGCAGTTTGGATCCTATTCAACTCAGTACATAACAGAAGGGAATGGAAACTTCAGCAGGAAACCACTGAAATACATTTTATCAGACAATTAAATTCTATCAGCTGTGGCTATAATCAAGACTGTGGGTTTATCACCACGCTGTTTTTGTTAACTAGTTTACCAATGCCAGCATCACCAATAGTGCTTTGTTGACTGATGACCCTAAGAATTTTGCTTTCAGGTAATTTCTATGTTTGTTCTTTTTGTGTTTAATTTCCCTCTGATCTCACTCTTCTACATCCCCCCTCCACTTGCTAATTTAGGATTACACTTCATTCATCTGATGAAAAAAACACAAATTACGTCATAATAAAGTTGTTAATCTTTAAAGTGCTAGCTAAGGAATAAAAGGCATGGGAGACTGCTCTTTCTCTGGATTCCAAGAAACAACCATGTTAAGGTTTGTCTAGCTGTATATCACATCTCTTTCCAAGTCCAGTACATTTTAACATGTAAAAACGAAGCCCGGCTTGATTTCACCAGGAGGGCATTATCATGCAAAGAAGGTGGTGTAATCATGCAGGTGAGAAGAACCTTGCACCACAAAATGCATATTCAACAGGCATTCAAGAGATGCAATCTTGCTCAGCAAATTGTTGAGAGATTTGAATAGAATAAAAACCTCACTTATCTCCCTACATCTGTTTTGCTTCAAAGCTTTTTCAGTTATGAATTCAGGACACTACAGCACATAACACCCATTCTCTCTGGAAGTAGATTTCTGCAGGATGGGGTCTTGGATCAAAACTAAAAGCTCCATACACCTTGACCACCCATAAAACATGAAGGCAACTGTTGACTTAGTACAATTGTCACATGACAGTCACTTGAGACAGCTTTCAGTTGGCAGCTTTTTTTACGCAGCATCTGTAATGCGTACAACAGGTTGCCAGGTGGATCACTGCCATTGTGTGAAGAGAGTCCATGTCGTGAGCAAGGGGGATCCACACTTGAAACAGCTTGCACATTGTAATCATAACATACGGGCAAGACCAGCCTTGCTACCCTGGGTCCTTACCTATAAATACCACCATGGGTCCAAAGGCAAAAATACAAATTAAAAGAACAATTTTAAACAGCTTATGCTTTCCCCCACTATAGTTTATGTTATTTGAATAGCTGGAAGGGGAAATAATGAATCTCTAATAGTCCTAGAACACCATTAGTGGATAATTCCTAGCTGGGAGGACCATCCCTATTGTAACACCCCATGACAGGATACTTAACAAAGGATGCTTTACTGGACTGGAGCTCAGCCAGCACTGGACTGGGATTCAGCGGGTCACATATATGATGAATTATTACACCTGTTTTAAGCACATCCCATCCATTCTCTCATGACAAAGTAGGTTTACTGAGCAATGGAAAAACCCAAGCTTTCCCATCTTCCACCTGGTCAGAAGTGGTAATGACATCTGCACTACCTGCTTTGCTTATGGCTGGGGTCTCCAGCAACACCATAAACTAGAAAGCTTTAGTAAGGTAAAGGAAAAGGGACCCCTGACCATTAGGTCCAGTCGTGACCGACACTGGGGTTGCTCATCTCACTTTATTGGCTGAGGGAGCCGGCATACAGCTTCCGGGTAATGTGGCCAGCATGACTAAGCCGCTTCCGGCAAACCAGAGCAGCGCACGGAAACGCCATTTACCTTCCCGCCAGAGCAGTACCTATTTATCTACTTGCACTTTGATGTGCTTTCGAACTGCTAGGTTGGCAGGAGCAGGGACCAAGGAACAGGAGCTCACCCCATCACGGGGATTCGAATCGCTGACCTTCTGATCGGCAAGTCCTAGGCTCTGTGGTTTAACCCACAGTGCCACCTGAGTCCCAATAAAGCTTTAGTAGCACTCGTTAAAAACAGGCATTCTGAAAACTGTGTGCTATGGTGATGAGAGAACGAGATGCTGTGAGAAATAAATCAGTCAAAACAAGGGGTCTCGAGAGACCCAAGTACCCACCCAAGAGGTTATCAGTTTCCTGTCTGTATTGTTTATTGCTGGGGCCTGGTCTTTTTCCAAGCAGCTTGTGCTGGGGCATGGTGATTCAGCCATGACTCTACCATCAGGTGTACCAGCTCATTCAATCACACATGATGCAGGCACATAGCAGATTAATCCAGCCTCAGAGAAGATGGCCCTATATCATTGTTCTTCGAGTCAAAAGTAATGCCTACAACAGGAACTCATACAGAAACAATGCTGAGGGTGGATAACCTTTATTCTTATACAGGCACAACCATTTTAGATGCATCCAACTGACGCGTAATTGCAGACACATGGGTTGGACCCGAAGGAAGGAAGAACGGGGGCAAAATGGGATGGGGAGGGCACTTATACAAGCTATGCCGATGCACACAGGGTACAGGAACTCCTGCACAGAATGGTTGTTGCCTGTATAATCTAAAATAAATCTTCTGCAATGTAAGGGTGAAATGTGCCTTCAATTTTAATTCAGGGGTGGCTGGGGAGAAAGTGTAACTCATCAAAAATGTTGTGAACCCACAACATGAAGCTGAAAAAATAAACAAAACTGTGTTACCATCTGGCTTAATCTGGCAACTATCCTTCTGTGAGAATTAATCCTTTCATGTGCTTCTAACTCAATGGTTTTATGTGACTAATCAATCAGACCGGCTGTTGGCTGTTGACAATTCTTTGTAATCACTCCTGGTAATTACTAAATTCCATCCTGCCTACCAGCTCAAAGGGAATGGCTTCCTTTACTAAACTTACTCCTTTTCCCACTTTACATCTCATCTTCCTTTCAAAATGAAAACCCAAAGCAGCCACCACCACCAAAAGTACATTAAAAAAAACCAAACAAACCATATGAACAGTATAAAGAGAAATTGTTACTTTATGGAAGTAATTAGCACATGTCTTCTTTCACCATGTCCTCCTACTCCACTTCCAAATTACTTCCACCCCCATCACCAAATTTAATATCCATGTATAGGATTTTCCAGGACAGCCTATGCTCAGAGGAAACAATGCTGAAGACAATGAACTTAGTAAAAATAAGTCTGATTAGAAACGTGTAGGCAAACACTAGAATAACAGGATTGGAGCAGCAAGCAGAGGCAGTGCTGCTCCAAGACACAAGACACAATTAAGAACAATCTTGGCCACCATTCAAGACACCCCAAAGTGCCACAGCACACTGGTTGTAAACCACTGTCTTAAAAAGCTATTACACACATCTATGGTGCGACTGCATTTGAAATACTGTATACATTTCTGGTTACCTCACCCAGAAAGCATCTTTATAGAGTTGGAAAGGTTCAGAAAATAGCAACCAAACTGATCAAGGAGATGGAGAAACTCTTATCAGGAAAGGTTGCCCACCATATGGAGATTTTTAGTTAAGGCCAGTATGAGGTGATATGAAACAAGTGTAGAACATTAGGCACAGCACAGAGAAAGTGGACAGAGAATTTTTTTTCTTCTCCTCTCCTAACACTGGAACTCGTGGACATCCAATGAAACTGAACATTGGACGATTCAGGTCAGAAAAGAATGTACTTCTTCACTCCCACAGGAGGCAACGATGACCACCAACTTGGGACAGCTTTGAAAGAGGTAAAGGCTTTCAAGGGCTACCAACACAATGGCTATCTTCACTGTTGAAGGCAGTATCCTTCTGACTGCGAGTGCCAGGTGTTAGAAACCACAGGAGGGAAGAGTGCTCTTCCACTCGTGTCACACTTGTGGGCTTCCCATAGACATCAGGTTGGCCACTGTGAGAAGAGAATTGCTGGGCTGGATGGTCCATTGGCCTCACCCAGCAAGCTCTTTTTACGACTTCATGAGTGGTGAACCTCTTAACTCATAGGCCAGGACCAGTCCCAAAGGCACTCCAAACCAAAACAACAGTGTGAATAACACCGCAGCACCAGGTTGAGAGGAGGGGTTTAAACCTTTTCTGCCTGGCTCATTTCTGCAATGGGAAGGAAAACTGCACCCTCTGTTCTTCAAGTGATCTATCTAAAAGATCTTCTGCAATGATATTCCCCTCTAGTGCAGCCCTGGGCCAGGCAAGGGAAGTTTCAACAATGGTGAGGAAAATAACCCACCACACCTGCATTGCCGTTATTATAGAAGTATAACATGAAAATCCATTCTGTAGATTATCCATGCAAAATGGCGATAATGTTCTTAAAAATATTTTTTTTATTGATTTTCCAATATCATTCCAATAGCAGCCTCATTATAACAACACCAATTTTATCCGATTAATACAATTATTCATGTCTTCCTTCACCATGTCCACCTACTCCACTTCCAAATTACTTCCACTCCCATCACCAGTGATAACTCAGAAGTTGAACGGAATCCATTCTGGAAGTCTGTTTGACTTTCAAAACGTTCGGAAACCAAGTTCTTGTAACCAATCAGAAGCCGTGGAAGCCCCGTCAGATGTTTAGGTTCCAAAGAACGTTTGCAAACTGGAACACTCACTTCCGGGTTTGTGACATTCAGGAGCCAAAACGTTCAACTTGCAAGGCATTCGGGATCCAAGGTACAACTGTATACAATTTAATTAAACTGCCCCCTCACATGCTAGCGCTGATGGCAAGAATGTTCTACTTTACTGTTTTGTAGCCTCCAATAATAAAGCCTAACTCTAAATAAACCTCTGATGTACATCATACTATTCCTGCCTACTAGAATACACAGGTATACCTGCCTCCCAGACCACAATGTGATTGGTCTTCTCTTGACAAGCAGCATATGCAGCATATGCAGCAAAAAATGACAATTGTCATCACATGAATCCTTGGTACCTGGGGTAGTCCTGGATTCACTGAATCAGAAGGAAGGAGGGATGGGAAAGAAGAGTAGAAACTGTGAGAAGTATCCCTGTACAAAACACACAGCAGGTGTTATTTCATATCTACTATCCCTAACAGCACAAACATCCAGAATGCATCACCAGAGGAAATTGTGCTCATGCTCACAATCTGCTGTGTTTTCCCATGACTCCCACCTAGTGCTATGAATCGAAGGCTGTGCTTCTGGCCCCCACTGTGTGGAAAGGAAAGGTTAATTTCCATCCTGACCTGCATTTGACTTTCGGAGCTGCAATGTGGCATGCAGCACCCCCCACGGCCGAAACATCATCCTGAAAACAATGTTTTCAGTTTACAGCTGTAATCAGCCTGGGTGTGGTATCAGCGTGGTCTTATCTCATGCCAAACTGTATCTCTTCAAAGAGGAACAAATTTTCCCCAAAGCAAATAGAACAGATTTGTATAAATCAGAAACAATAATGTTCTGCAATAAAAAAATAAAGAAGAGAATTGTAGCTGAGATGGGGAAGCAGAGCGAATGCCAACTGGGGAACGGCTGCAAATCTTTTCATGATGAACCACAACTGACACCACACCTAGCAGGAAGAGGCTGAGGCTGCAGGGTAGACAAACCCTAACACACCTCTGTGATTGGATAGCATAATAAGGAAACTGTGGGTAAGAAACAGCATAAGGGGGAAAACAACATGATATTCAAAATTACCATGAGACCTTAAAGTTGCAACACAAGAACAGTAATAACCTCAAAAGCACTTTCTTATCTATACAACCAGTTATCCAGGGATAACTGCTGCGGCGGCTGTTGGGGGGGACTGCCATCTTCCCCACCCAGAGACTCATGTTGTTGTTGTGGCGGCGGCAGCTGTTGGGGAGACTGCTGTCTCCCTCACTTGGAGGACTGCTGCTGCTGCTACAGAAGTGAAGAGGACTGCAGAGAGGACTGCAGAGACCAGGTCCCTAGGCAGGCAAGCAAAGTGGGAACAGTTGCTGCCCCAGCTGGGCATGGTCCAGCTGCTGGGGCAACACTATAAAGCCTGCTTAGAGACATCTAGTTTGGTTGTCCTAGGGAATTTTAACATCCATACCAACACGGCCTTACAAGGGGCCACTCAGGACTTCATGGAAAGCATGGCCTCCATGGGGCTGTCGCTGAATAAGTGTGGCCCAACTCATAGCCATGGACATGCCTTACACCTGGCGTTCACCTCTATGGACATGGGTGATCTTACACTAAGTAAAAGTGAAACAAAAGAAGTGCCATTGTCGGATCACTTCCTGATGCAACTGGACTTCTCTGTGACCCTTACCCTCTGCAGGGAGGTGGGACTGATTTGGATGGTCCACCCCCGCCACTTAATGGATCCAAATGGTTTCCAAAGAGTGGTAAGGGATGTTTATTGCATGTTGATGGCCTTTCAGCTGATTCCATGGTGGCCTGCTGGAATGCAGAGTTAACCAGGGCTATCAACTGTCTGGCTCCAAAGCATCTTCTCTGATTACATAGAGCCTGGACGCCCCGTGGCTTTCCCCAGAGCTGAGGGAGAGGAAACAATTGCTGAGATGGCTAAAGCGCTGGTGAAGGAAAACTCATCCTGAATCAGACCAAACACAGGTTAGAGCTCAACGTCAAGCCTACCAAGTGACGATAGCGACAGCGAAGAAGACCTCCTTTGCCACCTCTATTGCATCTGCAGAAGACAGCAGCAGGAGACTCTTTCAGGTGGTCCGCAATCTACTGGAACCAACTTCACCACTGGGGTCTAGTGAGGACCCCAAGGTCTCCTGCAATGATTTTGCAAAGTGTTTTACAGATAAAGTTGTTCAGATTTGGAAAGCGGTACCGTAGATTTCACCGTGGTAGTGGGGCCAGGGCAGGAGAGTGCTAGAGTCCTGTCTGGTCAAGTTGTGTGGGATCAATTCCAATCTGTTACCTCCAAGGATGTGGACAGGCTTCTTGGACAAGTGAAACCGACCACCTGTCTCCTTGATCTTTGCCCATCTTGGCTCATAAAAAGGAAGGGCTGGGCGATGAGCTCCACAGGGTGGTGAATGCCTCCCTCTGTGATGGTGTCTTCCCAGACCTGCTTAAAGAAGCGGTTATTAAACCACTTCTTAAAAAACATCTTTGGACCTGGCCAATATGGCTAACCATCACCCAGTCTCAAATCTTCCATTCTTGGGCAAGATGATTGAGCGGGTGGTCACTGAACAACCCCAGGCATGCCTGGAGGATGTGGACTGCTTGAATCCCTTCCAATCGGGATTCAGGTCTCATCATGGGACTAAAACTGTCTTGGTTCAGCTGGTCGATGATCTCAGGCGGGCCAGGGACTGAGGTGGAAGCTGTTTCCTGGTCCTGCTGGATCTCTCAACGGTTTTTGACACCATTGATCCTTCTGGATCATCTAGAGGAGTTGGGAGCTGGGGGCACCGCTCCTTCCTCCTGGGCCGTGTCCAGAAATTGGTATTGGGGTATGAGTGTTCAGACCCCTGGGCTCTCACTTGTGGGGTGCCTCAGTGCTCCGTCCTTCCCCCAATGCTTTTAACATCTATATGAAGCTGCTGGGAGAGAGAATCAGGGGGGTTGGGCTGGGCGTTCACCACTATGCAGATGATACCCAGCTCTACCTCTCCTTCAAATCTGAACCAGTGAAGGTCCTGTGTGAGTGTCTGGTGGCAGTTGGAGGATGGATGGCGGCTAACAGATTGAGGTTGAATTCTGAAAGTACTGCATTTGAGGGCCAGGGCAGGCAGGTGTGGAGGACTCCCTGGTCCTGAATGGGGTAACTGTGCCCCCGAAGGACCAGGTGTGCAGTCTGGGAGTCATTTTGGATTCACAGCTATACATAGAGGCACAGATCAGTTCTGTGTCCAGGGCAGCTGTCTGCCAGCTACACCTGGTACTCCGGCTGAGACCTTACCTCCCTGCAGACGGTCTCACCTGTTTGGATCTGCAATGTGATCTCACCTGTTTGGATCTGCAATGTGATCTACATGGGGCTACCTTTGAAGGTGACCCGGAAACAACAACTAATCCAGAATGCAGCAGCTAGACTGGTGACTGGGAGTGGCCGACAGGATCATGTAACACTGATCCTAAAGGATCTTCATTGGCTCCCAGTGCATTTCCAAGCACAATTCAAAGTTTCGGTGCTGACCTTTAATGCCTTAAATGGCATTGGCCCAGTATTCCTGAATGAGCATCTCTTCTCTACCCCCATTGTTCAGCCTGGGAACTGAGCTCCAGTGCTGAGGGCCTTCTGGCAGTTCCCTCACTGCAAGAAGCAAGGTTACAGGGAACCAGGCAGAGGACCTTCTCAGTAGTGGTGCCCTCTCTGGAACACTCTCACTTCAGGTGTCAAGGAAATAAACAAGTATCTGACTCTTAGAAGACATCTCAAGGCAGCCCTGTATCAGGAAGTTTTTAATGTTTGATGTTTTAGTATGTTCTCATATATGCAGTGAGCTGCCCAAAGTGGCTGGGGAAACCCAGCCAGATGGGTGGGGTATAAATAATAATAAAATTATTATTATTATTATTATTATTATTATTATTATTATTATTACAACTACTACAATAAATCAGATGAAACATTATGACAAAGAGCGACCACTCCCAACAATACAAAAAACTTTGGACTCACTTCTTTTTCATGTTGTATTTTTCACTAAAAAAATAAGGTGGGATTCTCTCTTTGGGTGCCCCAAACTTAACCACTGATATTTAGAATACTCAGTGGACAGCAAAGGGGTATGGCTAGAATAGTCTGGAATTATTTGCTTGTGTGGCTGGAAAATAGTATTCAGGATAACTACCTTGTGATAACAACCTCTGAATCTTGAATTTGTGAATTACGTACAGTGAACAATCATACACCTGCTACTGTTGATTGCAATGTCTGAAGAAACAATTACCATGTCTACTCAGAATAGGACTTGTTTCTGAGTAGGCATGGGATTGTATCTAAAGTGGTGCTACCCGATTCACTCCATAAACAAAATGATTTCTGCTTCAACAATGAAACCCACTCCTTTTACTCTGCCTAACACCCTAATCTGTTCTTGAGATTTCCTTAACACCCCAGAGCAGATTTGGGGAAGGCATGGGGTACTCATGGCAGAAGGAGAGAGGGAAGTGCTGTTGCACACACATAAATACTTGCAGTCATGGAATGATTAGGACTGCACTATTAGTGGCTGATCTATATCATATAGTAGTACAGTATCCTCTTAGAGATGTACTGCTGATGGCTACATGTAAGGGATTGTATTTTTGAATGCTTTCCCATGTAACCTCCTCGCATGAAGAAAATAAGCACATCAGGCAGAGGGTTAGACGGGAGCTTTTTCCTTTGGAAGATGAATTTGCAGGGAGCTTTGAAGAACACTTAAACTCCATGCACACATCCTATCTGCAGCCTAAAGATTGCCTCTAGCATTTAAAAGGCTTAATGCAGACTGATTCTAAACAGGTTTACTCAGAAATAAGTCTCACTTAGTTACTCGTGACCAACATGGAATTAAGTGTGCTTTGAATTGTGGGCTTCCCTTTTCCACCAGCATCCTACAGGGGGGGAAAGCCTCAATAGTTCTGAATTAGGGTTGTCAAATTTTAGCCTGGGCACTGACTTTTTAATTTTGGGAAAATTTGATTATTGGCTGCTCCCCCTGCAAATAATAGCACAAATCTCAGTTAGGAACTATCTGGCTGTGGGGAAGGGATTGACCTCGACGTTACAGAATTAACTGAGGAGCCTGATGTTAGTCCACTCTCCAACAGAAATCTCCCTAAAATATAACTGACATAGGTAATGTATACATTAGTAGATCCAAAGCAGTGGGACGCATTATGCCCAGGCTTAACCGGAGAAGGTGACCAGCAGGGTTTACATCAGAAGTGGAGAATCTTTTCCAGCAAAAGAGTCACAAGCCAGTAGTGAGTGGTGCTGGTAGTAGGGGGTGCCAGAAGCAAAAGATGGCAGAGCAATGAATGCAAATTAAATCTTTATACAATCCTTTCTGCTCTTCATCCAGGCAAGCAAGCAAGCAAGCAAGCAGCATGATCATACTTCCAAGAACATAGTCCTGCCAGACAAAAATGTTTAAGGATGATGCAAAGCAGAGCCAGCAAGGGCTGGGGGAGTTTAGGGAGGGTGTGTGGCATGCAGAGTCCCAAGGGCCAGAGAGAGAGGTTTGGGGGGCACATTTCACCCCCAGGTCTGATGTTCCCCACCCTAGTTTAGACTCTAAACTTGTTTCATTGACAGGGCCCATTCTGGGAATATGTGATGAATCTGAGAACACCCCCTGAGCATGTGCAGAATGCAGTTAAAAGGGAAGTCGGAGTAAGCAGAGCCAGCCTTGCTTCTCTTATCTGAATTGAAGGGAAAGATTTCCAGGTTTTCAAAGTTCAGGCAAGTTTAAACTAAAGCCCTGACAGCTCCTGTTTCCTTAAAGGAAGTATTAACCGTACTTCTCAAATTATCAGACTTCTTTTTGGAGCAATACAGAAAAACCTGGCGGACACACCAATCTCGACATTATTTCAGGTCCTCTATCAGTGCTGCACCGGCAGATGCACCTGTCAATAATGTAGATTGCCCAGGACAGATCACAATGCACCTGAATACAATTAGATTCAGCACTGTAGTCACAAATCTCAGCAGACCAAATACTCAAAACAACTACCTAACATTTACATACACCTGTCAATCTATTCATTATCTTTTCCAGATTTCATTTTAAACTCTGTAACAGAAAGAAAGTAGTTTCTAGGTCAACCTTTGCCAATCTAGTGCCCTCTATATATTTTGGACTGCAACTCCCATCATCCCCAGCCTAGGACTGATGAGAGTTGTAGTCCAAGACACCTGGAGGGCACAAGGTTGGCAAAGGCTGCTTTAGGAATAAAAGGCTACAGGCTCACCTTTTGAAAGGGGCATATTTCACAAATGCACAAATCCTACATGGGTATATCCTCTGTATTGAAACTCACATGTACCTTATGTGTGTTCCAAGGCTGCAATATTCTGAAGTTACCAACCAGACAATATGCAATCTATTTTTTAAAAAAGTAGCCCAGCATCTTTGACTTTGCTGCAATGCACCCTGGGTCATACCTTTCAGACTGTGTGCTGCTGTCACACTAACTAACTTGTCTTCTACTGATCTTATGCATACACAAGTTTTGCTCCATGCGCATGCTAGAGGAGGTTCCAGCTGGCAACATGTTCCTGTATATGCAATGAAACAGACATGGGTGCAGCCACATGTTAATAATGTAACTTGTACCCTATGGAGCCACAAAGAGGGGAAAGATTTTGCATGTACTGTTATTTCTGTCCACAGGTGAGGGATAACGAAGAAATATTTCTTTCTCATCCAAATTATCATCATCTGGTTCTGTTTTCAGTAACTATCAAGGCAGGAAACATTTTTACGGGCCACCTGTACACAGGTACACACTCACTTGCAACGAAAGATTTAGAAGAGGACTAAAGATGCAACCTATAATCCCAAGTAAACGAAATGTGATATTTGTGACCAATTAGGATCGAAACGTTATTCTTACTTACCAGGGTCGAAGTTCCATTGAGCTCCAAGGGAGCTCTTACTCCCATGTAAGGGTTGCAGCTTTACTGTAAATAGTTTGAAGCTGCAACAACAATCTGGGAAAAATAAACATCAGCAGATGTCCCTTATATTAAAAGGATTATCCCTTATCCCAGACTATCTGTTTCTCTCTCTCTCTCTCTCTCTCTCTCTCCAGACACAAGACCTCCAGGATGCTGGTGGTGCAATCCAGAGTCTGTCCAACAATTGCCCTGGCTTTAACAGAGCCTTATTACCTCCTTGTTACAGCACTTTGGTAAACCTGCACAGGACTGAACCACTTCATGCCCAGCCTCAAACCACGGCTCCCTCTAGCTCAGTACTGCCTACACTGACCGGCAGCTGTTTTCCAGGATATCAACGGGGGGGGGGGGTGTCTTCCCCAGGCTTACCTGGTGACGCCGGGGATTGAGCCAACCAACCCCCAGGCCCCTTCTGCCAGCAGAGCAGGTGCTCCTCCAGCTAAGGAAGACCAACAAGCTTTCAGGTCGCAGGCGGCGTCTCCCGTCCCTTTCCTCTACCAGGAAACCAGCAGCCCAGCCCGCTGCTTCCCCCTCCCCACACTCTCCAAGCTTCCCGGGGGGGGGGGCGCCGAGAGTGGCCCCCCAGAAAACCGCCCGCCTCCTCAGCGGAAAGACGCCCCGGCCCCCTTCATTACCTGCTGCTGCTGCCGCCCTGGACTCCCCCTCCCCCGGGCTCGGCTCCTTCCCGAGGGAACGCAAGAGGCGGACGCAGCGGCAGGAGCCAGTCGCGCCCTCGACGCTGCTTTTTTTTCTGGGGCGGAGGCGGCGAGGAGCTCTTTCCCCGCGCGCTCCACCTGCCTTGGCAACAGGAGGCTTCCCGGCTCAGCCCTCAGCGGTGGGAACTTTGAATGCCGGGGAGAGAAACGAAACCAGGGAAACGAGGGGGGTCCGGACTCGCCTCCCCTCCCGCTCCTTTTCCTTCGCTGCTGCGTCTTTTCCTCGCCCAGGAGACGGGCTCCTCTTCTGTGTCCTAATTACAGAGCTTTCTGTGCAGCCTCAACCGGCGGAGGGAGCCAATGGCAGAGAAAGCCGAGCAGAAGGCAGAGCGCCTGTCCCTCCCTCTCCTCCCTCTCCCTCTAGTTTTCCTTTGCTTTTATTTATGTTAGCTGCTTCCTTCCCCCAGTCGCCTTTCGAGGCTTGAACGCCTTCTCGAGATGGCTTCCGCTTGACAGCGAAAAGACAGCCCCACCAAGAGATAAATAAACATGAAAGCTACAAGACGCCGTTCGGATTGCAACAAAGCAGCGGGTTTAAGCAAGCCCTGAAGTCCCAAGTAGCAGAAACTGACACCCGGCAAACGCTTCTTGCAGAAGCATGTACAATAATAAAGACTTCAGTTAAAAGCCAGGGGAAGCAGAGGTCTTGGCTTTGTTTTTTTAAAAAACATTTATCCAGAACAGTGGCTCTCAAAGGGTGTGCCAGGAGAGGGTGGCAAGTGTGGCAGGAAGGTTCAAGGGCAATCAAAGGAACATTTAAATATTTCAGTGTACTATAATAGAGTATCAAGATACTGTTTTTATTTACAGAATATGGATAGATATCTTTTCAAAATGAGAGCAAGAGCATCAAGTGATACTGAGGACGATCCTAGTTGCGCTTTCCAACGTATTTCTTATCAATAAAAAAATTCAGTGTAGGAACCACGGATCTAGAACTTGGAAGTATTGTAGTCAGCTGTGTATCTCTTGGAAGGGAGTTCCATGGGATAGAAGCCACCAATGGGAAGGCCCCGTCTCTATGGCTGTGGTAGATGCAGTGTGGCTATAATTTGAGGATTCATGATTCATTTATTCCTATAACTGTAATGTTAGAAGGGCATGTAAGAAATCACATAAATAATAATAGTCCTGTGTGATAGGCCACACTAAGTAAATATATATTGTATACATAAGCAGCAGTTCTTGCCCATAGATTGTTGCAGGAGGGGTCACCCATATACAATATGGTGTGCCCAAGTAATCCTGGTGGCATCCCTTTTTCATTCTGCAATATATCATCTGTCCCCTGTTTGCTAGTAATTAAAGGAACATGTACAGGGGCTCTATGGAATCCAAAAGTCCTGCATATTTTCTCAAGAATGTTGAGGCAGGCATTATAAAGATACAGTTCCCACGAAGCCCTTGCTAGCTAAGGAGTAATCTGCTATTTGAGTTCACTGAGGTTGGAAACTCAGCCTCATTATCAGTTGCCCTCTCTTCTGGACTTTGTTCCATTACCCTGGTGGGCCTCTTTCCCCTTTGTGTATTCTTGGTATGATTAGTATTTCCCTCCAGCATTTCTTTGTTCAATAAGTAAAATGGCATTGTGTAAGAGAGACAAAGCTGAGAGTAAGCATTCAACAGTGCAATCCTATGCATATGCACAGTCCCATTGAATTCAATGAGGTCTACACCTAAGAATGAGGGTTAGCAGTCTTTTGCAGCAAAAACAAATCTTCCTTGCAACTAGTCCACAAAAAGCTTATGGCTAATGAAATTTGCTTCTCTTTCAAGTGCCACAAGGCTCTCTGTTGTTCACCTAATGTGACCTGCACCACATCTGGCAAGCATTGGGAAGTGGATGAGCTCAAAGAGCTGCTCTTCCTGGGGAAGATGGCCCACCTTGGTGGGACAACATGGTAGGTTGTGTGAGGAGCTGCTGGAACTCAGTGCACCTGAACTTCAGGTTGCACCATCTGTCTATGCAGGCCTTGGACTGACTTCATGCACCCAGTTTACCACTGGATCCTCCCAAATGGGAAGAGGTATAAGGAGAGCTTCCTAGCTCAGTCAGATGGGCTGGACAACAGTATTCCCAAGCTTTAGTATGTTCCTGGATCCTTTGGTCACCTCCATACCAGACATTTAAAGAACATGACTTCCCCCAAAGAATCCTGGGAACTATAATGCTTCCACCAGAATTTCCAGCACCCTTCACAAACTACAGCTCCCAGGATTCGGGGGGGGGGGAGCTGTGTGCTTTTTACACATGTGGTGTGGATGTAACGAGAGATTGTCCTCCGGTCCTGGCTTGTTGCGTGCTTCATGCTCCTGGCTTGCCCTATGGTTCTGAATACTGGCTTTGCTCCTCACCTCTGATTCCCTGGTGCAACCCATGGCTCCCGATTTCTGGCTCATCTCCTACCACTCCCTATGGCTCAGCCCTGACAGGTGGAGAGGCTTTCTAAGCCCAGATGCTTCAAAATGAGAGGAGGATGTCTGTCTGGGAAGGCTACTGCTTAAGCTTCCTAAGAGCTAAATTAACCCACATAATCCAGACCACAGTGCGCTGTAAGCAAAGAGCAAGAATGAACAAGGTACGCTACCCCAAAGTTAGTTTTTGTGCACAATGCAGAGCTCTGCATGTTTCTAGCAGTTGGACTATTGATTGCTGGTCAAAGAGAGGATTACTACCCCCTTTGATCTGAGTGAGAATTCCTCCATGTATTTTGATCTGCTTAAACCTGAGGGTAGAGGGGTCTCTCCAACATTATTTTTTCATTGGGGTAGAAGCCAGTCAACACTCAGCATTTTATCAGGAGCTCTGGCAATCCCTGATGCTTTCCAGGAAGGATGTCCCTCCCCCCCCCCCAATAACTAAGAGTTGGGGAAAACATGACTGTGAGACAAAAGTAAGACCCCGTACAATAGATGATATATGTCATAAGTTTATCCAGATTTGTCTTGGAACCATTGAGTGTCTTTTCTTTCATGATGCCTGACCTAATTCTACAGATAGTTCCTGCTAGCCTCTGTTTTTCTTTGCCTATAGTATTTTGTCTTAAGAACTTTGTTCCAAACTTATATTTAAGGACACAGCATAATGAGCATATCTTCTGTAGTGGGTTAGGGCTAAAAATGCCCCAACACTTTCACTTCAGAGGAAAATGTAATTCTTGAGCTATTGCAAAGTCTGACTCATAAAAGTTAAAAAAGAAAAGAAAAGACGACTTCACTGATCTTCAAAACCTGGTGCATGTAAAGTATTGGAGGGCGTCTCTGTGGAACTGTGATCTAAACAGACATTATTCTGTGTAATCTGTCTAGGCACTTACTGTGGTACGTGGGTGTAACATATTGTACATTACTATTTTATAATGTTAATTAACGCTACTGAGGCACTACTAGTCCTTTCTGGCATGCATCAGTGGATGTACTTGACAGTTATAAACAGACATATGGAGCAGGAAAAACAGGGGCACACCTTTTTTAAAAAACAGCATTCCATGCCATGGGGATTTTTTTTTTTTGGAGGGAAAACTAAATATTTTGCCAGCACAAATTGTTTTGAGTGAAGGCCCCATGTAGCAGTTGGCAAGAAAGAATAGAAAGAGAATTATCCATGTTGTGGGTTTTTTTGTGGTGTTCCATCTGTGTTGGAAGAATGCATGCAAGTTGTTTGACAACTGTTGTGGCATGAGCTGGGCGCAGAGGGTTGTGGTGTGCACCCTAGCTGTGCCTCCAAATGTCTTTTCTTGTCTTCACACGCAAAAGGTCTAAATGTAAGCTATTGTTCACAACCTTTGGGTGGGGATAGAAGGAAGGTCTTTTACCCAGAGGGTGTTTCCAAGGTTTCCTCACAACATTGCCTGTCTCAGGGGTGGGCGGACTTCAGGGCAGAGGGATCTTCTTTGTTTTTTTTTACTAGAATCCCGAGATCCATCAATTGGAACAAAGTACAAGAGGTGTACAAGGAATCTTGAGCCCATTAATTTTCTTCTGAGCGCTAGAACTGAACACACTTTCCGTCCTTCAACACAAAAATCCATTCCTGGTTACCTACTCATCCCAGTTTCTTCATTTAAGCAGCATAATACTGTGTGTGTGTTGTGGGGTCATTTTGTTGCTGACATTGTCAAACTCTTGTGAGTCAGACATCCTTGTCAATTTACTTCAAATTCCACAGAGATCAGTAGCAGCTGGTGTGGAGGCCTGGTGCACAGGAGCCATCCAACCAGTAGCAGTGTCAGTGGTGCTTACCTGGATGGGGCAGGTAGGGCAGCAGCGAGGTCAGAGCTACCAAGGCACACCAGCTGAGCCAATCCACCACTGTTGCTTTTGTGCCTGTGCAGTCCCGACCTTACTACCACCATGTCCCATTCAGACAAGCAGCAGCAACATCCCTGTCAAGGGAGTGGCTTGGCTTCACCACCCTTCCATATCAGCTGCTCCAGCCAGACATACCAGTAGTAGATTCATATCTCCCTCCTATCACCCCCTGCTAAACTACAGTGGTATCTCGGTTTTCGAACATAATCCGTTCTGGAAGACCGTTTGAGTTCTGAAACGTTCGAAAACCGAATACAGAAAACTCAATATGGAAGCAGCGTGGCATGTTCGACTTCCGAGCCATGTTCAAAAACCATTTACTTCTGTGTTTATGGCGTTCGAAAACCGAAATGTTCGTCAATGGAGACGTTTGAAAACTGAAGTACTGTACCACTGTATACCAATGAGTAGAAAATATCACTGAGGCGTGTCATCTTCTATAGCAGGGGTCAGCAAACTTTTTCAGCAGGGGGCCAGTCCACTGTCCCTCAGACCTTGTGGGGGGCCAGACTATATTTTTTAAAAAATTTAAAAAATGAACGGATTTCTATGCCCCACAAATAACCCAGAGATGCATTTTAAATAAAATGACACATTCTACTCACGTAAAAACACGCTGATTCCCAGACCGTCTGTGGGCCGGATTGAGAAGGCGATTTGCCTTAGGTTGCCTACCCCTGTTTTAGCACCTTGCTGTTCAGCTGTTTGTTTTCCCCCCAGAGGTGCTTGTTACAATCTTGCTTGCAAACCAAGTATTTTGTTTGCAGAAAAATGAGTATGAAAACTAAGTTGCGAGCCGTAAACTGCTCACATATTTTCTCGTTTCATAATCCTATTTTGTTTATCCTCATTTCAAAAAGTCATTAATATCTTATTCTTAAAACATAAAGAAAGGTGCTGCTGCCACTTAGTACTGCCCAACAGAATCTTCTCAGTAGCAGCCCCTCACTTATGGAATGCCCTCTGTCCCCTTCATTATTTGAGTATATATTAATATTCATGCAGGCATTTAATGGTTGTAAGAAAACCTCCCTGCCAGCCTTGAAATTATTTAGCAGTGAGTATATTTGATTGTGTTGAAATGTTTGAATTGGTTTCATTGTTTGCTGCCCTTAGGCTACGCTAAGAGGAAGGCTAGGATAAAAAAATAATAATCTATTAACTAAACAAATAATGATGCACAGAGCCACTCAACACACATCGGAAAGCAGTTTGCTCCTGTGAATGGGATGCTTACAGCTGAAGGCTCCCAGCACAGTAGTATGCATGCAATGGCCTCATTCCCAAGCCCTAATTTAGAACCCTTGTGTCACACCTTCTGCAGTAGTGAGAAGACAGCAGGGAAAACTCCAGAAAAACTAGTTTGGGAGAGTAAAGGAGTGGCAAAGACCATCGTTGTGGAACCAAGGAATAAATTACGCAAGTATAGTATAGAAAATCGTAATATATGGTAGCTGAAAACCTGGAGGAGCAGGAAGTATTTTGGAATCAACCCATCCTGCCTGCCTAGAAACTGCTCTCCACATGTTCAAAGGCAGTTTTATTATTATATCCACACAGCCAGACATAATATCATTGCCAACTTCTGTCATTTAGAGGCAGGTTCCACAACTGAGCCCTGGCTTAAATGAAGCCCTGCGCATGTAATATTATTGCTATTACCGTATTACATTTATACGCTACTTTTTCTTCATTTTTATCCTCACAACAACCCAGTAACTGGCCCAGTGGGTTTCATGGCTGAGTGGGGCTGTGAACCCTGGTTTTCCCCGCACGCTCCCCAGGTTCTAGCTCAGTGCTCTAGCAGCAAAGCCACGTTCAGGAGAGGATGGCTATTCTTGACCGCTTCGGTTTGCGTCCGCTATCGACAACCCTAAACCCTGCGATCCGAGCCATGCGCGCGCAGCTCCCCCTGGCGGCCATTGAGAGAACCCTCGGGATCCCGAACACTAACCGGCTTCCGGTTTGACTTGGAACTTTCATTTTGCGCCGGGCGAGCAGAGCTGCGAGAGCATTAAATTTCCAGCAGCCAAGCGCCGGTTTGGGGGCTGAATTGCAACCCCAGGTGCTACGTCGTAGGGGCGGCGGAGGCAGCGACACAAAAGTCCCGTCGCCGCGTTTTGAAGCGCTGCTTGCTTGACAACCGTGGGGATCCCGGTACTCCTGCTCCCGCCGGCCCCAGCCAACGCGGCCGGTGGTCAGGCACGATGGGAGTCGGAGTCCGTCCACATTAGGAGGTCTGCACCTCCAGCCACGCCGCGCTGCCGCTGCTTCAGGGAATCGGAGACTCATACAATTGGAAAGGGGTTCCGAGGGTCATCCAGCCCAACCCACTGCAGCGCAGGAGCCTTTTGCTCAACTTGGGTCTCGAACCTACGACCTTAAGATTAAGTGTCTCTTGCTCTACCAACTGAGTAGAGCAGAGTGGAGGCCATTTCTGAGATGAGCCTCCTCGGATGCTTTGTCACCCGCGGAGGAGGAGGAGGAGGATGAGAAGGGCTTTTCGCCGGCAGGAAAGCAACTGCTAGAGTCCCCAAAACGGGCCGATCGGGAAAGAGTTAATCCGCCCCGCTCCTCCCTGGCACTGTGGCCGAGATCAGCTTCCCAGCCCCTGTCAGGACTACGGACCGAGCAGCCAAGGTGGGCTAGATGTTTCCAAGCACACAACGACCCTGGGCAAAGATTGCTCCTCCTCCGCCTCCTTTCCATGTGGGAACCATAACACAGAATATGGAGAATCGTAGGGTTGGACGTTGGGCGACATTGCAGCTTTTGTTGACAATCCCCGTTCACCTTCAGCTGCGCCTCCAGTTTACAATTCCAGCAGTGGGCTACCCGGCAGGGTTGTCGCTAGTCTTTAGTTCTCAGCCACTGTTCCCTAAATCTGCAGCTAACGGAGCTCGTATATATTGCATTTGGGTTGACCATTTTTAATGCTTAAAAACGCATTGCTTTAACAAAGATCACATAAATTTCACACGAAACAAGACCTGAGTTCAGAAACCTTTTTTGGAGGGGGGGGGGGTCACAGGCGGATCCACCTCCCCCCCGCCTCCCCCCTCTTTGCTTTCTTAATAGCAGCTGTCGCTTTGCCCCGCAGGAGGGGGGGGGGGAGAAAGGGAGGGAAATGGCGTCAAAAGCATCCAGGAAGTCCCGTCATTAGACCATGAAATCATCACTCTACTTTTTCCCCCCTTTTACAAAGTCTACGCTGGTGGGCGCTTTCCCTCGCCTGCCCGGCTTGCCTTGGGCCCGGGTCCTCCTGCCGGCGAGTGACGCTCTAGGCTGCGTCCGTCCGCTCGCTGCTCCCAGCGTCCCCGGCCGGAGCTGGACTTGGGGAGAAGGGGCGGCGGCGGCGGCGGCGGCCACTCTGCTGCCCCCGCTGCTGCCGGCTCCCTCCGCGCCTGGACAACGCCGCAGGTACGGAATAATCTCCCCTTTCTGCCCCCGGCCAGCCTGCGCGGTATCCCTAGGCCAGGCTCTCGCCCAGGTCCCGGGTCACCCCCTCCCCTCCCCAGGACAGCAAGCCTCCCCGCAGCACCTGCCATATCTCCTCCACAGCCCAGTATTCATTCCCATTATCCATTACTATGATTACCCTCCTTTTCAAGTCATGGCCCCCTCCCCCCCATACATGGGCACCTCGCACGCCTGTTTTCCTCGTGCAGCCTCTCAGGGGTCGCCTCCCCCCAGTCATCTCCCTCCTCCCTTCACCATCTATCTCCCAGGCGTTGCATCTTTTTTCATGGTTGCTCTTCACCTCTCAGCCATTGCACTATTATTGCCAAGCAAATAACAGTCAAGCAAACAGCAAACACCTCGTTCCCTCGCATGCAAGTGATGAATCACTGTAGTTGGTGTGCTACCCTGTAACTCTCTGTGACGCTGCTCTCACCCTGCGTCCCTGGTTGTGTGAACGCGTCTGGAGGGTTTTTCCTGCTTTCCCGGACTAAACACTGAAGGCAGTTGCTGGAGCCCCTTTTTTTTTTGCATAGCAGGAGTACATTTTCCCAGCCCTGCCCAGCAGAAGGGTGGCACTTAGGATGTTCTGCATCTTTCTTCCTTGTCAATCGCCTTGTCTTGCTTTGGCTTTTTATATTTCTTTTCACTCATCTCTTGTATATTGCTGCCTTTTTCACAAATGCTTTATGGTTGGATGTCAGGACCGACATTGGATGCTGAGCCAGATCCTTGGGTTAGCAGTGCTTTTGTTGACTGGCAGTTGCTCTCTAGGATTTGGAACTAGTTAAGCATGCTAATTTTTCAATGTTTATCAGGAAGCAAGTCCTTTTAAGACATCACAAAGTTTGCATACAGCTGCTCCATGTATAGTGGGAAGGGAAGCTAACCTGTGATGGTTCAGGAGCTCTGAAGAAGCAGAAAAGAATAAAAGGGTTTCCAAGCAAGGTATGGCTCACCATGCAATCCTATGCATAGCTACATACTCTTAGTGAATTCAATGGGACTTACTCCTAGGTAGGTTTATATCGGATTGCAGTTTCAGACATGTTTTGGATTGGAATGATACAAGTGGTACCATTTTCCATTTATATCTATAAATCTAAATATATCGGCACTTTTGGGAAACTTGCCTTGATAACTGTGATGAGTGCATTACAGATGCTAAGTAGTGCAAAGGCCATTGGCTAAAAGCAATAAATATAGCTGACAGTCATATCCTAGGCTCAGAATAATTTATGCAAATTAGTCAGATTTCAGGGGTCAGCCTTTCAAATGATTTCTATTTTTTGTCAAGGGTTTTGGTGGCATAAAGCAGGAAGGGAGGGGAACCAAGACTGGGCGGCAGTAGAATTGGGGTGCAGGTAAAGTATCCAGAGAGTTGTCCAGGGCCCAGAAACTCTGTTACTCTGATAAGCAGAAACTTCACATATTATTATTTTAATGGGCAAAACTAGATTTGAACGGTATAAAAAATAAGCCACTTGTACATTGCTGAAAACCATTGACTTGGAACCAACTGGAGTTCTCTGTGAGGTGGTTTTAAAAAATAGAGTTGTGTATCTTTCAGCCATGGCTTTAATGGGAATGCAGTTCTGATTTATAACATCTGCAAATTGAAACTGTACATGTAAAGCTGCCCTTAGTGTAGATACAACCAACATAGTTTCCAAATTTTCCTTGGAGCCATGGGGGTTTTACACAAAGCCACTGCTGTGATTCTCAACTCCAATTTTTGCAGTAGCTAACCGTTAAATCATCAAATTGTAATGTTGGGAGGGACCCTGAGGGTTATCTTGTCCAACCTCCTGCAATGCAGAAATCTCAACTAAAGCATCTGCAACAGATGACCATCCAACCTTTTAAAAATGTCCAAAGAAGGAGAGTCCACCACCTTCCGAGGGACTCCATTCCACTGTCGAACAGCTCTTACCACCAGAAAGTTCTTCCTGATGTTTAGTCAGAATCTCCTTTTTTGTAACTTGAATCATTGGTTTGGGTCCTACCCTCCAGAACAGGAGAAAACAAGCTTGCTTCATATTCCATGTGACAGCCCTTTAGATACCTGTATTTAGATGTTAGATAACCAATTCTGTAATCTTACAAACCCAGAGAATATGGAAGAACACTGAGTATATCCTTCGCTTGTGGTCTGCTTGAGAGCCATATAATTATTTGAAATTATCATTAGTTCAGTGCTAGTGAACTCTATCTACTTTCACTTTTTGCAAATACAACCAGTGAAACAAGAAAAGGTGGTTCAGTTAGCTATTCAGGTGTCAAAAGCAAATGTGATGTCTTGACATCAGTGTTTGTTTGTGTATAGGCTGCTGGGATCTTCAGTTGATAGAGGGAGCAGTTGTCGCAGGGTAGGAAAGGTGAATATTGAAAAATGTATTCAGGAACATGAAATTGAAATAGGTAGCAAATAAAACACTTAATTTCACTACCATAGATCAACTGACTTTAAGATGTATTTTACATCATTTGTTTTCTGAAAAGGACTCATATATTCAGGACAGATTTGTCAAAAAAGAAATTCTTCTCCCACTGGGGGGATGGGAAGTGTTTCCCCCCTAGTAGTTCCTGGGGAGCATTTTGAGAGTGGGGTGGCTCCTCCCATCTTGCAAACCATGGCTAAGGAAACTTGGTTTTTGTTAGTGCATTGTAGCATGGAACCATGGTTAATACTGGGAAGGAAATAAGGAAATTGTTTGCAGGAAACAAATGTTAATTATCTACAAGACTGAAGTGTTTGAAGACAGCTTTTAACTGTCTTAAAATGAGCAAGGAACTTTGTTGGGTGCTAGACACATAACTGATGCATACAAGTTCCGTAATACAAATTTATGTTTGAATATACTACTACTTTGACTGATGAGACCTGCTTGTGTTGTTACCAGGTCCCCTCTCATCCTAAATATAAATTGGGAACTTTGAAATACAGTGGAACCTCGGTTTTTGAACATCTTGGCTGCTGAACGCTTTGGAAGTTGAACGCCAAAAACCCAGAAGTGAATGCTTCCGTTTTCAAGCACGCCTCAGAAGTTGAACTGCTTCTGAGGCATGTTTCTCATTTTTCCCCCCATTCACTTTGTCGACAGCTCTTTATTCCTCGGTTTTCGAACATTTCGGAAGTCGAACGGTCTTCTGGAATGGATTACGTTCAAAAACCGAGGTTCCACTGTAAATAGATTGCCCAGCATTTACACACCTGAGTGCTTAGTGCGGATCGCTGTCTGTTTTGTTTCCTGTTCTATTGTTTGCCTTCAGGTATGCTGCTCTATATTAGAAACTTGATTTACTTTTTATACTGGTAGATCATTAATGTTCTTTAGGTTAAGACCTGCTTTTCATTTTGATCCTGGCTGTACACACACACACACACACACACACACACACACACACACACATTGTGAAAGCCTGTTATACTTTAAATTTCATTTAAATTTTCACTTAAAACCTACTTGATATGCTTTGTATGTTGTTGTGTTAAGATAATTTTACAGCAGGCTTTATGTCTGAGGCAAGTTACCATATATTAATTAGCATGATGACAGAGAAAAGGGAAGTGTATCATTATGAAGGCACTTCCTGTTGCATAGGTTGAGCTGTTATGATGCAATGGTAACTCTTTCCTGTGCTGATCCTGTGGGAAATGGCTGCCAGCAGAACAATTTTAAAGTAGCAATCACCTGTAAATATTTTGTGTGGAAGCAACTTAGAGGTTTAAATAAAAAGTAACATTTTGATACCTTTCATCAGCTTTCAGTTGTGACGCCACATCCCTTGATGTTTTTAGCGATGAATCGGCTAATTTTTTTCAAAAGACTTGATAATGTTTCACTTGAAATTCATTAGCATGTCACAACCCTACTTTTCCTCCTTACATGCTAGGTTGAGACTGGTGCGCTTTGTACATGATGCCGCTGTGAAAATATTCTGAGTCATGTTCAGGGTATAACCTGAAGAACTTCTCTGTAAGATACAGTAGTGATGTTTGTTGTATATTAATTGGTTACAGAATGTTTGGCACTTCATGCCTGTGCAAAGGAAATATAATTTACAGCCAAGCTGGAGGCAGCAGGAAAAACAGCCAACAAAAACATGGAAGACAGGTGAGCTTCCAGAGGATGGAGAAAGGCAGGCACAATTCCTGATGATAAACCAAGACACTAGAGGCTTTTTAGTTTGCTTTCCATCTTATTTTTTTTTAATTAATCATTTTACTGAGAGCAGGAGGAGTTTTCAGTCACGGCCAGGAAGTGGAGCAAATCACTCAACGAATTTCTGGAATCCAGAGCATTAGGAAATTCTAAAACTCTGGTTGATAAAAATCATCTTACGATCCTCTTTAGACCTCAGGTGTGTTGTAATTTCTTGAATGACTAAGTTGGCGTGTCTTCATTTTCTCACTTTTACTAATTTGCCTTGCTGCAATCCCATTGCTCATTTATTAAAAATTACCCACCATATTCCACACTAGTCTGTGTGTATTTCTTACTTCTCAGTTCTAATTGGCGTAGTTTGAGGCTTATGGCTTTCAAACTTTCTGCTTGGTTGAAATGCTTCCCACATCACCTTCTCTGTCAAGGAACACCTGCACAGGATTTTGGGAAGCTTTGCGAGAGGGACAAACTCAGTTCATAAGGGACACTGAAGAAGAAGATTAGACCTCAAGGTTGCCCCATGAACTGTGCATGTGCCCTTAAAGACACCCAGCATTTTCCTGGGGCAGCACATTACAAGGGGAAATTAGTAGTAATGGGAAGGAAGTTTTTCTGTCACTACTGGTCTTTTTCATTGCAAGAACTCCTGATACACTTCTTAGGAACCTCCGTTGTCCCCCAAAACATGTTTGAAAAACCACTGCTTTGTGCGAAGGTCATTCAAAAGCATGTACTATCTGAGCTTTAGACCATCTACTAACTTATTTTATACAAATACTGGGCCAAAATTATGTGTGTATACCCCACTTTTTAAATGAACGATACACAAATGATCTGGGTTGTGTTAACCTATCTGAGTAAAGGCTATTGCCTATAAGGATTAAAAAGGTTAAGCTACCCCTTTAGTTTGGAAAGGTTCCTGTTCTCTGTGCGTTTTATTTGGTAGTAGTGAAGAGGTCATGCCGTTCAGCTTCCCAGTTAACTTGCCTCTTAAGGTAAAAGGTAAAGGGACCCCTGACCATTAGGTCCAGTTGTGGACGACTCTGGGGTTGCGGCGCTCATCTGGCTTTACTGGCCAAGGGAGCTGGCGTACAGCTTCTGGGTCATGTGGCCAGCATGACTAAGCCGCTTCTGGCGAACCAGAGCAACGCACGGAAACGCCGTTTACCTTTCAGCCGGAGTGGTACCTATTTATCTACTTGCACTTTGATATGCTTTCAAACTGCTAGGTTGGCAGGAGCTGCGACAGAGCAACGGGAGCTCACCCTGTCACAGGGATTACTTCTGCAATAACTACTTGATATATGGGTGTGGGCCAACCTCTGTGGAAGGTGTTCAGCTGCAGCTTGGCTGTCTGACGCATGTAAATGAAGGATTCCACAACTTAAGATCTATTAGCACAGAATTGATATAGCACAGAATTGTCTACTCAGAAGTCCCATTGAGTTCAGTGGGGCTTACTCCCATGTCAGTGAGTATAGGATTACATTCTAAATTGCCTAAATATGAGGCAATCATGTTTTCAGGGTTGACTGCATTTTAAAGTAGCAATTGAAAATTTCACTTTTATCAAATATCCGTGTCCAAATGGATACAAGAAAAATGTATTTTATATTACTTATAGTCTCTAGATTAAAGTTAGATCTCCTTTAATCAGTCAGATATGGTCCAATAGTACCGTAGTTTTATTCAAAACACTGATTTGTCAGAAGAGGAAGAGAAATACTAATTGCAAAAAACCCGAGCTGTTCTGAAACAACGACATTATGCTGTAAATCGTTGTACTCAACTATGTTGAGAATGCTATCCAAATAAAAATGCATGTGAGAAATACCATTAGCTTTTACCCCAAACCCCCAGTCATAACCCAGACAGTTAAAACTAAAATAGACAATCCTTAGGGCACAAAGGTTTAGTCACTGGAAGGGCACCCCAAGAGCCGTAGGTTTTTGTGGATAGTCCTATCTGTGGCCAGAGAGAGGTCTGCCCTTGGAAGTTCCCTTCTAGCCTTCACAAAAAGGACCACTGCCATTGCCTTCTACTGACAGTGGAGAAGGCATGAATGGTTTTTTCTTTTGGGGGGGGGATCAAAGGAAGCTGATGGATCCAAAACCCTTCTGGTACTCCTGAGGATGCAGAGGTGGGGAAGAATGCCAGCCCTGGCATTGGCATATATATTTCTCTCTCCTCCGACCAGCCTCTCCCCCACTACCCAGCTTCTACCCTGACTGGTGTGAGACCAGTAAAACTCTACACAGACTCTCCCCCACCTGTCCTCATTGAATTGCTTTGTCTGTAACTATTAGAAGCCAAAGTGATGCCTCGAATGCACTTGTACAGAGAACAAGGTGTCTGCTCTTAAATGGCATCTGAACGTATGAACAAACCCTGCCTGATAGAAAAAAATGGAGCACAACATCATTTCCACTCTGGATTCCCAGGTCATTTTCCAAAGGCAATTTCTTTTCTTGCTTTTATGCAAAGGTTCATAGTGAGAAACTGAATTAAGGCTAGGACATAGTAAAGGTGAAAGTGATACTGTTGCCAATCCAAGCTTTCATTTTAGGGTGAATTGCTATCCATCGTATTCTAATGAACTTTAAAAAGTGATGGCAAACCTTACTGATACAATTTTACTTTACAGTAAATAATAGGCAACCCTTAAAAAATTGTGATAACAAATAATGCAAATTCTGAATGCTGCATTCTTTTAAATATTCTTTCTGTTTCTCTTGATTCCCTTCTCTGTATCAGGTGAAGGATGGCACAGTTCCTCTGAAGCTGTAGGCAACGTCTTGACATCCTGGTTACCATGACACCCAGTAGAGGACCGTGGGGGGAAAGTGGGAATTCCTCCCCTCCCCTTAAATGCTACTAATGGCCATGGCTGGGTAAGGATTAAGCAAGGCATTAAGATTCCAGAGCTTTATTTCCTCATTTATGTTTCATCTCTGAAATCCTACCCTAAGGTTTGACAGTACTATCCTGATGGAGTAATTCCAAATATAGAAAGCAATTAAATTGTCCCCAAATGGTTGTGCCATTGTTTTGGTCTTTCCGTAGCGTGGATGGAATACGAACATTCCTCAATTTGAAAATAAAACACAAATTCCCTTGCAGCCGCTCCGTGATGCTGCTCACATGGAGTGACATTAATTCTGAAATGTTTCCAAGGTTTGGCAGAGGGGAGATGGCTTGTGTTTTGCTTTTCTTCAAGCTGTGTTTGGAGGGCTGGAAATCTTTTTCTCCTTACATTCTAGGATTTGCCCAGTGTGCTGACATCATGGGGAGTTGCTGTAGTTGCCCATGCAGAGACAGTGTTCCAGATCACCACCCCACCAAGTTTAAGGTAACATGCTTATTCATCCTATTCAAAGTGTTCTACCACTAGAATTATTCAAAGTTAGTTAAGGCACACAAAACTTCATGCCGTCAAGGTATTAAAGTAGTTAAGAGAAGCCATTTCTACAGAGGAGACAATTGAAATCCTCCTGTGGTTTTGCATTGCTACCCCTTGAGTTTGGAAAGGTTCCTGTTCTCTGTGTGTTTTATTTGGTAGTAGTGAAGAGGTCATGCCGTTCAGCTTCCCAGTTAAGTTGCCTCTTAAGGTAAAAGGTAAAGGGACCCCTGACCATTAGGTCCAGTCGTGACCGACTATGGGGTTGCGGTGCTCATCTCGCTTTATTGGCCGAGGGAGCTGGCGTACAGCTTCTGGGTCATGTGGCCAGCATGACTAAGCCGCTTCTGGTGAACCAGAGCAGTGCATGGAAACACCATTTACCTTCCTGCTGGAGTGGTACCTATTTATCTACTTGCACTTTGACGTGCTTTCGAACTGCTAGGTTGGCAGGAGCAGGGACCGAGAAACGGGAGCTCACCCCATCGCAGGGATTTGAACCGCCGACCTTCTGACCAGCAAGTCCTAAAAGCAAGGAAAGCTATCTTGGTCCGTAAGAAAACTACACCCCAACACACATTTGGCTTAATATCTAGCCTGATGAAGAGTTATGAAGAATCTGAAAGCTTGCTTGCTGTTTTGTGACATTTTAGTTGAACCTCACTCTGGCTCTTGAAATTACTTATGAGATCAGTCACTTTAATGGCTCATTCCACTCAGTAGTTTTAGTTATTAGGCCAGTGTTGGGTAGTAAGTCTTGGGTTAGCTTGTAATAGGGATATAGCTTGAGTACAAGTATAGCCATTAATAGAGGCAGGACTCTCTTGGGGTATAGAATGACAACTCTTGTGCCTAAAATCTTGTTGTGGACTGGGCTAGCAGCCTCCAGGTACATTGGACTGACTGATATATTTCCCTGACAGCAAAGTCATCCCAAAATAATTTCACCATTCTACAAGAGCTAAAGTAATTGTATCAAGGAGATATTGTTGGGACTGTGTTTTGCTATGCAGACACAACCCATTTGAATATTGTTTTATATGGTATTTGTTCTGCCCACTAAGGTGCTATTTGGCATAATGCCTGGAGCTCCTGACAACAAGTTTTGGTGTTTCTGCAGGTGACAAATGTTGACGATGAGGGCAACGAGCTGGGCTCGGGGATTATGGAGTTGACACAGAGGGAGCTTGTTTTGCACACACACAAACGTGATGCTGTTCGGTGGCCATACCTCTGCTTGCGACGCTATGGCTATGACTCCAACCTCTTCTCCTTTGAGAGTGGGCGCCGCTGCCTGACTGGACAGGGTATGTGCATTTCTCAGCAGGGACAGTGGCTTCAAAATGTTCTTGCTACAGAAGGCTAGGCAGTTGGGATAACAGCGAATTTCTCTCCTCGTGGCATGCTGTAAATCTGATCCTTGTGCAGAAACCATTCTCTCCTCCTGTAATATACAGGACTAATTTTCAGTTCCACCTTCGATTAAATGTTTATTATGATCATTTGTGATGCAGTGAGACTCGGGACTTTGGGATCTGTGCTTTGCTAAACTGTGAGGTCGCTCAGATCATTCAGTTACTGGCATTCTGATAGCAGTTATACCACTTTTAAAATACGTCTGATAATTGGATATTTTTAAATTTTAAATTTACTATTAAATGGATAATAGTGAGACAGTCAGTTAAGTTTTAATATAATTGAAAGCTGACACCATTTCATAAGAAGATCAATTCTGCCCTGCTGGGTCATATCAAAGATCCATCTCTAGTCTCCATAGGCACCCAGCCAATATTTTTGTAGTAAAAGAAATGAGAAGGGAAAATGGTCACTAGCGGAGTACATAACCCCTGCTGCAATATCCCTTGATATTCCTTGAGAACCACATGCAAGGGTCTCTTAAGATATGCTTTAGATACATGACCAATCCAAACCAAGTTCCCCTGAGTAGCCATGATTGACAAGTGCTATTGAAACCATGGTTTGAACCTCTGTTTTAACTAAGGAAACATGTATTTGCGATTTGTATTAATGCACATGCAATATCAGGGCTGTCTTTAGCATATGTGGTGCCGGGGGCAAAGATCCGTCCAGTGTCCCCAAATTACCAAAGTATTTTCCCGTGTATTAGATGAGGTTGTCCTATACACGGATAGTGCGGGGAGAGGGCTGCGCACTGCCAGCCATCTGGTTGGCAGGCGCGCAACCCTCTCCCATGCCGCTGTGGGAGGAGAGTGTTTCCTACAGAGGCTTGGGAGGGAAGCTACGCACCTGCCAGCCATCTGGTGCCCCCCGGAATTTGACACCGGGGTGCCCTGCACCCCTGGGTAAAGACGGCCCTGTGCAATATGGTACTATGGGCTATGTGGGGGAAGGGCAGGGATGATGGTGGACTGGGGTGGATCGTGCTGTGGTTACTCTGGCTTTCTCCCAGCTTTCAAACCATGGTTTGTTCAGGTGCCAACTTCTGTTTGTGCCAGCAATTTGTGTCTGCATTACCCAATACATAATGATAAATCACAAAAAATGCTCAAAGTGCTGTAGTTAGAAAGCCAGGTTTCATATTCACAGGCTGTAGGCCCTGCTGTTTCCTTGGACTTCTCTACACAAGTGAGTGCTTTTGGACTCATTTGCATTTCCCTTCTTTTCTTTATTCCCCTTCAAGTTTTTTTTTTAAACAACAAAAACAACAACAATAAATTCTTCTTTTCTTTGAATGATCCTTGCCTTTATGCTGGGAACAATAAAGCAGAAACAGAGTAGGAGTTATTTGGGTTTTGTTTTTTCGAAAACCGAGAACATTTTCCTTCAGAATAGCAGCTGTTGTTGCCATGCTCTTGTCCTGGTTGCTATGGTTTTTTTGTGCGTGTTTGTGCGTGCCGATGTCCGATTGGTTAACTCAGTATAGTCAGACAATTGATAGAAATATTTATGGGGGAAGGGGAGGTGTTGGCAGTTTGTTATACCATAAAAATGGGGGTCCCTCCCATTTGTGAACCCATTTCAGTTCATGCTGGTCAATAAGAAGTCAATGAGAATGATCTGGTGGAAAGGATATAACTCCAAAACTGAGCTGGAAAATGAATGGAAAATGGCATGTTTTGCTGTTCATGCTTTACCTCTGCTATTACAGGCTTTCCGTGCCCAGCACAAGCCTTATTTTGCTACTTCCTTACTCGTTCTCTCTTCCTCACCTTTTGTCTCCCTCTTTTTAACTGGCATATAGAAAGGGGCAGGATGAGTGGATAAGAGAAGGGATGGAATTGTTGAGAAAAAATATATTTCAATTTTTCATCGAAACTTTTTTGGAAGACATCCACCACCCTAACATTATAATAAAATGCCTCATTTATGCCAACAGTTCTGTATTGTGCTCTGATCGCAAAGAGAATTCTCGCTTTCTGTGGCAGAGGAATGTGTTTAAACAGGTTTAATGTATTCTTCACTGTCAGAATAGTGTAACAAGCTGGTCAGACCATAACTTCCCCTCCCCACCTTTTTCTGTCTGTCTCTGTAGCTGTAAATAGCTGCCTGCAGAGAAAAATGTACAACATTCAAGGAGCTTCAACGACAAAAACCAGCCTTGTCTCTCATATGAAGTGTTCTTTCTTCCTCTTGCAAATAGTGTGCTTGCAAATTTTCAGAAGGCTGTGCTCTGGTGGCCTCAGCATGCAAACATCAGGCTGGTGACAAGGAGCAGGACTTTTCAATGCCTCTGGAACTCTCTCCTCAAGGACATTGGTCTGCAGTAATGGACAACACAGAGGGGCCACGCCATTTACCCAACCTTCCTCCAGCTGAGTCGCTGCTGGGATGAAAATGGGGAGGGGCAAAGTGGCTGCAAGGTGGGTGTGGTGCAAACCCAGTGCTCCTGCTGACTTGTTTGCACCACTCCAACCTCATTGCCACCTTGCGCCGCCTTCTTTCACTCCCAATATGCAGCAGCAATTTGGCTGGGAGGAGGTAAGGTAGATGATGCAGCTCCACTGTGCTGTCCACTACTACCTACCTGGCCTCCTTGAATTTACTCTTTAGGCAAGTGCACAGTGGAATTATAACTATTTTTAAAGGACTTTGGTTAATTTTAATGTTGCTAGTTTCCTTTTCTTGGATTAGTCAATGGTCTTTGATTTTAATTTTTATGTGTTTTTATTATATAGAGACACTATTCTAAACAACTTTTATATTATTTATGCGATGACAACATATAAATATATTCATAAATAAGGTTTTAATTGATTTACAAGTACATTATATCAGGGGTGTGCTGATGTCAAATTTGTCAGACCTACTCTGCTTTTTTCTAAAACCAAAAGATCTCCCTTCTAGAGCCGGTAGCAAAAGACACATTATTAGAACAACATGCCTCTGATCACATTCTGAGCATAAGGATCTGCTTTCACACCAGAACTAAACTGAGCACCTTTTAACATAAAATCAAACCCTGGTTCTCTTTCTTCATTTCAGCTGTCTAATTTAGGTTGGGAATCAGAAACCTCTTTTGATCTACTCTAGATCACCCCAAAATCTACCAGTACATCCTGATCTACCTTCTGCCTGCATGGTGTAGTGGTTAAGAGCAGTAGACTCGTAATCTGGTGAACCAGGTTCGCGTCTCCGCTCCTCCACATACAGCTGCTGGGTGACCTCGGGCCAGTCACACTTCTCTGAAGTCTCTCAGCCTCACTCTCCTCACAAAGTGTTTGTTGTGGGGGAGGAAGGGAAAGGAGATTGTTAGCCGCTTTGAGACTCCTTAGGGTAGTGATAAAGCGGGATATCAAATCCAAACTCCTCCTCCTCCTCCTCCTCTTCTCCTCCTCTTCCTCCTCCTCCTTTATATTGCTTTTTTATGCTGTAAGATATCTAAGGGGCCTAACTTCAGGCCCAAGGATAGGGTTATATATTTAAGTAAGTAAATATATTTACTTAATAGCCATGCTATGGCATGCCCTAATGGCTCTTCTAAGACAAGATGCCTTTTCAATCTCAGGTGTTTCGATTTTGATTTGCAGTTTAATCCAGATGACTTTATCCATTTGGTTCATACAATTCTTTTATTCATTCCTATTAAATCAGTTCCCCCCCCCCCACCAACCCTGCCTAACTCTTAGCACTGGCATACGTTGCAGTAAATTTCATTGCATTATGTAAGTAGCTTCCGTGTGGAGACCCAGACTGCATGGCATTAAAACAAATCTTCCTCTTTTCTCCAACACTCTTGATATTTGCCTAGGAATTTTTGCATTCAAGTGCTCAAGAGCAGAGGAGATTTTCAACTTGCTGCAGGAACTGATGCAGTGTAACAGCATCAATGTGGTGGAAGAGCCTGTTGTCATCACAAGGAACAGTCATGCTGCTGAACTGGAACTGCCCCGGACACCCCAGACACCCAATAGTAAGGTCATCTCTCAATTTGTCAGACAGAGAGGGGAGTGGGGGTGTAGAGTTGTGTACTAGCCTTATGGCATCAACCACAGTTTGTTCCAGTGAGCAGGGAGGTGGAATATTTGTATGAGGCCAAACTGGCTTTTTCAAGCCTTCCAGTAGGGCTTGTGAAAGGCCCAAGAGTGTCCCTGCCTTTTGTACAATCCCCAGGGAATTTGGCAGAATCAGTGTTTGCTTGGAATTCAGCCCTTCCACTGTAAAGAGCTTATAGCTGACCGGAAGGCCAGTATACCAGAACCTTGTCTTCTGGTGGGCATTGCTGCAATGCTAGCTACCATATACTGGGAAGGTGAGGCAGTGAGGAGTATGCCATGGTGCAGGTGCACCAGGGGAGCCAATCCAATGCTCTCTTTATTTTGCCTGCACGATGCCAACATGCTTCCCCCTCCCCCTTTCCCTCTTGGTCAGCAGCAACAACACACCTGCCAGGAAGCTAGCTTCGCGACTCTGCCCTACCAGGCAAGCTGTTTCTGCAGTCTACTTCTCCAGTGTAGCCCTAGCACTTGGGCCCATACGTCCCGTGTGGTATGCTTACTGTAAAGACTTAAGTTTTGTGCTCCCTTGTTTCCAAGGCAACTGTTTAAAACAGCGGTTGTCAGGTCGTGTTTTGAACTTCACTGTAATTTCCATCAGAATCCGTCCAAGCTACTGTAGAAAGCTTGCCTGGAATCTTTAGATTCTTGATGTCTGTTTTGGGTTGAGAAATAAAGTTTTGTTCTGTGTTTGGATTTGGCTTAGGAATTTCTACATCTCTACGTTTTGCCACAGGTAGCCATATGGTTTGGTTTACAAGCAATATCCTTACAGTGGAGACCATCACTGATCGATCTACGTCTGCTAGCCTTTTGCTTGTTTTTATTTTGCAAATGTGTACAGGATATTATCTAAGGCTAGTTTGGAGGCTCTGCTAGATGCGCTCATGCTCTAAGGCTGATCTCATCTTTCTCCAGCTCTCGGATATACAGTTCCAGGGTTTCCCAACGGATTCCACAGCTTCCCTGTGGAGGCCCCATCTTGCCCTGCCGCCAGACATGCCTCCATGAGCAGCCTAAGGCATTCCTCAGTTGGCGAGGACTCCACACATGCCCTCATTGTCCCTGATGAGCAAGTAAGTTCTCCTTATGGTCAAGGCCAAATTAAGGTGGTTGGAGCCCCTGGTGCAATTCCGAAAATAGGGCCCACCTGCCCCCGCAAAAGGAATGCAAGGAATAAGGTAGCTCAAAATAAGTCATGTGGTATTTTAAAGACTAATGCATTTATTATGGCAAAAGCTTTCGCAGACTAAAAAAATACTTGTGAAGTTTCTCAGCTCTCAGCAAAACCCAACCATTTTTTTTTTGCCAAGCTTGATAAACAAAAAGAAAATACTCTGAACATGTGCAGTCTCACATTTTAAGTGCACTAAACACATCATTGTTCTTGCTTACTTCCTGCCTTGAGCCAGTCATCTATTCTCAGCCTTACCTATATCACATGGCTGTTATGAAGATATAGAAGGTTGCAAAAGGAGACACTGTACTTGTATCACAGGCATCAAACTTTGGTTCCTTTTAACCAGAGTGATTTATCTTTATACTGTAACCAGCTGTACTGTTTCTGCCTCCCTGCCTGACTATTTCATGATAAGATGCATGAGTCCTACCTGGATTCATTTGTAAATACAGATACTTTTAATTCTGTGTTCACAATGAACAGTGCATGGTGAAGGAAAAAACAGAGAAAAACGGAAGTTAAATCAAGGATTTAAAAAATAATAATGAGAATTTTGATTACCGTATTTTTCGGCCCATAGGGCGCACCTAGTTTTTTTGGGGGGGAAATAAAGAAAAAAAATTATTACCCCCCCAGGCGCAGGGCTGGGGCGGGGGAAGCCCAAGCTTCCCCCGACCCCAGCCCCCAGAACAGGCTGCTCTCTGCAAGCCGTGGGAGCCCTCCCACGGCTTGCGCAGAGCTACCGAAGCCCAGGGCACGACTGCTCAGCGCGCCCAGGCTTCGGGATAGAGGCAGCTCTCCGCAAGCCGTGGGAGCCCAGTGGGAACTCCCGCGGGCTCCCAAGGCTTGTGGACAGCTTCCTGAAGCCTGGAGAGTGAGAGGGGTCGGTGTGCACCAACCCCTCTCGCTCTCCAGGCTTCAGCGAAAGCCCCATAGGACGCACACACATTTTCCCTTCATTTTTGGAGGGGAAAAAGTGCATCCTATAGGGTGAAAAATACGGTAGTTGAGCTGTGTGATGAAAACAAAAATGAACAAGCCTTTCTGCTTTGTGGGAACTAAATCTAAACCTTTGTAGTCATTTAGGTTTAAACAAGTACGATCCTATGCATATTTACTCAGAAGTAAGTCTTGCCATGTTTAATAGGGCTAATTCCCTAATAAGTGTATTTAGGATTGCAACTTTATTATCAAGTTTACCTTCACTTTTGAAGGTAGTCATTTTAAGCTTATTACGTGGTAAGTTGCTTCAGGGAGGTCTCATGCCACCTAATGGCAGAGATAGGGAACCTGTGGCCCTGCAGATGTGGTTGGACTACAACTGCCCCTATTGATCCGGCGGGCTGGGCCTGATGGGAGCTGGAGCCAACATCATCTAGAGCAGCCTTTCTCAACCTGTGGGTCCCCAGATGTTGTTGAACTACAACTCCCATCACCCCTAGCTAGCAAGGCCAGAGCTCAGGGATGATGGGAGTTGTAGTCCAAGAACATCTGGGGGCCCACAGGTTGAGAACTGCTGATCTAGAGGCTACAGGTTCCCCATCTCTGCTTTATGTTTACTTTGCCTCTCAGACCCGTTACTGCAAGTCCCTCCTCTTCTGAAAGCAGACTCTCCTCCAGCCATGTCAACACCTCCTGGTGTATGTATAGGTTTGCTGGCAGTTGTTGTTCTCCTCTTTGCCACCTGCTCATCCATCTTCTTTCCTTGCAGTCCCACACCTATGTGAACACAACCAGCGGTGAGGAGGAGATGAGGGGCCGCCACTGCATGCACTCCTTGCCTGAAGTCCACCCTCCTATTTCCCATCCCAGCCATAGCTGCTCGCTAGAGGACCGGAACCCCCAGGTTTACTTACAGCCAGGGGAGGTGAAGTTCATGTTGGGTCCTGCCCCTGGGTACAGGCACATGATGAAATGCGATGGCTTCTGCCGGCCCCACTGGGAGTGCGCAGGGCATATGTGCACCCCCAACAACAACAACAACGAGTGCAAAGACGAATGCCTCACCCCCAAGTACGTGTACGAGAACATCAACGGCCTCCTGCCGTCCCGAGGTGTCTTGCTTCGCCGGGGCACCAGGCGTTTGAAAATTGCCCGTGAGGATCTGAACCCCCCCGGCTGCTCTCACCGCCGGGCCACCCTGCTGCACTACGAGAACCTGCCTTCGCTGCCGCCCGTGTGGGAGTGCCAGCCGCTAAGGCAGGACCAGGAGGAGGACTCTGGCGATGCAATGACGCCTTCCCCTAACGGTTACCCGGAACTCGAGGAAGACGACCCTTTGCAAAACTACATGAACTCGGAAAGCGCTGTGCTGCAGGGGGGCTTGCGCAGGGGGGGCTGCTTGCAGCGGCGCCGCAGCTGCACGCCCAACGTCTTCAATTTTGACTTCCGCCGGCCCTGCTCAGAGCAGCCGAGGCAGCTCAACTACATCCAGGTGGAACTGGAGGACGACCCCCACAAAGGGTGCCGGAGCACACCGGTCCCCTGTGCCTCACGTTCTGCCGCCCACCCAGCCCGCAGGACGGATTCCTATGCGGTCATTGACCTCAAAAAGACAGCAGCCATGTCCAGCCTGCAGAGGGCACTGCCTCGGGACGACGGGACTTCCAGGAAAACGCGGCATAACAGCACTGACCTGCCTCTCTAGGAGGAACGGCCGACCTGAGCACCGCATTGTGGCTTCACACCGGCTCTTCAACTAATCATAGCATCATTGCCATCTTCCCGTTGCTCCTCCTGTTTCCCAGTGTGACTCACTGGGACGGCTCCATCAAGCTAACTTGAGAAATGTAGCCTATTTGTGCCTCTTCCCAGCCCCCCTCCATTTCTCCTGCCGTGTAGTTCTTGAAGTCTTGCCAAGTGTTTGAAAACTTGACTTGTTTGATAGCAGGGAGGGGGGAGCATTAGTGTTCAGTGCTACTTGTTCTCCCCTCCCCTGCCCCTTTATATAGGAATCATGTTTGGAAAGCCTTCCCGTTTTCATCAGATCCTCTTGAGGATCCTGCTGACAGAATGTGGGTTTTTTATGTAAAGCAAAGGAATATTTGTGGAGGAAGGAACACCTCCAGAAATAGAACAGGTAGGGCATGAGGGCTAGAAAGTTTATACCTTTTTATTTTTGAAGGAATGCAGAAATATATTTATTTTTTAAATCCATGTTAATTTTATTTATTCATTTATTTATTTTTCGGGGAGGTGGGGTCTCCCTTTATTTATTTATTTATTTATTTTATTTATTTATGTATGTCAAGAGTTGAAGTGCCAAGTAAATATAGAGTATAATGACTTTGTAGTTCATTCCTCTTTTGTGACAGTGGGGATGGGGGAGGTCGTGTGAGGGGGATCGCACCCCCCCCCGTGCCAATTGAAGGCCTGATAGTGGCAGTAAGGCAGGAAGGGATTTAGTTTAGCGGCCTAGCACGGCTCCTTTGCAGAAGTTTGGAAATGAACGCAAGGATGGTCCTAGCACCACGTACTTACAAAGTTGGCTCCACATGCCGACAAATCTGATCTTGTAGCTCAAGTTCCTTTCTTCTTATTGGGTGTAATACACATCTCTCCACCGTTGCAGCAAAAAAGAACCGTGGGACTGTAAATTGCCAACCCCTAACAAAGTCCCTGGGACGCGGGTGGCGCTGTGGGTTAAATTACAGAGCCTAGGACTTGCCGATCTGAAGGTTGGCAGTTCGAATCCCCACGACGGGGTGAGCTCCCGTTGTTTGGTTCCAGCTCCTGCCAACCTAGCAGTTCGAAAGCACGTCAAAGTGCAAGTAGATAAATAGGTACCGCTCCTGCAGGAAGGTAAATGGCATTTCCGTGTGCTGTTCTGGTTCGCCAGAAGCGGCTTAGTCATGCTGGCCACATGACCCGGAAGCTGTACGCTGGCTCCCTCGGCCAGTAAAGCGAGATGAGCACCGCAACCCCACAGTCGGATACGACTGGACCTAATGGTCAGGGGTCCCTTTACCTCTACCTAGCAAAGCCCCTAACAAACTTTTCAACACTGCCTTGCTAGTAGCTCAGCAGAAACTTCCCAAGAAGCCAACCTTCTTACAGTAGTGCTAGGGAGGGATGTGGATTTAGGTGCAGCTCACTCTTTTGTTGGTGTCCTTTGGAACTTCTCTCTCTCCACCTCACCTGATTGTGCCCATCTCTCAATTTCAGCAGCCTTACTGACCCCCTCACACTGCTTCTATGAATACTTTGGTGGATCCCAGCCCACCTTTTGTGTATAATCGGCGTCGAAATAGAGCTTTTTGCATAACTTTATGGACAAGCACGGCTTTGTTTCACTGTGACTGCCAGGGTTGGTTTAGACTAAAAATAACCCTACAGTAGGGAATGTGAATGTGGCCATTTCTTTTTGCTGCTGCAGTTCTTCCCCCAGAGGTGGCTTTTCCGTAGATAACTGCAGCGCCTTACAGTCCTGAGAAGCTGTTCAGCTTTATGGACTTTGTGGCCCAGAAGCCATTGGAAAAGCTCAGTATGTCTGAAACCACTGGGAAAGTTCAGTAAGCCAAACAAGAAGGTATTTTAGAGCTTCTGGGAGCTGCTTCATGGTTACTTTTTCTTAACTACTGTATTGCAGACCACTATTCTGAGTTGTTTCTTTTTTGTCAGTCACCACATTTTCATAATTCAGGGGAAGGGCCCTTAGCTCAGTGGTAGAGCTCATGCCTTGCAAAGCATCAGTCTGTGGCATCTTCAGGTCAGGTTGAGAAAGATTTTGAGAGCCGATACTGGCAAGTCCGAGCCAGATAGACCGATGGTCTGATGGTATACAGCTGTTTCCCATGCTCTTATATCCTACAGCTTCCATGTGGGAGGCTGTGTGAAAAGCTTATAAACTAAGGCCTGGGCACACACTCCTGTTTCCTCTGGCTCCAGTGCACTCCATCCATGAGGCTCAGTTAGCCACATTGCACATGCATCCTGTGTTTCCCCCAGAAATGCCTCTGCTTGATGTGTTTCTCCTCAAACCAGCTTCCATCCAATTTGGTTTAAGCTGAGATGTGCACAGTTCAGACAGCCATTGCACATGCACAGAAGACAGCACGTGCGCAGATGACTGCTTCCTGGAATAGGAGTCCAGAGAGGTTGCAGGCATGAGGAAAAACAAATCAAGCACCACGCATTGGGTGATGGCACTCCTGCTGCTGCTCTCGTGTGTACAGGAAGTGTAAAGGCAACTTGAAATGCAGCGGGGGAAAGCGACCTTGCTGTGTCTTAAGCTGCTCCCGCGTAGGGACCCTCTTGCTCCTTACAAGCTATTGTTCCCCTCCTCACTCCCCTTTGAACATCTTGTCTTTCCCACTTCTGTGTGAATACAGCCAGTGAAGATGTTTGTCAGTCACTGTACTGGGATTTGAGACTGATTGTAATATCGCAGCTGCCACGTGAGAGGTCACCTTGGAAGGCTTGCATGGGGCGGCTGCTCCACATGGCTTCAGCAGGGCAGGTGACCACAGTGGCGATGTCAAATCTTCAGGATTCCCCCCTTGTTGCATCCATTGCGGTCTCGTGGACCACAGTTTAAGAGCCACAGGTCTAGGGGGAAAGGGATCCCACAGTTAAGGTGGACAGTCTAGTCAAGAAGGTGTTTGGATTTATCTTAAAGATATCAATGGAACGTAGAGATGGATGTGCTAAATTTTAGAGCCTGAACTGAGATTTCTTTTTGGTGACAAGAGTAAAACAGCATGAAGAATAGTTGCAAATAAGTTTTCTTTTTTTCCTAAAAACATTTCAGTGCAAAGTTTGTTTTTCAGGCAAAGGGCCATCAGTAGCCTTTCTTCTCACCTCATTTTGTACCGTTTCACTATTGAATATAGTATGAGAAAGTGAACAAGCAACCAAAGTGAGATCTGTAAGTATTGTTGTTGGGGAAAGACTAGGTACATGCTCTGCATGCCCTTTCAATAGTCTTTCTTCTTACCTTATTTTGTACCAGGTTTTTTTGTTTTTAAAATAAAGTTGTAGGGGAATCTGATTACCTCCAGCATCATTAAAGAAGGTGTAACTTTTAGCATTGATCTGCCCTATGGAGACACAGACTGAATCAGTTGCAGTGAAACAAGCAGAGGGCTGCCACCTAGTGTTGTCTTTTGGAAGTGTATGTCCCTTTGTCATCAACTCTTCCCGTAGTCTGCCTGTTAATTTTTTAGTAGATCTACAAGCACTCTTTGCACAGCCACACTGACCCAATGGAACGTGGTGCTCTTCCAATCTTTTTGACCAGAAGTGCTGGGGTGCCACTTTCTCCCTTGACAAAAGCTCATTAATAGGTCCATGATGGGCACAAATTCAACAGGTGCAGCTTCCCCCATTATAGAGATGAGTGATGGAGAAAGCTACACATCTGGTGTAGCTGCCTGCTGCAGACCTATTTGGGACAGACTTTCCTCCATCACGAAAAAAGAGGCTGGGGTGGGGGAAGGATGATAATTCTAAAGAGAGTCTAAAATTGATCTTATAAATATTGATATTATAAAAATGGATCTTAAATAATTGTAATTTTCCCAGCCACATGTGGGACCTTTCTACTCTTCCTCATAAGCCCGGAGCTTTTAATGAAAACTCATGGATAATCTATTTAATATAAATAAGGAAAATGAAGGTGCTTCAGTTCAGCCCTTGATCAACTTCCACAGCATGAAACCAGATACATTTGGTTCTAGTAGTAGGCCTCATCAAGTCCAGCTTATGACAAGAAAATATTTTCTTTGTTTCCTAATCATTTTGTGTTGGTTTTCATGCAGTGGGTTGTATTTGACCTTTTGATTTGCACATACTTGCCTTGCTTTTAAACAACCATTGACAAAATGTGGCTTAAGGGTGCAAGTGGAGCTTATTTTCTCTCATTTGTTACATGTGCCATGCTAGCCTTAATTAATAAAGCAAATGGAAGAAAAAGGCCTTTTTTTCTTTTGTAAACCAGCTGCTGTGCTGCCCCATCTCTCGATATAAGGTGCTCAGCATCCCAAGTGGATAGCTACCTGCTTTTAAAGCTCTATCTGGTGCTATGAGAAAGACAATTAAGTTCAACACAATGCTTTGGTCAGCTACCAAGGCAATGTCCTGTTCTGGCCTAACTTGGATCGCCACGTTCCCCTCACCCTGCAGAAACCCCATGCTTTTAGCAACAGTGTGTTAGGCAATCTCCCTCCCATAGTATAGCTTTTCTTTGCATGGCCAATGTAGAAAGCTGTCATGATTTATTGCCTCCCACACAACTGGTAAATGCACTGAGTCTCCCTGTGTCGGGTGGGATGAGTGGGGAGGGAAAGTAAAATGGCAACCTTAGACTACCTATGGTTTTATGACTTCTGTGATCTAATCCCCATGTTAGTCTGTATAGTCTGCATCAACTTTGTCTCATAGTAGGGAAACAATAATCTGTATCCTAAGGGGATCTCCCAGCTTGCTGTTTTTAAAACTTTTCTTAGCCTTTAAGCTTCTGGAACATCTTAATATGTTTATCCCCAAATCCCTTGGGTAGTAAAAATCAGCATCTAAAAGAGGAGCCTTAGTGGGTATGTTTGTTTACCATTACAATGTCCACATCATTTCTCATGAGGCAGGAGCAGGAACTACAAGTTGTGAAGCTGAGTAATGGTGGTACCTACTCACTTCATAGAGGTATTATGAAGATTAACTGGTGTTTACAAAGGGTTTGAGTGACATAAGTGCCAAGCAAGAATCGTTATGACTGAAGTTAGTTTGTATGTCAAATGGAATCTCTGGTTGGTTGTGACTTTAGTTTTGCAGCCAGTGTGAAAGGGCTGTCCACATACCTCTTAATTCCCAATATACTTGTCATTGCTCCAAAATGAGTGTATCTGTACTCTTGCTTGGGGAGTCATCTTGTCCCTTGTGGAAGAAAGGGTGACTATTCTTTATTTGCGTTTATAACTTTTCTTAACATTTCCCCCAACTATTTTGCTTATATTTTCGTGTGGCTTGTTGACTGAAATATACTTGGAGTCGTTCAACTCAGTACATAACATTGACCCTTTCTTTCATTGCTGGATTGCATAAAAGCAGATTGGCACTGTCTTTTTAACAGGTGTGCCAATGACACAAGGTGCCATTTTCTCTCATTCTAGTGGCAAGACAACCTGCCTCTGCTAGTATTTTTGCTGATGTGCAGGCAGTAAAGGCACACGTGTTCTGTTTCCTAGGGATTGTGGCCACCTTGTCACGATGTCCTCTCAGGAACTTTAACCTCTGAACTTCTGTGAAAATATGCTAAATTCCTACAGCTACTTTAGGAGAAAGAATCTAAACCATTAGCTAAGGAAGTTACCAGATTGGCATATGCAAGCCAGTGCCTAGGATGAGTGAGGGGATAGATTGGGGAGGAATCTGGTTACGTAAAGGGGATACCCTTTCCTCTGCAAGTGATTCATTTTGAAAAGCCCAGCTTTAGCTAGGCAGATCTCAAGCTTTTACCCTGTGCAGTTTTCTTCATAGTTAACTAGTACTGATGTCTTTGCTGACTATCTGATGTGGCAGGAAAGCAAAGGCACTTGGGGATGCCCAGCTGCTCTGGCCACAAAAGCTGCTCTGTGGTTTCTTTCTTCACTGGTTCCTGCTGTGTATCCTCCGTTCATTCTCTCTTTGTATCTCATCCGATCGTATCCTTCAAAGCAAATAGCATTAGCAGTGCCATGTGATTGAGGAGCGCTCGTGTCTTATTTTAATGTGCACTACGAATGTATCCAAAATAAATGAAATCTGATTACTATCTTTTGGAAGGCGTGGCTTGTTTTGATTTGTGAACAAATCATGAGTCAAGATTATTTTGGCTGTGACAAAATCTCCCTTCTTTACCTGCAATCCCCGACTTTCCACAGAACTTCTACATAATCTCCTTCCTTACTCTGGGTATGATATCACGTGAAAACTCTCAGAACTTATAGTTCTAGTTACAGGTAGGTAGCCATGTTGGTCTGCCGTAGTCGAAACAAAATAAAAAATTTAAAAATTCCTTCCAGTAGCACCTTAGAGACTAACTAAGTCTTTCGTGCATGCACACGAAAGCGCATACCAATAACTAACTTAGTTGGTCTCTAAGGTGATACTGGAAGGATTTTTTTAATTTTTTTATCTTATAATTGACATTCATGTTAAACCTGTTCTTGTGTAGAGCTTGGCCCTATTCGGAAAAATAGTGGCTCACTCAAGCTGCAGATGGTTTTTCACCGTGATGCAACTGCAGAAATCCACTGTGCATTCGAGAAAACAGCAACTGCGAACAGCAGCACTATATACTGTGTGTCAGAATTCAGGGTGTGCCTTTGGGTGTACTGTATGTACTTAGCTATGCTTAAAGGATGGAGGGTTTCAATCTGAGTCACAGGCAGGCAATCAAGGAATTGGTCCTTAAACACCAAGGTAGAGACAGCATGCCAGAAGTGGTACCGAATTTGGCATCCAGTAAGAAAATCAGGGTGAAAATAGGTGCACTCTCAAATTCAGAGTCTCATTCTTGAATTGCACTATGTTTGGATCAGCATGGCTCATGGCATCATCAATAAAGTCCCCAAATTACTTGCAAGTGTTGAGGTTCACTGACAAATGTACCAGTTTCTAAGAGCCTAAAGCAATCTGCACCCTGATTTGAATTTTCCACTTTTTCTGAGCTATGGAAAACCACATCCTCCACGTGAAGTTTCAGTCATTGGCTTTAAGAATTATCCTGGATCTCTACAATGCATTCTCTCCCACTGCATTATCTGGAAAATGGGGGTGGGGGGATATGGAGATGGTCCTACATGACTTAATCCAACCAAAACAATTTTGTTGTTTATTAAATTTATTCCTGCCCTTCCTCCCAAATGAGCCCAATTCAGTACAAGCTGGAATGATTTAAAATATTTGGTTTGGACATGTGGAACCCTGATTCAAATCTCTCTGCTCAGCCATGAAACTCACTCACATGGCCTACAGTAACTGCAATGTAGATTAAATTCTTGGCTGGTTGAGTCTAGAACAACCATAGGATGTCACAGAATGACGAAGACTTAACCTGAACACAAACACCTGAACACAAACACAATGTTCCTCAGCCTCAGGAAGAAATGCCGTTGTGTAGAGTCAGATCATTATGAATTGCTCCATCTCAGGATGTGTCTAAAGATGAAAGTTAGGATACCTATGTAGGAGGTTGGGTGGGATTGATTGGCTGGATGCTACATGCAGCTGCATTTCTGCTTATTTTAGTAGAAAAGGGTGGTATGCTGTTCAATGCAGGGTGGTCAACTTTCCTACTGTTGTACTGGAAATCTTGCAAATGGAATCAGATCAGACTACATACAGTGTGCACACACATTTTAAAATGCCTTTTCTAGAGAGCTCCTGTACATTACAAACTGCAGTTAGGAGCCACTTCATTTTATCATTCTAATGCCTATTAAAAGAGCCCTGTTCCCATCACAATCTTATCCAAGGTGGAAAGCAAATCCTATTTCGCCTGAGTAAGGACAGCCAGAAGCAGCCTTGCTGGTTACCAGATAAGCAGCAACAATTGCTCACCTGGTACCATTCACCTCAACCAGGATCTGGCAGGATCCGCACCACATGGAAAATTTAGTGCCCTCTGCAGATTTAATTATAAAGAGGGCAATGATAAGCAGCCATTCACTTAAGGTGAGCCTTATCACACCTGATATGCATTTGCCAAAGCCATTTTTCCTGGAACCTCACCTCTTTTCCACCCCCTTAGTATTTTTTAATTTTTTTTTTTTTTTTTTTTGCCACACACATAACACTGAATGTGCACAAGTTAAATTCATGTAAGTTTGGGGCTTACTGTACTTCAGTTCAGCCAAGTTGGTCGAAGCTACCTCCTAAGGAGCGCTCTGGAAAAACCCACAAACCTGACTGTACAATCTATTTAAAAGTGAATAAACACACACAATAAAGGAGAACAAAAGCATTTCCATATTTTAAAAAATGCATCTTCAATAAAAGTCATGAAACTCGATGTTTTGTTGCAGCAAACTATTGTTGCTTCAGGAAGAAATGTTCATGTAACATTTGATCTGGTATGTCTCTGCAGAGCCACAGCACTTCCTCCATCCATCCTCTTGAGCAGGGGTCAGCAACCTTTTTCAGCCTTGGGCTGGTCCATCGTCCCTCAGACCATGTGGTGGGCCGGACTATATTTTGAAAAAAATATATGAACGAATTCCTATACCCCACAAATAACCCAGAGATGCATTTTAAATAAAAGGACACATTCTACTCATGTAAAAACAAGCTGATTCCCGGACCGTCTGCGGGCTGGATTTAGAAGGCGATTAGGCCGGATCTGGTCCACAGGCTTTAGGTTGCCTACCCCTGCTCTTGAGGCTACATATTAACATAGCCATTAGTCTGTATCAGGGGTCTCCACCCAACATCCCACCATTGGCTGCACATTTTGGCACCTGAAGCAAACCACAAAATGGGGGGGGGGGCTGTCTAGGGAACAAGGGGTGAGAAAAGATCAGGAATAAGAGCACAATAAAGATCTATATCGGGAACAAGCAGGGGAGATCATCAGCAACTACTATTTGACAAGAGGCTGCTGCAGAGGTGGCATGACGAAGAAGGCTGCTGAGGAGATGGTAGATTCAGCCTCTAAGGAGCATAGCGCAACTGCTGCCACCACTGCAGCAGTGGGCTATGCATTCCTTGGAGGACAGATCTACTGCCCCAGGGGATCCTGCTACCTGAAGCACACACTTTACCTTGCCTTATGGGTGGGCCGGCTCTGCACAGAGGCCTTCCTTCATGCCTGCTGTGTCCCCTCTCCCTGCTGAAATTAGGCTTTTTAGAAGTGTTCTGCCATAGGCAGAAGGTTGTGATATGTGCTTGACTGTGTGCGCGTGTGGTGCCCAAAACAGTTTCTCCAGTTTGCACACGTGTCCATGGGCCCCCAAAGGTTGGCATCTCCTGATCAATACGGTAAGTGGACTGATCTTTCTCCCTGTTCTACGTAAGACCCTTTCCGTGCCACCAGAGCTCAGTAAAGGTAAAGGTAAAGGGACCCCTGACCATTAGGTCCAGTCGCAGATGACTCTGGGGTTGCGGCGCTCATCTCGCTTTATTGGCCAAGGGAGCCGGCATACAGCTTCCGGGTCATGTGGCCAGCATGACAAGCCACTTCTGGCGAACCAGAGCAGCACATAGAAGTGCCGTTTACCTTCCCGCCAGAGCGGTACCTATTTATCTACTTGCACTTTGTGCTTTCGAACTGCTAGGTGAGCAGGAGCAGGGACCAAGCAATCGGAGCTCACCCAGTCCGGATATTCGAACTGTTGACCTTCTGATCAGCAAGCCCTAGGCTCTGTGGTTTAACCCACAACGCCACCCACGTCCCTAATCCAGAGCACAATACATAGTGGCAGTTCCCCTATCACCTAACGGGGAACAATGACTATGTACCTCATGATGGAAAAATCCACAAGATTGGGAGCTTACATAGCTTGAAGAGCAGAGTGAGCAGGCATGGAACAGAAGAAGGATGTATATATATCACAACGCAATTTTCTATCCCAGGCTCAACAACTTTGGGGTAAAATTATAAAAAAAGCTCAGCAAGGTCAACAACTTCGGTCGGCCCTCATGCATGTTCACTTCATCACATCTGGCCCTCTTTGAAAAAAGTTTGGGCACCCCTGTTCTATTCTGAGCTGTTCTGCTCATTCTATATGACTGGATCCTTTTGGGCCTTTTCTGTTCATGTCAAATAATTTGACTTTCAATCTTGATTGGTATGGTATGGTTCTAGTGATGCTGGAATGCTTCTGATAATACCTTGGATGGAAACAGTGAAGATCACATGACTGTTTAGGGCTTCGTATTTTTCCATTCTAATCAAAGTTTTGCATGTTAACACCCCCTGCATACTAACACCCCCTTATGAAAACACACACTATAACTATCATATCATATACAAGTAAAAGATAAATCAAGTGCTTGCTGGAGATGTAGTTTGCAAGGACCTTGTGTGTGTGTTTGAAAGAGAACTGAATATATGATGATAAGAACCAATGTCAACCTCTACTTCCAAAATATGAGCTTAGCACAAAACATCATTTGCTTTTCCGATTAAATAATAGCGATTGAGATAAAAGTTCTGCAATGCCTTTGAAAAATTGTTTGACCCATTGTTAAGATTCAGATATGTGACTTGGCTGCATGCTGGCGGTGAAAGCAGCACTGTTCAGGGTATATAAGAAGGGACCCTGCTGTGCCAACACTTACCCAGTGTCTTAAGACCAAGGTGCAGCAGTGAAAGAACACACTTTAGAAACTGCTCAGAAGAAAGAAGGCATCATGAAGTGGCTGATCCTTGCCCTGGTGTGCCTTCACCTCTGTGAGGGTGCTGTTGTCAAGTGAGTATGGAACAATGGCATGGTGCAGCCTCTCGGGTGATTCTTGGCTTCAGTTGTGCTTGGTAGCCGGAAAAAAAGAGCAGCAATGAAGTATGAATGTTTAGCACGATGTGCCTGTAAAGTAATAATGTGCTGTTCATTACTTACTCCTATCTGGGAGTAAGCAATAAGCATTCAGGGCGAGGCTTAATCCCAGATAAACATGCCTAGGACTGCTGCCTAGGATCTTTAAAAACCTATGGACCAAGTTAGTTATAATGACTAGCCTGAGATCCATTGTTTTCTACTGGATTTCAGTAGCAAGCCTGTGTCTACAGAACTATGTACTGAATTCAGTCGTTCTGAGTATAGTAATGATTGTGACAGTTAGCTCATAAAATTTAGATAATGGGTGCCCTCCAGATGTTGTTGGACTTCAACTCCCATCAGTCCTAGCCAGCATGACCAATGGTTGTAGATGATGGGACTTGTAGTCCAACAAAATATGGAAAGCACAATGTTGGCTATTCTTGATTTAGATAATAGCACCGATGCTCTTTTATCAAATTGTTAAGTGAGAAATATAGCTGTAAAGTGCAACACAGAGCATTTTATCACTGAAACTTTATTTTTATAAAAGCCTTTAAAACCACAATATTCTATCCAAAGGCAGAGATTCTCAGTAAGCAACTGAGACCCAGTTTTTTTTTAAACTGGAACCCTTTTTGTTTTGAAATTTTCAAGACATTGGAATCAAATTGACATGACATTTCCTGCAAAGATGCATAGCATTTCCCAATAACTTCTGTGAGAACAAAATGTACATTTAAAAAAAAATACTCCTGTACACACTTACCTGAAAGTACTGTAAATGCTGCTGAACTCAGAGGGCCGAACTTCTCAGATGTGCACAGGAAGGATTATACTGTTAATGTTCTTTCTTTCATTCATTTGTATTTCACTGCATTATTAGAACTGCATTTATGATGCAAAAAATGGAAGGAAATTAAAGGAAATTTAGAAAATTGGAGTAAATTGAAGCTGTCATTATGGGGCAAAATATCAATGATTAAAATGACAGTATTTACTTTGCAATAAAAATTAAATTAAAAAAGGGGAAAAAAGAATTGCATGTATGATGAATGTATGTTTCCTATGCAGGCCTTTTTCAGTCTCTATTCAGTTCACTCCCTACATCAATTGCTTTAATGTATGAGACAAATTATTCATTTAGCTCAGCATTTTTTCTCAAAAGTAGCCAGGCAGATGTCCTTGGTAAGCTCATGGGAGGCGTGATGGTGACAGCCATCATTTTTCTGTCCTCCTCAGCAAATCAGAGTTATGCTGTAAACACTGAAAAACAACAGAAGAGTTTTGTGGGATCTTAAACACTTTTCATTGTTTTTGCTGCAAGAAGCTAACACAACTACGGTACCTCTCTGGAAATTGTGAATATGGAGATTCCAATCTCAGTGATGCTAGTTAATAGCCATGGAATCTTACTACTCATAGTATGTACAGTATATGGGTAAAAAACTTATTTTCCTTAGAGCTAGGAAGGCCTGATGTATGTGTCTCCACAAGCAATTATTTGGTCCCGCAAGATCACTCTAATTCTGGTAGTGGTAGGAGAAATGTTTTTTAATTATTTAAGTACAGTATATACCGTAGGTATTGGGGTGAGCCAACTAGAGCCTTAATTGGCATGTTAATTGATCCTTCCTTGATTGTCAGGTGTAACATTAACTGATGAACAGCTAGTGGGCAATAACACACACACACACACACACACACACACACACGCACACACACACACACACACACACTGCTCAGCTGCTCAGCTGAAGAGGGAGCTGTGTGCCTCTGTGTGTATGTATGTGAGACTGTGAGATGGGCACACCTACTTTTGGCAGCACCCATCGCTGGCACGCAGTCCTAGAACGATGGCTAAGGATGAATGTGGCCTTTGAGCCCAAAACGTTTTGCCATCCCTGCATTAGATATCATTACCTAAACAGTCAAAGCTCAGGAAGGCAAGAGAATCACTGAGAAGGGCAAAGACGGGATCCAAAATAGTTTAGCTAATACCTTTTTATTGAATCAGCAGCTGTAGGTATTGGTTAAATAACAAGTAAGATGAAAGATAGACAGAGCACTTTTGGGCAGGGAGGGAAGGAGAAATGTGCAATATCACAGAAGAGAAGTCCAGTGGAAGAACCTGTACAAGTGTCCCTCTTGGCTTTCCATTCCTTGTTAACAACACAGTGCATGAGTTAATGTGGCCTTTTAAGGTTAGGATGGTGGCAGGTTAGCTTGAACCCTGATGGAATTAGATGGAAGTTAGTGTATTATATTAGCCTTAGGTATTATATGGTTCAGACCAGAGAATTCCATCAATGGTCTGAAGATATTCCATTGAGCATACTTAATATGCAAAGAGTTTACAGCTGTCTTTTTGACTCTGCGTCTAACTCTTCATCCCATACAGAGTTCCCCTGAAAAAGTTCAAGTCCATGCGGGAGGTGATGAAGGAGAAGGGTGTCCTTGAAAAGTTCCTGAAGGACAATCATTATGACCCTGCCAGCAAGTACTTCAACAACTATGCCAGTGGTTACGAACCCCTTGCTAACTACATGGACGTGAGTATACGGTTGGCTAAGAGAAGCTACCAAAATCATAGAAAGAGCAAAACTAGGAAAGAGTAAAGGCTAGGATTTCAACATGTGCTGGATGGAATAAGAAGTCCAGATTTAGCTGAATATCAGTGTTTGAGTCCTAATATGTGACTATTAAAAATTATGGGAATTTTAAGTTTTGAGAATGGAATTGTGGTTCTCTTTGTGCATCACTCTAAATTAAAATATATGGGAGAGTATAAAAAATCAAAAGAAGAAAAACATATAAGAGGAATGTTTTGGGGTAGTTACAGTAATGGGTAGTTTTTGCTTCCATTTGGGGCGGTTGTGCACAATGTTCTATTGAATGTGCTGGGAATTTATGCAGATATCAATGGGGGGAAGCTATTGTTGATGGCAATGTACTCTTTTCTCTAGATGTCCTATTATGGAGAGATCAGCATTGGAACTCCACCCCAGAACTTCTTGGTTCTCTTTGACACTGGGTCATCCAACCTCTGGGTGCCATCAGTCTACTGCCAGAGTCAGGCCTGCAGTGAGTATCCTCTAAACCAGTGGTGGCCAAATATGGCCCTCCAGCCATTTGGGGACTACAACCTGTGGCGGAGCTTCATGCTCTGGCACTGGGGGGCGGAGAGCAGGTGGGGGCGGGGCTGGCGTGTGTCCTGGAGGCGTGGCACACCGCCTGCAGGGGTGTGGCACCCAGCGCGGGGGGGGGCACCCGCGATGGCACCCCACCGGGATCGCGCTGCCAGGGGCGGTGCACTCCCCCCCACTCCTCTTCCTCAGCCAGTGACTACAACTCCCATAATCCCTAGCTAACAGGACCAGTGGTCAGGGATGATGGGAATTGTAGTCCCAAAACAGCTGGAGGGCCAAAGTTGGCCACCACTGCTCTAAGCAAAACAAAGGTGAAGAATTATTTTTGGGTTTATATTTTGGTGCTGGAACTTTTCTCTCTCACAGCTGCGGATTCAGGTTCAGTGGTGGATGAGAAGAGAGAGTGATACATATGGTATTAAAACCTGGTTTTGTTGTGATCCTAAAAGTGAAACAAGTCTGTTTTTCTTCAATTTCTACCACTAGCAAACCACCCATTGTTCAACCCCAGCCAGTCTTCTACTTATTCCACCAACGACCAGACCTTCTCTTTGCAGTATGGAACTGGGAGCCTCACTGGGCTCTTTGGCTATGATACCGTAACGGTAAGCAGTAGTGCACCCTAAATTGGTTTCAATTGTAACAACAACAACAACAACAACAACAACAACAACTGTATGCCACCCATCTGACTGTGTTGCCCCAGCCACTCTGGGTAGCTCTCAACAGTATATTAAAAACTGCTTCTTGCAGCAGAAGCAGATAGATTCAGTAGACAGGAAGGAATCCATTCTAACATTCCTAATGCAATGCACTTCGATCACACAGGTAACAAAGTATAGTGACCTTGAGCACAGCCAAAGCTGCAGATGCAGTGGAGGGTGGGGAGAAACTCTCTTGTACAAACATACTTGGAAATCTATTACAGCCAACCTCAACAATGGGTTCTTCAATAGCAATCTGTGAACTTAATGAAAGAGTGTCAAGAAAGCCCATCCACTGTGACATCTGACCTATGCAAGGCAAGCCAGTTCAAGAATATGTGCTGCCATTTCAATACTATTATGAAGTTGCTACTATGCACCAGGCAAGAGGATTTGTGCATAGTCACAGTGACCAGAGAGCAGTCATTCTCAAACCTGTTGTCACTTGTCCTCACCATGTCCCCTTTCCCCCCAGTTGCATGGCACACAACAGCTTTGTGTGATGCCATTCTGCTATATTTCTTGATGGCACTTGTCCACTTTACAGTGGTGCCACTTTATCTGTCACACTGGTATGAGAACTGATATTTCTACTTTGGAACAAGGCAGCTGGTAATGACATTGCACTAGCGCAGTGACTGCTATTATACTCCATGCATAATACTCATTAACTCAAGGGATTTATTAGATTAGTCTACTATATATTTGAAGGTGGTAAAAGAAGAGAGCTAACTGCATTTCTAGGTATTGTTATGAAGTCCCAATGAACAGAAAATCAAGAGAGGAACACTTGAAAGTTCAACCATCTCCTCATCTTGATAATGAGGTTTCATTTTCCCAGATATTTTGAGTGACCCAAGTCCATTTAGATCATTTGTTTCTCTGGATAAAAAGTGGTTAGTGAATTGTCCTGTAATATCCCCATTGCATATTGGGCTATCTGATGCTGTGCTTTTCTGGCAGGTTTCTTTTTCTCCCATTTGTAATGTGCTTTTTCTGCTTTGTTGTGATGATGACTCTTTCCTACAATTCCCTTCTAGATCCAAGGCATTTCCATCACCAACCAGGAATTTGGCCTGAGCGAGACTGAGCCTGGCACAAACTTCGTCTATGCCCAGTTTGACGGCATCCTGGGCTTGGCTTACCCTGCCATTTCTTCTGGTGGTGCCACCACAGTCATGCAGGGGATGCTCCAGCAGAACCTTCTTGATGCTCCTGTGTTCGGCTTCTACCTGAGCGGGTATGGATGCAAAAAATTCTTTTCTTTTGCATTTGCCTTGCCTCCATCCTCTATCCCTCTTCTAAGTTTCTCAGGGCACCTTTCAGTAGGGAAGGATGGCTTGGTCTTTTTCCAGTCCATATCACTTTCCCACTTTGTTCATTCATAAGGACAAATTTTAAAAATCTGCATGAAGATTCATATTTAAATACTAATTTTTGAATATATTTTCCCAATATGCTTTTCTGCATATATTTTCTCACAAAATATGCACATTTGTTTTTTACAATGTGCACTTTAAAAAGCATTCTGATTTGCTTTTTTGTGTCAAAAACATTTATTTGCAAACTTCAGAGAAAGGTGAAATCTGAAGGATATCTTCATTCTGATCCACAGGCCAGTCTGGGAAGGGCAGATCATGTCAGGTCATATTGGAATTCACAATGCAAATTCCTCAGACATCCTTATCTTTCAGGAAAAGTCAATATAAACCAGAAGCTACTCTCCTGTTTTGTTGCCATTGCTTTAACCTTGAAGTGTACCTTCCCCCATCAGTGATGGGCAAACTAGACAAAGGAAGAGAAACTCATGGGGTATTATTGACTCACTTCTATCATAAGTTCATTCATTCCTGTTCAACACTATCCAATGACAATCTCCCCTCAGTGGCCATGGTTGGTTCTCTTTAACTACAGCTTTCAGATTCAACAGACAGTTTACTGAGAACTAGTATGGTGTAGTGGCTTGAGTGTCAGATTTGTACCTGGGAAACCAGGGTTCAAATCCCCACTCAGCCATAACACTTACTAGATCACCTTGGGCCAGTCACTGCCTCTCAGCCTGACCTACTTTGTGGGGTTCTTGTGGGAGTTAAATGATGAAGGGGAGAACCATAAATGCCACTTTGAGCTCCTTGGAGAAAAAGGTAGAGTATAAATAAAAATAAATAACAATTTACAACAGGCATGTCAAATACAAAATAGTCCTTTGCTATTTTGTACAAATGCTAGGGCTGAGCAACTAGCTTGAGGGAGAATTACTAGCCCAAGGTCCAACATTCTCACCAATATATGCCATTGCCTCTGATGATGGACCTTGGCTGCAAGGTTATAAAGCCACATATCTATAATAGCATTCAGTTCACAGTAACTTAAACATAAAACAAAGGAGTTGTTTGCTGCTCTGTGTAAAACAACTTCCATTTTAGGTTGGATCCAGGCTTACAGTGCAGTCCTGGCCATGCGATTCATAAGTCCTATTTAATTCTGTGTGGTTTACTCCCTTATAAGTGGGGTTATGATTGCAGCTTTAACTGTACTTAGAGTAGACCCACTTTAGTCTTGTCCCATAAATGGCGACAGGTCTACTCTTAATTATGGCTTATTCCAGATCAAGCTTTCTGTCTTTTTCAGTGAATGTATGTAAATAATGAAGTGTTTTACCTTCTTGTGCATTTGTCCTTCTAGGCAAGAGGGCAACCAGGGTGGTGAACTTGCTTTGGGAGGAGTTGATTCCAGCCTCTACTCTGGTCAGATTGTCTGGACTCCAGTCACCCAAGAAGCTTACTGGCAAATTGCAATTGAAAGGTGAGACTATTCTCATAGATAATGTCTACTGGGAGCCTGATCAGGCTTCAGTGGAGGCTTGTGGTTGAAAACCTCAACAGTCCTTTGATTTGAGTTTTTGGGCTCTTTAAATCTATTTCCCTTGGACCAGCTGAGTAATTTCCCCCCATCTTATTTTGCATACCATGAAACATGACCCAAAGAGCAATAATAATAATAATAATAATAATAATAATAATAATTTATTTATACCCCGCCCATCTGGCTGGATTTCCCCAGCCACTCTGGGCGGCTTCCAACAGAACACTAAAATACAAATATCCTTTGCTTATGCTGAAAATTAGAGTTCAAAATCTGCAAGCATATCTTATTCCATTTATTTCTGGCTCTGGCTCTCTGCATCTTCCAGGACGCGAAAAGAAGAGCTGTGATTATTATAACCCAATTACAAAAACCTAAGACTGCAATCCTGCTTTTGGTTATTATGAAAAGCTCAGAACCATGGCAGCTTTGATGATGCCATGAAAACATCAAAAGCAAGCAAGGAAGCATGACATCCTATGGTCTTGCGGCTCCTCGATGCATCACCTTAATAGGAATATAACTGCTGACAACTTTTTTAACTCTTCCCCTCTAGCTTCTATATTGGCAACCAGATCAGCAACTGGTGCAGCCAGGGATGCCAGGCGATTGTGGATACTGGAACGTCCCTCCTCACTGCTCCCCAGCAGGTCTTTGGAGAGCTGATGCAATACATTGGAGCCGAGCAGGACAGCAATGGCGAGGTAGGGGGGGACGCAGCTGTGGATTGGGAGCACGACCACTTAGCACCAGTAATCTGAAGAGCTCAGTATCAGCACCCATGAAACTTAGCATGTTCTTGTTTGACCCCACACAGTGGTTACAGTTCAAAGGATCATGCAAGGAGTGTAGACTCAGGGAAATATATTTCTCTTATTTGGCTGGTGGGCTGGGAGTGGGGACAGCGTCAGAGAAAGCCACTCAGGGCGAGGGCGAAGTGAGCTGCCCATAGGGGCAGGGAGCACCACAGGGCTTCTGGAGTCTGCCTGCCTCCTCCTACTCAGCTGCCCTGGGTGGACTGTTTGGGCAGCGCAGAGCCTGAGTATGCCCAAGCATGGCTCGGGTGCGCTACAGGTGCCCCACAGTGAGTGCTGCCCGGCATTTTGTCACCTCCCTCAGTGGTGACACCCGAGGCAACCTGCACCCACCACACCCCACTTCCTCCGCCCATGAGTGGGGAGTGTTACCAGCTGTCAGAGAACTCCTCCATCATCTTCCTGCCACAAACTCCTGCCTTGACTTTGAAGAAACCATTGAAGACCTGCATTTCAGTTTTAACCACCAGGGAAAGGGCGCCTAAGGATCCTCATTTTTTTAGTCAGAGGTGGTAATGTTTGAATAGTGATTGAAATATGTTGCTGCATAGCTCTTACCATACTTCTTCTCCCACAGTATGTGGTCAGCTGCAGCAACATCCAGAGCATGCCCACCATTACTTTTGTCATCGGTGGAAGCAGTTTCCCTCTGAGTCCCTCAGCCTACGTCCTTCAGGTATGTGAAACCACTGAAAAGCTATTCCCCGTTAGTTAGTTAGTTAGTTATTTGTTTGTTTGCTTATTTAATAAGCCACACCTTCACAAAAAATGTGTTATTTGTTTATTTATTTAATAGTCCTAATCCACACCTTCACAAACAAATATCAAGGTAGTATACAACATGTAAGAATAAAATCAACGAAAAGCATTAATGGAAACATAATTAAAGACATCAGTTAATACTGATTGATGGCACCAGGCACTGGAAAAGGTTTTATCTCTTTGCTGGTGGGTGTTTCAGGACTCAGGGCTGGTTGTCTCATCCAAGGACTAGCTTCTGGCTAAACTGCCTATGTGGTTTTTCATCCACCTAGGGGAATATGTGATGTAAAGCAGTCTTTAAAAATAACCACTAGGAAACGTAGTTAGTGTCTATGCCAATGTAGTAGGATGCAGGTGTAAAGTGCTTGTACCCTAGTGATGGAGAACGTACCTGGACCATTAATTACTGGGATGCTGTTTGTACCCTTCTGACTGCAGAGCAGTGCTCTTACACCTCTGTGTAGGGTCAGTGTGCAACAGTACTTTACACAGCTGCTAATGCAAGTTTGCACTCTTACAGATACCTTTTTTTTTAAAAAAAATATTTTTTATTAATTTTCCAATAAAAACAGCTAATTAACATATCCATCAAATCATAATCACAATCCGATTATAATCCAATTAAAAACAATAAACTAAAATAAAAAACAACCAAATTACAATCCAAATTATTACGGTAATCATTAATTTGTTCTGGGCTTCCCATAATCTGGACCTCTGAAGTATATCTCCAGTCTTACAGATACCTTTTTAATAAAAGCCAAACATTGTCCAAGAAAATGGCAAAAATCTTGAAATTCAACATTGAGGTGCAAAGTTTGTGTGCTGAAATGTAGTGTTCTCTCATTACTCTGCAGTTTCTTATTTATGCCATGAAGTTGATGACAACTCCTAAGCCAAATAGATTTAACTGTGATTTTTCTTTCACAGAACAACAGCGGCTATTGCAGCATTGGCATCATGCCCACTTACCTGCCATCCCAGAATGGACAGCCTCTGTGGATCCTTGGTGATGTCTTCCTTAGGTCCTACTATTCTGTGTACGATCTGGGCAACAACCAGGTTGGATTTGCGCCAGTAGCATAAACACTCCCAGAAGTCTTTTGTGCTGCTCCAGGCCTTGTCCTGCTTCATTCCACCTGCTTATTCCTTCTGATACATGCTGTAATCCACCAGCCTTCCTTTCTAAGGACTTGGAGGTGTTTTCCTCTGCAAAAATTTGAAACTCTGCTGTGAAAATCCGCAACATGACTGTTGGGCTTCTCTCCAAAGTAATTGCAAGCAAATAAAAATATAATCTAATCATACAAATAACAATTTGAGTTGTATGAGTTCTTGCCTGACTTGCTTGGGGGGAAATGTTATTATTATTATTAAATATTTGAGTGTGTGTGTGTGTGTGTGAGAGAGAGAGAGAGAGAGAGAGAGAGAGAGAGAGAGATATTCACAGACACATCATAAACATAAGTAAGATACTTTTAAAAGGAGTAAAACAGTTGAAAATAGGTTTTAAAAATTGTACTGTATTAAACATAATACAAAATGAACACCAAAGGCAGAAACCTTTTCATCCATCTGGAAAAGTCTGGAAAAGCAAAAATGTCTTTAATTATTTCTGGAAAGTATAGCTAGTAGGTACCTATCATTTCTCAGTGGGAATGTTGTTCCAGAGAACAGGGGCAGCCACACTGAAAGCCCTGTTCTGTGTTGCTGGAGAGTGGCAGCGTCAGATTTAGGGCAGTGTGGAAAGTCCCCCCACATAGGGTGCTAAGCCGAGGGGGTGCAAAATGAAGATCCAAAATTGAGAAGGTCTGTTTGGGGGCCCCCAAATTATTGCCTCACACAGGGCACCATATTACAAATGATTACCAAAGTCCTCCCCTGAGAGTGGGTTTCTGAAACTGCTGACGAAGCATGATGGGGAAAAATGTGACATCTCAATGTTTTCCCTAAAGCTGCAGAATTTTGCATTCCCCTAGACCCTGAGGAGGGTTACCAAAAATCCTTTATATTTGCATATGTAAACTGCTTTGAGAGGTTGGTGTTTTTTTTGGGGGGGAGGGGGTTTAAATCAAATTTTATGAAATAAATAAATAATTTCACCATCACACTACCCCAGAATTATCCCTCCACTAGGGTCTTCCAGGACACAGAGACCAGCAAAACTGGTAGTGTAACAACAAACTGAGGAGCACTTTTGAAAAGTCCATTGTTAAAGTCAGAATGGAACTTCAGATACTTCCTTTAAAGTTGGTGGGAATAAAAACTTACCCATGTATGATTCCCCCCCCCCCAATGAGCAGATCTGTAACCTGCAGGTAACCTCCTGAGCTAAGCAGAAGCACATCACACAAACCCTCCAAGTGCTCCTATTTTCCAGGGACAGTCCCGGATTTACAGAAGCCGTCCCAGTTTCTAATTTGAACTTGGAATGTCCTGCTTTTCCTTAGGACGTCCCTATTTTCATGGGAGAAATATCGGAGGGTATGGCAGGATATCCCTATTTTCATCGGATAAATGTTGGGGGGGAGGTATGGAGTTCTGTGACCCCCCCAAGCCAAGGAGATAAGTAACTATACATCCTTTAGAAGACATTTCAAGACAGCCCTGTAGAGGGAAGCTTTTTAATGTTTATTGTTTTGTTATGTTTTTTATATATGTTGGAAGCTGTCTAGAGTGGCTGGGGCAACCCAGTCAGATGGGTGAGGTATAAATAATAAAATTATTATTATTATTATAGAATAGGACGTACCTGCTTTCATCAAAGAAATGTTGGTGGGTATGCATCACAGGGAGAGTTAATGAGCTCTTCTGGCAAATGTATGGTTCTCCATATTATACTGTTTTGCTGATGACCCAATCTCTGAGCAGCGAAACATGTCAGGGATGCCAACCTTGGATTTGGTTTCCTTGAAATAAAAGTCATTGGAGATTTCAGAGATTTCTATGATATAAGATTTTCACCTAAGTACTGGCTGAGCCTAATAGGGAAAGTTTACAGCAGTAACACTCCAACAGATCCTGCTTCACATCACATTTATAGGGGTCCTCTAAGTCTTTCTGCCTCTCTCAGCCCCATTTCCAATACTTCCTAGCTATTCCTACATCCTTTCTGGAATGCTTCTGGGTTCAAAATCACAGTAACAGAAGCTCAGCTAGAAAGCTTATGCAGATTTGGGAAAGTACCACCAGGGCCAAGAGGATACCAACATGGTTAATGGACAGAGTCAATGAAGCTGTTAGAGACAGAAAGGCTTCTTGAGAAAAATGATAGTCTTGTAAGGGGAACAAAATGGAAGACAAACCTTGGCAAAAGAAATAGGAAGCCTATAAGAGATGGGAAAAAAGAGAGGAGCACATTGCTAAAAACATAAAGACCATCAACAAGCATTCTTTAAACACGTTAGGAACAAGAAATACAATTAAGGATGGCGGAAATGACTGGCAGAATCCGAGACCAGGGAGAAGAGTCGGTGGAAGAAGATTGGGAAAAAATTAAAGATTATTTACAGAAATATTGCAAAATTAATGAGCTTTAGAAAAATGGTGGAATGAAGTTATATGGCTTTGGCAGAAATGTTATAAGGAACTAGGTACAGATAGATTGTTAATGTATTAAAGGGAAAAAACAAGGTTAGAATATGTTAAGATTAATTATAGGACAGAAAACAGAGGAAGATGGAAAGGAATTGCTGAAACAGTTAACTGAAGTGGAATACAAAAAGGGAGGCGTGAGGAAGTCAATGAAACAAGTGAATGAAAGCTAAGATTGAAAATATTGGAAGTGTTTTTAATTGCTCTTGTTTTGTTTTGTTAATTCAATGTTTTATGTAGTGTTTTTGTTTTTGTATTGTATTATATTGATTTGTTTAATTCTTTTTCTTTCTTTTTGTAATCTTTAAACTCTTAATAAATATTATTTTAAAAAAGAAAGAAATACAATTAAGGAAATGTCAGACCTTTGGATGAGAAGGGAAACAAAAGTGTGCTAAAGGAGGAAAATGACACTGCAGAAAGGCCAAATGAATTATCTGCATGTGTCTCCACAGGGAAGATGTAGGGCAGATAGCTATGCCTGAACTTAGGAAGGGAGGAACTGAGGTAAATAGTGGTGACAACAGATGAAATCCTAGGCCTAATAGATAAATTAATAACTGCCAAGACTGGATGGTATCCACTCAAGAGTTCCCAAAGAACTCAAGGCGAAATTTCTGAACTCCTTAACTTTGCCCTGACAGCAGTCTCAGAGTTGAAGACAACAAAGCAGCCAAAATAACACCAAAAGTGCAAACCAAACCAGGTTTCAAAGCTCTTACTCCAATAGGTCCCTCCATAGTCTTCCATGTGTATGAGGTAGTTGTCTCCTACATTCTTCTCTGTGCATATATGAAATAAATAGTTGCCAACCTGCATAAAAGGATAAAGGCATAAAGCAGCACATATTTGACAGGTCAGTTTTCCCACTAGGACAAGTGTCCATCTCAGGTATATCAAGAGTAAAGGATAAGTCCATCATCTGAGTGCCAGCACCTGCCAGTCTCCAAAGAGATCAACAGCTCTTCACAACACAGAGTTGTTGGTTAGAATAATTTATTGTCCCTAACAATGCTAGCAAAGGGGGCACTGTACATTAATTGTATATTAATTCTATTTCTGCAAAGACTCCAATACCCCAAGGTGTGCACGATATCACATTGCCACCAGGAGTGCAGAAAAGTTAAATTCACAAGCTAAAGATTCACAAACTGAATGGAACCTCTCTCCCATCCTAATAGAATCATAGAATTGTAGAGTTGGAAGGAGCCCCAACTCTAGTCATCTAGTCCAACCCCCTGCAAGGCAGGAATCTCAGCTAAAGCACCAATGACAGGTGGCCATTCAACCTCTGCTTAAAAACCTCCAATGGTTTGGATCTTTCTTACAAAATGACACTGCATGCAGGGATGTGCCCTCAATCCCATAAATCCTAGTAGCATGAATGCAAGCATTTTTGTACTTAGTACACTGGATATTGGGCTCAGGGGAAAAGTGTGTGTGGTTTGCATGGTGTGTATGTGTTGTATGTGTGTGTGTGTGTGTGTGTGTGTGCAGCCAGTGAAACCCATATGAACCAGTCTATACTCTATGGTCAGAACAATTGGAGGGTATCTCCTACAGAATATCATGAACTAGGTGGTCTTGGGTGTCTTCTATTGGCTGATTGAAAATGATGCGGAAGTAGAGTTTACTTCCTGCCTTTCCCATATGAAATTACCCTTAGGAAAATGTTTTAACTGGTGGAGATGATGACATGGGGCTTCAGGTGTGTAGTGCCTACTGCCTAGCTTCTTTAAATGGGAGCTGCCATAATGACCTGTTGCTGTCTGAAGGACAAGCTGCAGATGCATTCAAAACATGAGGCATCAAGGAGCTTCCCTGTATTAGCTGTTCTATGCTGTGGGTGGCCAGATGCCCTATTTTTAAAAGTTTATAATATATATTTTTAAAAATAAAACAAATAAATAGCTGAATCAAGGCAGTGTGCAACCCCCAGAGAACTTCATAAGTTGTTGTTGTTGTTTTAGAAAGAGTGTTTCCACATGGATTTGTAAGGATTTTCCATTTAAAATCCACCTGGAAATGGAATGAGATAGAATTAGCCCCACCCCCTAAGAAACTCGGATGGACCAGATTTTGATGGGCCCATCTATTCTTACCTGCTTCCCCCAAAAGTTGAATCTTTTGGAGTTAAGAAAGTGATGGGAAACTGAAGTGGAAAGTGTGGGATATGGATAGCTTGGCACACTGTCCCATAGCCACCCCCCCCCCAAATCAGAAAGTGTGTTCAATAAACAGCCAACATTGCCCACTTTTGCAAACAAATTAGCATGAATGCTCAATAAGCAGGTCATCTGTAATTGACGCTAATCTGGAATAGTTTCTCATACTATTCAAGCTATTCTTAAATTTTATCTGTGGGTGAAGAGTTCCCTGAATTCCCTGAATGTGCTGACAATCCCCCTTCAGACCTTCCCACTCATTGTGGTGGAGAGGGTGGGCCTGGCAGGCACAGATCTTCCATAGAACAATTTAAAAATGCCTGAATTGAACCACATAAATACGCAAGGTGTGAAAATGTGTTCATGCAACAGAAAACAGCTATTTCAAAACCTCATTAAGTTCTATTAGGGAACTCGAGCTGTTGACAATTACAGTATTATCTTTGTCATACTAATCAACTGAAAAACCTAGATATTAAATGTGAACTGATCACAGCTTAGATCCAAACATGACATTAAATATAATGTTAGCAAGCACAGCTTCCCAAGGGCATGGCTCAAAATGAAACATACTGTATCTAGCCACACTTAAATACCCATCACAGCAGCTGTGATTATCAAATTGTCCTTTATTGTTTCTGAAAAGGGTAGGAACAGATTATAAGGAATTTGGCTTATTAATATCTTATCACAGATTTGTTTTCCGTATTAGCGAAAGTTTGTAGATAATCACTCAATTTTTTTTTTACAAAAAATGAAGGGCACAAGCTGCATTTAAAACCACTCTAACAAAGGACTTTCTATCACTCGTAAGCAATGGAAAGTGTAGATATTGGGAATGCATGGTACTGGAGGACATCAAGAGTAAACAGATAAGCCAGCAGAGGAGAGTAGCCCTGGGTATAAAAGTAGGGACACAACAGCTGTTACTGCGGAAGGGATTTCTAGATTCTCTAGAATATCACACTGGCCAAGACACAAAACATCATGAAGTGGCTGATCCTGGTACTGGTCTGTCTCCACCTGTCGGAGGGGCTGGAGAGGTGAGTGTCTCAATTAGGGTCTCATTCAGACTTTCTGTTGCACAGGTATGCACTTTAAAGCTCCAGGCCTGAGCAGCTTTTTGTCCCTGTGCTTTCCTTATATTTTATCATTGAATTGAAGCAAATGGATATACATAGAGACCCAATTGCCATTTGCTCCAATTCAGCTGCAAAACTTGGGTTTTCCCAGGGAAAGTGCAGGGACCCAAAAGCTTGGAGACAGAGCTTTAAATCCCAGACCTGTGACACAAAAGGCAGTCTGGATGAGCCCTGTAGTAATGATCTACATGGAAATATTACTGGAAGCTAAAACAGATCACACATTTTCAGCCAATGACTACCCATGTTCTTATCTTTCCATAGAAAAGTTAAACCCTAGTTTTTCGGGCTTCAAGACTTATTCTTTCTGCCTTGTGCACTCCCTTGCTTTTATTTATTTAATAAAATTTAATATGATGAATAAAATAAACAATAAAGTAGCACAATGGACTGTTAGCAGTTCCCAGTACCAAAATAGAGGAGGAAGCTGATGAAGAAAGAGGGAATAGGAGAGGTACAGAAGGACCAGCACTGTTGCTTTTGGCTTCCTGAGATCTTTGTGTCCTCTGCAGAGTCATTCTGAAGAAAGGGAAATCCATTCGGGAGAACATGAAGGAGAAAGGAGTGCTGGAGGAATTTCTGAAGAAAAATTACGTTGATCCTGCAGCAAAATACCACTTGAATGAATACAACATTGCTTACGAACCAATAACCAACTACTTGAATGCGAGTATTAAAATAATAAAATATGCATCTTTCTCTCTTCTTCTGCCCATCTTGCCCTTTCACTTTTCAGTCTGTCAAAGGTTATATGGCCTCATAATAGTAGCATAATTGCTCCTGTCAAGACCATTTTCACACCACTGTCTCTGTCCATGATGAATTTGGGGTTGAATAGTGAAAGTGCTTCTCCACTTTTGGAATGATGGAATAAGTGAGCTTGCCCACTTTGTCACCTAGCTGGAGGGTTAGAGGTAACGGAGTATACAACAAAAGCGTAATTCTAATCATGTCACTTGCTAGGGTAGTGTAATGGTTAGAGAGTTCGACTAGGACTCGGGAGACCAGGGTTCAAATCCCCACTCAGTCATGAAGCTTACTGTATGACATTGGGACAATTGCTTTATTTTTATTATGGTGAATGAAGTATGCTGCCTGAAACCCTCTGTCCACTTACCTGAGAATAAGTTGCATCAATCTCTTTCCTTAAAACCACCAGTGTGGTGTAGTGGTTCAGAGCAGTGGACTCGTAATCTGGTGAACTGAGTTCGATTCCCTGCTCCTCCACATGCAGCTGCTGGGTGACCTTGGGCTAGTCACACTTCTCTGAAGTCTCTCAGCCTCACTCACCTCACAGTGTGTTTGTTGTGGGGGAGGAAGGGAAAAGAGATTGTTAGCCGCTTTGAGACTCCTTAGGGTAGTGATAAAGCGGGATATCAAATCCAAACTCTTCTTCTTCTTAACAACTGAACAGGAAAGCAAGCTGCAGAGTGCTTATCTTTCTATGACAACCATTCGGTAGCTGGTGGTTTTCCTTTTTACTATTTTACAAGCTTGAGAGAGAGCCACTGAACAAAAATCTAAGCTTGCATACACCACTGATGAGATTTAACTTAGGTGCGGTTCCAAAATCAGCCCTATGCAGTGAGCAAGCATAGAACTAAAAGCTCCAAGGCACCCCACCAGGTCTAGGTTTCACCAGCCTCTACTGTCTACAAGATACACTAAGGGGGAATTACTGGGGTGAAAGCAGCAATGGCTGGGTGTGTGTATCCCTTACTTGAATCTGACAATGTTGTGGTGGTTGGCATCTGTCTGTCTCAAGATGCAATGGGGTGTGCCAATAGGTGTGAAGTCTAACCAGCAATGGGCCTTGTAATTACAGAAGATGATTAAATGATGACATTTTGATTTTGTGTTCTTGCACTCAGCTTGCCACCAACACACTGTATGATCTCGGACAGTACTATTGCCCACCTCCCATTGTGGGCTAGGATGCATTTTGAAAATGACCTGAGCTGCCATTTCTGTGTGGGAACAATAGTAGAAATGAAGGGGAAATGTTGAAGCTCAGTATTTAAAAATGTGACAAAATCTTTCTTCTTACCAAAATTTTCTCCTTGGACAGTCCTTCTACTTTGGACAGATCAGCATTGGGACTCCACCACAGGACTTCCTTGTTGTGATGGATACTGGCTCCTCCAATCTCTGGGTACCATCTGTGTACTGTAGTACAGCAGCCTGTGGTGAGTACTAACATCCAGCTGCAGAGAAATTTGTTTCTATGAACTTATTAGCCAATTTGGCTTGTTTTCTTTTTTAAAAAGCCAAACTTATCTCTTGTAGTATTTTTAACGGGAATGGGAAAACTGTATATTATAGTGATATTTTAGAGATGGCTGATCCTTCTTTTCCCTCCTTTAGTTCAAAATCTTTATAACTCTCAGCACTGACATTCTGACATAAAATAACAATAGAATGTGCCAATGTATTAAAGAACATGACTCAGTTAGGAAGTGTTCATGATATTATGCTTTTGGTTTTCTTTTGCTTTACTCTAGAAAACCACAATAGATTTAACCCCAGTGCATCTTCTACATACTACAACAATGGACAGACCTATACTCTCTACTATGGGAGTGGTGACTTGACCGTCATGCTAGGCTATGATACTGTGCAGGTAAGTGACCATTGCATCACACATTCACCCACCTTAAACTTTGTGGCATTCTAGGAATCATCAAACATTGGTCAATCAAAGAAAAAGCAGTCTGTTCGGAACCCAGCATTGCAACCAGAATTTACTTCACAAGCTAAGAAAGAAGGGGACCAAGCAAAGCTTAAGATGAAAGCTTGTGGCCCAGATATTGCTGGCTGTGTGCCACTACTGCAATAGGCAGAAATGAGGGTTTGCTTGGTTGTTTTGCACACCACTTTCTACATAATGGGTACTTTGCTGTGGTGGACAAGTAGTTTGAACCTGATGACTGCCGAAGCTGTTTTAACATCTGAGGCAGAAAACTCAAAAGGTCATTTTATGATCCCACCCTTTTTATTCACTCCTTTACAAATTAACCAGGTCTAGTGTAAGGAGAACTTCATAAGCTTTCCCAGTGAGGCATTGCAAATTATGTTTGTTTAGCTCACAGTCTCATTGCCTCTTTGTTTTGCATTATTCCTAAAAATGGCATGTGTTACCTATTCTTACTATTGATAATTTGATTTATTCAAGCTCAAAATCATTGCTATGCCTCCGATTGCGGATGAAACCCATTTTTCCTTCTGTTCCTCACAGGTCCAGAATATTGTCATTCAAAACCAGGAGTTTGGCCTGAGTGAGAATGAACCTGCCACTCCCTTCTACTATGCCAATTTTGATGGGATTTTGGGCATGGCTTATCCTGCCTTAGCTGTAGGGGGGTCATACACAGCCATGCAGTCAATGATGAGGCAGGGGCAGCTCTCTGAACCCATCTTCAGCTTCTATTTCTCACGGTGAGATACAAAAATCTGTAAGTTTGTCAGGAGGCATTCAGAAGATCGAGCTCATAGATGTTAATCTGGAATAACTAAATTACAACTCCCTGTACAGTAGTATTCTTACTGCTCCTTAAAACCATGAATATCATTCAGAGTTGAGATGGATATCCCAGCCATTTAAAAAAATTTCATTTGGGGAGGGTTGCAACACATGCTAAGGTTTAATTTCTTCACATAGGAACATAGGAAGCTGTCTTAGTACAGTATAAGAGTCTGGCCTTTACTCCACCTGATGGTAGCTAGCCGGGATTTCAGATGGGGAGTCTTTCACAGCCCTACCTGAAGATGCTGGCTATTGAACTTGTGACCTTCTGTCCACAAAGCAGATGCTCTGGTAGTGAGTTATGGCCCTTCGCCATTAGCAGATCCTTCCTCAAAGACCCCTAGAAAGACAGATGCTCTACCAATAAGATGTAGCCTTTCTGCCTACAGTAAGAGTTTATGCATACGATCCCCAAATGACTATCAAGTCCCCTATTTGCCCTAACACACATTAGCCATCCTTTTGGCTTAGAAAATGGAGTGGTGAAAGGATGGGTTTTCTCCCTCCTTTGAATGTATGCTTATCAATCAAGAGAGAATCTGATCTTGGGAGGGGTGAGAGGAACCCTGTGGTCATTCAGGATTTGTCAAACTGAAGTAGTGTGTACCCAATTGTTTGTTCCCATGTTCCCTGCTTTTATGTATGCAAATATAGACCTTGAAGACATTCATAAAGCTAGCCTTGACTGGTTTTGTCCATTTCCCCACTCAACAGCCAACCAACTGTTCAGTATGGAGGTGAGTTGATCTTAGGAGGTGTTGACACTCAACTATACTCAGGAGAAATTGCCTGGGCACCCGTCACTCGTGAGCTTTACTGGCAGATTGGTATTGAGGAGTAAGTGATATTCATAATTCTCATTTCATCTATAGCTAATCATGGTTTTTTGCTTTGATTTCCCATTGCCATGTCTCTATCCAGAGGATAACAAAAGGTCTCCAGCCTCTTTGAATGTGCAGCATTTCTACAGAGGGGAATAGTCTTATTCTTGTTTGCTACTTTAAAATGTGTGTGTGTGTGTGTCTGCATGCTAGTACGTCAAGAGGTGGGTGTGTTTGAGTGCTCCAGCACTGGAAATGAACCTTCAAAAACCAGGAGGATAGCGATCCATTCAAAGTTAGGCACTTTAAAGTTCTATTAATTTCAATGGGATAGTTATGCAAAACAAAGAAAATAATTCTAAGAAGGAGCAATAGATAACAAAACAGTGTTCATTGCTGCAAGCATGAGGATATCCTTGCTGAAGTGTAGTAGCTTGTTTTTTTAGCAAACAAATGCTGCCTGAAAGCTGCTGACAGGTGTGCTTGAGAAGCTCTCTGTTTCTAAAAGACTGCCAAATGAAGGCAGCATGGGAAAATGAGATGAGTCACTCATCACTTGTCACCAGGGAATAGTGAGATTCGCACCACAATATTTTGTGCAGCACTTTCAGTCATAATGGATGGACCAGCTAATAAAAGGAAACAAACCATGCTCTTCCCAGCACCTTGAACGCTGCAAAAATACAGGATTCCAGCAACTTAGGTTGGCAAGCCTATGATGCTGCTTTACACTAAGGCAGCTTCTTTGGTCCATTTTGTCTAGCGTTGCCTAAATCTGCCTTTGCCAGCCTGATGCTCTCCAGACGCTTTTGGTCTACAACTTCCATCAGCCACAGTGGCTGGGGCAAATAAGACTCATAGCCCAATACATCTGAAGAGCACCAGGTTGGCAAAGGCTGTTCTGCATGGATTAGTAGCAGCTCTCCAGCATCTCAGAGGTCTTTCCCATCACCTTTTTAACAGGACGTGTGTGGCAAATCCCTGGGTATTACCATTTTGTCTGCACCCCCCATATTACAAGTTTTTCCAACAGAAGCTTCTTCTTTTACTCAAAGCATAGTAGATTCCCAAATTTTGGCATGTCTCAGATTTGGTTTTCACATTTGAAAGTGGGAAACAGCATGGCGTTGAAAACTGCATTTTACTTTCCAGGAAAGATTGATCTGAAGTAAGTAAACCTCTTTGGGTTATAGTTTATGTGGCTATGTACTGTATGTGTTTCCATGGCCATGATAGCTGTCTTTGGGTTGTATCCAACTAAACTCTACTCAGAGAAAATCCATTTAAATTAATGGACCTACATTGGTCATGCTATTTTCAATGGGTCTGCTCTGAGTAGGACTAGCATTGGCCGCAACCCTTTGTAGCTATAGATGAAGACTCCTCCATCTTAAATATGAGAAGGTCTTTGTGTTTCTCCTATTGCCTGCTTTGTTCTTTGTTGCTAACGTTGTCCTTGCAACATTTTTTGCTTTTATCTCTATAGGTTTGCCATCGGTGATGAGGCTACCGGCTGGTGCAGTGAAGGCTGCCAAGGAATTGTAGACACTGGCACTTGCCAACTAACTATCCCTCAGCAGTACATTGGGACATTCCTGCAGGCTATAGGAGCTGAACAATACAATGGAGAGGTAGGTGGAGCAGGAAAATTCCTGCAGCTCACTCTTCGTCACAGGGGAACAGGCTCCACCTGAAATCTTGCACCTAGGATGCTACAGCCAGCTTAAGTACAAGAGATGTGTGCTCCTAGATGAACACAGAGACATTGTCCTCACTGCTATGGTAAAGAGAATGCTGGATTAGAAGACAGGTCTCAGCCTGATCCAGCAGGATAATTCTGATGTTGCTTGTTTATTATGTATTTGGTATTTCCATTTGTATTTTATTTATGATAGAATTTGTTGCCATACTGTTCTTGCTTAAAACAAAAACCCCAAAACCCTCACGGCAGCTTACATAAAAATAGTCAAGTTCAGATAATTTTTTTCAAAAAAGGCTTAAAAACAAGGGGACTCTAAAAGGTGTCTGTTCTCTGTATGTGACTGGAATAAATCAAGTTTATGTCGTCTGTCAGTCTATTTTCTAGTGCGGATTGAGTCTGACCAATCTATGGCCTGGTGTGCTCACTGAGTAAACCTTCTGTTTGTCTTCTTTCACAGTATGTGGTGAACTGCAACAATGTCCAGAACATGCCCACCATCACCTTTGTCATTAACGGAGTCCAGTTCCCACTGCCTCCCTCTGCCTATATCTCTGAAGTAAGTGTACAACATTGCTTAATGGCACATACCGTATTTTTCGCTCTATAGGACGCACCGGACCATAGGAGGGGGAGAACGGGGGGGGGGGAATCTCCCCCTCTCTGAGCAGCGCCCCTTCAGTGAAGCGGTAGGAGAAACGGAGCCCCTTCCATTTCTCCTCCTGCTTCACTGAAGGGGCACTACGCAGAGAGGGAAAACTGCACAGCGCCTCTCCAGCGAAGCAAAGCCTGGAGAGCAAGAGTGATCGGTGTGCACCGATCCCTCTCGCTCTCCAGGCTTCAGATGGCTGTCTGCAAGCCTTCGGAGCGCAGCAGGAACTCCTGCCGCGCTCCGAAAGCTTGCAGATAGCTGCCTGAAGCCCCTGGAGCGCAGTGGGAGTTCCCTGCACTCTGGGGGCATTAGGTGGCTTCAGTGAAAGCAACACGAAGCCTCTGGAGCGCTGGGGGAGCTCTCCCTCTACACTTCAGAGGCCTCGTGTTGCTATCGCTGAAGCCAAGGAGCCTGCATTTGCCCCATAGGACGCACACACATTTCCCCTTCATTTTTGGAGGGGAAAAAGTGCGTCCTATAGAGCGAAAAATACGGTATTTTACACTAAGGCACTTAAGCATTAGAGAGTATCTAGATATTGTACCAATGCTCTTGATAACACAGCCTTTGCTTTATGAAAAGATAGCATTGGTGGCATTTCACATCATTTTTTCTGATCCTTATTTTGGGGACCTTGCATGGGTCTCTCTTTGCCATCTTATTTGTTTCCCGACATTTGTAAATGCAAAGATCTTTTCATAGACTAGTCTGCTCTGGATTTTATCTCTAGAAGCAAGACTTGTAGTACCTACAAATGAGTGGTGGGGAATGCTTTAATTTTGTCACTTCTGCCAGAGTACGGATGGTGCTTGCTGCTTTGGCATCCCTATTGGTCATGTGTGTATTACAGTCAGTTCTAAGCTTGCACATGTGGGTGGTCAGAGACTCAGAATTAGAGCACGTGTATTATGGATCTAACTCTCATAGCTACCATATCAGCTATGCACTTGCAAACAATCTCTAGGAAGTATATTCACAGCTATATAGTTATAGCAAGTGGATGAGCAGCCACATTTCTAACTTGCAATCTAATCTGGACATGATTTCGTACACCTTTTTCAAAGGCTTTATCACATTTTCTTCCAGCAGAGATGGAACTTATAACACATTTTCTTTTATTTCACAGAGCAATGGATACTGCATAGCTGGAATTGAGACCACATACTTGGCTTCCTCAAATGGGCAGCCCCTATGGATCCTCGGTGATGTCTTCCTTAAGGAATATTATTCCGTCTTTGACATGGCTAATAACAGGGTGGGCTTTGCACCATCGGCTTAGGCAGCACAAAGGCCATTCCCTCTTTAGCCTACTGCTACTGTTCTCTTGGACTCAAAAGAAGCATATTAAATTATGTTTGAAGGAACATTGCAGTTTCTGGATTTTCTGTAGGCTGCCTGTCCCGGTTTGTATGTCATCAGTTCTCTTGGGAGCCATTGAAATGGGGAGATAAGCTCCAATTTGCCAGATTGTAGCCTCCTCCTCCCCAACACAACTGCACTCTGCCCTGGAAGAAGCATACAGTAGTAGCCCTCTGGCAGGCTGGAAGGAGCCAGATTTGAATGGGGATGACCCTCCTGTGCACTTTCCTTGCTATTGCAAGCACTGAGTGCTTGTGAGAAACTGAATTAGATCACCTAAGCAATCTTAAGCAAAAAGATACATTTTAAATACTTGATTGAATGTCAGAACGAAGGGGCCAAGCTGGAATGTTAACTGCAAGAGAGTTCCACTATTCCACCCCAAAGGCCCTGTCTTGTGTGCTCATCAACCTATCTGGTTTTCACAGGCAAGCACACAAACAGCAGATCTTAGATTATGGGTTGGGACATAACTAACCAGACTCAAAATTATTTAGGCACTTTGAATTGGGCCAAGAAACATACTGGCAGCCAGTGCAATTGGCACATAATCAATGTCACATATTCACACCTTCGGGCTCCTGCTAGCATGCTGGAGGCCGAGAGGTTTTTTTACCAGCTGAAATTTCCGAACCGTCTCCAGAAGCAGCCCCATGTAAATGGCATAGTAGTAACCCAACCTGAACTAACATATGGTGACCAAGGCCAGGTCATGTATCTCCAGAGTGGGCTGCAGCTGGTGTTCAAGACCGAAATGACAGAATGCACTGCAGAGAACTGCCACTACCGATGCCTCTACTGACAGTGGCAAGTCCAGGAGCACTCTCAAGCTGCAAACTCAAAACTTCAGAGGGAGTGGAATCCAGATTAGTGGGAAGAGAAAAAAGCCTCTGATCTGAATTGTCAGCTATTTGTGAAAGAAAAATACTAGGCTTAAGGACAAATGATGGGATCAACATTTAGCTTGGCCCTCAGATGGCTTTAAAAATGATTAGTCAATCTCAATTATCAGTTTCACGACATATGATAATCTGACCCAGAACACTGAATATGTCTCCAATAAAGTTAGTTTATATATGTGGGTGACATTTTAAAGATGATGAATACCACCCATAAACGATTTAGATCAAATGTTTCCTCACCTTCCATGAAATTATCTTCAGTGTTTCCTCTTTCCAGACATTCCATTCTCTGAATGATATAAGACATTTGCCTGATTTCCCCATGCTATTTCCTTCAGTTGAACCGCAAGAGATGTGGCTAAATGTTCTAAGTCTGTGCATACCATATTCTGTCCAGGGCTGGTCCAAGGCATTTTGCTGCCTGAGCTGAAGCAGGAAATTATGCCCTCTGACTTAAGGTGCAGACTTGTCCCCAAAGCTGGTCAAGTAATTTCGGTACTTGAGGCAGAAAACCCCACAAGCACCTTTCTTCCTTCTTGGGAGGAAAAATGCAGCAATAATAAATTAAATAACTAATCACTTGCAGCCCTTTCATGGCACCCCATAATTAACTGCCTGGGGCAACTGCTTCATTCTGCTTATTGGTAGGGCCAGTCCTGATTCCTTCCACTCTTCAAAACACTTGTATTATTGTGCATCAGTGAAAAGATGTCCTGTGAAGAGTACAAACTGAAACATTTTTCTATCCAAGATTTCCATCCAAGGAAAGCTGTCAATAACAACAGAAATGCTTTCTGTGGTCAGTTCTGCTGTCCATCTGGAAGTTTCACTGAAGTCCAGAACTGAAAGATTTTGTCATGTGATTATGTTCACAAGCTCCGTTGACTGAAATCCATCACCTTGTGTCTTTCTTTTGTCTGTGTGTACATATGTATATGTGTATGTACATGTATACGTGAAAAATGTTAACAATAAAAATATAATTAGAATGACTGAACCAATTATAGATAGTCCATCAATAGCTAAAATGGTTATGAGACATAATACCAGATACTTGGGCAAACAATAGATGGTTCTCTTCATTGTACCCTAGTTATGAGCTAATCAGGGGCACCTGATAGATGGCAAAATGGTGGCCTACATGTGCTTTCTGTTGCTACCAAGGATAGAATCTGGAGCAAAATGTATTTGCTCCATCGTCTATGGAAGAACACAGAAAGTATTTGAAGATGCTTCCACAATACCTCTTAATCATCTCTTTTTAGGGTTAAACATACCAATTCCATCAACCTTTCATCACAGGACAAGATTTCCAGGACCCTAACCATTTTTGTTTTGCTCCTATGGACATGTTTCAGTCAGCAGTGTGATGTGGCAGCTAAAAAGGCAAATGTAATTCTAGGTTGCATTTTAGATGGTTTAGCCTAGACTAACAACATTTGACTTTTTAGCTGCTGCTTTGTATTGCTGGCTCATATTTAGCTTGTGATCTCCTAAAACTCTATCATGCTCTTTGGCTGTCACATTCAGCAGAGAGGCAGACTTAGAGAGAGTGGCAGTATCACCTGGAGCACCATCACCTCTTTCTTACAGACCACTCAGGCCAGATGATGGGGCTTCAACAGAGTCCTCCAGCCTGGGGAACACCTGTCCAATTCATACCACTGCACAGCCATGCTGTAGGAGTCAGTGATTACAGATCAGGGCAATGGTCCTTTAAAGACAGCTCTTCCTGAGTGAGTCCAAGCAAGCAAGATTGTTGTGAGCTCTCCAGGGTGCTGACAAGCTGCCTTTTGATCCTGCCTTGCCTCCTGCTACCCTGATTGGGATCTGGCAGTGCCTACCATAATTGACTGGACTACCAGACCTGCCTTGCCAGGACCCTGCTCTTTGAGATGTGCCCTTAGTCCTATCGACCTGGCCTCCTCTAGAACGTTAAGCCAGAAGAAGGCAGGACAGATCCTTAGATCCTTCCAATTCCCATTCATGTCTCTTTTAAATGTGTTCGCCAGAAAGCTCCCCATGCAGCCACCCTAGTTTATTTAGCGGTCTCCAGTTTCCTTGCTCACCATTGAGTGGATTGCAATTGTGCCTTAAATATCTCATGAAGGGGCTTGCATTGCAACTGCTGCTAAAATGGTTTCAGTGCAAATCTTGTCTTAAAAGACGTTTGAGGACAAACACCTTCTTGATCCTGGAGCAAATCTCTCTGAAGGTGCGTTGTGAACACGTCTTCAAAGAGGTTCATTACCTGAAATCCTTGTGACAACAGATGAGTGATGCCACCCACCTGCAAAATATGACATACAAGGGGTAAGGCAGAAACAGATCTTGCCTGCTGAGGGGGAATATGCTCCCCAGTCCTGGTACAGAGCCATCAAAAACCATGGATTACACTCCCCAAACACTCCCTTACTGTCCCCCCCTTATGTATTAGTGGTTACCCACTCTGGCTTAACTCACACTCCTGTTACCTGTACATGATTTTATACCATTTTCTAGCATTTAATTGCTCTGCTGTACAGGATTCAGTTTAAAGTCCTCCTGATCAGTTTTGTGTGACTCCTGCCAAGCATATCCTTTAAAAAAAGAAAAGGAAAGCTACCGTACATACATTATACACCGAACTGCACATGGGATGAAGCAAGATCATTATGATCATTTGACAAAATGTGCAGCAATATTTGTGACGATACCAATGTACATATATTGTCAAAAGAATGGATCTTACATACTGTATGAACTTAGCAGCACAAACTGTAATTGCAACTCAGTGGGAAACAGTCCAAAATCTTACACTGGACACTTGGTACCACTCACCCTGGAATAAGAGCTATAATGGAGGAAATCATGTTGTAATTGTGACCTCCATTTTATATGCATTATAAAATGAAATAATAATAAAACTTTACAAAAAAATGATATGCATGCAACTTCTAGCTGGTGGGAGCTAAATACTATGTGATCAGAGTTTTGATTCAAAAACCTCATTGATAGTACTGGTAGTATAACTTTATATGGTCGAGCATGGGCCAATACCTTAGTGAAGAGAAACCTAGAGTTACTCTTGATATTGGTTGGCATCAATTAAATCAATATTGAGCCTATCCAGCATTATGTAAGCACTTGTCAGAATAACTGTGATTATTAACTTGGCCTTTATAATTTCTGAAAAGAATATGACCAACTTTTCAAGGAAACTGATTATATTTCTTTAGATATCTTGTAGATATCTTATCACCATTTTTTTTATTTGTCCCAATAGCACAGCTTTGCTCCAGATCCAGTTCTTATAACTAAATCTTTTTACAATCAAAAGCACAAATTGCTTTTTAAAACCTTTTAAACAAAAGAATTTGATTCCCTATCATTCATAAGAAAACAGAAAGTGTAGATATTGAGTGTACATAATGATATTGGAAATCTAGAGTAAACAGATAAGCCAGTAGAGGACAGTTGCTCTGAGTATAAAAGTAGGGACAAAGCAGCTGTAATTGTGGAAAGGATTTGTGGATTCTCTAGAAGATTGCTTTGGTCAAGACAGTGAGCACCATGAAGTGGCTGATCCTGGTATTGGCTTTTCTCCACCTGTCAGAGGGCCTGGAGAGGTGAGTGTCTCAACAATAGCAACACATGAGCTGAATATATGACTGGAAATTAAATCAAGTCATACATATTCAGCCAATGTTCTTATAATGTTCCATAGCAAAATTAAATCTTCGCTTCTCAGGCTTTGACAGTTTCTCTTTCACACACTCCCTTGCTTTTATTGAACGAATAGATGAATAATAAAGTAGCACAATGGGCTATTAGTAGCTCCCAATAACAAAATATAGGAAAGCAGATGAAGAAAGAGTGCACAGCAGAAGGACAGAAAGGCCACCCATGTTGCTTCTGGTCTCTTGAGATCTTTGCGTCTTATGCAGAGTCATTCTGAAGAAAGGGAAATCCATTCGGGAGAACATGAAGGAGAAAGGAGTGCTGGAAGAATTTCTGAAGAAACACCATGCTGATCCTGCATTGAAATACCACTGGAATGAATACAACATTGCTTACGAACCAATAACCAACAACTTGAATGTGAGTATCACATCAATATGAATCTGTACCTTTCCCCTCCTCCCTCTCAGAGTGGTAGAGAAAATACATGAACTTGCACATTGAGCTCAGCAGTTGATAATGCCATCAAACAACCCATTTCCCCTACAAGAAGAATGAACTGAACACTCAACCGTATGTGCTCAGATGTGTGAATTGGGGTTCTCTGTTTTATGACAGCAAGACACAGATGTTTGTCCAGTGTGCATTAACAAAACACACTGTAAATGATTTCAGCTTCTACTTTTAATTTTGGGGGTTATGGCTTCATGGTATCTTCTTTGCTTGCTGACTTGTCTGCTGAGCATTCCATGAGACACACTAAAGATTATAAGCCTGGGTAACTGATCCCGAAAGGACTTGAAGGTGGATGTTTTCACTACAGCACTTTCCTCTACTGAAGATACAAAACACGGAAATGCAACTGCCTTTGTTGGGATGAACATGGCAAGCAAAGATGCATATAACTCTTGTCTGGATGTTGGTAGTTAGAGAAGAGGATTAGGGATTATGATTCTAGCATCTTGCATAACCCTCCTGTTTTCTTTGCCGTATGCTCCTGGAGAGTAGTGTAGTTTACCTTCTTTGTGGGATGCATTGCTAAACTGAAGTCTTCATGATCTAAATAACCCCTATGAGATCATTGGTAGCAAAGTACTAGCAAGGCGTTGAAATGATAAAAGCATTAAAAGGTGTGGTGAAATGTCTTTACTTACTCAAGTTTTCTCCCTTGGCAGTCTTTCTACTTTGGAGAGATCAGTATTGGAACTCCACCCCAGAACTTCCTGGTTCTCATGGACACAGGTTCTTCCAATCTCTGGGTACCTTCTGTGTATTGTAATACTGCAGCCTGTGGTGAGTACTCTACACAGTTGCTGAAAGTGGCTGTTTGTCTTCAAGAAAGCACTTCATTTTGTTTAGAAATAATCTTACTGCAAACCTTATTTGCAGCTTTCAAACTTGGAATATCATAATAATATATTGACTGACAACCCTAAGATTCTCCTCCCTCCCCTGATTCTGGGCACAAACCCGTCTTTCTCTGAGTACAAATTCTTTATTTTTTCTCAACATATCATGAGATATAATACTAGAGCATTGTGTGTGCACGGTATGGGTTAGAAACAGCAAATGGTGTTGTGATGGCCAGATACTATGGTGCTACTCAGCTAAGAAGTGCAGGAGGAATAGTCAATGCAAGCAGATCTTATGAAAGCAATAGCATATTGCATTAATCAAGATGGACAAATCTGTCAGTCTCAGCTTTTCATTTTTTCCAGTCTTATGTTCAGTTTGTCATATTACTGCATTGGTTTGCAAATCTTCTTTTAAAAAGTCCTCACAGAAATGCACATATATTTTAGTGCACATTTCTCCCAATATACACATTTTTGTATGCCATTTTGTCTAATATACACATTTTCTGCAAGCAATTTCCCCTAATGTATACTAGCCACAACAGTTATTTTCTACCTTCTCTGTCAGAGTCAGCATGACTCAGAATAGTGGCTGCTGGGAATCACAGGTGAGAAGAGAAAACTGTTTGCACTCACATCCTGCTTACTGGCTTCCAATAGGCATCTGATTGATCATCATGACAACAGAATTCTGACTTAGATGGGCCATTACCATGATCCAGCGGCTCTTCTTATGTTCTTATATAATGCATTTTAGTATATTATTTTCACTCATATCATACATTTTTATGTACAAATGTTCTTACGATGAAGATACATTATGAAGCTGTCCTCAAACCATGTTAAAATGGTGCAGGCCCTTCTTTTGACCAACAATGGGGACCTTCTGAGGTAAATGCAGTCACAATGCTTGTATATTTTTGTGAGAAGTGCCCCTTTCCTGTTGCCTCCTTTTTAGCCTCTTCACTATGTGTGCATATAAGAGTTCGTAGGTGGCAGGCTGGGTCTGTAGCAAAGTCAGACCTGTTGTAAACTGAATCTTGAGGAGAATGAACACTGCATGCTAATGGGCAGCTTTCACTGCCTCATAGAGATAGATTTGTACTCTGTGTTTCTTTTTTATTCTAGGGAACCACCATAGGTTCAACCCCAGTGCATCTTCCACTTACTCCAACAATGGACAGACCTATACCCTATCCTATGGGAGTGGTAGCTTAACTGTCATGCTAGGCTATGATACAGTGCAGGTAAGTGAACTTTGCACTGTGAGTCACTCATCCTTAAGTGTGCCACATTCTGGGAATATTCAAACTAAGGTAAAGCTAATAATTCTGGGAATCCAGTTAACAATGCCAGGAATCCTTTGCAGTTTAAGAAAGCATCCTGTTCTGAACTCAGCATTGAAATCTGAATTTAATAAGTGCAAAAAACTAAGTTCCTAAGCCACAGCAGTGACTGGTGGTACTCACTGAGATCCAGTTTTGCTGAGATTGACACCAGACCACATTCTGAAGAATCCACTCCACTGGGTCTCATTGTCTCTCTGTGTAGCATTATTCCTAAACTGATGAGTATTGCCTGTCAGTTACCACGATTTACGTTGCAAGTGAACCCCATTGATTCCTTCTCCCCAGGTCCAGAATATTGTCGTTCAAAACCAGGAGTTTGGCTTGAGTCAAAATGAGCCTTCCAGTCCTTTCTACTATGCCAGTTTTGATGGGATTTTAGGCATGGGTTATCCCGGCTTAGCTGTAGCAGGTCCCACCATTATGCAGCAGATGCTAAGACAAGGGCAGCTTTCTGAACCCATCTTCAGCTTCTATTTCTCCCGGTAAGATCCAAAACCTGATATTTTTGTCAGGGGCATGTGAAAGACCACACTGAGAAATTACTGGCAATCTAGGATAAATAAAGTACTCCTAAATGGTTCCATCCTTACAGTAACAAAAGACAGTTGAGAATGAGTGTACGAGCAATTGATGCAAATTAAGCTTTCTGTTAACTGTGTGACCCTTCTTAATCAACCTTCCCTTTTATTACCATCACTGGAGTGATGAAAGGATGGATTTTCACCAGTGGAGTAAGATTCTGATCCTTAATGTGGGGCAATCTGTGCCCGATTTGTTCTTTCTCCCTTTGACCTGCCAACTGTTTATTACTCTCCATTTATGCTTTCTCTAATCTTCTCTAGGCTTATTTACCTGTGGACTTATAGAGCACCTTCAAATTTATAGGTAGTTAGAACTAATCCTTGTCTGTTTTAAACCATTTTTGTTTTCTCAGCCAACCAACTGCTCAGTATGGAGGGGAAATGGTTTTGGGAGGTGTAGACAATCGGTTGTACTCTGGACAAATTACCTGGACGCCTGTCACCCGTGAATATTACTGGCAGATTGGTATTCAGGAGTAAGTGGCACACATAATTTCCATTTTATCTATACCTAGCTGTGCTTTCCTGCTTTAAACATGTTCCTTTTCCAGATGACAAAAAAGGCTTTGCCTGCTCTATGGAGCGGCCGCCTTTCTGCAGAGTGGGGTACTTTTATTCCTCCTGCTTACTGCTTTAGAATATGTGTCTTGTAGGCTTGGGATTGGAATGAAACGATTGCATCAATGGATATTCCAGCTGGGTATAGCATTTACTTAAAAATAAAAATCCAAACAAGTAACAATATTTTGCAGTATGACTACTGAGAAAATATAGATTTTCTGGAACTAAAATGTTGTTTTGAGGAAGACATATAATGTCTGCATCTTTATTGCGTGCACATACTTGAATGCATGTAAAATCCAGAAAGGCCATTAACAACTCTGTTGTAGCCAAAGATCACTCTTTTTGTGCCAGCCTCAAGAGAAGCAATAGGGTTAATATCTTAGCATGAAAATGGATTGGATGGATCAGTGCATAATCTACTCCAATTAATATATGACAAGATGAATCCTATGGGGAAACTCTGTGAACGGGAGGAAGTGTAGGTGGGGAGAACTGAATCTCAACCAGTGAATTTTCTGTATAATATATGTGGAAGGAGGTGGCGTGTTTTGTCTCAATGTACAATGCTTAGCTACAGAGGTGAGTCTCTGAGAACCCATTTGGGGCCTTAATATCATTTCTTTCCTCTGCAGGTTTGCTATTGGCAGCCAGGCTACTGGCTGGTGCAGCCAAGGCTGCCAGGCAATCGTGGACACTGGAACATTTCTACTTGCTGTCCCTCAACAGTACATGGGGAATTTCTTGCAAGCTGTAGGTGGTCAAGAATACAATGGTGAGGTGAGTAGATGAGGTAATTTCAGAAAGACACACCTCAGGAGACAGTGAGCTGCTTGCAGGAAACACAATGTGCTCATATAACTTTGCTATATGCACCAAAAAGAAAGGAAAACATTTTGCTTGTTTTAGCCTGTTTTCTACAGGGGACGTGACTCAACCAACCTAGCCTACTCAAATAGTTAACCTTCCCTCTTTATTTGTTCATTTTCAGTTTGTGGTGAACTGCAACTATGTCCAGAACATGCCCACCATCACCTTTATCATCAACGGATCCCAGTTTCCACTGCCTCCATCTGCCTATGTCACCAATGTACGTATATACCATATTGCTAAACATAATTCCCCAGAACAGTATGCATTTTGAACCATGCTATGTTTATAATACCTGTCTCCTTGATCCTTGCCCACCCTGGCTTATTAAAGCAAGCTGGGAAGGGCTGGGCGATGGGCTCTGTGGGGTGGTGAATGCTTCCCTCTGTGAGGGAGCCTTCCCAGACCTGCTGAAAGAGGCAATTATAAATAATAAAATTATTATTATTATTATTATTCCATCATTATCGTATTCTGTCATTAAACCTTATAATTACCTGATTTCTGTTTTAAAAACAGATTACGAGTCTGGTTTTTTATACTAAGGGGTGGCATTTTATTTACTCAGGAAAACTGTTGTAATGGTGCCTTATATTTTTTTCTCCTAACCCTTTTTGTGGGGTCATTTTAATTTTATTTTTTGAGATAATGGACCTGACATGGATCTATCATTGATGTTAGAATTCTTTTCTAGATTTATAGTTGCAGATTGTTCCTAAAGAGATGTTTGCTCGGACTGTAATTGCCAAAAGCAAGAGTATGAGTAGTACTAGCACCTATAAAATAGTGAAAAAGAATCCCTCCATTTTGTCACTTTTCCCAGAGTGGAGATGATGCTCACTGGGTTGGCCTCACTATTGGCCCTGTCTGCATTGTGGCCAGCCCTGAATCTGGACATGTAGATGGTCAGAGACATACTGGAGCATATAAAATGTGGATCTCTAGCGTGTCTTTGCGAACAAGTCCTTATTCCAGACTTCCTTGAAATGCTGTCTTATTTATTTCCCCAGCACAGGGTTAACTTGTTTTCTTTTGTTCCACAGAATAATGGATATTGTACAATTGAGATTGAGGCTACGTACTTGCCTTCTCCAACTGGGGAACCACTGTGGATCTTGGGTGATGTCTTCCTTAAGGAGTATTATTCTGTCTTTGATATGGCCAACAACAGGGTGGGCTTTGCACCTTCAGCCTAGATAAAGAAAAAAAAGCCCAATTCTTTTCTGGATCAATAGTGCTACTCTTTGGGAATTCAACAGAATCATTCTACATTGTTTGTAAAGGAAATTGCAGTATTCTTACCTTTACACAATTCATCTGCTACTGCTTTTATACTATCAGTTCTCTTGAGATCCATTGCTATGGAAAAATAAATGCCAATATGCCAAATTTCTAGCTGTCTGTTTCAATACTGTATGTGTGGGTATCTGAGGTTCATTTTAGGAAACAATCTAGGTTGTTCCTTTTTTCTATGTCTTGTCTCTTCAGTGACTCCTCAGGTCTTAAAATCATGAGTTCTGAATCATGAACTAAGAGTCTATAATGAAATTTGAGGAACTCAAATTTGTACCCTCTATGGCATTGATTCCAGTTTTGGAAAACTGGATGGGATCAATTTCTCCCAAGGTGTAAAACCAACTTCAGTAATAAAATATCAGCTTTAAAATTTTGCAGGTTACCAAGAGAAACATAAAAAACAAGTACAACATGTGTCATAAATCTACATAAACACATTGATAGTCCAAAATTTCATTACTTTGGCAGTCATGATGTTTCATCTTTTTAGGACTGCCAGTGTCAATAATGGTAATCATCTAATAAATTTAGCCTAGAAAAATAAAAGCCTAAAAGAAGGCATGATATAATGAGCAGTGTCAAGAGAGTTACTAATTATTATCTCAAAATACCAGAAATTGATATAATTCAATGAAATTGATTGGCAGTAAGTTGAGGACAGCCAAACAGAAGCACTTCTGCACACAATGTGCAACTGACTTTTGGAATTCAGTATCACAAAAGTGTTGATAGCCGTTAGCCCTAGATGGATTTTAAAGAGGAACAGACATATTAATAAAGGATAATCTGCCAATGGTTATTAGCAATGATAGCTTAAATGGAGCTTCTCTTTTCAGAAACATTATTTCACTGATTGCCAGATTTGGGGGACAAACAGGAGATGAATATCTTCATCATGCCCCCACTCATGGCCCCGTTACAGATGATAGTATGCTATACTAGACGTACCTTTGGTCTGACCCAAGAAGACATGTATTTGTCTGCCTATTAAAAAAGAAGAAACCTGTTAAGGAAATTCTATTTCATATTAGGCTATTATTTTCTGACACAATGCAGAAAAGAATCATTAATAAAGATGACATACTCCGAGACCTAAGTCCATGGTGTGTTTTTGTTAGGATATTTTTGATGCACTGATACTTCTCCCAATGGATTGTCATGAGGCTTTCTTGGGTTCTACTTACCTCCCAGCTACCATCCAGTCCCCTTTTGTGTAGAAGTAGTTGAGAGGGCATGCATATACTAAACCACTGCTATCTGTGCTTCCAGTTGCACAAGTTCCAATGCTGAGCATTGGAAGTAATCAGCTAATACTTGAAAGCACTACTCAGCTCATGTGTGGGTGTGGAAATATGCAAGCATGGTGATGGTGATAACGCCTGAAGCTGTACAGTGGTACCTCGGGTTACATACACTTCAGGTTACACACTCCGCTAACCCAGAAATAGTGCTTCAGGTTAAGAACTTTGTATTTAAAAAACAATAAAAATTATGCAGGAAAAAAAAAGAACATTGCTTCAGGATAAGAACAGAAATCGGGCTCCGGCAGTGCAGCGACAGCAGGAGGCCCCATTAGCTAAAGTGGTGCTTCGGGTTAAGAACAGTTTCAGGTTAAGAACGGACCTCCGGAACGAATTAAGTACTTAACCTGAGGTACCACTGTATATGCTTTAGTACTGAGGAGTATATGTACAGCTATCATATGCCAAGCATCAGAAAAAACAGGGGAATAAATAAATTATTGCAATCAATTAATACACAAGAGCTCAGTCATAAGGCTCACAGTAGCAAAAAGGTTTTCAAGAAATTGAGAGAATGGAGTAAGTTAGAGCCCTTTAAGACAAACAAGGTAAAGAACAAGGCTTTTGAAACTAAACTAGGTGGGTGGAAGGCAAGTAAGCTCTTGGCCAGCAAATTTGCTCAGAAAACTGGTATCGGAACATGAGAATACAGGAAACACATATATGACAGAAACTGGGATGCCTGTGACTGCCAGTTTATATTTGGAGTTATAGACCTCGGAAAACCCAGCACCTGATAAAGTATGTGCACTTGTGAACTTGTATGTATATATATGCGAGGTCTTAATGGGGGAACATGCACAATTCATTGAAAAGGAAATTACCAGCTCAGAGGTACTAGATCCAATTAATGTGATGAGGAATTATAAGTCTGCAGTTTTCTGTGAAGCCTTTAAATATAGTTTGGTCTGGCAAAGTTTATTTTAAATCCTGCAGCCAAACCAGAGGGTTCAAACTCCTGCAGCATCATGGTATTAAAAGAGGTGGATCTGCCACAAATAGGAGGTCATCGGCAATTAATCCTATCTTGCTCAGCTCTTGTCCAATGGTGATTCCTTCCACATTGTCATTTTGTCTAATTAAATTTTCAAAAATGTGGAATACCTGCAGAAATTATTTCCCTTTAAATGGGTCACCTCCTCACTGAAATACTTAGGATTAAATATTTCTATTCAGTTTTCACAGTTGTATCAAACCATCTTTGCAACATTCTTGAATATGTCCGGAAAAATCCGGACATGTGGTAACCCTAGACTGTCATGTGGTCTTGGCGGCCACTCCCAGTCACCAGTCTAGCTGCCGCATTCTGGATTAGTCACCTTCAAAGGTAGCCCTACATAGCAGTCCAAGTGGGAGATAACCAGAGCCTGCACTACTCTGGTGAGACAGTCTGCGGGCAGGTAGGGTCTCAACCTGCATACCAGATGGAGCTGGTAGACAGCTGCCCAGCTGTGAGTCCAAAATGACTCCCAGGCTGCACATCTGGTTACCACATTCAGGACCAGGGAGTCCCCCACACCTGCTCGCCCCCTGTCCCCCCAAAAGAGTACTTCTGTCTTGTCAGGATTCAACCACAATCTGTTAGCCGCCATCCATCCTCCAACCACCTCCAGATACTCACAAAGGACATTCACTGCCTTCACTGGTTCAGATTTGAAGGAGAGGTAGAGCACCCAGCCCAAATGATACACCACACCACATTTTCTGTGTTTGTTTCAAACACTCCAAGCTTACATCATGGAAGAACAATTGAGAATATGGCAGAATTATTTTTTAGGCTTTATCTGGCATGGGGAAAGGCACTATTTAAGAAATTCAAACATTATAAGGAAAACCAAAAAGTGGGGGAGCAGCAGTGCCAAATCTCTTCTACTATTATATTGCTTTACAATTGGCACAAATGGTAAAATGGGGAAGGGCTTTTTTGATGTCAAGCTGAGCAACATGTGGCCATTTCTTATTCTCTGGAAGCTACTGCAGGATCTACAAAGCAAAGTAGAAGAGTGATTCTTAATAAAAACCTGGTTACAGCCAGTAAGCTATGGGAGACATGATGTATGCATCTTTCTTCAGGGACATCACTGCTAAATTGTTTCTTATTGCATTCAGATATTCATCAGAATATTTTTTTTCAACCAATCTTCATCCTAGGCTAAGGAGGATTTAAAAAACTTTATAGACCTAAACCATTATCCTAATTTGCTATGTTTGCACAGATTATGACAGTCTTTAAAAAAAATACAGAAGAACCAACAAATATTTTTATTCCCTGGTTTTCTGAACATTCAAATAACAAACATCAGCATAAAGCAGAAAGGCTACAACAATCTTCAACAGAAATTCCATTAACTTGATTGTTATACTTGCAATTCAAAGTCTTGTGCAGAAAAAGGACTTACAAAGGTAACAAGTTACTAGGCCAGTACGTTGATATGAATGTGGTGAACTCAGTCTACAGAGGAATGATCTCGTAAACAACTTCTATAAACAAATGGGAAAAAATTATATGAAAAGGAATTGCAGAAGGAGATTGAAGATGATACAGCAGAGCTGGCACATCCATGAGGTGGGATGAAGTGCCCACCTCAGGTGATGGGAGTGCAAGAGGTGGCACTTTGCCCACCCAACACTTCTGCCATTGTCAAGAGGGAAGCATTTTGGTGTGTGGCATTGCCGTTTGTCCTCCCTGCCCGCAAGGGAGAAGCTGACTGGGAATGCTTGGAGAAGCGCTCCAGCTCCTGCCAAGTTTGTTGAGAGCCAAGGTGCAGCAGCGGTAGAAGTGGTGAGGTGGAAACAATTTCTGTTCCACCTCCAGTGGCGAAACAGAATGGGCCTTTCCTGCACAGATCACTTTGTGTAAATGTAAATGATCCTTTACATGCTGGAGGAGACTCTTGAGAATCCCATGGACGCAAGAAGATCAAACCTCTCCATTCTGAAGGAAATCAGCCCTGAGTGCTCACTGGAAGGACAGATCCTGAAGCTGAGGCTCCAATACTTTGGCCACCTCATGAGAAGAGAAGACTCCCTGGAAAAGACCCTGATGTTGGGAAAGATGGAGGGCACAAGGAGAAGGGGACGACAGAGGACGAGATGGTTGGACAGTGTTCTCGAAGCTACCAGCATGAGTTTGACCAAACTGCGGGAGGCAGTGGAAGACAGGAGTGCCTGGCGTGCTCTGGTCCAGGGTGTCACGAAGAGTCAGACACGACTAAACAACTAAACAACAACAAATGATGCTTTCTCTCTTTCTTTTTAAATGTGTTTATCAATTAAGTACAGCTATATGGCTAAAAAATGGGCTTTCCTGGAGGAGATGCCTAGAACAAGTGGCACATGTTTATCATTGGAGGACATGGACTAAGATACTAAGATGCAGAAGTCTGGGAAATTGAGGCAAATTAATATTAACTGCATGGGTGACTTGTCCAAAGCACAAAGTGATTGCCATTATACACAAGGGTTCGAACCTTGGCTTCCCACATTTAAAACTAGCCCAGTCCACTGGCTCCACAGTTGGGGAGGGAGTGAAATAAACAAGCATACTGAATACCCATTCAGTATCTTTGTTTTTTTCACTCCCTCCCCAACTGTGGAGCCAGTGGATGACCTTGAAGGAAACTGAACAGAAAATACACAAGTGAAACATTGCCTCATTCCTGTGTCAAAAGACGTGTAGTCTCAATGCTTTGGACTGACTACTTGCTAAAAACTCCACTGAATTGGAGGGTTTGTCTCTTCATTTGCCCTTAAGAGTCCGCTTTACTTCTTCGAAAAACCACAACGAGCCCTTTCAGCTGTTTATTCAGCTGATGACCGATAGCTTTCATTGCTCACTCTGATGGACAAATTTTATGTCACTTTACCCTGTGCTGGCTTTGGGATTGATAAGGATAGTTTTCCATGCTGATACGATAGAGTGGTATAAATGGTGCCTGTTAATCTAATGTCCATGAAGGTCTTTAGCAGTGATTCCTGCACTGTATGGTTCCATCAGTGGGAAGAAAGGTCAACAGAATTAAAAGAACATGGAAATAGCCATGCTGGGTCAGACCAAAGGCCCATCTAGTACAGCATCCTGTTTTCACAGCAGCCAACCAGATGCCAGTGAGCAGCCTGTAAGCAGGGCCTGTGTGCAACAGGGCTGTCCCTACCTGCAATGGCCAGCAACTGATAGACAGAAGCATAACTGAGTGTATGTCGGGGGGCTCATTTAATTTCACTGCTCACAGATGGTGTAGTGACAATAAAGGTTTATTATTATTATTTATTATTATTACAACGCCTCTGACATTAAAGATAGAGCACAGTCATTTGATAGCCTTATCTTTTATGAATTTGCCTAATTCTCTTTTAAAGCCATCCTGGTTGGTGTCCATCACTAATTCTTATGGGAGCACTTTGTGAAGTACTTTCTTTGGTTCGTCCTGAATCTTCCAACATTGCGCTTCATTGGGGGGCCTAGGGTTCTAGTATTAGGAAAATGGAAGAAACAAACATCACTCTGTCTACTTCCCCCACACCACACAAAATCTTATATACCTCTATCATGTCCCCTCTTGCTCATCTATCTATCTATCTATCTATCTATCTATCTGTCAGGGTTTCTGGGAGAAGTGAGGAGATGGCAGAGGAGACGGAAAGCGAGTGGGAGGAGGGAGAGAGAGACGAGGAAGAAGATGACGGAATTCGAAGGGAATCTATGAGCCTAAGCAGTGAGTCAGAGGATTCCCAAAAGGGAGCTAGCATGATCAGGCGAAAAGCAGGAGAAGAGAGAAGCTGTGAAAAGTCAGGAAAGGAGGGGAGAAAGCCCAGTGAAGCACAGACGCTGTCAGAGGGGTCTCAGCCGGAACGGAGTAAAGGGGGTGGAGTTGTCAGCCTCTCGGAGGGAGGAGGAACAGGAGAAAACAGAGAGAGGGGGTTGGAGCAAGGTGTTCAGCCGGAAAGGGTAGAGAGTGGAACAGGGGGCAGTATAGAGGACGAAGGAAAGGTCAAAAGCAACGTACGCGCGCCAAGTTCAAACATAGAGGCGCGCGGAAGTGGGGAAAGCTCAGAGGAGGAGCCCGGCCCCAAAGCCAGAAGGAGGGGGCAGGAGGCGGCAGAGGATTCAGCCTCAGGCGAATCCCGGAAAGAGAGAACCCAGGGGGGCAGAAAGACCCTGCGGAAAAGAAAGGAGAGGAAGAGGTGGTCTAGAGCCAGGCTATTAAGTTGGTGTGGAGGAGGGGAGGAGTCAGAGGGGGACTTCGGCGGTCTAACGTGACAGACGTACAGCCACAATGCTGAACTGTGAAAGAAGCAATTATCTTCAATAAACTTTTCCTGTAAGTAAACTATAACGGGGTAGGGTCTCTCGTGAGCTGGGACCCACCTGGGTGGCTGTGACAGAAAGTCCCCCTCCCTCTGAAAGCAAAAATTTTTTTTTTGCGAAGCTCACAAACGGGGCAGCCATGAGTGCTGAGGAACAGCTGGCTGCACTCCGGGATCAGATTACCACTCTCACAACGGCAGTCATTGCTTCGCAGAAGAAGAATGCTGACTTGGAGAAAGCGTGCCAGGATTTGCAAGCAAGGTGGGAAAATGCGGACAAGGCGGGGACCCCGGGCTCCAGAGCGGAGGGCATTGCGCTTGGAAGGAGGGGGGGTGCCCTAGTTTCGCATTTTAATGGCAACTTGCAAGACTATCCCAACTTCAGGGCAGATGTCGTGTATGCACTGCATTTACTCCGTCATGATTTTAGAGATGAGGAGGAGAGAGTGGGATTTATTGTTTCGCACCTGCATGGGGAGGCCAGGGCTTGGCTACGCAATCTGTGGCGCGAAGATGGACCAGCCCGTCGCAATGCAGATGCGTTTATCAAGGCAATGGATGCTTGTTTTCAATCCTCTGTGGATAAGGACATTGCGCGCCGGCAGATGCACGGGCTGAGGCAGGGGAGAGCCACTGTACGCCAATATCATTCTAAATTTTTTGCATTGCTCACCGCCTTAGATTGGCCGAAGGACAGTCTACCGGTCAGGGATCTTTTTTGGGAGGGATTGAGCCCCTCCGTCAAGGATGAGATCGCAAGGGGGGACAGACCCCAGACCCTGGAAGACGTGGTGCAACGGGCTTTGGCTATAGGAATTCGACATGAGGGACGTCCGTGGCACGAGGAGGGGGGGCCCCAAGCGCGCGCGCAAGCAAAAGCTCTCCCTTTTGTGCACAGGGATTTCAGCCGTGCGCACCCCTCACCAATGGGGAAGGAAGGCGAAGAGCCAATGGAGATTGGTGGTGCTAGGGCTCAAAAGCCATCCCAGAGCCCCATCCCTGCTGCAGCCAAAGCGAAGCCTCCTAGAGGGACCAGGAAGTGTTACATCTGCGACAGTGCACACCATATGGCGAAAGAGTGCCCCCAGAGGCTCCAGAAGCACACTGCAGCACTAGCAACTGTGACAGCAGAGGTGCAATCAGAGGAGCAGCTTCAGGGAAACTGCAGTGCCTGGCTGGAAGCAGAGCTACTGGGGCTCAGCCAGGCGGATCTGTAGAGAAGTCCCCAGCATCCTTGCAGTGCTCCTGCCTGCAACGACGCCTCTGAACGTGGTCACGGTAGACGGCAGGAAGTTGCTGGGGGGGCAAGTGGTGCAGCAAACCCCTCCCATGATGATGCAAATTGGAGACCATCGAGAGCTTATTAGTTTCAATGTCACCCACTTATCGGACACGCCCATCGTGTTGGGCATGAGTTGGCTGGACAGGCACAGTCCCGCGGTTGCTTGGTACCAGAGGCAGATCACCTTTTGTTCATCGTATTGCGCCCAGAATTGCATCCAAACCGATCAAGGAGGAGAAGCCGAACAGCAGCTGCATCTGAGTATGGTGCAAGCGGTTCCTCACAAGTACGCGGAGTTCTTGGAGGTTTTCTGCGAAAAGGAAGCTGACAAATTGCCGCCTCACAGACCTTACGACTGCGCGATTGACTTAGTGCCAGGCGCGCAGTTGCCAACTGCCAAGCTGTACTCCATGTCGGAAGACGAGCTGCAAGAGCTTCGGGAGTTCATAGAACACAACCTCAAGCGCGGATTCATCCAGGAATCTAAAGCAGCGGGAGGCAGTCCTGTTTTCTTTGTGAAAAAGAAAGACACGCCCCAGAAGAGGCTCATTGTGGACTACCGGTTCATAAACAGACTAACTAAGCCCAAGGCCTTCCCCATGCCCAAAATTGACGACCTTTTGGCTACAGTCAGGAGGGGGAAGATTTTTACCAAGCTGGATTTACGTGGAGCTTACAACCTCATCCGCATCAGGAAGGGCGACGAGTGGAAGACGGCCATGTTCACTCCTTTGGGCACGTACGAATACAGAGTTATGCCCTTCGGTCTACAAAATGGCAGCCATGTTTTCCAAGCATTCATGCATCACGTCCTGGCAGGTCTCCTCTACAAGAAGTGTGTCTGTTTTCTCGACGATATCCTGATTTTCTCGGAATCGCCAGAGGATCACGATAAGGACGTGAAGGAAGTTCTGCAGAGGCTGAAGGAACACAGGCTGTACGCCAAGTTGGAGAAGTGCCAGTTTGATGTGAGAGAGGTAGATTTCCTTGGCTACAAGCTGTCCGACGAGGGACTGGCCATGGACAAGACTAAAGTCCAAGCGCTGTTGGACTGGAAGAGCCCTCGAAATCGGAAGGAGGTCCAGAGGTTCATCGGCTTTGCCAATTTTTATCGCAAGTTTATTAAAGGTTTTGCAAACGCGACGGCGGCAATCACTGACACCCTCAGTTCCAAGAAGAAGAAGTTCGTCTGGACCGAACAAGCAGAGCGATCCTTTCGGAAGCTTAAAAGCCTTTTCGCCTCCGAGGAGCAGCTGCTGCACGTGAATCCTGGCAGGCCCATGCGGGTAGAGACAGATGCATCAGACAGAGCAGTTGGGGCCGTCCTCTTGCAAGAGGATTCGCAAGGCAACTGGAGACCGGGTGCATTCTACTCCCGGAAGCTCAGCAAGACGGAGCGCAACTACACCATATGGGACAGGGAGTTGTTGGCCATTCATGCAGCTTTCAAAGCGTGGCGACACTTCTTGATAGGAGCCAAGCACACGGTGCAGGTCCGCACGGATCACAAGAACTTGGAGTATTGGCGGACGGCTAAATTGCAAACCCAACGACACATGCGCTGGGCGGAATTCTTTGCGGATTTCGATTTCAAAATAGAATACATCCCTGGAGACTCCAATGTTATAGCAGACGCGCTGTCCCGAAAGCCTCAATACCTGGAGGAAGTAGCTCCAATCGCAGCAAAGTACATTTTCGCACCGCAGGCGTGGACGTGCGCTACCATCGCAGTCGACCTGGACGCGGTGCGACGCGCGCTGCAAGAGGATCAGTTTGCGCAATCCAAGATGGAGGAGCTCCGCAGAGGGTCGCCTGACAACAATGAGTTTCAGTTGCAGGATGGACTTTTGACTCGCAAGGGCGCCCTTTACGTGCCCACCGACGAGCTTCGCGCCACGGTTTTGCAACAATTGCACGATGCCCCGAGTGCGGGCCATTTCGGCAAAGAGAAGACGATGGAGTTGGTGGCAAGGGACTTTTGGTGGCCCCAGATGAGAGGAGAGGTGGCGGACTACGTAGCCAGGTGCGATATCTGCCAGAGGTCCAAACCAGTGCATCAGAAGCAGGCGGGATTGTTAGAACCGCTGGAGACACCGCAGCAACCGTGGGAGAGGGTAGCGTTGGACTTTGTTACAGACCTGCCCAGCTCCAGAGGTAAGACGGCGGTGTTAGTGGTTGTGGACTTGTTCACCAAGATGGCGCACTTCATTCCTTGTGCCAAGGTGGCGACGGCAGAACAGACCGCAAAGCTCTTCATCGATCACGTCTTCAGAGTGCATGGACTACCGCAGTCCGTCTTGTCCGACAGGGGGCGCCAATTTGTTTCCACTTTCTGGCGGAAGCTTCTGGGCATCTTGCACGTCAAGATCAACCTGACGTCGGCGAGGCATCCACAGACCAACGGTCAAGCGGAGAGGGTCAACGCGATCATGCAGCAGTACCTACGGTGTTACGCCAACCAGCGACCCGCGGCGTGGGTGGACTACCTGCCGATGGCTGAGTTCGCCTACAACAACACGAAGCACGCATCCACCGGGGTGACGCCTTTCTTCGCGAACTATGGACGTCATCCCAGAACCTTCCCGAGCTTTACAGCACCTGAAGGGGGGGGACCTCAAAATGCCGACCAGTTTGCAGCAGAGTTGCAAGAGGTGCACGAGGAGCTGCGGAGACATTTGGAGCTGGCAAAGCAGGCGTATAAGGTGCAAGCCGATAAACACAGAAGGGCGGGGGAAGACATTCAGGTTGGGGACTGGGTATGGTTAGCAGCCCACGCGATGCCGGCCAGGTCGTTGGCCAAAAAGAAGTTAGAACACAGGCAGCTAGGACCATATCAAGTTGAGGCTAAGATCAATCCGGTGGCTTTTCGCCTAGCCCTTCCGGAGGGCTCCAGGGTGCACCCGGTCTTTCATAGGTCGGTGCTCACTCCCTACAAAGCCCCACACAGGTTTCAAGAGTCAGGAGCACCTCCAGAGCCACGTAGAAGGGCGCCTGAGGGAGGGGAGTCGCCAAGACCAGAACCTCTTAATGAGGTCACAGAGATACTGGATTCACGATGGGGGGAGGAGGGAGTTGAATATTTTCTCGCCAGGGAAGGCACTCCAGTCTCTGCAAATAGCTGGGTGCCGGGTTACGCTTTGGACGAACCCCTGTTGAAGGAGGAGTTTCATGCAATTTTTCCGCACAAACCCATGCCCGAGGAGTATTTTGATGATTGGCTTTTCACGCCCACCTTGTCGGGCAGCACGTTCGGGGGTTTCTCCTCGCCCGAGGGCTCTACGCCCAAAACAAGCCCGACCAGGGATCCCCGCCTGGGGGGGGGAGAGACAAACCCTTATTGGTGGGTGGATCAGCCGAGGGAGGTATGGAGTCAGAGGTGGATGATAGGTCCTTGGCAGGCAGCGCCAGGAGAAGCAGTGAGGGAGGAAGAGACTGTGATGCCTTCAGGGGGGGAACCCGAGTTCGAACACACGTATACGGAGCTGCCAGAGGAGAAGATTGACGTGGACACCCGGTATCCTGAACCGACCCAGGAAGAACCACATTTCCCTCAACCTGCACCCAGCGACCGGGAGGGGGGAAGGGGGGGCTTCGAGGGGGGGATGGATGTCAGGGTTTCTGGGAGAAGTGAGGAGATGGCAGAGGAGACGGAAAGCGAGTGGGAGGAGGGAGAGAGAGACGAGGAAGAAGATGACGGAATTCGAAGGGAATCTATGAGCCTAAGCAGTGAGTCAGAGGATTCCCAAAAGGGAGCTAGCATGATCAGGCGAAAAGCAGGAGAAGAGAGAAGCTGTGAAAAGTCAGGAAAGGAGGGGAGAAAGCCCAGTGAAGCACAGACGCTGTCAGAGGGGTCTCAGCCGGAACGGAGTAAAGGGGGTGGAGTTGTCAGCCTCTCGGAGGGAGGAGGAACAGGAGAAAACAGAGAGAGGGGGTTGGAGCAAGGTGTTCAGCCGGAAAGGGTAGAGAGTGGAACAGGGGGGCAGTATAGAGGACGAAGGAAAGGTCAAAAGCAACGTACGCGCGCCAAGTTCAAACATAGAGGCGCGCGGAAGTGGGGAAAGCTCAGAGGAGGAGCCCGGCCCCAAAGCCAGAAGGAGGGGGCAGGAGGCGGCAGAGGATTCAGCCTCAGGCGAATCCCGGAAAGAGAGAACCCAGGGGGGCAGAAAGACCCTGCGGAAAAGAAAGGAGAGGAAGAGGTGGTCTAGAGCCAGGCTATTAAGTTGGTGTGGAGGAGGGGAGGAGTCAGAGGGGGACTTCGGCGGTCTAACGTGACAGACGTACAGCCACAATGCTGAACTGTGAAAGAAGCAATTATCTTCAATAAACTTTTCCTGTAAGTAAACTATAACGGAGTAGGGTCTCTCGTGAGCTGGGACCCACCTGGGTGGCTGTGACACTATCTATCTATATAATGCTGTAATTTTTTCCACATAGACCAGTTGTCCCACTTTACACTGAATCTCATTTGTTGTGCATTGAGTCATTTTTAGTATATCCTTCTGAAGCTCCCCATAATTTGCTTAGAATGTCAGCATTCTGAATACTTGGGTTTATCCACAAGCTTGGCTACTCCACAATTCACCCTTGACTCTAGATCATTTATGAAGACATTAAATAGTATCAGCCTCAATGTAAGTCTTTGGTGGACCCTACTTCTTACTTCCTTCATTTGTGGAGATGGTTCACGGTATTTATTTGAATGCAACATTTCCTGGCCTTTAACCGGTTACCAGTCCAGAAGAGGAACTGAATCTTGAATATATATATTTTCTAGAATCCTTGATCTCAAAAGTCAGGCTGGATAAATCCCTACATTGATTAATCATTCAAATGTTTATTATTTTAATTGTTACTAGGAAACAGGAATATCATGAAAAATCTGTGGCAGACATAACCCATTTGGTGAACTGTTAAATATTGCAGTGGATCTGTCTGTCTGTCTATCTGTCTATCATCTATCTATCATCTATCTATCTATCTATCTATCTATCTATCTATCTATCTATCTATCATCTATCTATCATCTATCTATCTATCTATCTATCTATCTATCTATCTATCTATATCTATCATCTAATCTATTATCGGTATATGCAAGTATACATATATACCCCCACATGCACAAACACTGAATCCCTTGATTTTTAGAAGAAACAATGGGATTGAGATGAAGTGAAATGGGGTGAAGAACAGTGATTGTTCCTTTCTCATTCTTGATAACCCCAATTTTCCCTTGCTGTATCAGCACATGTATTGTTTCTTATCTAATCTTAATTGCTTTAGATACACAATTATTACTTTTAATGGAAAGTCAATGGAAGGATAAAAAAAAAATCTTAGCATACCTGATTGTGTTGATAGTGGTTGGGTAGTAGGCTACAAGGAATGGCAATGCAAGCCAATAAGGTGTTTACATTTTTTTGGTTTTTTTTGGGGGGGGGGCATCTGTGGTATAAAAGCAAGGGCTGAAAAGTGAGACTTCAGACCACTTTCTTCTGAGGTCTACTAAGCTCACCAGGTGTTGTCGTGGGAGAAATCAAGCATCATGAAGTGGGTGCTCCTGGTTCTGGCTTGCTTCCAGCTGTCAGATGGACTAGTCAAGTGAGTGTTCTTACTCAGTTTAATACTATATATGAAACAGAACAGCATAGAGACCAATAAGATGCAAAAATTGTTCACTTGCTAATCAGGTCGTATTAGAATTTTTGAACTTTCATGGTATAAGTCAGGAGTAAGGTAAAATTATATAGCACAGAGAATTAGATGAGAGTACAGGGATGAGTGAAGATGTGAGAATATTTTTCTCCACATGGTAAGGAGGAACTATGTATAAAGGGTGTTTCATGCAATAATACTCACATATTCAGTAAACCTAATTTCTTCAGTTTGTTGAATGTGCATCCTACCATCAATTGCCGTAGAAAAACAACAAGTGGGCAAGGGGCAGTCTCACTGCAGCAACAGGAACAAATATAGTGATGGTTCTTTGTCATCCAAGTTGTGTGGGGTCATTGAATGGCAAGTCTCACTCTATTAATTATATATTTATGCTCTGCTTTTTAATTCCATACAGTGTCCTTCTGAAGAAGGGCAAGTCTATCCGAGAGGTGATGAAGGAGAAGGGTGTGCTGGAAGATTACCTGAAGAACCACAAACTTGACCCGGCCAAAAAGTACATCTTCAATGAGTACAATGTTGCTTATGAACCAATGGCGTACATGGATGTGAGTCTCCCATCCTTTCTGAGTTAACTTGTCTTTGTATCTTTGATGTTCTCTTTAACAAGCCTATATTTTTCATCACTACAGCAGAATGCTATTAGGCTGAGAAACCACATGGAATGTAGCATTCTGTTTAAGGATGCATGAGTATTTCTAGGCTCAACCCTCATAACAGTTCAAGCCTTTTTGTGAGTGCTGGGCCTGACTGCTCACAAAAGACTTACGGTATAAGCACTTGAAATCTGCACCATTGCCTCCCCCTACCTCAGTGTGTGTAACTCACCTTTGGACCAGGGGAAGAAGGCAGAAGGAGAAGAGTTGACAGTGGGCCCTGTGGAGACCCAGCAGCATAAGATTCCACAATGATATAAGGCCGGAGAACTACCTAAGCATAGAAAAGATGCTATTTGCACAATTTCTGCTGGGAAGAATCCCCACTGCATGATGGAGAAACCACTGGTTGCTGCCGTTGCTGATTATCTTCTTCCATCCATGGTCAAAAGCTCATTCCTTTAGAGAAGGGGGAAATGGCTGAGGTGGTGGTGAAGCTATCTGAGACTCCATTCACCCTGCATGTAGTAGGCTATGAGCAGTGTCCTTCTTGACTCAATCCTGTCTGAGGGATTCAAACCCCCTTCAAACATCCTAATATGTAAATATGAATGTGTGTGTGTCTTTTGAGAAATCCCAAGTCTTGGGAAATTGGTCAGGTTGGGAGCTTTTAAAATTCACAGAATCACTCATTCCATGCAAATCACAGACTTAAGTTCATGCTAGAATTCTTATGGAATTCACATTGTGATATATTTTCTCCCCAGGCTTCTTACTATGGAGAAATCAGCATTGGAACACCACCTCAGAATTTCCTGGTGCTGTTTGACACTGGCTCTTCAAACTTGTGGGTGCCTTCTGTCTACTGCAACAGCCAGGCGTGCAGTAAGTCACGAACCCCCAACTATTCAAAAGCTAGCTTTATTCATAAAAGGTAAAGGTAAAGGTACCCCTGACCATTAGGTCCAGCTGCGGATATCTCTAGGGTGCTTATCTCGCTCTATAGGCCGAGGAGCTGGCGTTTGTCCACAGACAGCTTCCGGGTCATGTGGCCATCATGACTAAGCTGCTTCTGGCAAACCAGAGCAGTGCACAGAAACACCGTTTACCTTCCCACCAGAGTGGTACCTATTTATCTACTTGCACTTTGATGTGCTTTTGAACCGCTAGGTTGGCAGGAGCAAGGACCGAACAACCACGACCTTCTGATCGGCAAGCCCTAGGCTCTGTGGTTTAGACCACAGTGCCACCCGCGTCCAGCTTTATTCATAGCTACAGCTAAGCCAGCTGTGGTGTGATGGAGTACAGACAGAGCTTCAACAGAGCCTCACTGCCAAGAAACTGAATTTCTGTCATCCATGATGCCAAGCAAAGGCTTTTCTAACTGTACTACTACTTCTGCTGATGTTGTGCAACGTTTAGGGTATATCCTATGGAAGCTTTCAGCCTTTTATTATATTTCTCCCCACAGCTGGTCATTCAAGATTCAATCCCAGCCAGTCCTCCACCTACTCCACCAATGGACAGACCTTCTCCCTGCAGTATGGTAGCGGTAACCTTGATGGATTTTTTGGCTTTGACACCATGAGAGTAAGTGTCACTTGGTCTTTTGGGGGGAGGGTGAACTAGTCTAATGCTGCCATCATTGTCACGGTCTGGATTACAGGTGATTGAAGTCCTGCTGAGGACGTCGGGACCAGGGGCAAGATGGCGGGGTGGGAGCAGGAACGAGAGTCCAGAAGCCAGGGTCTGAGGGTCAGGAAGCAAGGAATCATAAAGTCAAGGGTCTGAGGGTTGTGGAGCAAGGAGTCACAAAGTCAAGGGTTCAAGGATCAGGAAGCAAGAAGCCAAACGCAGCAAGGCAGGAAATGTGTTGCTGTGGCAAAGAGCCAAAGGGAAATGCTGACCTTATATCCCTTCCCGGCTCTTGCCACCAGGTACAGCGAGTTACCAAGCGGTCTCACCTGTGTGGCCGTGCCTTGCCTCTCCAGAACAAACTGAGGAAGGCCCCAGTCCTGTGAAGCCCTACTGGTCACAGGGCCTGGCTCCTGCACGTACTCCTGACAATCATAAGCTAAGGGATGATTCAGGGATGATGGGAATTGTGGTCCAACAATATCTGAAGGGACCATGTTGGCTACCTCTGTTCTAGAAGCTCAAAAGCAGGCCACTAAGATGGTGGATGCCCTCTTTTGACAATTTATAATTCTTTTCATTCCTATCCTATCTATGAATTTTATGGTGACACTTTCACTTTGTCTCCTTTAGCTCCAGAACATTGTTGTCACTAAGCAAGAATTCGGCCTGAGTGAAAATGAACCTGGCTCCAACTTCGTTTATGCCCAGTTTGATGGCATCCTGGGCATGGCTTATCCTTCTCTTGCAGTTGGGGGTGCTACAACGGCCTTAGAGGGGATGTTGCAGCAAAACTTGCTTTCACAGCCAATCTTCAGCTTCTATCTGAGCTCGTAAGAAAGAGAAGCCATTTTCCCTTTAGCTTTAATGTCCCACACTCCTTTGCTTTTCATCCATCACAGCATAAATATAAATGGGTTGGATTTAGAATAAACTAATCATGCTTTACTGCCACAGAACTAGATGAGATTTCAGTTAGTCATGAAGGGATGGAATTTTCTGAAAATCTCAGTATTAAGCTTCTCCACACATAATTTTTCTAATTTCCTTCTCACTCCATGATTTTGATGAGAAGTAAGTTATTTCCCTGTGTGCTTCTGCTATAAATACAAACACTTCTCAAATGTTATATGCATGTTTATAGACATTATTGTATGTGTTACTATACATGTTAATATTATGCATAGATGATATTCACTCCGGGTTTCCTAAAAAGGTAAAGGTACCCCTGCCCATACGGGCCAGTTGTGTCCGACTCTAGGGTTGTGCGCCCATCTCACTTAAGAGGCCAGGGGCCAGCGCTGTCCGGAGACACTTCCAGGTCACGTGGCCAGCGTGACGAAGCTGCTCTGGCAAGCCAGCACCAGCGCAGCACACAGAAATGCCGTTTACCTTCCCGCTATAAAGCGGTACCTATTTATCTACTTGCACTTAAGGGTGCTTTTGAACTGCTAGGTGGGCAGGAGCTGGGACCAAAAGACAGGAGCTCACCCCGCCGCGGGGATTCAAAACGCTGACCATGCAATCGGCAAGTCCTAGGCAAGTCTTTTGGGCAAGTTTTACCCACAGCGCCACCCACGTCCCGGGTGGTACATGTTAATATTATGCATAGATTATATTCACTCCAGGTTTCCTAAAGTAACCAGCAAAAAAAAAAAAAAAACCATACATACAACAATGTACATGACTGTAGAAAAATGCATATATATTAATACTTATAAAATTATAGTGCAGAAACAACATATTGCATGGACTTGACTCTCACACATATACATATTTTGGGATATAATTTTGCATGAAATGTTGTATACAGTCAGCCATTAAAAAACCCCAACAATGCACAAGAAATTCATATGTACAGTACTGTACTCTCTCTGCGTATTTATCTCAGATCCTTAATTTTCCTTGAAGGGAATTTTGCATTTATACAACCCAAATGAGGGCCACCTTCACAGAATGTTCTTTGCTTTAAACATTCCAGAACAAATTATGAATGCCTAATCCTTTCTTTTTGTTTGTAGCCAACCAAGCTCTCAGTATGGCGGTGAGGTTGTCTTCGGAGGTGTAGACACTCGACTGTACTCCGGAGAGATCTATTGGGCTCCAGTCACCCAAGAACTTTATTGGCAGATTGGAATTCAAGAGTGAGTTGAAATTGTGAAAAAAATAATTCAAGAGCATTGGAGAATTCCCATAAATATCTGTATAGTGCTGTGCTTTTGAACTCATGGCGACACCTTCTTGGATTTGAGCCAGACTCTTCTAGAAGGAATGCAGATATAAACTGAAACTTATACATTGTTTCTCAAAGCATCATAGTGATTTCACCAAAGTAAATGATTGCACTGTCACTTTATGTTCAATAATATTCAGACTGCAGTGGATTAAAATTGAAGTCAGATGTGGCTTTGCTCATGAGTCTACAGCTATGTATTATTATGTCATCTGTGTATTCAGCATTTTCACTCTGGGTTCTGCATGAACTGGCTACACATAGCTACAATCTAAAGTACACTGATGTCCCTAGGGAAGATTATTTCTTGAATATGTAAAATTGGACTGTAAGCCTAGATGTTTTGCATGCCACAAGCTTATTAGGCTAGGAACTGAGCCTAAGCCCATGCTCCATGGTTTCTTTATCTCATGGAGATGTTGATTGGAGGATTAATAGTGCCAAGGAGGTGAACTGCATATAGCACTGGGTGGGAATTTATATTTATAACTTATACCCTCCCCTTCTATATCAAGAGGGCAGCTCGCAAAGATTTAAAATATCTTACCATATTATAAAAACCTAAGTGTTATCATCACACTGCAATTCCCTCAGCTGCAGGTGGTGCTGTGAACTGCAGAATCATGAGAAGCAGTGGATGGGCAGCCCAAGCAAGCCACGGAGTGACAGCCCAAACAGGCCAGGGCAGCCCCTCAGCTGCTCCGGCTCCTCTGCCCGCCAGCATCCAGATCCCTAGACCAGCTGGCACTGTTACTGCCCACCATCCTGCTTCGTGGTTGACCTTGGAATCTGCTGCTGCCATGGCTGATCCTCATGAAGAGTGGCAGAATGAGCAGCACAGGAAGGGAAAAGGTGGCTGGTTGGCACCATGAAGTAGAAAGGGAAGCAGTGGATGGCTTTGGCAAGGGTGGTTGGTGGAGGCTGGGTGAATGTAGGTGAGGTTGGTCAGTGAAGTGAGCAGGGGTACAGCCCCTAGTAAAACATTGTTATGCAACTTCCATCATATTAGATTTCAGGAAAATCCACACCATGTTATGGTATAGTTATGCATTGACTGAGTACTAATCTATAGGAAAGCTATGATACACAAATGACAAACTAGGAAGACTGCAGGTAAGACTGGCTTGTTAAGAGTCAGCATGAGGTTTGTATCAGTATCAGCAAGGAATCAATGCACTCTTTTTGGTGCATAGAGAAGCACATGGCACCTCCTGGTCCTCCCACATCAGAACAGAAGGCAGTGAAAGGGAGGCATGAGCTTCACAGTAATAAATCTTTTTAAAGAAATTTAGTGGCCAGCAAGGACTTCATACATTTTTTTGCAGAGGATATAGGCAAGACTGCACATGAGAGGTATGGTGGGATTTTCAATGTGTTCCCTGTTCTTAGGTTTTCTATTGGGGGAAGAGCTACTGGATGGTGCAGCCAAGGTTGCCAAGCTATTGTGGACACTGGGACATCCCTCCTCACCGTTCCTCAGCAGTACATAGCGAGTTTTGCGCAGGCTGTGGGTGCTCAGCAAAATCAGTACGGAGAGGTAGGTGAAATTACATATTTTGAAGAGCTGGAAGGGTAACACAGGATGCAGGGTGATGTGGGATATAGCTGGCATATGCGCAGTTTGTGTGGATGGCCTCAAAGTCACCAAGAATCCTGCCATTATAGAAGTAATTGATGCCTACGGAATGACTACATCTCAGTTCCATGCAGTCCTAGCTGTCCTCCTATAGGAGATTAACCAGTCATTGCATTCTTCCTTCACAGTATGCGGTTGCTTGCAGCAATGTTCAGAATTTGCCCACCATCTCCTTCAACATCAATGGGGTTTCCTTCCCTCTGCCCCCCAGTGCCTACATCCTCAATGTAAGTTTTAGAGATCTGGACATCATTAACTCATTTGTTTTCTTTTAGCATAAGAACCAATAGAAAGAATTAGAACTTAAGGTTCGGGACAGGAGAAGAAAGATAGGGCTTTCTCTTGAGTGCCATCTGTCTTTATAATAACTGGGCTAGCATCTTTATGGATCCTACTCACTTTCCCCTTTCTATTTATTGCTTTACAGAACAATGGCTACTGCACAGTTGGGATTGAGCCCACCTATCTGCCTTCCCAAAACGGACAGCCTCTCTGGATCCTGGGAGATGTCTTCCTCAGGAAGTACTATTCCGTCTATGACATGGGCAACAACAGGATTGGCTTTGCAGCTGCTGCCTAAGCTTCTTTGCTATTACACCTGAGTTGTATCTATTACAATGCCTTTCTTTTAAGATTCTTACTGAGATAAAAGGGGTAGTTTAAATGCTTGCCCTTATCTCCGTTACAATTTCTTTCTTTCCCTTTAAGCTTGTCTTGGACCATTCTCCTTGAACTATCTGCACTCTGGGGCCCTGGGTTTTTTTCTTTCTTGAATCACTGGCTGCTGTTATAATGATGTTTGTGGCAGATTGGATAATAAATGGTCAAACCTGAGATATTTGTGCTCAAGTCTGCTCAGCTACTGTTCTGCTATTTACAGAGGACACTAAAGAAGAGTGCTCTTAGCTGGAATCTGTATACCTGGAATAAAGCTTAGGCTAAATAACGGTAGCTCCTTTAAATGACGCTGGCAGCCTCAGCTCACTGTTAATGTTTTGGAAAGGAGCAATGCCAAATGTTGCTCTTGTTATGGCAGCATTGTTCTTGGATCCACAGATAAATGACACAGGGGATTGCTCAAGGCCATCCAGTCCACCCCACCAAAGACAGAGCCATCCACCCACACCACCTCCATAGGTAAATAGATGCTCTCGAGAGACAAGACCACAGTGTTTCCCAAAAAGAAGTCAGGTACACAGCAGGAGATTCTTACCGACCAGTATGCATTCAGATTACCCATACACAGGACCCAAGCATGAACGTACACACACACAAACACACCTGACCTGCTATATTGACTCCTTTCCCTGAGCCAAGCTGTTCCTTATTCATGCACAAAACCTCTCTGGGGATTTGAAGTAGTGTGCAATCCCTGTACACTCTACCCTGCCTTACTTCTGTGCAGTTCACATGTGTTTCTGAAGCAAGAGAACATAATGCAGTTTTCTAACCAAGAGTGGGAGGGGAAGTGGCAGAAGGCCAGGGACCCATTGACAAAGCCCCCTGGCACTGCCTCATAAATAAACAGGCTCAGGTGTAATGCCACCATGCTAGTGAGACATTACAATTTATCAATTCACAATGATATTACTACCTAGGGCATTTTCCCACCAGAGCAGCATTGCTGAACCCTATGTTTCAGCAACATGAATCATTGTAAGCTATTTAACAGATAGCTCACATGTGAGTTCCCTGCTTCAAGCAATATCTATTTCCTCCCAGCGCTGGCCATGTTTTAATAACTGGTTTTTCTAAGTAGTAATTATGCTACCTACACATATTTCCTAATGAGCCCAATGGTGATTATTTCCTACTAAGCTTATGATTATAGCCTGATTCTTCCCATGTTTTACTCTGAAATAAGTTCCATCCACAGGACTCCTTCCCAAGTAGGTAAAGAATTTCAGTTTCCCCTCTTCAGATAAAAAGTTCAACACACACAGCAATTGCTGGATTGGGAACTGTAGGTGTAAATACACATGTGAGAATCAATACCCTGCAGCACATTGCTTTCAATGCACACACTTCCCCATTCCTACATTAGATGGGGATGCCCATTCATATGCACGTCTGAATTTGCACCCTTTAAAAAGTAATGAACAGCAACCCATTGCTTGTGTTCTCAGTCTCTAACAAGTAATATGTGTGCAGAAAGGTATTTAGCTTAGCAGATCCCCCTTGTTTGATTGGATTGGCAACTTGAAGCAACTCAGCCCATACAGAAAGATACGTGATGGTGCACTGCAATATTGCCACCTAGTGGGCCTTGATCTAGTTGACCAGAACATAAGGGCAGTGGCTCATATAAGCCAGTGTATTGTTCTCACAGTGCCCAACCAGATACCCATGGGAAGTGGCAAACAGGACCTGAGCATGACACGATTCTCCCTTTCAGGGATATTCAGAAGCAAAGCAGAGCCATCCTGCCTAGTAGTCATTGTTAGTCCCATCCTCCATGAATTTGTCTAATCCTCTTTTAAAGCCATCCATGTTGGTGGTCATCACTGCCTCATGTGGGAGGGTGTTCCACAGTTTAACGATACACTGCATGAAGAAGTATTTTATTCTCTCTGTCCTGAATCTTCCAACATTCAGCTTCATTTTATGTCCCTGAGTTCTGGTGTTACAAGAGAGTGAGCTAAACTTTTCTCTAACCACTTTCTTCATACCACACACAATTTTATAAACTTTTATCATGTCACATCTTGCATGCCTTTTCCCTAACCTAAAAAGCCCCAAATGCTGTAGCTTTAAAGAGCGGGTTTTTGTGGGCAATGCTGCAGGGCAAAAAATAGCCACTGAACTTTAAAGTGTGGACCTGTGTCTAGAAAGCGCAGGGCCGAATGTTAAGCGTCAATAAGCTCTTACATCTCACATCTCTTTTTTGGCATATATCTTGAATATGGTGTAGTAGATACTGCAACAACCAGTTGTTAATATTTCCTACCTGATTCTTTGGGAACCATAGGCTAACCTGATACACATTCATTTTAAAAAATGTATCCCACAAAACCAGCTAATTTAGGTTCTTGCGATAGTTGTCTCAGTGGTGGTGGTGTGTGGATAGGCTACTGTGAGAACAGGATGCTAGACTTAATGGACCATTGACCTGATCCAGCAGACACTTTGAAATATACTTGGAGTCGAGTGTGAATTTCATGCTCTTTAATCAGCTCGTAGTAGCAATGAATGAATCTTTCCCCAAAATGTCTAGCTATATATACATTATTTACACAATGGGCCCCGCGTGACTGGCTAATTCCGGGCTGCTCCTGTAGGCCAATCAGGTTGCGGATTCACTTCCTCCAGAAGCCAGATTGGCTGCTCCTGCATGTGCTGAGCCCGGGGGTAACCCGTGAAATACGGTCCAGGACCAGTCCAGAATCTGAAGGTTCCTCTGGGAGTCAGTCCGACAGGCCCAAGGTAGAACACAAGGCAGGAAACCAGGCAAGGACAGGTACAGGATCTCAGGAAGGATCTAACATACAGCAATGTTGCTCCCGTAACCTGGGGTGGGGTCTGACAGCCTTTTAGCTTTGTCAGGGTAGCGGCCGGTCCTGATCCCCCAGCGACTCACCTCCCTGTTTCACTGGAAGGCGAGCACTCCTCCTGCGAGTACTCAGGTCTCTCCATCTCTCAGACCTGAGTCTTTGCAGCTCGACCAGGAGTGGAGCAGCTGTAAGTGATGGCCCAGCTGAAGGCAATGAGGTAATCCCTGCATCTGGAGCCAGGGCAGGCTCAGGCCCCTGACTTGGCCCAGCTGGTGTTTGTTGCAGGGGAACCTGTGCAGACTGAGTCTCCTCTGGTTCGGAGTCCGAGCCCGAGTCCCAGGCCATCACACTGCAGGCCAATCAGGTCGCTGATTCACTTCCACCTGGAGCTGGATTGGGTGGCTCTTGCGGACCAATCAGACTGCTGCATTCTGGATCCTATTGTTCTAGGATTCAGCTCAGTAAATAGCACACTTCTTATGTTATTATGGGGAAGAGAGAAGCAACTGACTAGTGTTACTGTGTTACTACTAGGTGGTGAGCGGGAGGGCATCATTCACATTTTGAGAGCCAGACCACCTTCTTCTTGCATCATATCCATTGAATCCTGGAGGTCAAAATAGGCTCCAGGATTGAACCCTGATTCAGATTAAGCACAGATAACAACAACTGCTATTATTTAAGCAACTGATTCCACATTAGGCACACACCACCTCTTTTCTTCCAACTTTTGGTGTATTATTATTTCCTACTATTAGCTGGTTGGCAATTTAACTGTGAGGTCTCCCACAAATCTCTGGAATGTCTCCATCCCTCATTTGAGAGGTGAGCCATGGATTTAAACAACACTGAGTCACACTTTAGGGTTTCAAAGCTTCTCCAGGTGTCTCAGTTACTGGCACGGGTAGGCATTCATGTACCTTTGATGCTTTTGACGTTTATCACAGGCCTATAGAGGTTGCCACTCCTGTTCATTAGTCCTTTCCTTCATCCATACATGTGAATGGTGTCCACAACTTTATTGCAACACATATGTAACTCATGATAGGAGAATTTGTTGAAATGGGCTGTTAGAGAGGAGAGGATATGCTCCATAACACAGGAATTTACCACAGGGATGAGATATGCTTTCATACATCCACCTAATAGCTAGCATTGAATTGCTAGCTGATCTGAGATCCTTGCTTATAGGGACACAATGATAATTCTGTCTTTTTGCTGAGGTGTTGTGGCTGGACTATACAGTGGTACCTCTGGTTACGTACTTAATTTGTTCCGGAGATCCGTTCTTAACCTGAAACTGTTCTTAACCTGAAGACCACTTTAGCTAATGGGGCCTCCCGCTGCTGCCGCGCAATTTCTGTTCTCATCCTGAAGCAAAGATCTTAACCCGAGGTATTATTTCTGGGTTAGTGGAGTCTGTAACCTGAAGTGTATGTAACCTGAAGCGTATGTAACCCAAGGTGCCACTGTATATAGCTGTCTACCATTGTTATGAGGGCTAAATCAATCTGTGAATGAATTTGAGTTGACTAAATCGCACATATAAATAAAAACGGTAGTTCTGAAGGTGTGTGTTTCCAGGGGGGAATACTTCCCTTGTTTTTAGATGATGTGAATATATGCTCCATATAGTGTGATGGAGAAGACAGAATGCATCTTCTATGGTGTCTTTAACCTACAGTGTGAGTGTGTGTGTGTGTGTGTGTGTGTGTGTGTGTGTGTTTTAAAACTAGATCTATCTATCTAGTTTTAAAATAACTTGCCATCCAATTAATACATAGCACTTTTAAAGCAGTTAAAATGCTTTAAATAGATTGCTGTAACTGAAAGATTATATAATTCAGTCCTAATGGTTATACATTGTCATTCACTGTGCATCATTGTAATTAGAAGCACCACTTATAATCAACGGCTCAGTAACAATTTTGGAATGTTGATGCTGTGGTTACTCATTCATGATACTCGTCTTAAGGAAATTATCTTCCTGTCTTTTTTTGGTTCCCACGAACAAGGCAAAATCACAACAATCTGCCCCTCTTAGTTGCTCCCAGTACCTCCTCTAGTGCTACAAATGCCATGCCAAGAGACCTGTGCTGTGCTGTGAGGCCCAGCTGGCCAGCTGATGACAGGTGAGTAGCTATGCCCAGTTGTCAAATTGGGGGCTATAAAAAAGTTAAGGATCTGGCCTGTAACCACATCAAGCCCCCCCCCTTGATCTAAACAATTGCCATTCTGTGGCCATGATTTTAGATAGAGTGTACTTGTAAATGCTCATAGGATTGGCACATTTGATCTCTTCCCAACTCTTGAAAAAACTTCTCGAGAGAAAATATTATAAATATATATTATATGAACAGTTTGCATTCTCACCTTTTCCTGCGCAATTTATATCAACTCATTCTGAACTCATGTATTTCAGCCTCAAGGTTATAAGCAGATATTTCTTGGAGAAAGGAAAGTTTTCCACTACCCTATTGGTGTAGAGTGTTGGACTAGGACCTGGAAAACCAGGGTTCAAATCCTCACTCAGCCATGAAACTCACTGAATCTCAGTGTAACCTACCTCATAGGGTTGTTGTGTGTTTCAAATGAGGACCATGTATGCCACATTGCGCTCCTAAGAGAAAGGTGTGGGATATAAATGCAATAAATAAGCAAGTAAATAAAAACTCTAGGGCACCTTGTCCTTTCTCTCTTCAATCAGATCTCATATTTAAAATTAGGGAGCATCTGTTCTGATCAGCAGAGTAGTCTGTGCTTTGGGGAGCTTTTGTGTTGACAATCATCTCCAAATTGCTTGGGAGTGGCAACATCTTATCTTTTAAAGCATTAGTTTTTATAAAGTTATCTCATTTCAGTTACAGTGTTTCTTAAGCTGCCGTTTTCAAGTCGTGTAACATTCATTTAACAGCATCTCATTCACGACAGGGTGGATAATTGAGAGAAAACGAACGCGTAAAGAACACGCAAAACCGCGGCCGCCTGCCTACCGCCGACCCTGCGTGGGCGCTCCCAGGAATTGTTTTGAGAACGAGCGCGATTCCGCTTGGGAGAGGACCTCTCGAGTACTACATTTCCCGGCAGGCTACGCAAAAGGGGGCGTGGCCAGCCATGGTTGAGTGCTGCCCTCTCTTGGGTACATCTAGGAAGTTGAAGAGCGAGAAGGTGACAGTAAATGAGGGGGAGGGAGAGCTGTCCGTAAGGGGTCCTGGGGGGGGGAGGAGGTGAAAGCACCCCTGGCAGCGCACAGGAGAGGATTGCAACAGCTGGAACTACCTGGTGCCAAGAGAAAAGCCAGAGGAGAGCGGCGGGACAAGCAGAGGGCACCCAAGTTGAGCCGAGTTGGCCAAGTGGCTGGGGAAGTGGCGTGTTTTTCTCCCCCTCCCTTCCAGTGGCTGCGCAGCCGACTCTGACCTTCACGGGAGGGTAAGTACGCCGAGAGCGGGCAGACTCGGGACGCGCGTGCCACTTCCAGGCAAAAAAGCTACAATCTCCAGAGGCGCCGTCTGGGGCGGGCAGGCGGGCGGGCGTGTGAACTGCCCGTCGAGGTGGCGGCAGCTGCAACACCCGCTGTGTGCGCGTTGGGGGGTGGGGGAATAAAATAAAAAATAAATAGAAATCCCCCGGCGGAGGTGGTTTGGTGGGAGCGAGGCGGGATAATCCTAAAGGACCCAGCGCTCCGTTTCACCGACGGGGCGCGCGAGGTCGCCCTAAAGCGGAGCAGGTGGAAGAGGGAGAAGGTGTCGCGAGTATGCGTTTAGCCGGAAGGAAAGTGCGGGGGAGGGGGGGGGGAGAGACGCGTCGTGGGATCCAGAAGTTTGTATGCGTAACTTGGGTCGCTGAGAAGGGTAGGCAGGTGCGGGTGGACCGCGGAGGGCAAGCAGCTCTCTCCGCCGTCTCTCTTCTTCCCACCTACTCCTTTGCAAGAGAGATCAAGCCGGCTTTGGAGCCATCACAGTGTGCTTGGGTCCTGAGTCGACGCTCGCCACCCCGACGGGAGGGGGGACGACGCCGATGACCCATTGCCGGGAACTGTCAATGTGTGTGTGGGGGGGGGAGGAGCGCGGGGGAGGGGAGAGCCGATGGCGGAACCGGAGAAGTCAAGCAGCAAAACAATGGGGGGGGGGAGGGAGGAGAGCCGCTCAACTCCACCCGCTCCAAGGCGGAGAGGGGTTGGCGAAGGGCTGCTCGCTTCTGCCCTCCTCTCTCTGCCTTCTCCGCAGCGCCGCCAGCAGCTTCGAGGGGAGCCGTGGGGGCCTCTTACGCAACTGCTGAGCCGGGAAAGTGCCGGCTGCTCCGAGCGGGGCAGCGGCGGAGTTTGCAAAGTCCGGCGCGGGGGCGGAGTCGGGCTGCGCTGCTTGCTGCGCTCCGTCGGCGCGCTCGGCCTGGGCGCGATCTCCGAGAGCCGGGCTTGCCTCGTTCTTGGCGCGAGACGGAAGTTCCCGATGACAAGCGCTGCAAGGCTTCTCATTAGTTTAATGAGCGCTCATTGTTGTTAATTCCCATGTCCCGGGAAGCTCCCACGTGCGCTGTCAGGAGACGGTGGCGCAAAGGGATACCGGGCGCGTCCTGCGAGCAGCCACCCAGCCCGCCCGCGGCGCTGTTTTGTAGCCAGGCTGTTTCCGTGTTGGGAAGAGGTGCCTTCACGTGTCTCACCCTGCAGGCCTTGGTCCGAGGCAAGAGAACATCAAGGCCTGTGGCTTCCTCCGGAGTAGGGTTGCCAACTTTCCTTTACTGCCTCTGCTCCAGTGCTTCCAGCTGTGGCCCAACCCAGAGAAATAAAATCTCAGGAGCTGGGATGCCAAATTGAATAAAATATTGGAAGGAGGGACATGTAAGCCCCACATAACTGATCACAAGACTCGGTTCACACCCACCACTCAGTGGCGTAGCGTGGGTTGTCAGCACCCGGGGCAAGGCAAGTAATTTGTGCCCCCTAACCCGTGGATTTGCGCCCCCTAACCCTAACCCCCAGATGTTGCGCCCGGTGCGGCCGGCCCCCCTGCACCCCCCACGCTACACCACTGCCGCCACTTGAATGGCAATGCCCATCAACTTTGGGGGGTCCAGCCCCCTCAAATATTTTAGGGGGGCTGAAAGGACCTAGGCACCTAGGAGTTGGCTTCTATGCTCAGGATAGGCTTCACCTGCTTAATTTATAGTCATAGGGCTGCTCTTCGCTGGCAGTGGAGAAGGCCCAGTTTAAAAAGTGGAAATAATGCTTAGTTCAAAATTTAGTTCAGCCGTCTAAACTACAACAAATCTGATGACCAGCAAAAGTGTGTGTTTAGTATATAGGTATTATATAGAATGGGATATGGTACTCTCGGCACATTTCTTTGTGTCATGAAAACTTCAGAATTCTGAAAACTGCTTCTTTTCCTGAATAGTTTTGTAGTGACTTTCTGAACACTTTGAGGGCAACTGCTCTGAGACCTGGTGACTTTTTTTCCTTAACGCACGTGGTAGAAAACTGAACAGATGGCCAATGTGTGGATATTCCCTCCCCCTCTGTGCTGTTAATTTCCTCTATCATATTTGTTTGACTTCATGCATGGCTGCCCTCCATCTCCAGCATGGGGGTTTGAGTGGGGCTGCGTTGACAGGTCTTTGCCTGCTTTTTCTCGGGCCCCTTGATTTTCTTTCTGTTTACAGATGCTAGATATACAGGTGACTCCGTATCAGACAAGCAGATCTGGCAAATAATGAGAGCGTCCTTCAGAGCTATTATTCCTTGGATGTAAACTCAAGCTGAGTTTTGTCTCTTGAGTTAAAAACTAGTCCAGACTGTGGATTCTAAGTAAATGGAAGGCTCTGCGGCCTCTGCCTCATCTTAAAAGTGAGATGGGGGATTTTAGGTGACTGAATGTTCATACCTGGGGTCTTTTATAGACAGGGCCTGGATTTGGCAACTCTTAATGGGGCACCTTTATCTTTTTAAGCGTTGGCTAGAAGAGGAAAGGTTTTTGCTATCATCTTGCTACAACAGTAGGAGAAACTGCATTTGATTTCAAAATAAAAGATGACCCAACTGTCCTACCAAAATGGCCAGAAAAAGCCACAGGCTGAGATTGCCCCCAAAATGTCACATTCCTTGCATAAAGGCTTGAGGCAGATAGTGATGAAATGCTGCTGTTATGAACAGTCTCTCAGTGCACTTTCAGACATGCTTTTTGAATTTTTGGCATCTTTAGTGAGAACAGAAAACCTACATTGGTAGTAGTAGTAATAATAATAATAAATAATAATAATAATAATAATAAAATTATTTATACCCCGCCCTCCCTGGCCAGAGCCGGGCTCAGGGTGGCTAACACCAGTAAAATTACAATAAAAACATAATAAGAAAAAAAAAAGCCTGTCTATGCCATTTAAAAGTGCCTCTCTTCCACTTCTTTAAAATTCTGGCATGAACAGCATTCTCACATGCACACAAAATCAGGTGAGAGAGGCTCAAAGATCCATTTAGTGACATGTGTGACTACGGGTAAAGGAGACCTTGTCTCAGACTGCCAGTGCCACTTTAAAGATAGCTAGATCCTGAACCCATAATAAGCTCTCCAAACAACTGTGCCCGTGTATCTTACTGAGTTGGTGCACCACTCGTTCTTGTCGGCAGGAGCTAGGAAAAGCACACCATGTGCACTAGGTGATTAATTAGTCAGAAAACACGTGACTGAGGCAACCATTTATTCCCTGCCAGTATCAAAGGAGAAATTCCAAACTACTACAAGGGAAAAGGAGCGGTGACTGTAAATGTTGAGTCATTCAGTGATACGTAGTTGGCAGAGCCTGATTTGATACCATAACATAAAAACTTGCAGTTGCTTTTCAGCTCAAGTGCACAGGAAGCCTAGTAGTATATTTTCAACCCCAGAAGTAATCGCTATGCAAGGCAATTTCTCTCAAGAGAGAAACTAAAGTTTTCAGCAGATGTCCAGGTTCATGTAAACTACAGGGAAAAGTTTATGGTGCCCACTCCTCTATTCTTCTCTGTATCCGTATCCTCTGCACTGTTCTGCTACAGTGCTAATAACAAAAAGTATGTGCGCACCGACCCCTCTCACTCTCCACGCTTCAGGAAGCTATCAGCAAGCCTGGGGAGCCTGGCGGGAGCTGCTATCCCTGCGGATAGCAGCCTGCTTGCCCGGAGCATGGGGCGTGCTGAAGCAGAGCACCCCCCGCTTCGGGCAGACATCCGCAACCTGCTTGCCCGGGGCGCGGGGAGCGCTGAAGCAGAGCGCCCCGTGCTTCGGGCAGACATCCGCAGCCTAGGGAGCCCTGTGGGAGTTCCCGCAGGGCTCCCTAGGCTGCGGATAGCAGCCTGCTGCACGGAGCGTGGGGCACCCTGAAGCAGTGCGCCCCGCGCTTCGGGCAGATATCCGCGGCTGGGGGGGGGAAAATAATTTTCCCCCCTTTATTCCCCCCCAAAAAACTAGGTGCGTCCTATAGGGCGAAAAATACGGTAACTTATTTAAGAGGTACTAAAGAGAATATGATATTCATTCCTTGTAAGCACATAGATATAATTTCCATAGTATGTATTAGTGATGCTTTCCAAGTGACATTGGGTGGCTAAAGTCCAGGGATTCTTCTTATCAGCAGGAAGCTGCAGGAGGGTGTGAATCTAGTTTCTTTTTCCCCCTTCCATGTGCCTTTGTTTTCATTCTATAGCAGCATTGCACATGGTGACGTGCTTGAAATTTGGACTTGGTTTTCCCTTCCTTACCTAAGATTTATGCAAGGGACAAAAAGAGCTTGGTTAAAAACACACACACACACACACACACACACACACACACAGAGAGAGGTTTTTCTTACCATTGTATTTTTTTTTAACTAGGGAAGAACCATATTGCAGGAAGTCTATCTTCTGTCATAGTAATTACTGCTGCTGTTCTCTGGTTGTGGCCATCCTTTATTAAAATTTCAGGACTGCAGGATCCTATGCAGTTTAGGGCTCACTTCTGAAATGAGGGGTAGTTGTTAAGGTTTAGAATAACCAGCAAGTCTCTTCAGACATCTGGCCTGGTATGGTTGTGGCCTGGCTTATAAAGTGCTTTGGAATTCTGGGATATATTATGTATTTCACCTTGACAGAAGAAGTCTAGGTAGAGACAGCAAATGAATGACAGTTGTGCACACACACTAATAATCTAGAAAGGCCCTGGGAATGCTGTTATGTACGGCTGCCGTACGTCCAGAATTTCCTGGACAAACCTGGAATACTGCAGTCATAAGCAGTGTCCAGGAGGAAATTGACAAAAAAAAAAAATATCCTGGAAAATCTGGACGCATGGCAACCCAGTGTTGTTTTCCCTTAAAAATAGCTCAAAAATGTCAATTTCTTTTTACAATTTTGCCAAAAAAGCCTAACTTAATTGCCTTTAATGTGTGACACACAACTGAGAGACGCAAAACTGTTTTCATCCACTGGCTGGAGCAGTGCTAAGGTTGCAGCAAACACTGTTGCAGTGATTCCAACATGGAATCCTTCGCAAGTATATGAGCAGTGTGGCATGAAGATCTCCTTCAGTTGCATGGTTTGCATGGAATTTACATCACTAATTCTGTGTGGGCTTTGGTGCAGCCTTCCCCACCTTTTGTTCATTGCTTTAATGGCATTAGCTGAGTTTTCCAGAGTTGCTTAGCAGCTACCGCTGTATAGAGTATGTTTTTGGCAAGAAGCCTATGAACTGCTGACTTAGACATGAACATGGCATTTTGGAGTAAGTCATGCTAAGCCTCGCTGCAAGGAGCTGCAGCAGAGGCACCAGAAACTCAAGAATTTGTCACAGGACAGGCTTTCCCTTAGAGACATTTAATTGTTCATGAACATGATGGCTGAGGTTCCACAGGAAACGTGTTATCAATGCCATGTGTGATTATTGTAGTGATCTTTGTTAATCGCTATCTGATACACCAGTCTTTACCTCAGATAATCTACCGAAGAGCTTGCTCACACAATCAGGATTCAGTTTTGACACACAAGGCTTAATATGGCTCACGCTTCAATTAGTTTTGTAATGTGTGACCTTCATTGCCTGAAAGACTAATTCACATTAGAAATAAATTGTCCCCAGATTCTCCTCCATATGAGTAAGGGTAAGCTGCTAACATAAATAGCAGGAGTGAGACTGAAAACCGATTGACCCCTCTCATGTGTAAAAAGGGTACATACAGATGCATTCAACATGATTCACATTCATCTCTTTTCAATCAAATATACAACCTTGCTAAAAGGTTCATTCTGGGGAGCAGCAGGTGCTTCTTACTTCCAGTAGAAGTTGGTTGGGTGAATTCTGATTGGTTAGCTTTTGTGACAGTCAAAGCGACTCTCCCAACACCCCTCCCCCCAATACACACATGATTGGCTTGAAAAAGCAAAACTGAACAAATATTTAACTGGATAAATATTTCAGATAGAAAATAAAATAAAATAAAAGTCTGCCTGAAAAATAGCAGAGGGTTGAAAATGTGTGTTTATGTATATCATTCTAATAGTGTAATTTGAAGGGACAGCTGAAGGGGAAATGATGGAAGAAGTGTGCATGCACACGGAAGCTTATACCAAGAACAAACTTAGTTGGTCTCTAGGTGCTACTGGACAATTTTTTATTTTTTTTATATATTATTATTACTGTAAGATTGTGAAGTTCAAGTTGTGCCCTCTTCTACAGTTTAGTGCCTGCCAGGCAATGAGTTTCGTGAGCCACAAAAGCATGGCTGTTGCACAATATTTTGATGTCTTCTCCTCAAGAATGTGATTATCTTTCTGAGATACTCAGCATTCGAAGCCACAATCTACTGTGACTTGGGAAATACCATTCTTTTCTCAAATAGCAGAGACCTGCGCTAGCCCTACCATTAAGCAAAGTGAGGCACTGTCTCAGGTAGCAGATGCTGAGGAACAGGGAAGGCTACCCATTCCATTCTGTAAGAACAGAATACTGACAGTATAACACCAAGGGAAGTACCTGGCATGTCAGTTAAATGATAGATAAGCCCTTGATTTAAACTGATCCTTTCCATAGATAAGTTATTAAAATTCAGGCTTATTTGATGAACACTGGGGGAAAAGAATACATCATTTGGCGGGAGTTGTTTTCAGTAAGTGCAATATTAGCTGTTTTTTTATATTGGAACATCACCAAAATATTTGAACTAAAATTAGAATAAAGGAAATTAAGGGGATTGCCTGAAGGTCTGCCGCAGCTCAGTGACAGACCTTGGATGAAAACACAAGCTTCCTGTGTGTGCACCAGTGTGATGCCTTGCGGCTTGCTACACCCCACTATTTTCTTGGCCTCGCATACTGGCATTGCACGAGGCCAGCAATGGGTTTTTCTGGTTTTGTAAGAATCCCAAACACAGAAAGTGCAACAGAAGTGGTTGAGTGGTGCTTTTCTGAGGATGAGTCATATATTTGGTTATGATGGCCGCTTATATACAAGTTCCAAATGTACTTTGTTTTGCGCTGGGAAATTTGTGGGGAACTTTACAGCAGCAAAAGCTGCAGGATTCACAATGAGACAGCACTACAGGGTTTTAAGGGTAGGGTGAGGAAATCCAGCAGGAGAAGCTGAACTGCTGTAGAACTGCTGCCCTGGTAATTACTGCTATTATTACTAATAGTAATAATTAATAATAAGTAATAATTATTACTAATAGTAGTAATAATAATAATATTAATTAATAGTACAACTTGGAAGGGGGGAAGGGATGGAGAGTGTTTAAGCAGGCAGCTTGATTCTTTAAAGAGGAAAACTGTCCATGGAGTTGCCCTAGCCACTCAGCTAATCCTTGGCTGTTGCAAGACATTGACTCATGTTATCCACATTATATCAATCCACATGCCTGTGGTGCCACTAGAATTCAAGGAAAGCAGTGGCAAAACTCAGGTAGCTAGCAAGTGAGCCATGCCACATGCTCTGGGGAGATCACATGCTTGTGTCTTTTATTACCATATTATTTTCTAAAATACACTTTAAATGTAATAAGAAATAGGAAATATACTAATTTCTAAGGATTTATATTAAAAATTGTTTACAATTTCTATAAGTGGTTGAGTATAACTGCAGTGAAAAGGCTTTAAATAATTCTAGCTGATGTTTCACGTATGTAGAAGACAATAGAGTCTCAAAGCGTTAATTTCTTTGTCTAACTTCCCTTGACTAGACCATTTCCGTCAATTTTTATCATTGTGGCAAAAGACCAAATTTTATTAAACCATTTTCTGTTGGAGTTGTCAGAGGATGCCATTTGTCTGCTTTCATCATTTGGACAACAGTTAGCATTACTCCTAATAATTTTTTTGTGTTCTTTCTGTTAGACCCTTCTTAGCTTCCAGTAATTTATCTAGGAAAAATGATAGACTGCTTAAGCAGAAAAATCTCTATGCAATGTACACAATGATTATCAATAAAACAATGATGGAAAATATTTTATCTGTGTTTTAGCATACTGTGTAGTGCACCTTAACCCAATGTTTTGAAAGCCTTTAAAGCTGTGTCCAGTTCTGTGATCTTGTTTCATTTCACCTTTGTCAGCTGTTCAGAATCAGGTTTACTCAGGTACCCTCATATGTTGTAGCTTTCCTGGGCCTCTTTCCCCCCCATACTTAATGCTGAAATACCTACTTTTCCAAGAGACCATTCTGTAAACAAGACACCAGAGAATCATGGACGTGACATCAAAGTAGACTCAAAAGGGTGGGCAATTTATTCCCGACTCTTGTTACCTGCTGACCTGGCATACAAGGGATTTCCCCTTTTGGTGCATCTGTTTTCCCTTCAGTTCTTTGAGTTGGATGCATGAAAAGAGGACGCTTGTGGGCTCTGTATCTGAGCAAAGGACCCCAGAATTGTACTATGGCAACCGGCATGCATAATGAAAGGTCATGCTCCATATAGGCTTATATGCCTTCTGCGGAAATACTTCCATCCAATTAATATAAAATTTGCACAGCAACGTGGAAAAGAATGCAACAGATCCATGGCTAAGTGTATTAGTTTGTTCCATTCATAGAGGTTTCATGATCACGTACAGTATACTAGGGTCCCCGCCCCCTTTCCCTTTGTTTTCTTCTAAAGGTGTGCACTTTATATTTTAGGCATACAGAATTTCCCCCCAAGTGTGAATGTGATAAAGAGGTGTTTGAAAACATTTATTATCAGAGGTGCACTCCTGAGAATAGGCTGTATTCCCTTATTGTGTATATTTGACTGCAAAATTAGTTTTGCTGCTATGTAATCAAGGCCACAGAAAGGAGACATGAAATCCAGGGCAAAACACAGGGTTGCATCCAACATGGTGTGAGCAGAGTTGTACTTGTGCAACAGGACTTCCGTTTCCTCTCCTCCTACAATGATTTTGACAGTGTTTTTTTGGGGGGGCGGGCGGGGGTGGAACTGGAGTGGACAGAATAGGAAGTTCTGTTGCACTCATGGAAGATATTGATGTTTACAGAACAGCAGTGTCCATTGCAGAGTCTTGGGACTATACATAGCGTGTTTAAGCACATAGAACAGCAATAGAATAAATGTATGTGAGGAAGAAGAGGCTATAGATGTTTGGAGGTCATCACTTTTTTCTAGACCTCCATTTGTCGTGTTGTTACTTAAGATCAGGTTGGTTTGTAATAAGATTGTGCTTACCCACAACTTGATAAGGAATGAGAGGAGCCAACCTGGAATGTGTTACTGAGACCGGGGTGGGTGTGCTGGTTGGGGTAGACTTAAACCGTTGTGCTCACCTGTGTGCTTGATGGAGTATCAGCATAGGCTGGAGGGTTGGGGAGGGCTTTCTGTGGTCTGTAAAGATTCCATTGCCAGGGACCTCTCCGTTCTCTGAGGGCCTGAATCTAATATCCAGCCCGAGAGGTAGATTGTGACTGCTGCTGGTGTACCGTCCATTCTGCTGCTCACCAGCCTCCCTGACAGAATAGGCTTCCAGGCAATCAGTGTAGAGTTTTTGATAGGGCTTTCTCACAATCCTGAGCTTTAAAAAAATTATTTTTATTGAAAAGCCGGATCTCTTCACACTTTGCTCCATGGTGTCCATCTGTTGGCTATGTTCCACTGAATAACTCAGAAGGGATCACAATGAATTTTGGATAAAATGGCTGAATCTATATGTTGGGGGTACAGCTTTGTGGGGTCACAGAACAATTGCCCACTGCACCCTTGTGTGTAATGTATGTAATCAGTGCCAGATTTACGTATAAGCTAAACAAGCTATAGCTTAGGGCCTCTTGGGGGCCCCAAAAAAATTTAAAGGGAAAAAAACCTGGATGTATATTTCCAAAATATAAGATAAAAACCAAATAAAATAACACCTACATACAGCAACAGTGTTTTGTGTTGTGTATGGACCTATTAGGTCCATAAATTACCATATAGCATATATTCAATACAAAAAAACAGTGACAATTTGTTGTTGTCAAAGGACAGCTGGACGTATAAAGGGTCCTATTACCTTCAGTAGCTTAGGGCCTCATCAAACCTAAATCTGGCCCTGTATGTAATAGCACCAAAACACCCTCCTTGCTAGGACATAGTGACTTCTGTTCTTAATTGGGGAACAATGCACAGGTCATTAATATGTTACTTCAAAGAACTGAGTGTTCTTGATCAAAAGATTCCACAACTTAAGGGAAGTGAATAATATTGACTGCTAGGACATTCCTAGCTCTTCTTGACTACTCTGGGTGCTTCACTCTTTTGACCTCTGAACCAGGAACTTCCCTGAGAACTTTTAGAAAGAGAAATAGTTTTGAAGATGGAATATATAGAATTAACCACTAGGGATGAGGGAGAAACTCAGTTCACTTCACTTTTTAATGTGAACTACCTATCGCTCCCTGAAACTATATTTGGACTAAAATGCATCTATACTTCGAAATCTGCAATTTTTGAAATTTTGCGGTGCAATTCTCAGAGCGAATAATCAAAACATACAAAACATACAAAAAATAATAGAGGGAATTGCTTGCAAAAATACATATATTGAGACAAATCTGAACTAAAATGCTGATGAATTTTCAAGAGAACATTTTATTATTATTTTCGTTGCAAACTGATGTGGAAATGTGCTGAACTGAATTTAGCGTTGGATAAGTGAGACATCTGAAACTGACATATTCATCCATCTCTATTAATCACACCATCTATATTCCCCTTGGCACTGAATGGTGTTTTAACTGTACCTCTTTGCTATGAGGCTAAGCCCTACCAGAGACAGAAACCAGAAACATAACCTGCAGAGTACTGAGGCAAGCCCATTCCCTCATTCCTTGTGGAATTTGAGGTCACTGGCCCAATTTTCACAGGAGTGGGTCATAGAAATCCAAAACGTTTGAAAGGTTTTCATTGAACGCTGCTTTAAAATTCATTCTTCTATTATCTCCTGCAGTAGAAAGACCATGGGAGTGGTTCTGGTTTACAAAGAGTAGAATTTCACAAGAGTAGAACTTCCATATTTGAACGGTTGCAAATAGCTCAAAAAGGAAAAGGCTGTTGTTTTTAAAAGAACTGTGAATAAAACTAGTGTTATTTCCTTATTTTAAAAATAAAATTGAGACTCAACATTAAGTTGCAATTGCATGGTAGTTAGAATTGCAGAATCATTATTTTGTGTGCATTTCCTCAACTATTCTGCAGAATGCAGGGGATCTCAACTAGCTAATTGCCATTGCTAATATTAGGATATAAATGCCACCCCCAAGAAACTCTTTCTAATAATTTTTTATTATTTTTGTGACAACAAGCTAATTTATTGATGCAGAAACCGTACGGCCTAGGGTAGAAATAAGAATACAGTTGTGTGCATCATGCATTCATCAAAACCTTAATCATTATAATTAATTTGTTGAATTTATACCCCTCCATGCCACCTAAGGAGACTGGGGCAGCAAACAGATACACAATTTAAAAACAAAAACGAAGCAGAACATTATAAAACAGTCAAAGCATTCTAAAAATAATTACAATTTAAAACTTCTAAAATAGTCTAAAAGCAATGCATGGGGAAAATGCACATTTTAACAATTGTGCAACGAGAAACTGTTTAAGTACACATTGCAGATCAAAATACTTTTGAGTTAAAATGTTAGTCATCCAATGATAATTGGGGTTGCAAGGGGCAGTAGTCTTCCGTCACCAGATGCCTCGGTAAACAGGAATATTTTCAAATCAAATTCCTCCTGAACGTTAATAATGATGGAGACAGGCACACCTCACTAGGGAGGGTATTCCGTAACTGGGGAGCCACCACTGAAAAGGCCCAGTCATGGGTTTGTGCCACCGGGTGGCCCTGGTGGCCTCAATGGATGCTTTTAGGGTCCAAGGGCAAGGAGGTGCTGTAACTCAGGACTGGGGACATTTTTAAAGGCTAAGGGCCACATTTCTCATGGGCAATTTTATGGGGGCTGCATTCCAGTGGTGGGCAGAGTCAGAAGCAAAAGTGAGAAGGGGGATATGAATCTTACCTTCGTACAGTAGGTTACATTTCAATCACACAAAAGTGAGAGATTCCATGCAGACCCTCCTCTCCATCCTCAAAACTTTCCATTCAGATAAGCAAGATGATTTATCACAGTTCAAGGACACATTCCAGCCAGGTAAAATCACACAAGGGTGTAGAGGAGGGGCCCAGTAAGAGGTGTGGCCAGGCAGTGGCGTAGCGTGGGGGGTGCAGGGGGGGGGCGGCCGCACCAGGCGCAACATCTGGGGGTTAGGGATAGGGTTAGGGGGCGCAAATCCAGGGTTAGGGGGCGCAAATTACTTGCCTTGCCCCGGGTGCTGACAACCCACGCTACGCCACTGTGGCCAGGACAGAGTCTCAAGGGCCAACAGAGGCACGTAGGGCTGCATTTGCCCCTCTGGACCTGTGGTTCTTTACCCCTTCTGTAACTAAATCTAGACTCGGAGTTGTACTGTACCAGCGAATAGTAGTGAGATTTAGACGCTTGAGGTCCACAGAAGGGTCTTCAAGGCACATCCATAGTCTTCCTGCCTAAAGGTGGGTTTTGTGATGATCAAAAGCTTGTTACTCTTATCAGCAAAAGCGTGATAAGCATGCAGTCAAAGGTCACTCTCAATCTACTGTGGTTTGTTTAATTTTCTGGGACTAGCACAGCCGGGCCATTGGGGGGAAATAGATTTAGTGATCAAGTTCATTTTATTGGGTGAGAAAATTGTCCAGCTTCCTAAATCAACACAAATCTCGCCAGCGTTAGGCTTTCCTCCCATGACAAAAACCTTAGTGGTTTAAATGTTTGCTTCAGGAAGCCATATGACACAGGATGGGTGAAACTGTTTTTTTGGCATTGTGGGTGCTGAAAGGAAGCCCATCCCTGTTGTTCCCCATAGCTGATGCTAGTTTTCCAATGCAAATAAGAATGGCTGTTTAAATACTGTCTCCTATGAACAGTGGGGTTACGAAAAAAAATCTAATGATTTTTTTGTACATGAAGGAAGAAGTCAAGTGTTGTTTGGGGGTAGTATGAGCTCCCTTTGGGACAGCTTCTTTCTGAGGTGTTTTTTGTTGTTACTGCTATGAATTTCCAATGCTTAAAATAGAGCTTTCCTACTTCTTTTTTTGAAGCTGATTACAGGACGTCTGGCAGGCCCTGGTTTTTCTGTTCATGAGCTGACAGTGTTTAACACGAGTCCACATTTAAAATTGCCTTGTGGGATCAGACCCAGTTCCCTCTTGTCCTGCTTTCTGTTCTGAGTTCCAACCTGATGCCTTTAGGCAAAAACTCATTTTGATAACCATTTTTAAAAGGGCTCTAGCTTACAAAGGCATTGCCACATGTTGTGGCAGGGAATTCCACAAGGTAGCCTTCCCATTTTTGTCAAAGAGTACTTCTGCCCGTCCTGAACTTGGTACAAACACCTTTTTTGTGGCACTGAGCTCATACATCACAAGAAAGAGATTCCCCTTTCTTTTTGTGGGTCTTTCTCTTTCTGTATGGGTATTATTTAGGAAAATGCAGGAACGAAAGCAGACAGCTTGATTCTTAATGCCTGAAGATTTTTGTGGGTTGCAGCATAAATGAAACTACCCTAGTAAAATGTTGTTTGGCCCTGCTAAAAAGATACAACTGAGGTCAGGTCTGCCACCATAATGGACACAAATTGTGCCCAGCTAGCTCCAGGGCTAGTGTTACAGAAAGGATACTTGTTTGCACAAAACTATTCCACACTTTCTAGTGCAATTACAGTATCCCAATTCTTTTTTTTTAACTGCAGAAAGTCCAATAGGAAAAGTGATGGAAAATTGCACTGGAAAGTGCTGGGTAACTACTAGCCACAAGAAGAGGGCATCAGGGCAAAGTTAAGCCTTAAATGACTTATGAAGTACCCAATACCTGAAAGGCTTCTTCCTTCGCTACAGACCTCCTTGGGTGCTAGGCATGGCAAAGGGGGCCCTCCTAGTTATTCTTCTGTCTTTAGAGGTTGTTGCCCAGAACAGGGCATTTGCTGTGGCAGCCCCTAAGTTGTGGGACTCCCTGCCCATAGAAGTACGCCTGGTGAATGCTAAAGACATACCTCTTTATCCTGGATTTTCACACGATCTGTATATTTTTAGGAACAACCTTATTTTTGCGATCGTAAGTTGTTTGAAACTATTTTTAACATGGTGTTTTAATGTTGTAACCTGCCCTGAGGGTGAAGGGTGTGTAATTAATGCTAATACTACTAATAATCAGTGCTTTTTTCTGGGGGTACGCAGGGGTACGCATACCCCTAAACATTTTGTGAATCTTAAGTTTGACCTCATTGAGGGGCAGTATTTCAATATGAGTAGGATAATGAGAGTACCCCTAAACATTTTTTTTTAAAGAAAACACTGCTAATAATACTAATCATAATAGCAGGTGATGTCATGCAACCTTCATGCAAACATGTTGGGGCAAATGCTCAATTAGCAGGTGGTGTCATATAACCTCTGTGAGAGTTTTGTGCAAACATATCCATCTGAATGATCAACAAACATCCTGTCTGGAAGCTCCCTGTGTCTTTCACCCAAACTGCTATGTGAAGTAATGGGGTTATTGACCTGAATCGATTTGGCAAGATGAACAAGCCCCTATCGCAATGTTTGACCCACTTCCTGTCCCTGTTCCCTAACAAGAATTTGGGTGTAAATATATCTGAAATGAAATCTGAGAAGGAGGCGATGGTGGGGGAACTTTGGATGCTGTCCGGCATGATGGTGAGGTATTCCTAAAATGTAAAAGGTTGTCCCAGAAGAGCTAACGGTACCAAAACATTCTACAGAGTTCTTGCTACCTTGTTTTTCGGCAACCCGTGCCTAACTGACATTTGTAAATGTATAGCCGTGAGAAGAAGGCGTCAGGGGTAAGGTGAGTTTGATTAGAGCATTGGTAGGCAAACAAGGGGCCGGATCCGGCCCAATTGCCTTCTCAATCCGGCCCACGGATGGTCTGGGAATCAGCGTGTTTTTACATGAGTAGAATGTGTCCTTTTATTTAAAATGCATCTCTGGGTCATTTGTGGGGTATAGGAATTTGTTCATCCCCCCCCAAAAAAAATCTAGTCCAGCCCCCCACAAGGTCTGAGGGACAGTGGACCGGCCCCTGCTGAAAAAGTTTGCTGACCCCTGGATTAGAGCAACAGTTGAGGTCTTTCAAGAAGTCACAGTCTGTCCCTTTCACTTGTTTATTATTGGGAATGAAGGACAGCTGCAGCCCCTGTACACAAGAGAGGGTAATACAGCCATTATATAATTACATGTTGGTAGCCCTCCCAGCTGGGAACTGCGCATTTATAAATATTCTGCTGCCTAAGACTGTGGTTTGCTTTCTAAATAACCAAGGGAAAGCAAAGAGGCAGGCTATAATTTCAGGAGGACTGGTTTTACCTAAGTGAGGTGTACACACACACACACACACACACACACACACACACACACACAGTGTTCATATAGCTAACCATCACAGTTTTGCTCCGGAAGCCACCATGGATGTGTTTTGAAGAGGTTGCATACATCAGTTTTTTGTCTGCTAATGAAGGTTAAGCTGCACTTTCATTTTGCCATTGTATTAGCCCAATTTAATACAGTGGTACCTCAGGTTACATACGCTTCAGGTTACAGACTCCGCTAACCCAGAAATAGTGCTTCAGGTTAAGAACTTTGCTTCAGAATGAGAACAGAAATCGAGCTCCGGCGGTGCTTCAGGTTAAGAACAGTTTCAGGTTAAGTACAGACCTCCGGAACGAATTAAGTACTTAACCTGAGGTACCACTGTATATTGGTTAACCTAGATTATTTCAGAAGCTGATTTCTTTTGTTTGTCTTTCTGGCTTGAGATGAACTTGAAGTTTGCGGTCCTTAGTCTTAAATTTCATGTCCAGTTGGGATCATGGCTCCTTATGTTCTTTGTACAAAATAGCATTCACTCTATCATATCAGATGTGCAGGCACATGTGTGAAGAAGCTATTTTCTGTTGCAGCACCCTAGTGTGTGTACTGTACATGCAACAAAATGCACAAGTGTGACTTGTGCATATTGTTTCCTTTTACAGAACTGTTTTTATTAATATAGAATATTACAGATACTATGTACTTGTATACAAAATATCATATAGATGATAAAGAATAAATGTGAAATTTAAAATACTATTGAAAATATTTTATATATGAATATATCATCATTTGTCCCTCCCTACCTCATTTCCCTTCTTTCAATATAATTTATTTTCTTCATATCCAGGCAATCAGCTACTGTATGTATCATATATCTCTAATGATACATATAGATTGATCAAGTCTTGCCCTTTATCATTCCGATAAATACTGAAACTCAATATATCTGAAACTCTGGTTTTCCTTCAAATTATATAAAATCCTTCAGCTTTTACAGAAATGCTCTCTTTGAAGGGATTGATTGCATTTGAAGCAGTCCCAAGATAGTGCAAAAGGAAAATGGAGAAGTGCTAAATCCAGTTCCTCCAGTCTTTCTGACTTTGAATTGCCTTTGTATCCTTATTTTTACTGTCGTCTTGTCAATTTCAGTGGTGATATAATTCTGATGATTAATTTTAGGATAGCAGGGATGAGAATTCAGTAGTGGGAAGAAAGGAAAATTTCTTTTGCCTCCCACAGTGAAAAATATTGTTACATGCCAACCCAATTTCAGAGTGGTGAGAATATCCAGGGGTTCCACACATTTACCCAGATTCTGTTTCCTTGGAATGAAGGTCAGTGGAGACAGTGATGTCTCTATGATATACGGTTTTATTTACACATATATGCAACCTGAGCATAAGATGGAGGGCCTCACACAGCATTAACACTCCAACAGTATCTGTTTTTTCCAGTGCCATCAAGGTCAAGGAAGCCAAGATTGGGGATGGGATAAAATCAACAAGTTCCCCACTCCACTACATGCTTCAACCTTCACCAGTGCCTGATAATGAGCTACTTTGAAGCCTGGTTGATCATTTAACTTTCTGCCCTGAGTTTATCCCCGCTCTTCCTTCCAAAAGCTGATTGGGTTTTGATATCTGGGCTCAGGGAAAGGCCCAGTGTTCTAATTTCTTGGAAACTTGGTGGTCTGTAGTTGCAAGTAGAGAAATTTGATTCAGTTCACATTTAAAGGCAAATCTATCTAAGTTGAGTTTTCCAAAACAATATATGAATTGAAACACAACGCTCCTGCAAAATTTGCACTTCTCTGAATTTGGAAATTCTGTTCCCCAGTCAAATAATGTATAACAACAACAGGAGCAACAACAACAACAACATTTTCTTTTATTTATACCTCGCGAATCTAGCTGGGTTGTCCCAGCCACTCTGGGCAGCTTCCAACACAAAAACATAATAAAACATGAAACATTAATCTTAACAATCTGATCCAATATTAAAGTCACAATAACCTATATCAAATATATACATATATCAAAAAGCATACACAAGGGTTACGTGTGCTTAAAATGCACACGTTAGTGAAAATAACATGCAAAAATATGTTATATTAGGAAAAAATTCTTTGCAAAAAGGTGTATATTAGGGGAAATTTTCTACACTAAAATTCTGGTGCATCTTTTGAAGACTTTAAAAAATAATAGTTGGAAACTGACCTGGAAATGTGGAGAGCCAAAGTTAAGAAAAATGAGAAAATCAGAGAATTTGAAAATGATGGCTTCTACCATCCCTAGCTGCAAGACAAAAATCCAGCAGCGACTTGAGAATCTGGACCAGAGGGGAGAGCATGCTAAGGCTGAATAACCACCTAAATGGAGGCTATGATCAGGCATAGCAATTAGCAACTAGGCAATTAGAACTGCCATACACCATAAGCTGTCCTGTGATTAGCAATCATGAAAGCAGAATGGATCCTGACATCTGCAAAAATATTTTGGAAGCCCAAAATGTATTGGTACAATACGTGTACTGGCAAACTAGCATATGTTAAATGGCACATGCTGCTGGTGCGAACACTATGGTGTAGCTAGCAGCCACATGGGTGGTTGCTGTTAAAACCAGAAACCAAACTGAGACTGGCTTGGGTGTTTTTTTTTTGGCCTACTGCATCTGACAGTATGTGTCCAGAGGAGGGCAACCAAAATGGTCAAAGGCCTGGAAACGATGCCTTATGAGGAACGGCTAAGGGAGCTGGGCATGTTTAGCCTGGAGAAGAGGAGGTTAAGGGGTGATATGATAGCCATGTTCCAATATATAAAAGGAGGAGGGAGGAGGGAGAAAGGTTGTTTTCTGCTGCTCCAGAGAAGCGAACACGGAGCAATGGATCCAAACTACAAGAAAGAAGATTCCACCTAAACATTAGGAAGAACTTCCTGACAGTAAGAGCTGTTTGACAGTGGAATTTGCTGCCAAGGAGTGTGGTGGAGTCTCCTTCTTTGGAGGTCTTTAAGCAGAGGCTTGACAACCATATGTCAGGAGTGCTCTGATGGTGTTTCCTGCTTGGCAGGGGGTTGGACTCGATGGCCCTTGTGGTCTCTTCCAATTCTATGATTCTATGATCTACATATAGAAAGTCTTTAGTTCTTGGTGTACCACAAAGACAGAAAGGGCATTGTGGCACTGTTATAGGAGGCAGGGCTTGGAGTATGTGTCCATCTTGTGCGATTCAATGGAACTTCCAAGTAAAGAAAAAAGGAGAGTATTGCAGCTCCTTAAAGACAACAAATTTGTGATGACATAAGCTTTTGTGGCCTGCAAGTTGCTTCAGCAGATAAATGAAGATAAATAACTGTGCCTAGAGCTCATTTCACATCTTCAGTTTATTTATCTGGCTGCAATGGTGTGAATGGGAGGCTTTTTGCCACCCATGCCCATCTCTCTGCCAGAGAGGAACTTCGTAATACAGTTTTCACGATTGTGTGCTTTGTTCGGTACCAGATAAGCATTTGCTGAGGATGCTGTTGAACAATTTGCTGAGGCGGCTGTTAACATAGATACTTCTGCACCCAAAGTTCTATAGGGCGTGTTAATTTGTACAAATAGGATAATTAAATTCATTTGCTCCTATCTCTAGAAAGATGGTTAACAATTTCCAAAGTGCCATTCTGTTGTGCGTTGCCCACCTGCCATGGCTGTTGTTTGAATCAGAACCACCTGAATTAGAGTTTGTGCTGGTATGCCACAGTACCCTAGATGTTTGATAGTTCTAGCAGTATTTTCAACTGTTTATAGTGTAAACCAAAGGGATGTTAGGCCTTCCAACGGCATTTGCATGGTAGTTTGAAAAAACTGATGTTTGACTTTGCTCAGACAGTGATTTCTTTAAAAAATTGAGTTGTCCCGATTATTTCTGTCATTGACAAAAGACTCTTTAATCCAGGAGAAGCTTCTGTCAGCAGAAAGGCGTGTGTGAGGTAATTTTTCACTGATGCCCTTGCTGCCATCTGCTCCAGACTATCTGTGGAGGGGACACCTAGAAACAGTGTGGAAGGTGGTATGAGACACTACAGGAGAATTTATAAACATCTCCCCAACCTAGCTTCAGGCAACAGAAGTCTCTGCTGGGTCAAAGAGCCTTCTGTCATGGAGGCATACAACTGGATCTGTACATGCTGCCATGATGAACAGGAAGCCATGAAAGAGTCAGAAGCTGCAAAGAGGAAGCTACTACTTAAAGGCACAATAACCCTGAAAGCCCTGTATAGTGTTTTGCCTGCTCATACTGAAAAGTCTTGCACTACAATTGTGTTGTGAATAATAGGGGGGAAATCACCAGGGGGACAGTACAACAATACTACAGAAAACAATGGAATCCCACTGCTCGATAATTATACAGTTTGTGTTTTTGTTGTTGCTTATAAACAGTGAGTGAGCAAGGAATGGCAATTTCAGATGAAACTGCTAATGCAGAAGGCAAGCAGCCAACCACATCCTTGTATTCCAGTAGCCGGCATCTCCCAATCTAAGGGAATGGGATACAGATACAGGATAGAATTTACTGAGTTTGCTTTGTCTCAAGAGGACATAGATTTGCACAGAATTTACATATGCTAATTTTAGACGAATAGATGCAAATTTAGAAATAATTGGTATAATTTAAATAGAAATACTGTGAATCTCATCATAGTGTGCCTGCTCAGTCTTCTGTCCAGGTACTAACTGTTGATGGCCCCTGAACTTTCTTCTCATGGTTCTTTATCTTGAAACTAGGCTTGGACAGCTTTTTGCCTCTGTAAAGCAGGACATATCCAACTAACTTGTTCCATCAGCATAAGGATTTCTGCATGTGCAATGGAACTTCTTTTTACCCTCTTTTTACTCTCTGTCATCCCTAAATCTGCTCTGGAGGGTTGGGAATAACCCCAAATTTAGTGGGGCAGGTGGGTGGAGTGGGGAATTCTACCATACAAGCAGAAATCCTTGTGCTGACTGAAATAATTACTTGGAGGCTGCCTATGGGCATCCTATACCAAACGGAACTAGAAGCAGCAACCTTGTCCAGTGGTGAACCTTGGGGTCTCAAACTCTCACCTCTCGCCTTCCATTCTACATCATTGTTGTGGCTTTTCCCGCAGTGCCCTCAAGGCTCTGCACCCAGTGCAACCAAACCGCTTATGATTCCCCAAATCCACCTCTTCCTTGTCACTCACTCATGCTGTGTTACCTCCATTCAGGGGCTTTCAGCCTCAGTCTGCGTTTCTTGGCTTTTGTTTTCCGGCAGTCAACAGTCTCTTCCTGCATGGCTGCAGGAAAAACAGGGAAAGATGTTTAGCTGAGCCATGCTCATCTGCTTGCAGCAAAAAATAAAATGAAAACCACTTGCTCTCAGATGACTGCTCCAATTCTCCCTGGCTGGTGGCAGCACTGAGCAACTCCCCCTTCTTGGGTTATAAGTGATGCATCCCTTCACGTGTGCATCCTTCTGTCACAGGGATTTTATTGCAGCAGGAGGGCAGAGGAGAAATAGTTTGTTTACTTAGATTTTGGCTTGGCAGTGCATTCATATAGTTGTTGTTGGCTTTAAAGCATGATCAAAAATTTGGGCTTTCGGGGGAGGGGACAGTGAGTGATTAATATGTTACAGGACTTGGGCAATCTTGGATGCTCTGGGCAAATTGGGGACAGTGGAACAGATGTTAATGTGCATTAGTTTTTAGCATGACTTCTAAGTGGAAACAGGGCTGACTTTTTTTGCACACAAATCTGGCAAGTGGCTCAGCTGGACCAGGTAGGCAATCCTGTCTGTCGGCAATCCTAAGCCAAAAATAGGCACTAAAATTCTCTATAATGTGCCAAGGTTCTTCAGTGCACAAGGCGATGTGGAACGGATTCCATAAAGAACTGAAACCCCCTGGCTTAGATGGTACCTGCACAGCAGTTTTCTAGACAAAAGCCATGCTCAATGTACTTGGTGTATTTTTTTTTTTTACCATTTATTCTCCTGAAACATCACAGGTTTGTGTGTGGAAGGGGTGAAGGAGTCTGTGTCTCAGGTAGCCAGGGATTTTATTGACTTCATAGTATTAGGAGATGCAACGGTGGAAAATGAGGTCTGCTGCTCATATAGGTCTTCCTACTTCATTTTGGGGGCTTTATCTTTCAGGATCTGCCGCCCACCCAGAGCGGTAATGTTTTCACTGTACTGAATATCTGAGCTGCTTCTGACTATGGTATTTCAAGCATGGAAAGGAAAACATTTGGCCTCTGACCCAACTGCTTGTTAACAACACAGCAGCCTACGTTGCTGAAATGCCGCAGCTAAAACAGTCCTGGTGATTCAGTTGCTCATTGGCCTTACCATTCAAACTCCTGCCCTTATTTGCAACGCTTCTCCAATCTGCAGAGGCTGTGGAGCTGCTGCAGTGCCTATTAATGGGCCGCTTCTCCTTTTTGAGCCTGTGTGTCCTTGTCACAGAGACTAAGGGCCTCGATGTCGCCTCTGTCTTCTCTCCATTAGCTTGGTCAAAACAGAAAGGGCAGAACTTCACAGCTTGCTGTTGTGCTCACAAATGTTTAAAAATTAGGAGCTACCTGACCCTGTAGCACTGGGAGGAAACTTCAATGAGAAGATCAGCAGCATCAGACAAATGTCCGTGATAGACAGTTTGCCTGTTGCTGCCAATCTTCTTGTGCAATGTGTAGTCACAAGAGAACACTGAGTGTGGTCTAGGGCACACTTTTACACAGATCACAGTTCATGTGATACAACTATGAGACTCAACAGGCCTAGCCAGTGTCTTACATGAATTTAACACTCTCCCTTATCCTCAGCAGACAAGTAAATGTGGAGAAGAGTTTCTGAAGTTGCATAAAGGTGGTTTTTGTTTTGTATTTTAAACTACATTAGTCAGACCTAAAGTAGTATTGGCTCCTCGTTTTCGGCAAGATGCTTTCAGTGAACTTACCTTCCTCAGTGCTGTTGCTACTATCTGTCTGCATGCTGTCTTCCTTTGAGTCCAATCAGCTCGTCATGGAAAGCTGGGAGGACGCTCCACAAGAAAGCTAGACAAGAACTTTATTCTCTCTCTTAAATGATGCAAAACAGGGGGAAAAACAACCACCCAAAAGTCCTGACTTTGTCCAGATGCAACTAAGTTCAGTGCTACCTAGTGATATAACTATGTAACAATGCTGATTTTTGTTTAAAGAAACCAATTAAAAAGCCACAGGTGAAACTTCGGTTAGTTGAAATATTCAGCCGCTCATTTCTAAATCTTGAGAAGCATTCTGAATGACACAAGTAGAGCGAGTGATGATCCAAGACACAATATTGCTATCTGTTGTACAAGGTGGTTGATGGAGAATCTCAGGAGGTGAACTTGGGTTTTGAGGTGCTGCTTGTGGCATTTGGTCAGCACTTGCCCACACAGGAGGAAGTCTGAAGCAGCTGCTGGGGTCGTGTAGCAATGGCAGTGGCAGCAGTTTCTTCTCTTGAGTTCTGGCAACATCTTGCTGGAAGCCACTGCTGCATGAACCCAGGAAGTGAGGCTTCAGCGGGGGGGGGGGGTGTCACCTTTGGCTGGGGTCCATCAACTTCCCATTTCACCTCAGGTGGCGAAATGGGACAGACTACCCCTACATTTGGTGACTGTACTTCTCAGAGTTTAGGAAGAAGGTGTTTGTTTCCATTAAGTAATTCATGCTCAGTCTCAGGAAAATATAATTTGGGTGTTTCATCCCACCTCCCTTGTATAGGAGCTGGTCTCTTCTTCATCAGTTTGTATATAAACTTTCTCTCCAGGCTCCAAATGAAGTAGCTCTCATAATGAGTTGCTCTGGTTATATAAAGGCTCATAACCTCTCATAGCTTTGTAATATGAAGAAGCAACTTTTTCCAGGTCAGGTCACTTGGGAATAAGATTCTTATCTAGGGTTCGAATGAGTGTCCTGCTTTCCTATTAGCAGCTCTGCTGGGCTACATCCAGAAGCTGTTGGTGGTGGTGTTGACCTGCAGCTTAAAAGAGCAACATGTAGGTCATTCTGTCTCAAGATTTTCTTTGCCATCTGTACTGCACATGTCTCTGCTCACTGTTTCCTTGAGGATAGTGATGGCTAGTGGCAATGCTGCAAAAGCTGTAAGGCGTCCGGAATGACTGGAATTCTGTTACTACAAACTGGAGTTTCAAATGCAAGTTCATCTGGAATGCCAAAATGAACAAAAGTCTTTCTTCCGTTGTGCACTAATGCTGTGGCAGTTACTGCAAGGCAAAGAGCGTACCTCAATGCACCTTGAATAGTAGTCTACAACAACCAAATACAGTGGTACCTCAGGTTACATACGCTTCAGGTTACATACGCTTCAGGTTACAGACTCTGCTAACCCAGAAATAGTACCTCGGGTTAAGAACTTTGCTTCAGGATGAGAACAGAAATTGTGCTCCGGTGGTAGCAGGAGGCCCCATTAGCTAAAGTGGTGCTTCAGGTTCAGAACAGTTTCAGGTTAAGAACGGACCTCTGGAACGAATTAAATACTTAGCCCGAGGTACCACTGTAGTGTCAACCTTCCCGTTCACACAGGTTGACTGCTAGCTTTCCAAGGCCTTTCGGATAAGGGTGTGATAAAAGTTCCTCCCATTGTTTTGATTTATTTCTTCTGGAGTACTAACAGGATAAGGTTTTGTTTTTTCTATCATTTCCAATACCAGCCACAATACTGTGTGCTTGATTTGCATGTCGCATTTGGTTAGATATTGATTTCCCCGGTGATAAAGAAGATTTATTTCCTCCTAGATTGCGGTTCAGTGTTACAGTTCTGTTTTGTTATGAGGCCTTCCAATTCACTCAGTTGTGCACAGGCAGCAAAGTACTTCCTAGTCGACTTAGAAGCATTGCTGAGATGCTTAGGCCATCCTGATCTGATTTAATTTAAGACTTTTTGATGTTCTGGATTTCCATGAGCAGCTTCATTTGAAGAAGCCTCTGAAGTGAAGAAAAGTGTGCAAAGCATTAATGTAAGCTTTAACTTCCTCCATATGGCCCTTTGTGTTTAGGTGAAAGCAAGCAGATCTTTCCTTCCCTTCAGGATTATTAAGCTGAAGTTCACACTGGTTCAGGGAACTGTGCCATTTTCTTTGTGTTGTTAGAAGTTTGTGAGTTTAAAAGTTGACTTCTGACACCATATCAATGAAAGCTTAAGAAGACACCCCAGCCAGGAACTGAGACAATAATTTAACTGTCTCTCTTTCGGCTCCAAGGCAGAAGAGCAACAGAAAGGGCCTAACTAAAACAAGCAGTGATCCGAAAATAAAGAACCTAAGCGAATTGAAACAGAAGGGAATAACCTGGCTGGAGTATTATCAATTAAAAGCCGTCCTTGAAAAGGACAAAAGAACCAAAGGATTTGACAAAAAAATATCCTATCTGGAGAAGGATATTTTATATAATAATCAAAAGACACTTTCTAAAATGTACAAACTACTTTTGAATTGGCAAAGAAAGAAGGAAGATATAAAAGAAATTATAGTAAAATGGGAGAGGGACCTGGGACATACAATCAAACACAATATTTGGAATGAATTATGGACAAAAAATATAAAATTCGCGGCTTGTTTCCTTATAAGGGAAAATCTTATGAAAATGTACTATAGGTGGTACCTGACCCCTGTAAAAATAAATCTAAAAAATAAATCAATCAAATAATAATAAGTGCTGGTGATGTAAGGAACAGATAGGAACATACTATCATATGTGGTGGTCCTGTCTAGAGATACAAAGATTTTGGAACATGATTTATGAAGAGATAAAGAGATTGATAAAAACTACATTTAGCAAGAAACCGGAAGAATTTTTACTGGGAATGGTTTCGGATAATATTCCCAAAACCAAAACTAGGCTATTTATGTATGCAACGTCAGCAGCAAGGGTTATAGTGGCAAAATACTAGAAAGATAAAAATACACCCACTAAAGAGGAATGGGTAGTCAAATTGTGCGAGTACTTGGAGCTCGCAAAGCTGACAGATGCAATAAGAGATAAACCTAAAAAAATTGGTGAAAGAAGAATGGGAATGTTTAAATAATTACCGTATTTTTCGCCCCATGGGATGCACCACCCCATAGGACGCACCTAGTTTCTTTTGGGGGGGGGGGAAATAAAGAAAAAAAATTATTTCCCCCCCAGGCATGGGGCTGGCGTGGGGGAAGCCAGAGCTTCCCCCGACCCCCAACCCCAGGCCCCAGAACAGCCTGCTATCCGCAAGCCTAGGGAGCCCAGGCTTTGGAGTGCAGGCAGCTCTGCGCAACCCTCTGGAGCCCAGCGCGAAGCCGTGCCGGGCTCCCAAAGGTTGCGCAGAGCTGCGTGCCACCCAGGAGTGCAGCCAGCTCTGCGCAACCCTCGGGAGCCCGGCACGGCTTCGCGCCGGGCTCCCGAGGGTTGTGCAGGGCTTCAGCGAAAGCCTGTATTCGCCCCATAGGACGCACACACATTTCCCCTTCATTTTTGAAGGGGGAAAAGTGCGTCCTATAGGGTGAAAAATGCGGTATTTAGGGGACAAGGGCTCAGCAAGAAAGATCTGGCTATGTTTAGAATGATACAGTATAGAGAAATGTTCCCTGATACCAAGATGAGGGATTCCTTTGGAATGCAGATAGAGATAATTGATAAGAATAATGATCTGTTGTGAGCTTGACGGAAGTGTACAATAGATGAGCTTTCCTGCTTTGGCTCATCTTCCTTTTTCTCCCCCCCCCCTATTTTTCTTTTTTCTTTTCTTTTTTCTTTCCTATAGTTGCTTATGTTCTGTGTCATGTACTTCAATATTTTTTGTAGTTTTTTAAGTCCCCCCCCCCATTACTATCAAGGAATTTTCCTTTGTAATTTTGGTTGTCTATATTTATATGTACCTGTTTAAAGCAAAATAAAAGTTTAAAAAAGAAAAAGAAAGGGCCTAACTAAACCCGGATACAACTAAGTCCAGTGCCACCTGGTGACAGAACTACACCATTACACTATCCATACACTGTCCAGCCACCCAGAGGGAGGGGGTTAAGCAAGCAGGGGATGTTTCTCCTACTCCTTGCTGCTGACACTGATTGTTCACTTAGAGGGGGAAATTGAACAGGCAACAACAAGAAGGACGGTGGGTGGCAACAGGTTCCTTGTTCAGGTGTGGGCTTCGACAGGTACCCAGTGGTACCAAACTCTAGACCTGATAAGTGGTGCTGGGGGGAGGGGGCAGTGCCCTTGCTGACAAGTAGCCCTGCATATCTGGACCCCTATAGGAAATTTTAGCAGAGCCATACATTTAGAAATTAAAATAAGGCTGAAGTCTTAAGCATGCATACTTGAAAGTTAACTTTGTCACACAATACAGTGGTACCTCGGGTTACAGATGCTCAGGTTACAGACTCCGCTAACCTAGAAATATTACCTCGGGTTAAGAACTTTGCTTCAGGATGAGAACAGAAATTGTGCTCTGGCAGCATGGCAGCAGCAGGAGGCCCCATTAGCTAAAGTGGTGCTTCAGGTTAAGAACAGTTTCAGGTTAAGAATGGACTTCCAGAACGAATGAAGTACTTAACCAAGGTACCACTGTATATAGGACTTGCTCCATAGAATTATGTTTAAGATGGGATAATTAAAGTGTATGTTCCATTATTTCTATTTTAGAAATGTAATGTGGGGCAAAGGCCCCCACCCCCATGGATGCCCTTTGCCCTGTCCTAGGTTGTCTCAATCCTAGGTTTGCCCCCCTAGCACCACCACTGTTCTGAAGGCTGGTGAATGTCAGGTCACAGCCGAATACTCATCAGCCCTAGGTAATGAACTTTCTGCTTAGGAGATGCTAGCGCATTGGGGAAGGGCCGTAGCCTAGAATAGACTAGTCTCCTTCCTGATGTGCTAGCTTTTCACAGGCAGGGTATTTTTAACGTGGGAGGAGTATTCAGGCATGCAGTTCCCTCTCCACCCGCCCACCTGCTGCCTGAAGTGGTAAAGTAGTGCGAAGACAATAAAGCATTTCACCACAACCACCCCTTGGAGTGTGAATTTCCCCTAATTATCCCCTTTTTGTTTGCGCAGGACTACCACAGGCCATTTTCCAGCATACACTTACACATGCTTACTCAAGAATAAGACTTTTCCAATGGGTCTTACTCCCTAGTAAACAAAACAAATTCCTTCCAGTAGCACCTTAAAGACCAACTAAGTCAGTTCTTGGTATGAGCTTTCGTGTGCATGCACACTTCTTCAGATACACTGAAACAGAAGTTTCCAGACCCTTCTATATAGTGAGAAGGTGGGGAGGGGTATTACTCAGAAGGGTGGTGGGAATGGGTGATTGGCAGATAGCTGTGATGAGCCTGTTGACGACTCTTAACGACTGCAATAGGTCTTACAGGAAAAAGCAAGGGGTGAAAAGGTGAAAAATGGCTTTGTCATGTATAATGAGATAAGAATCCAAGGTCTTTGTTCAGACCAGGTTTTTCCATGGTTTTGAGTTTGGTGATAAGTTGTAATTCAGCAGCTTCTCTTTCCAGTCTATTTCTGAAATTCCTTTGTAGTAAAACAGCTACTTTGAGATCTTGTATAGAATGTCCTGGGAGATTGAAATGTTCTCCTACTGGTTTCTCTGTCTTGTGATTCCTGATGTCTGATTTATGTCCGTTTATTCTTTGGCGTAAGGTCTGGCCTGTTTGTCCAATATAGAGAGCTGAAGGACACTGTTGGCATTTTATGGCACACACAATGTTAGACCAAGAACTGACTTAGTTGGTCTTTAAGGTGCTACTGGAAGGAATTTGTTTTGTTTTGACTATGGCAGACCAACACGGCTACCTATCTGTAACTGATCCCTAGTAAACGTGTTTTAGGATTATAGCTTTAGTGCTTGCATGTTACATGGAACATGGAGATGTGTAGGGTGAGGATTGTGGCTCCAGCAAGGACAGTTCCTGCATCTTTTCCATTTGCAAGGGTTGATTCACAAGTTCCTTTTTATATACTAAAAAGTATGTGTGTACACACTTGCACATAGTGATCAGGGGATTTAGAGCCATTGATCCATGTTATCCAAGCTGAGCGAGCTGTGCAGGTTCTGGATGCAATGGTGGGATGGATGAGGGCCAAACAGCTGAGGCTGAATCCTGATTGAGGTCCTTTAGGTAGGTGATTATTGTGCTCAGGAATTAGATGTGTAACCTGTTCCAGTTGAGGTTGCATAGTGTGGGGTGCTTCTAGGTCCAGTTAAAGCCACAATATGAAATCATGAAACAAGGGCAGATAAAACAATATAAATATGGAAAAAGAAACAAGCCAGTACAGCAACAAATGAAAACAAGCACTGAAAAGCTACACACAACCAAGCAGGTCTTTAGCAGTCAATGGAAACACAAAAGAGTCGGCACAAGCTGTGTCTCTGAAGGGAGGGCATTCTATAGTTGGACACTCCATAGGCAGACTTGGGAGTATTTCTTCCATAGATAACTTAACTGAGACCTGCTTTTTCCCCAGGAGCATCTTTCACAGAGCACATTATTTTTTTGAGGTGATAATGGACTGTCAGTGGAGTGGGTGACTTCTGCTGTGCAATGTGACTTTCCCTCTTCTCCCCCTCTGTGCACCCTAAATCTGTTCTGGAGTCCCGCCCCCCCTGGATTTGGGGGTGGTGTGGAGTGTGCAGGGGTGAGGAGAGCGGGGACAAGTCCCACCATCCAAGCAAAAGACATTGCGCTCACACACGGATATATTTTTAGATGAACAAAGCCATATATATATCCACCATTCTATATGCAACTTGCCCTGGGACTTAATGGTGAATGGTGGGCAGGTAAGAAATACTGTAATAAGTAAATAAATAATATTTCTTATGAAAGTGATCCTGCTTGGTGAGAGTTGACATTTACCATGTCAGGTAGCATAGTGTTGTGGTAAGTACCATTTGTTCGTGGGGTGTTTGTGTGCCCTGACAGAGCAATTTTAAAAATGAAATTAATGGGGTTTCATGGTGACCTTACTTTTGACAGCTCCTTGGTAACGAGTTTGTGGGCGTACAACGTCTCACACTTGTGCTGTACAATTTGCAGTTTTTCTTCCCGATGTTCTCTGCAAGAGCTTTCCTGGCCTCATAGAGTCCTTACCTAATATAGCTCTTTGCATAAGTGTGCACCTGTCACAGCCATAGATTGGAACGGAGGGAATAGGCTGCTCAGAGCTGGTCCCCACCTCTTTCCTTGCCCTGCCTATTTAGTCTGGCTAAGCACGTAGGAGCGCACCAGCCTGCTGTGACTAAATCCTAAATGGAGGGATTCCTTTCTTGTGATGAAGTTTTCAGCAAGTCCTGTCAAGGGCTGGGAAAAGCCTGAGTGTCACTAGCAATCCACTTGGTGCTTTGCCTTTCAGCAAGGGCTTGGGGGGGTATTGTTTTGTGTTTGTTTCCTTAGGGACCACCATGCAAAAATTGGGTGTCCCAGGCCTTTTGGTCATAGCCATACTTGAGAATGGAAAGAGAGTGCTTGCCTGGCCTTTCATTAGAGTTAGTACAGTATTAGCCTGAGGACTTCTCACTTCTTGGATGCATTAGGGTCAAAGCAGGTTGAAGAAATGCCAGCACCTGACCACAGGCTGGCAGATCCTGGAGGATCTTGCAGAACTTGATTGAGCAGATTATATGCAAAGCCACGGCTCACTGTATAGGTGTGGCTTGGTAGATTCATAGCCAGTATCTCTTGCGCTTTCAACATAAAAAACCCTTTCTTTAAAATAAGCAGGTACATAATTGGCTGTGCAAGATACCTATAGTCTGTCTGGCACTGGTAAAAACCAATGGGAGCTGTGGCCTACTCCAGTCTGTTCAAATTCAGTGGTTTCAGGGAAGCCTCCTTGCATAGAACTGTGTTCTGTGTTTAGTAACTGAAGCCTTCTATGTTTTTCATGGTTATTTAAAGCCTCTGATAAGTGAGGAGCTAAAGATAGGCTCCTCAGCTGGCCCTAGGAACATGTCACAGTGGGAGGCCTGCCTTGGGGGGTTCTCTCTGAATCCCAAACACAAAGAGGAAGATGTGGCTCATAGCTTACAAGAGAGGGAGTGTGCTGAGCTTCTCCCTGGCATTGGAAGCCAGCTGGGCAAGCCTTCTCACACAAGAGCCTTATCTTCTTGCAGCAGGGCTTCGTAGAATTTCTGGTTGTGAGCATGAAGGCTCCTGGCACTTATAAGCTGTTAGTGCCAGGAGCCCCCTGTCTCTTGCCTCCCCAGAATGTCGCCTCCCTCCCACACCATGCCCGAATGTGAGACTTCTGGGTATAAGTGAGTCAGTATGTTTATGAGCACTGTAGCAGATAGTGGTGATTTTGCAAATGTGAGTGTCTGGGGCAATATTTGCCTCAAAACTATTAGGAGCCCAACTAGCAGTAAAATATTGTTATAGAACTTGTGGGGGGAATCCCCCTAAATACTAAAATTAATAAATGCTAGGATTTGGGGTTATTTGTGATATGAAGGGAGAATGTAAGATGCAAATGAATTCCTGGGTAGCCAAACCAGGGCCTTTAAGAGAGCCATTGCGAGTCCTGAACAAGACAATGGCACTTCTAGCCCCAGGTGTGACTAGAGACTGGAGATTTGGAAGGTTGCCAGGGTAACTGCTTTGGGGGAGGGCAAGGGGCTTCTGGGAAGAAGAAAGGGGGGGGGGAGAAGGACTGCCTGCAGTGCTTTGGGCCATGCTGTAAGATCTGGACCCCCTCCATGCAGACTGAAGGTGTAATTATGTGAATAAGCCCATATTTTTTAAAGCTTGACAGTCTCCGCTATGTCTTCCATTCTCCAAAGGGACATAGATCCTGTGTGTGTGGCTGTGGCCCCATGCACTCCTGCCGCTGCTTAGCAGAGGGAGGGAGGGGCACTGGGCTTTTATAACAATATATAACAGTGGAAAATGAAGTAGCCCTCATTTGTACAAATGAACTTGGCAGGTACCAAAGACCAGAGGTTCTTTTTTTAAAAATCCAAGTTCTATTTCCATTCCAAGGGATGTGTTCATAGATGGCTGTGCCTTTGCTATATGCAGACTCATTAGGAACTCTGGGAATCTAGTGCTGTAATTGTTAACACAGAAAAGTTGGAGTTTCTTGTGTAAGAGGGGGTTAGTTTGAGTGTAGCTGCATACCTGGCTCAAACCTTTGGATCTACCATCTCTGGGGGGGTGTTGTGAGGGGAAATTTTGACTGAACTATGAGAATCTCAGCTTACATCCTAAAATGGAAAGTTGTATGTGTAGTGGTGGATTTAAAATGTTATTTCCATATGTATCCTGACTGTTTCTCAGTCACAGCTGGTTTATTTTTTGTACTAACAGCTGTCCCTTCACCAAATGGACCCAGGGCGGGTTACAAAAAATGCCACAATTAAAAGAAATACTGTGTAAAATAATAAAATGAAACCACACAAAAAACAACTGATATCAGAATAAGGAAGCAGCAGCACAAAACAGCAATGTACAGAAATGCAGGAGGAAGGAAGACATCCACTCAGCAAAAGGCCTGGGCATAAAGAGTGTGACTTGACTAGGGATGTTGGAGAACTTTGCAATAATTTAACTTGTTAGCGGGTGGTGCTGTGGGTTAAACCACAGAGCCTAGGGCTTGCCGATCAGAAGGTCTGTGGTTCGAATCCCTGTGATGGGGTGAGCTCCTGTTGTTTGGTCCCTGCTCCTGCCAACCTAGCAGTTCGAAAGCTCATCAAGTGCAAGTAGATAAATAGGTAGGTAAGGTAAATGGGGTTTCCGTGTGCTACTCTGGTTCGCCAGAAGCGGCTTAGTCATGCTGGCCACATGACCCGGAAGCTGAACCAGTAAAGTGAGATGAGCGAGATGAGTGCCACAACCCCAGAGTCATTTGCGACTGGACTTAACTGTCAGGGGTATTTTACCTTTTTATGCAATAATAGCCAAGGTAAATTATTTCCCCCAGGGAAAAGTAAATAAAGCAAGCTTTGCAAACACACTCTCTCTCTCTCTCTCTCTCTCTCTCTGTGTGTGTGTGTGTGTGTGTGTGTGTGTGTGTGGTATCCTCCAGTTTCTCTGCCATAATACTAAATATTGGTCAATTTTAAAAAAATACTGTTGCTCTCTCTGCATTTTGCATATTACCACATTTTCTTCTGCATGTGGCTGTTCACAGCTTTGCAAGTAGGAAGGGAAAGTGAGGGAGATGATTGGATTTGTTGTGGAATTACAATGGTTGTTTCTCCATTGGGGATGTCTTGCTTATGATCTGTGTCATTCACACAAAGATAATGACTTAAAATCTTTTGAAATAAATAAACAAATAAAAAATTGTCCAGTAGCACCTTAGAGACTAAGAGACTTAGAAACTACTTTGTTCTGGGTATAAGCTTTTATGCGCATGCACACTTCTTCACACTTCTACCTACCTGAATTTAAAATCTTTTGTTTTATTTCCCACCTTAAGTAAATAAGGTGGCAGGCCTGCCATCATGATATCCATTATGGAAGAGGTGGTCATGCCTCTATAACAATGACATTATTTTCACAAATAATGATATTAACACCTGGACAAATCAGTGCAAGGTTTGAAGGTATGGGAGGGGCCTCAGATCTGGGGCAAAGAAACCAGGCAATTAGTTTCCGCTGCCCCAGATGCTTTGAGTGATTGAAGTGGAACAGGAAAACCTCTCCCTGCTCCTCCTCCTCCTCCTCCTCCTGTTTGCTGGAGCATCACCCACACATCTCTGCACTGGCAGCATTTGGGAGTGATGGCAAAGTTTTTAAGTTCTTCTACTTATTCCTGGAGGCATGTCAAACCCAGCTGAAGTTGTAGGCACAAGTATGGGAAGGAGAAAATGTGGCTCTTTTCATTGAGTGCCCCGAGTTGAGACTCTGTGGGAGGCGCAGCGTAGACTTGCTGGCACTGGCAGCTCCCAACTCGTGGTGTTTAGCCCCACCAGTGATGTCTTGGTCACATTTAAAAGAATGAGCTAAGCAGCCTTGCAGTTTTGCAACTTCCTCTCCCCACGGCTGCTGAGCACTAAATTAAAAGCGAGACCCTGAAAAATGAGGAAATGCCGGGTGCTCTGTGAGAACTGGAGAGAAAGAGCTTGTTTGGTTACGAGGCGATGCGGCCGGTCACCTTCTTTCTTTGGGAACTGTGAAATTCTCTCCTCCTTTCTCTCTTCTTCCTGGCGCACTGATCACTAAGGTAAAAACTTTTGGGATTCACAAATGTGCTGTGCATCTGCATTTGGAATTAGAGATCAGCTTGGAAGCTTGATGGTGCATGAGTTTGTTGTGTGATGGCTCTCAAGGAGCTCCCATGAAGTTCTCTTCTTCTTTGCAGGAGAGATGGGAGTGCGTGTACTGTTTTCTGGACTGTGTGGAAGATGCTAAATCTCTTGTTTTTGAAAGTTGAAAATGTGTGCCAATAAAAAATGCCCTAAATTAGTTTAGCCCGATGTACTCAGGAGAACAGTAGAATATGAGAGTTGAGATCCAGCCACAGTTGATGTGAGAAAACAAGTCAATCAAGTGCACTGATTGCTGCACTTCAGGCATGCTTGCAAGTACGATAGGCATGCCTCACCTAAGCTATATTTCAAATTTTGAGTGTTAATTTTAATTCAATAAATTATTAAATTCAAATTGCAAGCTTGAGTAGTTTTGTTTGGCTCTTCAAACTGATCAAAGCAAGCTCTTTGTTTCCACAAACTATGCCACATTAGAGTTGTCCAATGAGCTTCTACACATGAACGGCCCAGTGCTGAATTCAAATGCCCATGAGTGTTTGTGCAAATAAGAAAAAGAGTACTTCAAACTTGCAACTGTAAGAAGAGCCTTGGATTGTGATAGTCAACAGTTGGGAAAGCCATTGAACTGTATCCTGGCCAGGCCAGATGTGAGAGGCACAGACTTGGCTTATATGCTAGCTGTGTTTCCCATGGTGTTTATAGCTCCATTTTACCCTGAAGTACTGCGGCTAGAGAATGGAATAACCATTCATCAAGCAGTATTGTTGTCACTTAAACTTTATGCCGTGCACTGTGACAAAGCTTCAGGGTTTATTTTTACTGTGTCATAAAAACAAAAAATATTAAAAATCCACTGCTAAAATATCCTCTCTACTTACTCCTGTTTGCCAGCTACATGCCTCAGAATGACTAAGAACCTGCTGAGCGTAAACTATTAAACAGATGTTAATGGCTGGTGTTATAAAAGTGAGAGGGATTGGTCAAAAGACCTTGCCTCACAGTTCTCCCAGCTGTATCAGAGTTTCCCTCACTCTTAACTGTAACCCATAAAGCATATCAAGTAATAGGGTGTTGTTTGGCAGCCCAACTGAGTTTAGTCAAGGTCACAGTTGAACATTTGACTGCCCACAGTTTCACATGTAAAAGAAAAGAGAACTGTTCCATTTTTTTTTAAAAAAAAATAACAACACCTGCCTCTTTATACGTAAAATATAAACTTTTGTACTGCACAAGTAATCCTACAACTGAGTGCATATACCTCGTTGCCTGGAAGCCATTATTGCAAGAAAGTGCAAACTTTCGCAGTAATATATACTTCTGCATCCCAAGCCACCCTCAGAGGAAGCCCTGAGAGGAAAAAAAGACCATCCTTTTGCCAAAGGCACTCATGAACCTAGCTGGCATGCCTAGTATTTTTTCACACAAGCCTCTGCCTGGGCATCCTTCTTGCTTTGGAAAGCTGGAGTATTTACACTTTTAAATTGAGTCCGTGCAGCAGGACTGGTGGGGCTTGTGCAGGCTGCCTTTGAAAGTACCACAGCTAGCCTCTCTCTCTGTGTGTTGGTCTTGGCCAAAGTTTGGGAACGCTGCCCTCCAGGATGCAGTGCTCTCCACTTGCTTCTTAGTGGCACTTAGAAAAGAAAACCCAAGAAGAAAGACTTGTTGAGAGGGCTGCGGGGGGAGCTACACTCCGTTGTTTATACTTCTTTGTCCTCTATTTCCTTTTCTGAAGACTTGTGTATGTGTTGAAGATGTTTCACAAAACAAAGGGCAAAGGTGAAACTTTCCCCTCTACCTCCTTTCTCCTGGAGCATTCAATAATTACTGGGTCCCTCCTGGGACATTTGCGCTGGCAATTTTTTTCTTTTTCTTTTTGAAATGGACTCGACGGTGAAATTGATTTTTCCATTCATAAAACATCACTGTCAAATGTTAAGCACAGGAACTGGAGGGAGCAGGGACATGGCTCTGAGATGAAGCAATTGCTCTGCAGAGTTTCTTTTGTTTTTGGGCTTGGGTGGAGGCGCAAAAGTTTGACTTTCTTATTGACCCACGGGTTCTTCCAGACAGGAGTTCATTGCTGAGTTAATGCTGCTCACGGCCACAAGTTGCAGTTTTTCCACACAATGTCCTCCTCAGAATTCACTCCCTTTTTTATTTTTATTTTTTACATTTAATCTGTATTTTCCCATACCACCTAAAATCTGACAAGTAAAAAAACAAAACCTATTATGCATCTGTAGCCACATTGTGTGTGTGTGTGGTCTGTCATGCATGTTGTTGTATTTCAGTGCGTGGCCTCTTATTGTCATACCTCTACTTCCAGTGGCTCCTCACCTGGGCACAGCTTGCCCATTTTTGTTTCTAGTGGCCCAAAAGACCAAAGGAAAGGAACCTATTTCCATTTATTGCAGCAGACTTTGGAGGAGATGGGTACAGAAAAGCTGGGATGCTCAAGAGAGTCTCTCTTGTCCCTTTCCTGGCCCCACAGCACTGCTTTCCTATCTGGTAGTTCTTGCCACCACCCTCTTTTTATAGGTCACTTACAGCCTCAGAAAAGGGGGAAACTGGGGTGACCAATTAACTGTTAGACTTGGGGATCCCAGACCAGTCAGTGCTCCTTGCAATCCCCAGCCAATTCCTTGCAATCTGCTGCCCCTCCCCCCCAATATAGCAAATTCCTGACCTTGACCAACTTTGATCCTAGACCTCCAACAGGGTGAAAACCAAAGCAGTCTACCTGGGAGCAGGTGCTTGGGATGGTCAGCTTCCCAGTGGTCTGGAAGATGAGTATGGATCCCATGGTGGTGGTGGGAGGGAACAATAGCACCTCAGTTTTGAGGGGGTGGCTCTTGGCTCTTTCTGACCAATGAGAGCACCCCATTCTCTCAAGATATCCACACAGATATCCACACATTTATGCTGAGTGTATCCCAGGACAGAAATCACAGCATGTACATCATGGAGTTGTTTTAAGTTAATACAGAAGTTTTGCACTAGACTTCTTTTATCACTCTTGCTCAAGGCCTTAAATTACTTTATCATTTTTTAAAAAATCAAAATGCCTATTGCACTGCTGAAAAAACCCACAAGCCCTCATTTTGCCATTGTGAAACACTTAACTGGATTAATAAGGCTAGTAATGCTCCTTCCTTCCTGGGAATTGACCCGTCCCTGTCTGGAAGCTCTGTGGATGACAATTTATTTTCCCTAGAAATGTAAGGGCAGAAAGAGGTCCTTCTTCCCAAAGGAACCCAGGGCAGCAAACACAGTAGTAAAGTGATACAGTTAGAAACAAAGACCTATTTAAAAAATGGAAAGCAATTAAGAGCATTTAACAGGAAATTAAAAACATACACACACCACCACATTTAATTTCATCGTTTTCTGTAAAAGTATTTTTCAGCCATCATATGCCTGGGTGAATGACGTTTTTCAATTCCTCCTGGATATTGTTAATGGGGAAGACAGGTGTACCTCACCAGGGAGGGCATTCAAGTAATGGGGGAACTGCCACTGGGAAGGCACTGTCATGGGTCAATGGTGACCAGGGAGCATCCATTGGTCCCAGTGGGGAGTGCAGCTTATATGGACAGCACTTGTTTGGGACACTGTGGCAGCCCCCTAATGGCATCCTAGGCAGGTTTGTCTTCTGCAGATTGACTTGGAGCTTGGCTGAGCACTGAGCTAAATCCCGACTTTGAGCCAAGCAGTGTTGCCAGCTTGAAGGTAGGGCAGAATGCACAGCTGCATTCCCCGTTACTTGGCTCAGCTGATAGGACCTTGCGGTTGCGGAAGAGATTGACAATCTTAAATTAACGTTGCCTGTTGCCCCATACTACTAACCCCCCCCCAGCAGCTGGTGGGAAGTGCAGGCCTGCACGTGCTCAGGGCCATGGCTTGTAGAGTTTTGTGAGCAGTGAAGGTCATTCTGCGGGGTCTACGTTCTGCAGGGTTAGGGCTATAATATGCACAGAGAACTTCTCCGCCTTGCAGGGCCCCCACAGTGTCTGCACACTAATCCTGAGCAGTGGTGGGTTTTTGTTTTTTAAAAAACATGAGGAGGTGCTGACATTCACATTTTGGTAAAAGTGTTGCAGGCAGCAGCATAAAATGGGTGTCATGGGCAGTATAATCCGAGATATTATGGTGCCCTGTGTCATAACAAAAAAAGTGCTGGGCCTGAAGATGTCTCTCTGTGCGTGTTTATAGGCATAATGTATATAATGTGAGGTGAGGGGATTTCTTTGAGGTCTCTTGAAGAGTTAAAGTACAAATCCTTATTTTAGGTAGATGTTATGTTGTGTTTATATATATATATATATATATATATATATATATATATATATATATATATATTCTGGCAAGCCAATAACTAGAAATAGAATCCGTCTCCTATCACCTCCCAAGGAAGAATGATTTTAGGAGACTGGCAACACCACCTTCTTGAGTAGGGTGAGGGATCTGTAACCCAACCTACCCCTGGATGTTTTGCCTGTGCTATATATAGTAGCTGGCCTCTTGGAAGTTTGTTTTTATCCCTCTTGGTAAATATATTTTTTGCAGCCATCAGACACCACTTCCCCCACCCCCACCAAAGGTTCAAAATAGGAGTAACTGATGGAATTAGGAGTCTATGCTCTATAGGAAAAAGGAACATGTGTACTGTACTTGTTATCCTGTATAAATGACTAAAGGACCCCCCCTTTTCTTTTTACTAAATATTGAGGAGGGATGGCTCTTGACTGCATTAATCATTAACTCCCCTGAGCAAGCACAACAGTTAACTTGAGCGAACAACTGAGCTAAAGTAATGGGAGATACAGTCTGCTGCTAGATTTATGAACTGCGAAGGAAAACAACTCCTCATATCTAAGGCACTGCCTGGACTGCCAGGTTGAATCTTCCTCACTTTGCAACTGGAAGTATCATCTGCTCTGGTGCAACATGCTGCCCAGCATGAATTCTCTGCTTACACCTATAGTGATGTTCACCCGCCTGCGCTTTGTGCCCTCTTTGAACAGCTGTGAAGGACTCTTCAGTGTGCAAAACTGTTTGGGTGTTTCAGCCTCCTTGTGGGTGGCACTGTGAAACAATCCTGTTTCTCCTTGGGCTATGATTGCAGCTTTTTGTTCAGCTTTAAAATGCCCTCATCTGAAATTTAGAGACAGGAGAAACTGCAGATGGGTAAACAGCTGATAGGGGAAGGGGCAATAGGTCAGGGGCAGAGCATTTTCTTTACGTTCAGAATGTCCCTGGTGTCTCTAGCTAGGGCTGGGAAAGACTCCTTCCTAGAACCCTGGAGATTTGCTGCCAGTTAGCATGGACAGATCTGAGCCAGATGGACCCAATGGTCTGACTTGATGTACCTCAAATTCCTATGTTTTTGACAGTTTTATCAAAGGCCAGCTCCCTTATTTGGCCATCTGAAGCCAGTCCCTCTGGTGATGGTGTGGGAAGTGAACTTTCAAGTCAGGTGTCACAAACTCATGACTTCTTGAATTGCAGACTGTTATGGTGGCATTTGTGGGTTCTTAATACATGGCTTGCTCTTCCTGGATTTCCCCTAACCACAAAATCTCCTCTAGTGTACCATGCATGTGTTTACTACCTATCCAACAAATTCATTCTCAGTGATGGTTGCAAAGCTAAGTGCCATATGGGGACCAGCAGCTTTTTGCCTGGCATTATATTATAACAATTGATCTTGACTTTTTAAAACCTTGTATCTAAGACCAGTGATATGAATCCTGAAAAATTACAATGGTTTGGATAATAGGTGGAATTAGGAATGAATGTGCTGGGATGAATTTGCAATGCTATAGCTTCTCTTCTACATTACCTAGGCTTTCATGACTGGGATAGATGCTTTTTTTTAAAAAAGAAGAAGACATGGTACAATTTCCTGCCAGTTACTGATCTTGGTTTTTCCCATGCTTTTCTCCATTTTTTGAATTCTAGAAAGTCATACCAAAGGGACATCTGAACAAACGCTTCCTCCCATCCCATATGTGCCTTCCCAATCCTTGAGGCCATTGGAAGAGGCCCTGTTGTGGGTCCATCTAACAGTTGGGTGAGTAACAACCAGCTTTATATTTTGTGGCATTCCCAATGAGTGCATTTTGTCTTCCAGGTTCTTTGAGGCAAGGGACAAGAACATCCTTTTATCGAAAGCCTTTTTTTTTTTTAGACCAATGCTGTTTATATTCAGATGTCATGATAGGTCATGGTTTAGTGTGCTTAAAATGAAACCAGCATCTCCCCAGGCTCATGTGCTCCCCTCTCTTCCATCGACACAGCCATGAGGTGTTGAGAAGGGTTTGCTTCTGTTTTTGATTAACTGCGGCATCGTATTTTGTCCAAAGCCTATAAATTCAATAATTCCAATATAGCAGTGCTAGGTTTGTGCTGCTGTGTTTGTATTGTTTCTGTTTTTAATCTTTTTATATGTTTTCTTATTGTTGTAATATTTTCAATACATTGTGTACTGTCCTGGGCTACTTTAAGAAGAAGGTAAAGGTAAAGGGACCCCTGACCATTAGGTCCAGTTGTGACCGACACGGGGGTTGCTCATCTCACTTTACTGGCCAAGGGAGCCAGCGTACAGCTTCTGGGTCATGTGGCCAGCATGACTAAGTCGCTTCTGGCAAACCAGAGCAGCGCACGGAAACGCCATTTACCTAAGCACATAAACACAATAAATAATAAACAACATTATTTTATTTTATTTTATTTTACTTTACTTTATTTTACTCATACCCCGCCCATCTGGCTGGGTTTCCCACCTCACCTTTCCCCCAGGCATCTCAAAACAGCACACATGGTTCCTGCCTATTTTATCTACACAACAACCCTGTGAGGTAGGTCAGACTCAGAGCCAGTGACTGGCCAAAGGTCACCTAGTGAGCCTCATGGGTGGAGTCGGGATTTGATAGTACTACACTACACTGGCTCTCTTGTGTAAAGGAGAGAAAGTTGGCAGATGAAACTTTTTACATCGTAGAGCTGAAACTGGCAGGATTTGCATAGTAGCCACTTGGCACTACATAAAGGCCAATTCACTAGCACTAGAAGTGTTTGCAATCAAAAGCTCCTCAAAAAACCAGACTAGGCAGCCAGAGGTATAGTTCCTTCAGAAAACACAAAGCAGGGTGAGCGGGTCCCTTTTTAGTATCATCTCTCCGGCCTATGGAGGATCAAAAGCAAAGTATCAGGTGTCCATAACTTTAGGGCTGGTTTTCGTATACTGTCTGCCTCCACAGAAATACTTTCGGAATGATTCCTGTGGAAGGATGTGTGTGGAAAATGAATGTCTGAAGGCTGGTAACAGGTGCTCAAAACGAGAATGGAAATGTTTGTGGGTTGTGCTACAGTTTTCCTGCATTTGATGTAACTGATCCAAATCCTCAGCATTTAGGAAAGAAGAGAGCCTGGATTGTAACTCTTGACTAGTTTGCCATTTGGTAGGAAACAAGCCTAATAAACCAGAGGCTTGTACTGCAACACTAGTCCGAGTGGCCAAGGCAATGCAAATTGGCTTATCTCCATTCTGGCATAGCTGACACTGGCTAAAAGCTGAGATGGGGCAATGGTTTCCCTGCTGTCAAAATTCCTGGCCTTAACCCTTGCCTAGTTCTGCAAAGCTGCCTTTTGTATGCAGCTCAGTGTGGCACACACTAGTTCTTTGTTAGCCAGAAGCTCCAGTTACTAAGGCTAGGATGCTCAGCAACTCATCAAGGGCAGATCTGTGTTTTGTATTCTGTGCCGTCCTCAAGGAGTGCCAATGGTACCAACTTCCTGCTATCTTCTTTTCTGACTTGATTGGGCAGCATGGGGGACAAATAAAAACTAAGCTTTTATTATTATTACTTTTAAAGACTTTAATTACAACAGAAGAGGGTTCTGGTGTAGATAGATTTTTTTTTTAATGAGCCACTTTTTTAGCCAGCGTAAAATAAAGTGTACCCAGTTTTTGCCTGGCAAACATTGGAGGTCATGGTGTCATAAAGCCCTGATTGTAATCACAGCCTGTCTTGCTAGGAGGAGGGTTGAGGCCCAGCCTCAGTTTCCTCCAAAGCAGGTGTGCTGTCTAAGCCACAGCAAGAAGAGTTTGCAAAAGTTTCTATAGCTCTGGGGCATGAGGTTCTCAGAAAGGAAGGAAAGATGAGAGAGTGATTTGGGTAGTGGGTTGGCATTTGGGGCAGCTGTGCTTTAGCCTCTGCTTTTGCCACAAGTCTTTCTGTGATCATCATTCAATAAGCCATACTTTTCTATTTGGGATGGGAGGTGTGTGTGTGTGGGGGGGAGGAGATATTAGCCTGTATTACGGAATGGCAAGAAAGGGGTTATGAAGTCAAGACATACTGGGTGAATATTTGGTGACCATTTGTCAAGCAGTAACTTATAACAGTGGACATGTAGGGAGTGGGTAATTGCTAGCCGTGATTGTGAGTAGAAGTTTCCTTCCTGCTCAGTAAGAAATATGAGAAAGTGGGAGAGGGTAGAATTCTGCACCTACTGCATGGTTGCATACTGACCACTTTATAGATAGGAGGATTTTCACCCAGAAAAGTATTTGGGCCTCCATTCAACATTTGAATTTCAAACATCTGAGTCAGACTCCAAGGACAGCATCCCAAGTATATCATACCTCCTCCTCTTTTTCTTCCTTCTCGGTAGTTTTTGCTGAAAAGGACTGGAGCCTGAATCATTAAGTTCCTTAATTGAGCCCATTACAGTGCAATGCTATCTTAGTGGGGTAGCATCAGGCACCTGAAAAGCATACAAAAAGAGCAGCAGCTCTGGAAGAAGGAAGGTTCCTCCTCCACCATCCATGGTATTCTCTATGCCTTTCTGATGTTGCCTTTGGCAAATTGTTAGCATCCTTTTGTGAGGTGGCTTGTGCCTATAGTAAAACAGACAGCAATCATTTTGTCCCCTTTGCTACTGGTATTTTAAATATGGTAAATATTCGGTGAGGCATGTGGATCACATGAGGCAGTTTGGAGCCAAAGGGTTCAGAACAAGCAAGGCATGTTTCTCTCACCTTGAAGTCCCTGGGGCAAATTCACCTTTGGTTCCCAGCCCAGCTATTGGTTGGGTATCTTCACATTTACTGATATCTACTTGGCTGCTCTGTTTCATTTGCCACAAGCTGAATGTTTTGTGCACCACTGCTCAGGTGTTATGTCTGAACAGGAAATATCCACCTCTGTTGGGGACACAGGGCTGTGCATGCCAAACGTCCTCATCTACCTCAGCACTGCTTTCTGTATTCCAGACCTTCTTGTGTTGAGCAAAGGAAGGTCTGAAGGTGGCTTCTGCCAGGACTCCTGATTCTGCAGTGGCTTCTAGTGTGTTCAGTGTGGGTAAAAGCCTCCTTCTGTCGTTTTCTGCTCAGCACAAGAGGGTCTGAGACTGAATGGGCAAGGACAGGTGTATTAGATTCTGTTGTCTTGTCCTCTGTGACCCCAACACAGATTGCAATGAGATTCAGGCAACCTATTCACAAACTTAGTTAGATCTAGGAAATGAGTAGAGCTTTACCCATGATTAGTGTGGTTATCCCAGTCAATGCCAATTCTGTTGTTGTTGATGGAATTGGACTTTGAAGTGGCTATCAGTGGGGAAGTTCAGGCCATTCAGATGATGTGTACAGTATTTCCCAGACTTGCACAGGACCCAGGACAGTACATCCTTACTGCCTCCCTATATGATGCCAGTGGCCAGATATTGGCACAGAAATTGAGGCGGAGATTAGTGCTTCCTGCAACCAATCAGAAGCCGCACTTTGGTTTCCGAATGTTTTGGAAGTCGAACAGACTTTCGGAATGGATTCTGTTTGACTTCCAAGGTACAACTGTAGATCACTTGTGGGAGGAAATTAGCAAAAATAAACAAAATTAACAAAATAATTGGCTGGATCCCTAGATCCAAAGTTCAGGGCTAAACACACTCTCCAGCAAGAGAGATCCCCCCAGCAGAATTTAAAAGTCACAAAAGCAACCAGCAGGGAAAGCGTGGGAATATAGGCTGTAAAACCCTTTTAATATCCTGGCAAGTCCACTACCAGCAGTTTAGTTTTTTGATATATATGAGGGGGGAAAAGAGGGAGCAGCTGCTAGTAAAATGTCGTAATTGCTTAAAGCTTCATATTCGAATGCAAATCACTAAATAAATAGTCAATTAAATGTCACAGTTAGTTAAGTCACATACTTCTGTTATGCCTGTATAAGTATTCTAAGGAAGCCAGTGAGCGATTATTATGCTGCTTCATCAAAGTACCTTCTGTGGTGTCGTATTGATTTTTGCGTGCTCATGAATAATGGTATGTTAAACAGGATAGTTGACTGGCATCCCATCAGGCATTTCTAATTGTTTTGAAACTTTCCAAGGCATTGCGCTGAGGCACTGAATTCTGCATGATACTAAAGAGGCTCTCACCAACTGAAAAAGCTAGAGTCTACTGAAGAATATTGGAGTTTGCAAACTTCACATCCTCTTTTGAATGCAAACCTTTGATTTCATTTCATAAAATTTATGTACCACTTATTTGTAACAAACAAACAAACTACAAAGTAGTTTACAAAAGAATACACGGATAAAATTAGCAATCAAAACTGCTATTTAAAACATTCAAAAAGCAATTTAAATCAATGATAATCTAAAAACAGTATTTATTTGTTTTGAACTTGCATCGTCAGTCTGCTCCACTTCCTGAGATGTAAGTAGTAGTACAAGATCAATTTCAACAACACACTAGTTACCGTATTTTTCGCTCTGTAAGACTCACCCAACCATAACATGCAATTAGTTTTTAGAGGAGGAAAACAAGAAAAAAAAATTCTAAATCAAATGTTGTGGAAGAGCCTTTGCACGGCTATCCCTGAAGCCAGAACAGCAAGAGGGATTGCTGCGCAGCTCTCCCTCTTGCTGTTCTGGCTTCAGCGATAGCTGCGCAGCCTGCATTCACTTCATAAGATGCACACACATTTCCCCTTACTTTTAAGGAGGGAAAAAGTGCGTCTTATAGAGCGAAAAAATACATTTAGCATTTGGCTTAGTTTTCATTCTAGAGGAAACCATGGTTTGTATCTTACCATGATGAGCTGCAGTACTTACTAGTGCATGCTGCCCAATCACTCCCACTTTGCTCCACTGTTCCTGGAGCTGGAAGAAACAAACTATGAAGCTTGGCATTACACGCAAATCAGTGCTTGTGGTTTGCTGCTTCCCCAACAAACCATGAGTGAGAAGCTAAGGTTTGCTGTTGCCTTACTGCTCGTATTTTGCTTGGAACAAACAAATCACTAGCATTGGTTCACATGCAAGTAACAATAAGCCCAAACCTCATGGTTTGTTTCTTCTAGTTCCAGGCCCAGGCAGGGTCATTCAAAGCAGGAGCAATTGAGCACTATGCACTAACATGCTGCTTGTTCACAGTAAGCCATGGTTTATTGCTTACCATGGATTACGGTAACATGAAAGCTGGGCCTATTCTGAACTCAAAAACACATGATATCTGCACATATGCCCAGTAAAGCAAATTATGTTATACACAAATGTGGGGAAATACTACAAGTATTAGTGGATCATCATATTCTGCACTTTAAGCAAATGACTCTTAATCCCCCTTCACCTGTTTATTGCATGGAGGGGTCTCCTCAGGATAGTACATGAGGCTATGGAGTCACACTGCTGGCCCCACCCATTGTCACACAATTTACCTGGTCCCTCAGGTGTCCATACATTGAACTTGGGACATCTGCATAGGGGAGGCCTACATGTGTGTGCGCGCGTAACCCAAAGTATTTTATAAACCAAATATAAAGTAATTTATTTAAGAGTCCTGAATGCTACTCAGCTACTCAGTGTGCTGACATTTTCTCTCTCTCTCAAACGTTTTGTGCATTTGGACACTCAGTGATGAGAAAGGAGAGCATGTATTAAGGTACAGTGGTACCTTACAGACGCTTCAGGTTACAGACTCCACTAACCCCAGAAATAGTACCTCAGGTTAAGAACTTTGCTTCAGGATGAGAACAGAAATCGCGCGGCGGCAGCGGGAGGCCCCATTAGCTAAAGTGGTGTCTCAGGTTAAGAACAGTTTCAGGTTAAGAACGGGCCTCCAGAACGAATTAAGTTCTTAACCTGAGGTACCACTGTACAGCAGAAACAAATACTATGCTGTAAGAACAGCCATGGACACGACATTTTGGAAGTTGGTCTAGATTGCTAGTGGGTCCCCCGAGACTGCGGGCGCACAGCCACAGGCCACATAGCCCATGCTTTAACCTGGCCTTGTGCTTATGACTTGGTACTCTGGCATTTCACTAGCTGTTTCTGTGGTGATTCACATCAGGATGTGAAGGTTTGTCATTCTGTTAGTGAATGCCCACTCCTTCTTCCCTTGTGTGTGGGTGTATGTTCAGGTGTCACTTTAACCCATTCCTTTCTTCTTGTGCAGCTTAATTTTTCAAGGCACACTTTAGGCTCTTTCATGGCACGCTGTTGTGGCCTGGTAAATTGTGTGAGTAATCACAAGGCCCAGATGTGGTTTGGAGAGCAAACTCTGAGGGCTCATCCTCACTTCTGTTTGTCTCTTGGTTTTCAGGCATGGGTCTGATAGGTTTTTCTTTTGTTCCATTGTTTTCTCCGGGAAAACCCACTGCAGACCCTCCAATTTCCCTATTTTCCAGGGACATCCCTGATTTAGAGAAGCCGTCCTGGTTTCTGATTTGATCCTGGAATGTCCTGGTTTTGCTTAGGATGTCCCTACTTTCAATGGAGAAATGTTGGAGGGTATGGTAGGATGTCCCTATTTTCATTGGAGAAATATTTCAGAAATACATACAATTATTGAAGTAACGCTTTGACAATACAGTGGAATCTCGTGTTACGTACCATCCTCCTTATGAATGCTTCTGGTATCGAGCTCCACTATCCTGGAAGTAGATGCTCCTGGTTGCGAACTTTGCCCCGGGATGCGAGTGGAAGTCATGCATTGGCGGCGCAGCAGCAGCAGGAGGCACCATTAGCGAAAGCGCGCCTCATGTTAAGAACTGTTTCGGCTTAAGAACGGACCTCCGGAACAAATTAAGTTTGTAACTGGAGGTACCACTGTAATTGTCCTTCCCTCTAAGTTTCTGTATGATCTACAGGTAACTCTAGGTGGACTGTGTAAATTTGCTTTGATGGTATGAAATTGCCCCCCACCCCCCAATGATCTAAAGGCAGCGGAGGGGGAAAATCATTTTATTATTTAATTTCTTAAATGAAAGATTGCCCTTCTGTGCCCGTCTAAATTCAAGGGTAGGATAATTCTGACTGCACATTTCCTCCAGTGGTATTTCTGAGAATCCTGTGCCCTGCTTCTATAAGTGGAATACATTACAAAATGTCCCTTCGGCTAGAGGCTAACCCTGTTAGTGAACTGTTGTGCACTGCGACCCCCAATGCTTGTGCAGTACAGAAAGTAATCCCTCCTCAATTCATTAAGAGCATAAGACTGCAGCCTTAGGCTCAAAGTCTAAACATGCCTACTAGCACTGAAGTGTGAGCGAGACTTTCTTCCAAGCAGACATGCATAAGATGTTTCTGTTAGTGTTCCATGTGGCTCCACTGCTGGTTTACATTCTCCTTCCTTCAGACGTCCTGTTCTCTTTCCCCGCCCATCCTGTGAATGAGTCAGAGTGAAAGCAGAAGCTGATGAACGTTACATAGGGTGAAGCCAAGCAGAGCCAGCAGGGCTATTTTAAAACTCTATTGGTTTCCAATTCTCCCTGTCTTTTATGCAGGGCTTAGGCTCGCCTTGCCCTGTTGCTCTAGATGAAGTTCTCATTCTGAGGTGATGAGTGCTGGAATTTCCTTCGGGGAAAACCTGCATAGAATTCTCTGCTTTGTGACCTTGGTGAGTCTTCTTTTATGATAAAAAGAGTGGGGAAGAGACCCATAGTAGTGGAAGCAGAGAAATTGCTGAGAACCAGTGAAAGGTTGAGGAAGCCAAGAAGATATTCAAAATTGCTAATTCATCCAAATTTGGAGAAGGTAACAGGGCTTCAGCTGATCTCTGGATTTAGGGATTTGAGGGAGGCAATGCTCATGGGACTTGCCTTTCTACTTGTACAGTACCTGGTTATTACATGGCCCATGACTGTGTGTAATTTCTGATATGCTTTCAGGTGGTGCATGAGAATATAACAATAATTTAATTCCAGAAGAATAAACATACAAGTCGTATGCACAAAAGGGCTTGTGGTGGCTTGAAAGATTGTGCCATAAACTTCCATGGGCCAGCTAGAGTCCACTTTATCATCCAGTACATGAAGTGTTATACTGAGTTGGCACGCGCGCGCACGCGCGCACACACACACACACACACACAGACTGAGAGAGAGGTCAAGGTCAAAAGACTGAGATGTACAGTCTCTGTCATCTCCATGCAAAACTGAAATGTACACAAGATATCCTGTCCTTATCTTGTATACACTGTTGTTTTGCATAGAAATCTCAGACTGTATCTCTGCATTCCGTGGCCTTTTGGCTGCTCTGTTTGCATTTACTTTCCCCTCTAAACTTTGTGTGCGCATGCATTTCTCCTCCTCACCCCAGATATATAATCCCCCAGGTGAGAATAATACTTCTTGTACCTAATGAATTGAGCTGTAGTACGTGAAACCTTATGTGCTACCTCAAAAATAAAGCAAATTAAGGTATTTCCCTAAGCCAGTGGTGGTGGTGGCCAAACTTGGCCTTCCAGCTGTTTTTGGACTACAACTAGTTAACAGGACCAGTGGCCAGGGATGATGGGTATAGTAGTCCCAAAACAGCTGGAGGGCCAAGTATGGCCACCACTGCCCTAAGCAAACAGTGATGGACACAGTTGAAGCTTCCTTCCATCTGCACTCAAGCCCAGCTGGATGTGTGGTTGTGGGGAGGAAGGGCTGTAGTAATCCGTAATGTAGATATTATTTGCAGAGATTCCAAGTTCAATCCTTGTCGTAGGGCTGGTAAACACTTAAAAACCCGGACAGCTGCAATGTAGTTAGTGTAGACTATATTGATGTATTGATGTAGATAGACCAGTGGTCTGACATGGTAAGCATCCTGGGTAAAGGGAAAAGTTTACCTAGGCAACAGATTGATTCATACTCCATGTCATTGAGGTGTTTGCTGGTCAATTATTGAGGGCAGATTTAAGAATTGGATCTGCATAGTGGTATATTACTAGCACATGCCATAGTTGCATATAGAGGTTTGTAACTATGTCTGTCTACTATTTTGTAACCCTTTCTCCATGCAGTCGTCGTTTTGTTTGGAATGCACAGTATAGCTACATCAGAGTAAAGAATGGGTTCAAATTCTGGAAGCCTTTCAAGCTGTGTCCTACAACACCTTTGGGCAACTGCTAGGGGCCCAGTACTCCAGCAGAACCCACTGACACTTGGTGTGGGCCACTCTTTAACACAGAGGTAGGCAACCTAAGGCCTGGGGGCCAGATGCATCCCAATCGCCTTCTCAACCCGGCCTGCAGACAGTCTGGGAATCAGCATGTTTTTACATGAGTAGAATGTGTGCTTCTATTTAAAATGCATCTCTGGGTTATTTGTGGGGCATAGGAATTCGTTCATTTTTTTCCTTCAAAATATAGTCCGGCCCACCACATGGTCTGAGGGACGGTGGACTGGCCCACGGCTGAAAAAGGTTGCTGACACCTGTTTAACACCAGAGTAAAAAAAAACAACACCTGGTACTCTGAGCAGTGCTAGGCTAGGCATTTCTCCAGGATGCTGTGAGAAATCAAAATGGTGGGTAGACTAAGCTGCCCAGCAGTGCTCAAATTATCGTTCCCGCTGCCATTACCAGGTAAGCCTGCCTCTCCCCCCGCATCTCTCTCTTACAAACAAGTCAGAAAAGCAGGAATGTCCTAAATGGAGATCACAAAGTATGCAATTTTAGGTTAATTGGCAAACTAAATGTTAATATGTCCATCAAAGCTGAATGGAATTCACTTATCAGTCCTTCTTATTGCACACATGATGATTTGTGGTCATGATGCTACTGGAGCCTTCACACGTGATCCCGCTTTCAGTACTCTTTATTGAAAGAGTAGGCATAAGGAGGAGGGGGACAAGGAGAAAGGGACGGCAGAGGACCAGATTCTTCATATCCCATAGGTTTCTGCTGACATCCCGTAGGTTTTTATGCCACACGTGTTCTGGGCCTTTCTTGTCCCACTTTCATTGTGCTACAGCCCATCCAGATAGCAATAATGTGGTGGCATGGAGGAATCTTTGCAGAAGGTTCTAAAGCAGAATAAATCCACCACTAATGCACTACTGAAGCATCAATAGAGCTGTATTGATGCACCTGCAATAGAGCACTGCATGCAGTGCACGTACAATGTGATGCACACATGTCCTTTTTTGCAAGTTGCTTTGAAAGTGCTCTATAAAGAAAAGCAGGTTAGAACTTCTTGAAACAAATAAAAATACACTCCTTAAAACACACATATAAAAAAACAAATAACAAATTAGAAGGCTGTACATTGTTAAGAATTTCAAAACTGAAAGAAACACTTAGGGCTCTAACATTTAATGAACCATTAAACTTATCAGTTTTAATAATCTTTTGATGCATTTAAAAAGCTTCTCCCAATTCAATGGGTAGTGATTTAATAAAAGGAATATTTACTTTTTATACGAGCACTTAAAATGACTATAGGCAATAGCAACTGAGAACAGGAATTCATTCTTCATTCACTTCCTACACATAAGGGAATTTCACTTATAACATAGTGCCGGTTCTGATGCATCATATTCAAAACAAAAGAATGCCCCGTGTCACCTGCTTGAAGAAATCTTAGTCAACCAGTCATATGACTTTTGGTTGATTTGCATATGGATGAAAGCAATTATTTTGAAGCAAGAAGCATGCTTATCTTTTATTTTCTGGGTAGGCCTTGAGTGTTAGAAAGCGGGTTTTCTCCTGGACCTTAGAGACAGTGATGAAGGGGATAGAGGGGATTCTACCAGCCCACCTCTCTCAAGATCAGTCTCTTCCTCTTCTTCTGACACTTCCTGCCCCTCCCCCCCATCTCCAGCTACTAAAACTCTCTCCCTTCCTCCAGCCCTGGCTGCTGCCTCATGGGTGGCACAGAACCCCATAAATCACTGCCCCCTTTGCCTGTATCATCACTGCCCTGCCCTTGCCACACACTCCTTGAAGACCTGCCAGTACCTGGCACCTCCCCCTGTAGCAATAATCTCTCAGGCCACTTCACCAGGAGAGCGCATGAAGTACAGCAATCTATACCATAATCTCAGCATCCTATCACAACACACCAACCTCACATAACTCTGACAGGGAGTGTGGAACGGGGTTGCATTTCTCTGACCGCAGGTCTTGTGTGCTTAGAATTCGCTGATGGAGTACTAAGGAGAAACAGCACTTTGTTTTGCGTTTATTAATTTATTGAAAGCAATTCATTTTAGCAATTGTATACTGCTTCATCATAGCTGTCTCTATGCAGTGTACAGGAGACCTCATACAATAGGATTAATAATGAGTTAAACCTGTAAATGAAAGAGTTGGAAGGGACCCCAAGGATAATCTAGTCCACCCATGCAGTAATGTCAGGATTCGATTAAAAAGTTTGCAGGGTTTTAAAATTTTATTTTAAGTCTTCAGTAAGTGCCTCTCATACTTCAACTGGAAAGGATTTGCACAACATTGTGCCCACAATACTGAACACAGCTGCTTGTAGATATGAGCCCAAGCCATGGAGGACCACAAACAGTGACTCTCCCAATGGCCTTGGTGGTTAAGCAGGGGTAGGAGGGATCAGGGGTTATGCACCAGAATGTGCATAATGTGTCATCTACATGTTTTATGCACAAAAGTGGCACCATAGAAAATCGTATGCATTGTGCATTGACTTGAAGCTGAAGATGAAAGCATATTTACCTTGAGATCTTACACACGCAAATGGCTGTTACCTTCCCCAAGCCTAGAACATAGGATAGGTTCAACCTAAGTGAATCAGTGCATTCTGTATTAATTTTAAGGCTGAGATGTGTTGAGATGTTCTCTTTCAGATGGTGTTTGGCTCATTTGTCTGTCCCAATTACAGTCATACCTCGGGTTACAGCTGCTTCAGGTTGCGTTTTTTTGGGTTGCGGACTGCCGAAACCCAGAAGTACTGGAACAGGTTACTTCCGGGTTTCAGCATGTGCAGAATCACAACCCGTGCGTGCGCAGACGCGGGTTGCAAATGTGCATTCCACACTGATCATGTTCGCAACCCAAGCATCCACTGTATTTTGAGAGATACTGGGTGCTATACTGAAGAGAATGAAAAAGCTAGAGAGGTCATAAGGAGGATCCTGGGAGAGTTTCCCAAGTACGAATTTGGGAGACTTATCACACAAGTTGGAACATATATTCCTACGGTGTAAGGAATGTTCTTGTTTCAGTTTGTTTGAGGTTAAGCTGATTTCTGAGCCAGAGTGCCTGTAGTCTATGAATAAGCTAACCATCGTGTGCCAGTTGTTATGTACTGCCTGTGTTATGACAGCAAGAAGGAATATGATCACTTTATCTATGCCCAGATAGGGCCTGTAAGCTCTTCACACTCCCTGACTGAAGAAGGCAGCTAGTAAAAGAGCTGAGGCACTTTGAGGACAAAAGCTTAACCAGCAGGGTGTAAACTCCTGCTTACATATTTAGGAATCTGAAAAAGCAGCTGGATTCTTCCTCTGAAGTGCTGAGGAGGCCATGCAAAATTGCTCTGAAAGCATATTCGCTATAAGAGCTTACATATGGTTGCTATTTTTTACCCATCAAAAGCGCCCTGCATGCCTGATAAACCAGCTGCTTATTCCAGGAAATAATCTCAAAGATACATTTTTTTTCCAGTGTAGCATTGGTCAGACCACACCTGGAATATAGTGTCCAATTCTAGATGCCACAATTTAAGAATGATATTCAAATGTCGCCCCAGTCATCAATTTGCTGTGGACCTTGGCCAAGCCACGGATTCCCCGTCTCTGCTTCCTACCTGTACTATGGACTTCATCGCACTGGGCTTTGTTTGATAGAATTGATTTGCCCCTGAAATGGTCCTGGTTTGACAGTCAAAATTACTACCTATATTGGAGACCACTGGAATATGAGACAAGTTTGCTGGATGGGAGATTGATGAAATTTTTGGCAGGTGGGGGGCAGTGGACAACAGAGAGGCCACCACCCCTCTAGGTAATTGGTTACATTGTTGAAATTCCCTTGCTGCTCAATTGAACTCTATCCTCAATAAACTTAAGCCTCTTAGATCTAGTCCTGCCTTCTGGGTAGTAGCAAACAAGTGTTTGCCCTCTCCTAATTGCTTGTATTATTATTCTTATTAGCTGATCAAAATGTGCTTAATCCCTTACTTCTCTAGCAAAATATTCCAGCAAATTGGTTGCATCTAATCAGTACAGTTTTATCTATGGTGTTTTATTTGCAGCCTGAGCATCTTTTCATGATCCTGGCATAGGCTGGGCTATTATCCCTAGCATGGGAAGAAGTGGCAGGACTGCAGTTCTCTAAGTCAGTGTTTCCCAACCTTGTGCCTCCAGCTGTTTTTGGACTACAATTCCCATCATCCCTTGCCACTGGTCTTGCTAGTCAGGGATGATGGGAGTTGTAGTTCAAAAACAGCTGGAGGCACAAGGTTGGGAAACACTGCTCTAAGTAGTGATACTCTGAACCATATTTCATCCTCATGCCAGAGCAAACAAGGCCCTTATCTCTCTTGAATTCCATCTGTCTCTCATGTTTGGAGTCCAGGGACTCGGGGAACCACCTCTGCCTTCATTCAGCAAAGTTTAATATACACTTCTTGTCACCTGACCGGAGATGATAAGAAATCTGAATGAGGGCAGTGGGTTTCCATTTTCCGGGTCATTACAGGGCAAAGATTAATGTAGAAGGAAAGGGGATCATTAACTCACTTTGATGTTAAACTTATTATTTTTTAAGTGAGTGAATGAGGAGGCCAACACTGGGAACACCATTTTGTTAGCAGTTTTTGTGGTTGTGTTTTTTGAAAGGAGAGCAAGAATTCATGAACGATAGCTATAGCTCATTCAGACATTTTAAATGACGGCTATGTTATGTTGTCTCTGCTTTAATGAAAGTTTTTTGGTGGGGAAGCTGCTGTTTTTCTTGTTGATTTTAATTATGATATGGTGTTTCGTTTTTAGCATTGTTTTGCTTGTAAGCTATTTATTGATAGATGGCTATATAAATTTAAGAAGAAGAAGAAGAAAAGTTGTTGAAGTTAAAGTAAACCATTTAACTTGCCATCAAAGAACCAAGTCCAGTCTTTGAAAAGCACTGGTTTGTTCCCAGCGTTGGCCTCCTGTGATTTCTTGTTTAGGTTGTTAACACACATCTTGAAAGAGCAATTGTGTGGCTGTTATTGAATCGGCACTGCAAACCTGTATTCTTTTTGCTAGGTGAAGGTCCCATTGAAATCAGCTGGACTTAACTCTGGGCTCGACACACTTTGCTTGTCCCATGCCTGGAAAGCACAGGTCCAAGCAGTTTTCTGTTTGCCCCACAGCTTGCTCTGATTCAGCAGTAAAGAGTGGATTTCCCCAGGAGGAAGGGGTTAGGACAAGTGGAAGTGTAGATAAGCCTCCTGAGTAGACATGCAGTGGGTGCCTACTGAGAAGATCCATAAAAATGCAACTGTAACAAAAGGAACTATTGTGAAAATAAGAAATATTTGGGGGGTTTTTTGGAGGGGGGGCCCCACCAAGAATCATATAAACTGAGGGGAGGAGAGAGACCAGTACAGCCAAAGAAACATGACCACCTGCTCCTCTTCGCAAGTTCACTTCATCTAATGGAACAAACACATTACAGTGGTACCTTGGCTTAAGTACTTAATTCGTTCTGGAGGTCCGTTCTTAACCTGAAACTGTTCTTAACCTGAAGCACCACTTTAGCTAATGGGGCCTCCTGCTGCCGCCATGCCGATTTCTCTTCTCATCCTGAAGCAAAGTTCTTAACCCGAGGTACTATTTCTGGGTTAGCGGAGTCTGTAACCTGAAGCGTATGTAACCTGAGGTACCACTGTATAGTCACTGCTTGCAATTATGTCTGATATAGGGCCTAAATGTGTTTTTCTGTTCATATGAGCTTTCCTACCCTTGTGAAATTAGACCAAGCGTCTATGAATGTATTCCCCCCCCCCACTAACATCTAAAATCCATAAAATTAGAATACAAGCATTCATTCAAATGTGCATGTAAAAAGCAAAACAAAAAAAACCCCAAAACAAACAGTAATGTGCTTCATGTTGTTATACTTAAAATATGTTATTGTTCTGCTCTCGTTTTGTAGTTCCTGATTGTAGTTCATGTGCAACTAGGATCTAGAAAAACATCTTGGAATGATCTGAGCTCCTGCAAAAAACTCTAAATTGACATAGCAGTTCAGCTCATGCAACACTTATCTTGCCTAGCTTTTAATTGCCATTATACTTGATATTTGGGGAGGTTCAGTGAAAAAAGAATTACATATTTTGTTCTGGTCGGCTTCACAAAAATTATAAAAGATGTTAGAAAAGATACATAAAGCAACCGTGGGGTCATAGAGTGTCCACACTAAGCTCAAGTCCATTAACGCAGTCAAGCCAAGAGTTTTGCTGCTGCTGTACCTATTAGAATCACTTATGCTAAGCAACTTTCAGTCTTGGTAAAATTCAGATGCATATTTCGTCCATAGCCATATTTCTTCTATAAGGGCAAAGGCCACATTTTATAGCCTTCTTTTGATGCTGAATGCTTGTGCCTAAATCCTTCCACTTTCCTTCTCAGGTTTTTAAGTGTCCCGTGGGAAACGCTGATAGATCCAAAATACCCGCCATGGCGTCGCGAATTGGCTTGCGGATGCAGCTCATGCGAGAGCAAGTCCAGCAAGAGGAGCAGCGGGAGCGCATGCAGCAGCAGGCAATGATGCATTACATGCAGCAACAGCAGCAGATGCCAATGGCTCCAACCCCTGCCATCAACACACCAGTTCATTTCCAGTCACCACCGTCTGTGCCGGGAGAAGTCTTAAAGGTACAGCTCGAGTAAATAAAAGTCTTGGCAATGTGTTATGTACTGAGTTGAATAGGATCCAAACTGCAGCAGTCTGATTGGTCCTAGAACAATAGGATTCAGAATGCAGCAGTATGATTGGTTGGCAGAAACCACCCAATCATGCTCCAGATAGAAGTGAATCCACAACCTGATTGGCTTACAGTAGAATTCCGGAATTAGCCAATCATGTGCAGCCCATTGTGTGAATAATGTATATAAAGCAGATACTTTGAGGGGACATTCATTCATTCCTCCTCACCACTATGAGCTGAATAAAGAGCATGAAATCACTTTGCGACTCTGAGTATATTACACAATGCCTAGCGGGGAAGCCAAATGGAGGCACTATTTATGCTATGGAAATTGCATAGATGGATGTCTTGTGTTTGCAAATCAACAAGTAATGGACAGGGATAGCTCGGCCATAGTGATCCACGTGCAGGTAACTGGGCTATTGTAGTGTGCTCTGTGTTGGGCAGCTTGTACAAAATGCGGTTGTTAGGTTGCTAATGGGAGCAGCCTATTGCAGTGCTGCAAAATCTCTGCTGAAAGATCAACACTGGCTGCCCATTTGCTACTGGGCCAGTTTTAAGATTCTGTTGTTATGTATAAAGCCCTGAACAATTCAAGAAGACCTGAATCTATGCAGACCAGCCTGTCTGCTTAAATCTTAGGATGAGCTTCTCCTGGTTGAGCCACAGCCTGTGGAAATACATCTCCCAACGGAGAGTTGTAGAAAGTGAGTCCCAAAGAATCAGTATTTTGGGCCCTGTGCTGTTGAACTTGTTCACTGATGATCTAGAGAGTTAGGGCTCAGCAGTGAGGTAAAGTTTGCTGACGATGCCAAATTGTTCAGTGTGGTTAAAAAAGAGAGAGAGATTGTGAGGGGTTCAAAAAAGGATAGACAGAGGTAGAGGAAAATGTGAACAATTGCAATTACACACAGTTTTGAGTATGGTTACGATTCAAAATGAGGGCGGAGGGGTTCAGGCAAGCCATAGTTGTGTGGAGTCAATACTATATAAGAAAATAAAGCATATTTGTTCCTGAAGAGCTGCTCAGTTGAAATCTCCTGCTACTTTTTATATGACAGCCTTCTGCTTCTACATCTTTGCTCTCCTTTTTCCTGGATGCTTTCAGGTTCAGTCCTTCCTGGAGAACCCTACCACATACCACCTGCAACGGTCACGAGACAAGAAGGTCCAAGAATTCCTGTCTGAAACCTATGGGAACAAGTTTGCTCCACTGCTCAGCGCTCCGTCTCCTAAGCCTCCTCCTTCTGTCTCGCCTGGCGTGAGGCCAAGCCATGTCATGTCCTCCTCTGCCGGAAACAGTACCCCCAACAGTCCAATGGCAATGCTCAACATTGGCTCCAACCCAGAAAGGGAGGTGAGTGAGTGGCTTCTATTCCTGGGGAACGGCGGATCTTTTGGGAGGGTTGGGAGATAATTCTGAACCCAGTTGTACTTTTCCTGGGACTGTACAGTAGGAAGTATTATGGGAAGTAGGAGCATTTGTTGTGGGGGAGTATTCAAGCCTGCAACCACCTCCCCTTTCTGCAAACTGAATTGAGAAGGCTCCACTATATAGTTGCACCGCATGATTCTCCTAGTTTTGCAGCTTCAAGTTTTAGAAAAGGGACAAAACGGAAGTCAGGTTTTTGTATCACTGTAGGAACTGTAATAAAGGAATATGTTGACTGTGGGGGAACTTTCATCTCCATTCTTTTTTGGTAGGAGGTGCTGTAGGAACACATGAAAGAAGCAAACCTTTATAAGACTCACTTAAATCTGCAGTTGTGTTTCTCATGTTTCTGTATATGGATTTTTAGTGAAAAAGTGTACATGGATTTTTAGTGAAAAAGTCGGTATTGACAGGATAGAGGAAATGGTTCTTATACCTCAAAGGCTACTTTTCCTTCCAGATAGATGATGTCATTGAAGACATAATGCAGCTGACAACTACTGTGGGGTGCATTAATCCAGAAATTCATATGCCAAATACTGTGAGTAACTCTGGTTTTTTGCTTGTTGTTGTCAGAAAGGGAGGGAATGGTGGAGAAAGGGAAGCTACAAGATCATCATCTCCTGGATGAATGGTGGTCAAACTATGAAAACTATCCTAATGGCGGGGGGGGGGGGGAATAAGCTGCACTGTGTCCATGCTGTGGGCCTATTGGGATGATAGTTTGGACAGCAACATACCCTGCTACAACATTAGCGGCTGTGGAGCCTCAAATGTTTTTTAAACCCTGGAAGTCAATACAGTTTTCTTGTATTCACATCACTGGGATGAAGCTGTCTGTCTGTAAATCAGAAGGTGCCAGAATGATGCCGTCTAGAAGTTGTTGGACTCCCAGGTTCCAGCCAGCCTGGCCAATTTATTTATTTAACCTGTATACCACTTTATATTTCAAGAAATGCCAAAGCGGTCATGGATGGTGATGATAGCTGTGGTCCAACAACATATGGAGGGCACCCCCCACTTTGTAACCAGGAGCTCAGTCAGTAGAGCATGAAACTCTTGATCTCAAGGTCATGGGTTTGAGCCCCACATTGGGCAAATGATTCCTGCACTGCAGGGGGTTGGACTAGATGACCCTTGTGGTTATTTCCAACTCTACAGTACTGTGATTTTACTATGGTACTTTGCATCTGGCTGGAATCCCATTTTTTTAAAGTGCTTTGTTCCTTTCCTTTGTTTTCCAGCTGCCATTGTCCAGCAGCCACATGAATGTGTATAGCAGCGATCTTCAGATGACACCCTCTGTGGTGGGCATGACCAGCAGCTCCTGCCCGGCCGATCTGACGCAGAAGAGAGAGCTCACGGGTAATTTGGCAGGGCTTATGATCCTTGGATCCATGCCTGAGTTGATGTGTTGGGGCCGTATCCAGCCCCAGCTTTGACTCAGGTTGTAGGCCACTGGGAGGTCTGTTTTCATATGCGCACGTGAGCATATATGCACATGCACATGTGCAACAGCACTCTTGTTTCTCTTGACCCACTGCTTTGCTTGACAGCTTGGTCTTTTGTCTCTAGATGCAGAGAACCGTGCATTGGCGAAGGAACGCCAGAAGAAGGACAATCACAATCTGAGTGAGTGGTGCTTGGTTAAAACCATGTGGCCTGAACGTCTTCCCAAAATGTCTTCAGTGATCCCTGCTCTGTTCCTCCTTATTCCTTCTAGAGAAGTTATGAGAAATCTCTTTCTTTCATGGGCAGTGTGGCAACCCAGTGTGTACTGGCTTCTTTCAGAAGAAATACTGTCTTGCAGGAGTCTTAAAATTTCACTCCTTTGTTAATGCAAGTATCTGACTGTCTTGGTGCAGAGAAGGACTCCAGAATGTGGAGGTGTTAGGAACACTCTGTACCTGTTGCATATGCACAGAGCTGGGTCTGTCTTCATGTGGACTTTTTGTGTTTTAGTCTTCTACCGTCAGCCATTCAACTTGGAACAAAAGGGTGCTCATATATCCAGCAAGCCTTTTTATCACCTGAGTGGTTCATAGAAGGCATGGGGTTTTGAGGTGGGCAGCTATTTCCAACACTGCTAAAGCATGGATTCATGTAATTATGCTGCCTTGGTCTGGAAGAAATCAGCAACTGCAACTTTGTGTTTCTTCTTACATTTCATTTCAAAAGCAGACACCTGTTTTAATATAATAAGCTATAAGAATGGAAGACAATCAGTTCGGTGCTGCTGCTCTTGGGATAAAGAAAGAAAGCCATGATGCCAATCTGGGAAATGACCATTTTAGTCACGGTGTTACCTGGATGTTTTTGGAGGAGAAATTTTTGGTCATATGTAGTATAATATTTGTATTGGTTTATTTAAAAATATGCAAGCAGCGTATAAATGAAAGCAATTAGCATATTAACTCCAAACAGACAGAGGATCCATTAGCTAAAACAGCCAGCCAGAAAAAGGCATTCTGAACTGCAAGTTATTTCTATCCTATTGGCTAACTCTGTCTCTAATTGTGACCTTCTTTCTGCTACACCAAAACTGCTTTTTTTTTGTTATGCACACTGCATATACTTGCAAATATGTATGCACACAGTCACTGTGTGTGTGTTTTTGGATGCAAATACATGCAGCTTTAGGATTGTATCCAAGGCTGCACAGGCAGTGTTACACTTGCACAATGAGATTTCCTTCTCCTCTCCCCCACATACCTCCCAAAACTACTCCAGAGGGTCCCCCAAACCTGTTAAAAAGATTCTGAGGGTGTGGGGGGTGCTACAAGAGAGAGGAGGGGAAGTTCTGTTGCATAAGTGGAACTCCCTTGAGTGAGTGGAATGGCAACATTAGATACAGTTCTCAATTGTTTCATAATTTCTTTCATCAGATTATATTTATTCCTTTATTCTGGCACCTTTGTGTTCATTTTTTATTGTATACTTTAATAAATGTTCCATTTCTCCACTATTTTTGTTGTTCTCTTAGTTGAAAGAAGACGAAGGTTCAACATCAATGATCGCATTAAGGAACTAGGAATGCTGATCCCCAAAGCTGGAGACCTGTAAGTTGTGCTCAAATGTTCAATTATCCTAATGCCTCCTGAAGAGCCACGAAGGACCTCATGCTCTGAAACAGGCAACGGGAATAAAACCTTCTGGGAAATCATTTTTCCATATTCATTGAAAACACTACTTTCACTTCTGCCCCCCCAAATATTCACAACACACCTTTTGTCTCAGCTAAAATTCCAAACTTCTTTAAGCCTTAAAGAAAAGATTTGTTAGAGGCAGATAAAACTTAGTATAATGGCACAAATGTTTGAGCTTTCCTCCCTTCATTTGTGTTTCAACACTAATTATGCTCTGAGCATAATTGCCTCCAGAACTTTCCTGAATCTGGAAGTCATGCTTTTATTCTCTTAACATTCTGCTCCTATGTCTTCTTCCAGGGATGTGCGCTGGAACAAAGGGACAATCCTGAAAGCCTCTGTTGATTACATCAGGAGGATGCAGAAAGACTTGCAAAGGTCACGAGATCTTGAGAATCATTCTCGGCACCTGGAAATGGCAAACAAGCAGCTCTGGCTCCGCATACAGGTGAGTCCCCATCTTTTTGTCTTGTGCTCGCACCTCCTAAATCTCTTATGTGCATATAGCAACTGCCTTCATTTTACTCATTCATTCCTTCAACCATCACTTTCCTCATCCCTACCCCCGTTCCAGTTGGTAGCCCTGTCTCATAATCTTGTGACAGATAGGTAGCCGTGTTGGTCTGCCATGGTCAAAACAAAATAAAAAATTTTTTCTTTCCAGTAGCACCTTAAAGACCAACTGAGTTAGTTCTAGGTATGAGCTTTCGTGTGCATGCACACTTCTTCAGATACACAGTGTATCTGAAGAAGTGTGCATGCACACGAAAGCTCATACCTAGAACTAACTCAGTTGGTCTTTAAGGTGCTACTGGAAAGAAAATTTTTTTTATTTTGTTTTGACCATAATCTTGTGCTCAGGGAATAGATGAGAGAGGTTCTCAACCTTGGCTTCAAAGCTGATTCTTACTGTGGCCTTCACCCTCATGAAAGCATTACTGCCATTAGTAATGCCTATTGGAACTTTGGGTGGGTGGGTGGAGATCATGTTGATTGCTCACCTGTTGGACTGTTGTCATGTTTGTGTGCCTTGTCCTAAAGGAGCTGGAGATGCAGGCCCGAGTCCATGGCCTTCCAACTGCTTCACCTTCTGGCTTGAACATGGCTGAACTTGCTCAGCAAGTTGTGAAGCAAGAAACCCCTGGAGAAGAGGACACAACAGAGATCCAACCGCCACCGCAGCCGCCACTCCACCCTGAGCAGGAGGCTCAGCAGCACCAGCCTCACTTTGCTCCTCCTCAGTCCCCTTACCACCAGCTGGACTTCACTCACGGCCTGAGCTTTGACGACAACTCGAGAGGCTTCCACGACCCTCTGGACCCCAGCCAAAATGTCTCCTTCCCTTCCCTGTCCAAGAAGGAGCTGGACTTGATGCTGATGGAGGATACCATGCTGCCCATGGCATCTGACCCCTTGTTCTCTGCCGTGTCCCCGGAGGCTTCAAAGGCTAGCAGTCGCAGAAGCAGCTTCAGCATGGAGGACACAGATATGCTGTGATGAGAAGCTTCTAAGGCAGAAAAGACTTGGAGTCAAAATATTGTTTGTTTTCTGAAGATTCGTCCCTCTGCCTTATCCCTGCAGGCTTACTCAAAGGGCATATGAGACTGAACAGAGATGCTCCTGAAATAGGAGATTGTGTTTGTGTGTGCGCGTGGGGTAGGAAATGCTCCGCACAAAGCTCACCCCAGCTCTTGGAATGTTACCCCTAAGTTTCTCTTTGCCTTGATTTGCCAAACACCCCCCCACCCCCAAGCAGCCTTGCCTCCTCTGCCGTGACCACGGGATGATCATGGTTTTCTTATGGCCCCTTTATGGCCTTTCAGATCCCTGCAGGTGTATCTCAGGGCCCTGTGCCTTTAATACTACGTGTCCTGCAGATCCAGTTTGAGCATTTATGCAACAATGTGATTTTAGTGTTGACGGCTGGGTGGCAGCTTGTCCTGTTTGAGAAGCAGCTTTAACCAAGGCTTGGTGCTAATCTCTTTTTCTTCTTGAGGGACTAGCACATCCCTTAAGCCTCACTGTGCCCCCTGTTCCTTTTTAAGCACCGCCTTATGAGAAACTGTTCTTAAAGGTGGGATATAAGTTTGCTAAATAAATAAAACTCCTGTTGTCATGCTGACTCCCATATTGGGGCTCCTTTCCTTATACAGTGGTACCTCTGGTTGCGCACGCTCCGGGTTACGAGTTCCGCTAACCCGGAATTAGCCGCTCCTGGTTGCAAACTTTGCCCCAGGATGCGAGTGGAAATCGCGTGCCAGGGGCGCCATTAGCAAAAGCGCGCCTGAGGTTGAGAACGGTTTCTGGTTGCGAACAAACCTCCGGAACGGATTCTGTTCATAACCAGAGGTACCACTGTACAGGGCAGGGATATCCAGTAGACCCTGCAAGATAGTGTGGTGCTACCACTTAGCAGTGTGGTGCGATGGGTGGTGATTTTGTATCAATTCTTTGGAGAGATGGAAGGATAATGTGATTGCTCTTGCAGAGCTTTATCCCACTTGGGTCAGAAGCCCAAGTGGGATAAAGGCAGCCTTAATTAACTTTTTGACGGCTTTCAAAATGCACACTCCATTAGATTTCGATTAGACCTTTAGTCTGAGTTGTCCAAAGCTCGGCCTGTTGATGGCTAATTTTGGCTTGTGTCCATCCTCCATTTTAATCTTTTTGACTGTCATCCTGGGGTGCATGTGTGCACCTTGATATATTTCAAACTATTACCATCATTCACCTAGCAAAATGGGTAAGCTGTCTTTCCATTTAAAACCACTGCTAGCTGTAGCAAAAAAAATCTTGCAAAGTATCTCCAGCTGCATGCTTGCTTTCCCACCACCACCCATGTGTATGGTAGTTGAGGACTGAGGCCACAGCCCATCAGTCTAGCTGGCAGCAGCTCAATCTGTGGCCCCTTCATGCTGGATGCCATACATCAGTAACTTGGCTACCAATGAATACATTTTTTAAAAACCTTACAAATTCCATCCTGTGTCCCTAAGCCCTCCTTGTCCCTGAAAGGAGCTCAAAGAATCTTCCTTTGCACCAGTTTGATTAAGCTTCTTCAGCTAAGCTAGTACAAACTCTAGTGTGGTTCTGAGCACATTTGTTTTAAACTGATTTTAATATTGTATTTTTAAATTGCTGTAACCTGCCCTGGGACCTTATGGCAAAGGGCGAGTAAGAAATCAAATTAATCATAATAATAACAATACATACATACATTCACTTATGCCTCTTTATTTTGGAATGTATGTATCACTCTCCCACTACATGTGCAAATGTTTGGTGCGCTTATTTCCAGAAACAACTGCAAATCAAAATGCCATGAAAAGCTGCTATTATTTGTGGCCTGCTACTGTTAAGTGGTTAACACAAGTTGGTAGTTTGCACATGGACTTATATCCGTGGTGGGGAACACCACAAGCATACACAACTCTCCTGACCTTGCATTTCCTATCCTGGACACCCTCTTATACAATTCAAATTAAGATGGAGACATTGCAGCAAGGAATTTTCTCCCCCCCCCCATTGTCAAACAATGTATGAATGAGAAGTAAACCAAGGTGTGTGCCTTGGTTTACTTCACAGCTTTATTTGAGTGTTTTGGCAACTGCTATCTCCTAGAACTGATAAGATCACCAGCTTTTTCTTTTTGCAGCCTAAGTTCTCTGCACCTCACTCTTCCAGGCAGTCTTGGGCAGGTCTCAGAGTAACTAGATTTTATGCCTACCATCAGTGCTTCAATGTCTCAGGGCATTTTGGTCAGGGCTCAATAATCCTTCCAGTCACTTAGGAATTGTGGTGCTTTGCAGGTCCAGCCCATTAGTGCCTGACATTATCTGTCCTTGACCAGCCCCTGGTAGCTGTGGCTGAATTGTCTGCTCTACATTTCTTCAGCCCCACCGGTAACTCAGGAAGTTCAAAAGAAGCAAGGACCTCCTTTCTGACTGCTTGGCACCTTGTATGTTGCATCAGATGAAAATCCTCTATTGCACTGCGAGCTGCTTCACGTGTACATTGCAGAGAGACTTGGCCTGATGTTTTTGGCAAGAGCAATATGCTTGGTTGTGCTTGAATGTAAATAATCACAGATTGATCAATGTTCAGTGGCCTTAGGGTAGATTGCTGCCACAGGGCTTGTAAGCATGGGTCTGAGCACTTTTGCCTTCATCCCTTTCCATTGGAAAACCCGCTCTTTAACACTAAATTGGAACAAATACCAATCTGTGGAAGACCTGGTTGCTGTTTGTTCTGATTCTGTGCTAAACCATGGGTTTTCCCTGGGGGAAAGTGGCAGGGCATGGATGAGCCTCTAGTGTCACCAAGCCTGTGAAGTTAGGAGACTTTGGCTCCAACTGAATCTCAGTTCCTTGGTTAAGTTGCTCTGTGTGTGATAGAGATATTTTGGAGAAGCAAGTGGAAACATCTAGTCACATGGGGACAGGGACATGTTGTGTTTGTGAGCCTGGGCATGTGTCAAGTGATACTGTTCGGATTATTACATTTAGCTTCTTAAGTCTTCTCTAGTCTTTTTGGACTTGCAGTGTGCATGCCTTAACAGTATCTAGAATCTGCTTCTCATTTTGGATCTATGGAGAAAGGAAGCTCTGACTTCTTCTCAGAATGCTTATTGACATATTTGGAGAGCCCATGGTTCAGTGGAAGAGCTCGTGCTCTGCATGCAAAAGATCCCAAAAGGGTCAAGTAGGAGGTGATGCAAGAAACCTCAGCTTGAGAACTTGAAGAGCCTCCTGCTAGTCAGAGCAGACAAGACTTGAGCTAGATGGACCCAAGTATCTGACCGGGTTATATGTCAACTTCCTCTATTAAACAACTGAGGAAAAACCAGAACGAAAGGGAACTAACTTTAGCATTTCAGGTAACAGCTTCCTTTTTCTCTGAAACATTTTTTTTTTTTTTTGGTAGAGATTTCAATTCCATAACCATGAGCCATCTGCCAAAGAGCCACCAGCATATTCCTTTCAGACAAAGCAGTGCCTTCAGTCTCCAGTGCTTCTGTAGTTTTGTAGGGTTTTTCTGCACAATCGGTCAAACAAAGTTCTAGCTGTATATTTAGCTATTTATGATGCTCTTGCAAGTCCTCCCCACTCACCTTCTTACAATGTTCCATCTGTGCACTCTAGAAATGAGGGAGGTAGACATATGTAGGAGAGGGAAAGGACACAACATCCAAAGATTATTTTTTAAAAAACTCAGCTAAACAAAATAATGGTGTGTAGCCTTTCTGGGATTTGCTACTTTTTTAAAAAAAATTGGCTAGATGACTACTCAATTGGTGAAGCTGTACAGCAAGGGACTGTACAGCCTTCAAAGAGTGAAAATAATAAACAACCCAAAAGTTCACAAATTGGTGTCTGCCTGGAGGGAGAGTAAATCACTAGTCAGTCATCACTTATCCAGTAGAAGCATGTGACATGCTTGCAAGCAAATTCCATGCAGCAGTCACATAATCAGCAGATGCGCTGCTGAGGGAAGGTGGTACTTCTTTCTCCAAGCTACCTGCTGAATTTTATCTGCAGCAAAATTCAGGTGGGGAGTATGTGGCTCTGCCTCCAGCAGATTGGAATATTTCAAAAATGAGGAATTTGGTAAAACCACTTAGACAACTCAGCTCCAAGTTCACCCAGGGCTTGTTTTAGTGTTTTCAGTGCCACAGCAATGAGCATTTTGTATCACTGAGGTATCTGTATTCTGAAAACATTGCAATCCTTTTGTGACAAAGCACCTTCTGCAAACGCATGCAGTGTCGCAGTTTTGTGCCACAGTAACCCATTTAAAACTGATCTGATTGTTTTCCAATTCACTTCTGTTGCTTCTCAGTCAGAAGAACAGAAGATTTAAGGCTATGTGAACATCTGTGCAAGAAAACAGCGAATCAGAACTGAGCAGATTTTCATCAACAGATCATGTAGGACAGTGGTTCCCAATTACCCAAATACTATGGATCCCTACTTTGAAATTTTTAATATCTCTGTGGTAGTTTTTGTTATGTGGATGGTGCTACAGACCCCTGCATGGGTTATGTGGACTCCCTGGGGTCCGTGGACCACCAATTGGCAACCACTGATAGAGGAGATGCACTTTCCTCTGCCCACAGCAACCACAGCCTTTGCTGTAATGGAACAAGGTTACACTAGTATCATGGTACACATCTTGGAAGATGCTTGTGACATAATTGCAACCAACAAAATTCTTTCTTCTTCCTACAAATGCAATGCTATTTTATTTTCCTCCATTTAAGTGTATTTTTCTTCAAAGGTCTAGCAGTGGAACAAGCACATTCCCCCCCCCCCACACACTATTTTTTTAAAAACATCATTCCCCACAGTAAGGCAACTGCTCCTGCTTTGCCCATAAAGGAGGATATGGATTATAGTGCCTAGTGGTGCTGGACTAGGGCTTGTGCTGCTTTGGTAATTAACGTAGCAAGTACTGATTTAGTCATCCAGAAGAACATACCTAGACATGCAGCCATGTGAGACCAAAACCAATCGGACTTGATTTTGCACCATAGTGCATTTTGCAAAGTTGGAATATTTTTATCATAAAATATATATTCGGCAGATTTCCTAAAGAGGAATTTGGTAGAACCAAGGATGGTCTGGATGACAACCTAGGGCAGCCTTCATTAACCTGGTGCTCTCCAGATGTTTTGGATCCCAATTGCCAGCCAGCCAGCCAGCCAGCCAGCCAGTATGGCTTTACTAGTTGGGGCTACTGTGAGTTGTAGTCCAAAACACCAGGTTAGGGAAGACTGACCTAGACTTTCATGAACCACCCCACCCCCCTTTCCGTTGTTCTTTGCTAACATATGTACAGTAGTTCCATAACTATTGGTTTATTTCAAGTGTCTGTGGAAGGATAGCGGGCATTAGAAGTAGGCCCTTTGAGACACAGTTTGTACACTGTTGGACTAGAAAGTATTGTGAACTCCTGCCAAAGGCCAATGGGTGTGCAAGCTGTGTTATCGGCAGTAAAATGTATGGCAACTTGAATGCAAGCGTTCAGTGCATGTTGTGAGTTTGAGGGGGAATTTTGAAAATGCAGGTGATATTAGAAACCCTGTTTGGGGGCAAAAGGAGAGCATAAGGTTGGGTTGGTGCTTTACAATCAATTGTAAATGTATTAAGCATGTAATAATATGTATTAAGAAAAAGCCTCCGTTTGTACAAAGACTATATTGGAAGGATCTGCAGCAGTTATAGCGCAGATACCTGGAAAAGACTGAGTGGGGGAGGAATAGAGAAAATGACTTATTGGAAGGTTCTTTCTCAATTCATTATATTACATGTTAGAACTCTCACGTTCATGAAGTGCTTCTGCAGAGACAGAATGCGGTTATTACATGCATTATGCAGTGTGCTTGATTTACAAGATATAGGTATAGGATGTGAATGTAATAATTGTTCAAAAAGCCTGTGGTTTTCAGCCTCTTTTCTTCTCAGGATTTTAAACTATGGCATATTTGTATTTCTTCCTTATCTGGGACAGAAAAATCATGTTATCTGCAAAACTAGAGCTTTAAAAAAACAACAACCCCAGTCTAACAGCACAATCCTGAGCCTGTTTACTCAGATGTAAGTCCCCTTGAGTCCAATGGGACATACTTCCAAGTAAGTATGCATAGGCTTGCACAATCTAACAGTGCAACACTATGCCTGTTTATTGATAAATCCCACTGCGCTCACTGAGGATTGCTCCTAGGTATGTGTGCACAGGATTGTAGCTTTAATGTCTGATCTGTTTGTAATCTTCAACTCAACATGATCCAGTAGGCTTTGAGAAACATGTGAATTTGAAGATAAAAGCCAGGATGTTTTCTCCCCCCCCCCCCAAAAAAAAGAAATCTAGCAGTTTTTTTGATGCCTCAGCTTGCAAATAAGATCAGTCTCAAGCAACTGAAAGCGACCTAAATTTCAGAAAGTGTTGTACTCATAAGTTCCTTTCTTTCAAATATTAGACTATTGAGATGTCTCATGCTGGGTACTTGAAATCAGTGGTCACATTTCTTTAAACTTTGGGGGCAAAGATTTTTATATGTTCTCTTTACCTTTGTTTCTACATGCTAGTATATGCCATAGCACAGCATGTTTTGTTGACTTATATGGTGAAGTTGTGTATATTGTATACACAGCAAGGATTAATTATAAACTATGGAGTATATATTATATATGGCTCCCCACTGGAACAGATAAAAGGTACTTTACCAAAATCTCTTCCAGTGTGAGAAGTGAGGAGCTAGCCTTTTCTGAGAATTAGTCACAAATTTTTAAAAGAATGTTGTTTTTAATAAAACAAAGAAAAAGAAAAATGCACCACGCTCTGATTCTGAAATGTTACTACTGTTTTATAAATAAATGTATAAAATAATGGACTGGAACAGAGGAAAAAAATCATTAAAATTTATTTATTTACAATCGATTGAGACATCTGATTCTTTTGGGATACAAGGGAGCACACTAAAGCATTTCAAAAGAACAGCCACGCTACAGTGATTATAGAAGTGGCACATTCAATGTACAGTAGTTTAGGGAGGGTGAAGCCTTTTGAGAAAGACTGTCTTCAAAATAGCGCAGAAGAAACAACAGGAAGGACAAACTAATTACAAAAACTGGAGATGCGGGGATCTACTTTCCATCCACTTCACCAGATGTAGCTTTCAGAGAGGAAAACTTCAAGCCTTTTCAGGGAGGAGTGGGACAAAATTCCAATATACTGTACAGCAATTTGCAAGGTGATGCTATCTTTGATGCTACAGGTAAACCATTTCCCTTGCAAATCTGGAAACTTACATGGATTTATGCTCTTTAAACAAATTGTGCTTGAGGATTAAGAGCACAAGGTGGTGCTGTTGGCATGGCTGTCCCAGAGCTTTAAAACTCCTGTCTGGCACAGATCTCTGGCTTACCTTTCATGCACAAATGAACATAACTTTGTCATACTTTCTTTATGGCATGTGAAACTGACAAGTTATGCATGCCCATGAATAGCAAGCAGTGTGGAAAGAGGGACATAAATTTGTTTTGTGTACAGTTAGTCCAACTGGTTATGTGCTACATTTCCTATTGCTTCCCACCCCCCATTCAATTTGAATATTTGATCCCAAATCCCATTAAATATGTGTAGTTTTAAGGGTCAGAATGGGGAAGAAACAGACAATATTTGTTAATACCTTGCTGTTTGAGATCTGGCAGTACCAGTTGGCTTCCTGACTTTCATTTCTAAAGATTGTGATGTAAGGCACTTAAATTTGATGTAAGATTGTGATGTAAGGCACCTAAATGTTCTGGACTTTAATAAAATCATGCTATCTGCAGCTTTACTGTCTAAAGGGAGACAGGGAGGGTAACATAAAACTAGTATAGTGAAGAGACTGAGCTATGATCAGGGAGTCCCAGTCTGAATCTCATCTCGGACCTCTGCTATGAAATTATTCTGCTTGCTCCTGCCGGTGACCTTGTGGCTTTTCTCCATATCTCTGCATGGGTAGCTACTTATCCAGGCTATCCTAAGGCCCAATTGGCTGCTTCCATTACACCATACCTGATGGGACCTGCAGAAGTAGTAGTGGATTCACTTGTCATCAGTGATGATAAAGTGCAGGTGCAGGGATCCTTTGGCCCTCCAGACGTTGCTGAACAACAACTCTGATCACCCATTGCCATTGGCCATGCTCTGCTGGGGCTAATGGGAAGCCCAACCCACATCCCCAAACAGTGGAATGAAAGACTGGAGCCACCTGTTTAATGTGGTTGAAATGGCAGTTCATTCAGTGGTTATGGAACTAGTAACACTTGAAAAACCTTGATCATTGAGGTACAGAAGAAATCTATATACTTTCTATCTTTCCCTGTGACATAAGGAAACAGCAATACTGGGCACTGGAGATCAATACATGATTTTCTCCTGCATCTGTGGGGCATGGAGGGGGTAGAGTTTGAGGTGCCGCTCCCACCAAAGCCCACAATACATAAATGTTGACGTTTCTCATTCACTTACCAGAAGGTCTCTTTTTTGTTACCATTCCCCTAACCTAGTACATCCTTCCAGCTCACCAGCTCATAATATTGCAGTTGGCCAACTATATTTCCTATGTGTTTTAGGTGATGGATATTCTAGAGGGCATCATTTTCACCAGGTTTTCGGGGGGGGGGGTAGAAGGTTTCAGCGTGAGTGAGAGAGAGATGAAACATTCAGTGTGCACTTAAGGATATACCGACAATTAAATTGCAAGTAAACAAACAACCCAAGTGTGTTTTAAGAGCATTAATTGCCCTCTTCTAATGATCAGAGCTATAGCTCCCCTGGGGAATAATCTCACTTAGCTTGAAGTGCAAGAGAAGCCTTCCACTCTCTAAATGGCATCTCTGGGTATTCCCTTTAGTATAAGAGGATAGAAAGCCATTTAAATCAAACAGATTTCTGCTGCGACGGAATGAATATCTCTGTAACTCCCCCTATTAGTAAAGTAGGGGTCCTCCATGCTGATATGCAGGGAGCGAACACAGCAATGCAGGGAGTGGGGTGGGGTCCCTTCAGATAGGAGGGCAGGAAAACCTTGCTTTAATAAAGTCCTCAGCCAAACTGTTGATGCAAACTCACAAGCGCAATTTATGATTAGTCTCCCACCCCCTAAGTGCAAACCTGGCACAGGTTCAGTAAATGGTCACACGTTCAGTAAATGGAGCAGTGTAGTGTTTCCAGCTTGAGTTTAACATATGAGGTCCCAAAGACACGTCGATTTAACATCAGACTCTTCCACTGCAGTTCTTCTGAGGCCCCTCATAAGCTGCCTTCTGCTCACATGACATTTGCTACTACTGCCCTTAATATGATTGTCTCATCGCCAGTCTTGTCAGAACATAAGCTAATCACATCACTCCACGTGCCTCAGAGATGGCAGCTCAAGTGGCTGTTGAGTAAAGAGTTGACTGAGGACCCTTCTCAGTGCAGGACTGATCTGGCTAAAGACTCCTTCATTATCCTCTTTGTAATTGATTTGGCTGTGCAGGGTGGGGTCTTGGCAGCAGCTACTTTAGAAGTTTTAACCACTATTGCCTGTTTTCCTAACCAATCCACACAAGTCTTGCGATTGGCACCAGAATTAAAAGGTGCCAAATTTAAGCCCCCACTTGCCAAGGAACAAGTGTGAGTGCACTTTAAGGCTTCTGATTGCTCCTTTGCAGCCACAGCTTTACCTGCCCCACATCTGAGGTGGAAAGCTGGAATAATTAAAAAAAAAATGTTGTATGTAAATATGCATGTATTTTAAATTTTGAAGCGGACTTTTACCAGGATTTCGGTGTTTGCAGAGGGAGCCACCTAGTGGATGCTATGTGCATTGGCTGTCCCTTTACTTCTGGAATATGACAGCAAGAGTCTTGATTTTGACACTAAAGTTCATTGCAACAGTTGTGACCTGTGAGTAATAGTGATGTTGTGCAATGTCACAAATGCTTGCTTACAGCGGACCCTCCATATGGTTACACTTACCCTTTCAGTCTCAATTTGTGGAGGATGAGAACAGCAGACATCCCACATTGCCCTTTATTGCCATATGAAGGTTCATTCCTTACTGTATTGCTAGAGAAATCTTCCTGCCTCTTTGTGTAGGTTTGCAATGTGTGTGTGTGTGTGTGTGTGTGTGTGTGTGTGTGTGTGGAATGGTGGGGTGAAGTTGCAGTGGAGGGTAGTCTGCGGTAGAAGCAATGTGGAGAGGTTGCAATGGAGCATTGTCCCCCACAACAACTTCCCATGCTGGGATGGAGTCTAGCAACAACTGGAGGCCCGTTATGCTGCAAAATTATGTAAAAAGTGGGCTCAACTGTTTATTTTAATACCTTTAAAGAACGGCTGTTATTCCAATGGGTGTAAGAGCACAGCCAGTGCTTTTCTTCTTCTTCCAGGGGGTACACAGTACCTGCACCTCTTTTCTGTTGTTGTTAAAAACAACAGAACTTACTCTTAACAACTTCATGGTGAGTACCAGCAGCTATTTTTTCTATAAAAGTACAGCCATCATACTGTTGAACCAAAATGATCTTCTCCTTCTCTTCATCCCTCTCCTCAGCAAAGACCCACACACTCTGAAGGGTATGCGACACATGCATGGCTCCTCGGGTAGTTTCCTATCTGAATTGTTTGTGTCAGAAATGTACCTACCACCTTCCCTGAGGGTTTAATTACTGAGCCAGGCAGCTAATCAGAGGTCTGCAGCTGAAAAGGTGTCGTCATGGTTACAGGCTACCTAGGCTCACTCACAAGTCCTCTGATTCATAGCATCATGTTGGAAGGGCACAAATGGGAACGGTGAACTGAGGACATGGGAAGTTTAAAACTAAAGTACGGTACTTAAGTCATTGCTTTGGGCCCCCATCTGCACTATACATTTAAAGTAGTATCGGACCACTTCAAACATCCATGGTTTCTGACAAAGTATCCTGGGAACTGTGGTTTGTTATGGTTGCCGAGAGTTGTTAGGAAACATCTATTCCCAGTACAGAGCTTACAGTTCCCAGCATTCCCTGAGAAGAGGCCTTGGTTGTTAAGCCACTCTGGGAATTGTGTGAAGGTGCTATGCGATATTTGAGAGCTCCTCATTCTTTATCTCTTTTACATGAGATAAATAAAGAGGGAGAAATTTCAGGATAGTGAAACGAGAAAGGCACTGGAAGGGGAAAGGTGGCCGTTTTAAACCTTGGCAAAAGTTTGAGTAAAGTTTGAGTAAAGCAGGAGTGGCTGTGGAGAGGCAACAGGATGCTCCTTCACAGCCGCCACTGTGTCGTCATTCAGAACAAGCACTGGCTGCTCCTGCCTAAGCTGAGCAGCAGAGGCACTGGCAGGGGAAATAGGGACATTCTTGGCTCAAATCAGAAGCCAGGATAGCTTTTGTAATTCCAGGACTGTCCCTGGAATTCTGTTCTGTTATTGGCTAGTTGGCCTCCCATGGAATTTGGAAACTGCTGAGTTAGATTCTCTGCTCTGCAAAGGATTCCCTGACAAACTTCATATATGCGCTATACTAAATTAGTGAGGACCAGGTTAAATATCAGAAATGGAAGAACATTTCCCATCTTTCTGGTTTCATGGCAACACACTGAAGATCTGCTGGGATTTGTGGAACGTATTAAAACTTCTTTATTTCCGTGTGCATTTTTGTTTTATTCAAAAGGTGGTTTGGGTTGTTTAAACACTATTGTAATGCCAGCAGTGTGCTGATCGGCATGCTCCTCCATACTCGGCACACTTCTAAAGTTTAAAGTGATGGCATTCATTTCTAGAAATGCCCCTTTCACACATGTGCTGAGGCAAACCATGTCCAGGGAACTGTGTCAGTTTCCTATGAAAAGATGCAGCTACATCTCAGATTGTTCAGCTGCAACAAAGCCCCTAAAATAGACTCATCAGGATGTGGGTAAAAAATTACCAAGACTAATCTTGGAAACTTTATTAAAAAGAAAAGGAGAGTGAAAAGAGAGAGTTCAGACACTTAAGGAAAAAAAAAACCCCTCATCCTGATTTATCTGGGGAGTGTGAACACTAAATAGAGAACAACGCCTGAAGTGTGAATTATTTCCTATATTAACACAGAGGAAAAACTGATAGCCTTTTCATGTCAGGAGAATAGCAAGGAGGGGAGGAGGGGAAGAATGACATTGTTCAATCTCAGGGTTTGCTCACTCTTTATCAGGCGGAGATCAAAATTTATTCCCAGGATGAGGCCTGCGGCCTGGCTGAGGCCCTAGAGATTTTTAAGGGCCTAATTAAGAAAACAGGATGAAAATGGTGAAATAAGAGGCCAATTTACTTCTTGCAGAATAGGGAGATCAAATCAACTTATGAGCAATTAATGTGCACAAGGAGAGAATAAAAGAATGCTGGGAGATGGTAGAGGGCCTCATTTTAATGACATGCTCTGGTGTTGGTATAGAGGATTACTCTGAAGGTCAGATGTAGATTGAAACGACCTTGCAAATTCTTAACCCTCCTTCCAATTAATAGAACCAACTCAGAAATGCAAAAGACCAATCTAACAGCACAGGCTTCCCTTTGCGATCAGAAGGGAGAAAGAGAGAACGAAAGGGGTTTCCTTCCGTTAAACAGCTGCCACAAAAGGCAGGGCTTCGAAAGGGCTGTTGATTACAGAATACAAGCCACCCGAAGGGAGGAAATTTGTGTCAAGGCCCTAAGTGGGATATAAAAAGCCAAAAAGGGGTTGCTTGGGGTTGAGATTCTTAATAACTTCCCTGCAGAGTCTGTCACACGTATACGGCACATTAAGATCCCCAACACAGTGTCCTTATCCCCCAGAGAGAGAACAGTGAAGTTAACATTTAGATCATTATTACTTACTTTTTATAGAATGTTCTGAAACTCTCTGCCATGTTACGCTAGGTACTGGCCAAACTGAAAATAAGGTTGTTTCCCCATTTTAAAAAGAATTTAGCTTGGATGCGACATAGATTTCCTTCCACGAGTTTCCTCCTCTTTACACTGTTGCTTTGTGAAAAGACTTGTTCATGCCTTTGAACCATATATGGGTGTTTTTTTAGGTTTTGTGAAAACTCACATACTGAGAAGAATTGGTTATTTTGTTTAAAGCCACAACACATCCTTCGTTGAAGATGGTTTTGTGTTAGAGCTAAAACTGTGATTCCTTTAAAAAATAAAAAATCTCAGAATCTCCTTTGCAAATGAGAATGTAGAGGCAGTCTCCCAGTTTATTCTCTGTCCTCAAATATTTTTGAAATATTTAATTACTATTTTACAGTATATCTATTTCTGCCAACAATCTTACTTGATTTCAGTATTTGATATGCAACAGCTGATATGTTGCCATATATAATTGTTGACAGTACACTATACAGAAAGATCGATACATTTATGTCAGCAATTTAGCTTGATAATACACATTTTTGCAAGCACTTTACATTAAGACTGCATTTTTGTACATTATTTTCACTTGCTGGAAGTGTTTTTGTGTAAACCTTCCCCTAATACACATTTCTGTATACATTTTGGGGGTTGAAAAACAACCACAAAATTAAGACAAGTGGGGATATTTGAAGGATAGTTGTGTTTTTAGTTTCTGTTTTAGTTTAGTTTCTGAAGCATGAATGCTAGACAGACACATTTCTCTGCCTTCCCTGAAATTCCTACATGCAAAGGGGTACGGATTCTAGCCATCATGTTAAACTTATTCCAGTGGACCTTTATAACTGGAACTCAGTTCATTTTAACCATTTATTAACTATTTTTCAATCTATTGAATATTTGTAACCTATTAACTATCTCAGTAGTTCCATTGATTGATTGATTATTCAATTAAATGTTGTTGTGTGTGTGGTGTCTGAGCTATTTATTAACAATAATGTTTTCCCCTGTTAAATAACACAGATAATGAAATAATTTGTTATTGCTAATAGTTTCTCTGAGATGGCTCTGAGATATGTGTACATAGCTTTGAAGTGCCCATGCACTGCTTTGTATCTCCTTGAGTGTACCTACTGATCAGGTGGCCAGTGATATCAACTGTGCTACTGCCAATATGATTCCCTTCAAAAGATGACCAATGCTATCAAAGTTGGTGGTTCCAGCCATATGGTTCCCAGTACAGCGATAGGAATGGTGCATAGCCCAGACTAACAGGTGATGATTGCAGTGTTCCAGCTTGTGCTTCCTCCTCTAACTAGAGTGCAAAAATCTACTGCTGCACATGTACCAAATGCTGCACATGTACCAAATCTACTGCTGCACATGTTACCCTACACTGTACCAGAATGACTGGACCCAATCCAACGACCCATCAAAGCAGCAAAATGGAGCAAGCAATAGATGACTGTGCATACACTGTGCTACACTCATGAAGCAAAAGCATCTTTTTCTATATAGGCTTCCATGAAGTTCCCCTGTGCCATGGGATATTACATATGCAAAGCTGTGTTTCTGTAGCATAGTAATATGCAGGCTTAGTGGGTTCACTGTGTTGTGATACACAGTTACTGATGTGCATAAAAGGGTTAACCTTAGCTCAGGTTGGCAGTGCAGGTGGAACTTAGCAGGCTCCCTATAGCATTTTGTTTCCTCATTCTCATTCTCTTTTACTTTTGCTTTGTGCTTCCTTGAACAAGTAAGAAGCCATGAAGCCATGGCTCCCTGCAAGTGAATTGAATCTTTCTAAAAGGAGATTTTTAAGTCTGCATCTTTGCTAATCCAAAGATTACACAATCCCTTTTAAGTTGTTTGGAACCTGTTTTCATCTTCACTTCACTGCCAGTGGATGGAGATTTGTTTGCTGTAACTTCTAGAAACTCTATGAGTAAAGTATTCACATATTTGCAAAGCTAAGTGTCTGTGATTTATTCTAGCCTAAGTATTTTTTGTGGAAACATTTGTTTAAAGGTGGTTGAGGGCAGATGTAAAATCTAACTAAGTTTAATGTGCTTGGAATGATTGCCATTGTGCTTAACTGGAGAGTAGGAATCTCTCTCCCAAACCTCTCTCTCCAACATACTGTATGTGTTTCCCCCCCCCCTTTCCTCTTGAAACAACAGCCTTTGCCACTATTCTTGATGGGCTTTTCTAAGTCTTAAGGTCCTATTTCCTATTTTGTCAATTTGTCTTTCTGTAAAGATCCGGTCCTATATTTTAGCTGGTCTTTGGAACTTGAGGTGCAGTAGTTAAATGAACCATTACTCACATAGATAACTGCCAACTATAAGTAGGTGATATCCTCTCCGGAGCATCTTAAGACACAGGAATCATCAAAATGATTCAGGAAGAAGCTTTGGGGACCTGCTGTTTGCCAAAATAGATCTCCAGTACTTCTTCAGTTTATGGCATCCACTATGGATGGGAATAAATGTCCTTCTGTTCTCACTCTTCTCAGCACTTATCTGAGCCTTGCCTTAAGAAAAGGTGAACTCACAAGATGTCAAATACCACCTGCTAACCATAATGTATGCTTGTGCTCTCAAGTCTACACAGATGGATTTTAATAGTTTAGTGAATTAGATATACAATCACAAGCAATGTTAAGTTCCTCTATCCATACCTTGCTCCAAATCTCCCATTTTACACACTATCTGGTATCTAAGTCTGTAGATGGACAAAGCCAAATCTTTATAATGCTGAATGTCTTCTTGTAAAATAGACTGAAAGTTCATTTGTTAATATACCTGTGGCTTCAAAATGTAGGTTTTGGGGGAGGATCCTTGCTTTGACAGATTCCATGCTTTGGTACCCTTACCTGTTCTGGTGTCTATACCTGTTCCATGTCCTCTTTCATAGAACCAACACCTTTGTTTTGCTTGATATGTATTCCATCACTTAAAAGAAGCAGAAGTGCCAACTTAACTGCATGCAACCATGTATAAGAGTAGCCCAAAGGCCCTTCTAAAATGGCAGAAATGCTGCCTTGGAAGGGGACAGTTAAGAATAGATGAATGTGGGTGGCTGCCAGGAGGGCATTTAGCTCTCTTTTCTCCAATCATTTCTCAACTCCAGTTCCCCCATCCAGCAACTTTTCTCCTTATGGTGTTCCAAATTAGAATTAGGTTCGATTGGTATTGACTTTGTATGCTACTTCTGAATGAGAAAATTGTCCTCAGTTGCTCACATGCATACCAATACAGCAATATCAGCTCAATCAAAAAAAGAAAAAAAGAAAAAAACACACAAAAACATCTGAAATGCCATGGAGGGGGTGAGCGAATGTGGGGTATATGGAACAGGAAGCAGCAGGTAATGAACTGCTTCCTTTCCTCTTGCTCCTTCCCCACCTTCAAACACATCCTCCTAACATGTCTTTTTTGATTTAAAAAAAAAAAAACCCCTGTTGGACTATTCTTATACATATTTGTATTTGATGTGCAGTTTGGTCCTTATGGCACATTTACCTGTTTACATTTGTAGAACCCCTGTGATGTAAGTTCCAAAGTATAACAAGATAAAAAATCTGATCAGCTTGGCTCAGGCAAAGTTTGTTGAGGATGGAGTGACACATTAGCTCTGATTGTTTCCCACAGAAATTGCAAGTAGGGAAGAAATGGTTATTCTCATAAGCGAACACAGAAAACAATTCCAGTTGCCTCTCTGCCATCACAGTCCCAAACAGGATTGCTCCTTTTTGGCTGAAGCCGCTTCCAACAGGATACGGAAACTAGGGACAGATGTCGAGACTGTTTCTTCTTGGGAGAATAATCCTCCTCCTTGCATCTTGCAAGGAAGGCAGGTGTTAAGGAGAAAGCTTGTATGGAACATACATGACCACAAGAGAGAGCCAGATAGTTACTGGAAATAATTCACTGAGGACTCATAGTGCCTTGATTGATTTTTAACTATGCCACTGCTATTAGAGCTGAACTGAATGGTTGTTGAGACATTTGTATCTGACAGATTTAGTGGATTTGCATTAGTGACAATCTGAACACGAAACTCCTAATTATATGAATTTCAATTGCAAAATGTGAACGGCTAATAATTTTCAAAAGCTGGTCAGAACGAAACAATTGGGAATTTTGCCTTCACTTATTTAGTGATGTGGGTCATAGGCTACTGGAAACCCACACCTCTGGAATGAATGCTTCCACAGGAGAATTTCTGGGTGGGTTTTGACCCTGGAGGTAAAAGAAAGCAGCTTCAGTTCCAAAGAGCTGATTGATGCAACTGTTGTGGAGTTTTCCACCTTACCTGCTTTTCTTTTAGGAATACTTTAATGCTATAGTGCTACAAGATGATTCATATTGTTTTGGGTTGTTGTTGTTGTTGTTTGTTTCCCAGCCCCTGTGTTCTAAGCTCAGTCCATGGTTCATCTAATGGGGAAAGGATAGTTGAAGAACTGGCTTGCACTATTATAGAAAAATATACAGTACTGGCCAGAATATACAATATAGTACAGTGGTACCTCAGGTTACAAACACTTTGGGTTACAGACTCTGCCAACCCGGAAGTAGTGCCTCAGGTTAAGAACTTTGCCCCAGGATGAGAACAGAAATTGTGGGCTGGCAGCGTGGTGGCAACGGGAGGCCCCATTAGCTAAAGTGGTACATCAGTTTAAGAATGGTTTCAGGTTAAGAATGTACCTGCAGAATGAATTAAGTTTGTAACCCGAGGTACCACTGTACTGGGATTAAATGGATCAGGGTTCCAAGTTAGTGTGGGCCTTTGGCATGCCCCACCCCCACTTCACATAGTACAATGCATCGGATCATCCCTGATACAAGCTGTTTTGAGGGAAAGAGAATTGGGGGATGCTGATGAAAAGCACATATGTCCAGTAATTGTGTGGTAGGATAAAGAACCCTGTTTTACTCAAGGAAGGTAATGCCAGCAGGAGTGTTCTAGATACTTATGCCTCTAAGAGAGTAGGTTAGATGAAGCCCTTTTATTTCCCACTGCAACAGCAACTGTTGCACAAGGTTCCTGCAAAGAAGGCTAGAAAAGGCTTCTGCTTCAGTGGATAGATAGATAAATTGCATGAGGAATATTTCAAAAAAGTTTCCAGCGCAACATTGATCTTGCAGTTTGGTGAGCAAATGTGGCTAAATAAAAGTTATGTGTTAATTCTAAAGTTTTGGATTTGAAGCCAATCCTCATTTACTCAAAAGTGAGAAAGAAGGCTTGTAAATGAGTGGGATGGGGAGGTGCTGGAAAGGGTGAAAGGATTGGGGGAGGGGGATTTCATCTTATTTTAAAGCATTCTTCTTGTGCTTCATAATAATTGGTGGAGAGTTTCTTCTTTCATGTCATGGTGCAGTTGAAGAATGGATTGTGGGTGGAGGGTTGCTGGGGTGTGGGTTTGTTCTCTGTTTCCCCTCTAGTTTTTCAGATTCTGTCAGTGCCTTTGGCATGGAAGTGGGAGAGGGGCCGATGGCAGAGCAAAAAGGACAGGTGTGCCCCCCCATTCCCTGTTCTGCTCCCTATGATTCAGCTCTATAAAATGCTCAAGCATCTTGTGAAAAGTGCTTTTCCAGATTACTAGGTTGTTCCTTTTCTTTCTGGGTAAGGAAAAGTCCTTGTGCTATTTATTCCACCTCCTCCTGCCCTACCTGAAATGCCTAATTCTCTGTTAGTTTCATCTGCAAAACTGTTGTGGAAACAGCTGAGATCACACAATGGAGACTGCAGCTTGAGGTGAGGATATTCAGAAAGGCCAGATCAGCTTTTAAGACAGGAAAAAAAAAAGTATTTTCATGTAAATCTCATTGAGTAATAAAAGAGAGAGAAATGTGAAGAACCCAGAAATATCTGATGTCTCTCCAAACCAGAGCTGTGTCCAAAGAGGAAAAGGGCTGGATTCTCTCAGGTGACAAACCTTTGGCTTTCGGGGAGCAAGGCCAAGTGTGCATTTGGCATGCTGATTTTCCATCACTGGCTTTTAAAGGCATTTGCTGATGGGGTCCTTTCAGACAGTTTAATTGCAGCTGGGGGTTATATGGAAAGAGAGAGATTCCAAGCAGAGACCAATGCCACAAGTCATTAAAGAGCATCAGAACAGGAGACATCAAAAGTTGTGACTCATCAGACATCTCTATTGTGTGGTTGGGGAAGGACTTGGCTGGCTCAGATCTCAGAATCCAAGGAGAAGGGATGCCATGCTGGGGAAATGCTGCAATATAATGCTGGTTTGGGATGCATGTCACTACAGAAGCACAAAGACAACATGACTGCTATCCACAGTGCCAACATACACTTGGCAGAGCAATCCAGTCCCCCAGTCTGCCATGTTGAAGGGGGTTTGGATGAACCAGGGTACCCTCCTTAGCTCTGTTGGCCTCCACCACTGGGGGTGCTCTAAGACTGAGGAGAGCCTTGATGTACCTGCACAACGCATGGCCAGCAACAAGTGGCCACTGGTAGTATGTATCACTATTGGCAATAGCCATCATAAAGGGGGAGGGGACAGATCTGGATCCTGAGCCAACCCTGCAGGCCCAATCCAAGGATCTGTCAAAGTGTAGCTGCATTTTTTACCAGTCGCCACTTTCTGTCTTGGTTGGCATCTGCAGCATGGCTGTGAAGGCAGTGGTGGCTACACTGCTCCTTGCTTCTTGCTATGGGCTGGATTGCAGCCTAAAACTTTATTTGAATTAGTGAGACAGTGTTCCCAGTATATATCCTTCACCCCTTTGTCAATGGCTAATCCACAGTGTGTGGCCACTCACCCCAGCTGAATTGCATTGTATTGGTGATGAAAGGGTCATCTCAATCTCTCATTTAGTTCCTCCTCACAAAGCTTCCTAAACAGTAGGTACAAAATCCTGGCCTGGACATGGAATTCGTGTTTAAAGTAATCTATACCCAGCATTTCACAGTAACAACCTGGAATATATAACAAACTGCATTATTCTAAGTCGGACCATTGGTCCATTTAGCTCAGTATTGTCTACAGACAGGATCCCCCAAAGTAGATTCTCCAGTTGTTTTTGGACTACAATTCCCATCATCCCTGACTGTTGGTCCTGCTAGCTAATGATGGACGTTGTAGTCCCAAAAGCAGCTGGAGACCCAAGTCTGGGTAACCCTGGTCTACAACAACAAACAGTGGCCATCCAGGATTTCAGACACAGGACATTGCCAGCCCCATACAAAGATTCTGGGGAATTGAACCTGGGAATGTTTGCATGCTGAACATGCTAAGCTATGGTCTTTCTCTGAAAGAAGAGGACAGTTGTGTCAACATGGCTGTGGGCTGTGTGGGATTAAAAGAAGAGCAGACCACCTCCTTGATGTTTCAGCGCTTTCACTGATATTTTCGTTTTTATCCTGTATGCCATGTTCGGCAACTTGTTCTGAAAAGGTAACTTTTAAATGTAAAAAGGGGAAGGGGGGAGAACTTCAACTGGCATTAAATAACATGGACTGTGTGCTCGTTTATCCTCTAAACCTAAGGAAAGTGGAAGCCTTTTCGCTATAAAAAGATTTTCTTTCTACCAGTAGGATAGTTGTCTATAGTGTATCTTGATTTCTTTGGCCAGAAATTAGGGTGGCTGGATGAGAAGTCTCAAGACAGAGGCAGATATTTCCTTTTGGCAGCACTAGTTCAGGTAAAATAGACTCTAGTAATTCTCAAGCAATTTGCCTGCCACTTTTTTTTAAACATCCTGAGTTGAATTGGTGAAAATATAATACTATTTTCAATTTCTTTTTGTTCTCTCGAATGCCTGAATTTATGTCCCTTCTTCCCACCCCTAAATAACTATTGCCTTTAAAGTAATTTCTTGTTTTGCATTTAAGTCATTACAGACTTAGAGGAGAGGACCACAGCTCAACCACGGAGTATGTCGCATATGAGCTTTGCATGCGGAAGGTCCCAACCCCCCATAATCTCTGCTTAAAAACAAACAAGGGAGCAGTCTGGAGATGTGCTGTCAATAAGAGTAGAGATGGTCAGCTCAAAAGTAGCTTCATATGAACATTGCCTGCCAGTTCTCAATCACTTGGTGGCCATGCTTATCAGTTCTTTGCCCGTTTGTAATAGTCAGGAATCCCTGCCTACATATATAAAAATGTGGTGGCACCTATTATTCCTCAGGATAATATCTGCTTATCTGACTCCCATTCTCAGAAACTAAAAAGGTCCACCACACACCAGAGCAGTTGTGTGAGTCATGAGGGTGTAGGCCACTATGTACACTCTTTCCTGGCAGGTTGCAGTGGAGTCATGTTTTTTCATTTTAATGCTTGGGGTTCCTCAAATGAAAGAAAGTAGATTTATAATCCCAAGGGCCATGCAATGCCCTCTGTGAGCACTGGAATTATCATTATTATATATTTAAAGGCAATCCCCTGTTTACACACGTTCAATAGGTGTGCGACAGCTTCTGGTTTCGGTGTAATGTATGTGTGCGACAGCGCATGCATGCATTGCACTGAACCCAGAAGTGACCCCAAAACATCACAAAAAGTCACAAAAAGGGGTGGGACAGGGTGGGTGGGTGGTTGGCGGAACAGGGTGTTTGCAGGCTTTTTCAAATATACGCAAAACCACTAGAGACCACCCAAATTGAGTTGATTATTCACTTAAATGTTTTATCCTGCCTCTCCATCTGTTCATGGTGTCTCTAGCCTCATTAAAATAAGTAAAGCAAGCACTATGATCATAAAACCAAGCACTGAAACTATTTTAAAATGCTACATTACAATAAAACAGCATATTACATCCCCACAGATATTACCGCCCTGTTACAGCATTTTTATTCCCAAAGTCTGCCCAAGTGGATAGACTTTACTCTCCCTCCTGAGTCAGTTCATTGTCTCATTCCATCGTCTTGGGGCTACTACTGAAAAGATCCTGCTCCTCCCTACAACTTGGGTAAGAAATTTTGATGAATATACTAGGATGGGATTCTTATGAAGAGAGACTGTTTGCTATATCAAGTTCCCAAGCCACAAAGGTTTTTAAAAGTCAAAAGCAGCTCTTTGGACTGGGTCCTGAAACTACCTGGCAACCAGTATTATTGCCACAGTTTCAGTAATATATGACCCTACTTCCCTATATATTCCAGGAGTTGCTTCCTGCCTGTTTCAACATTAGCACTGATGAGAACTCTAAGGTTGTAAGTTGGTGATATTCCAAATGTCTTGGCTTGTATTCCACAGGCACTTAAATGTGCATTTGTGAGGTCAGATGATAGTTTCCTAAATGCTGGACCAGCCCAGTTCTCCAACTCAGAATGAGCTGCTTTGCATTATGCTAGATCAATACAATTGTCAGGATCTACTCTTATGCCAGCAGCACTAGATTTCTAGAGATAATCTACTGGCTTTTCTAGTGCTGGGATGACGAGAGCCACAGGGATTCCATTGTCATGTCCAGCGTTTTTATGCCTTCCTATAGTTTGGCCATAGATGGCATCCAGCAGTCATGAAGTCGCAAGATATGTTTCATCTCTTCAGCCATCTTTCCATCAGGTTCTTGGAAAACTAAACCAAACTTCCCAGGAATAGGCACCAGGAATCTAAGGGCTCTTCCTTACTGTTGTTCAATGTGGATAGTAAACTTCCTGTACCTTCGTTAATTCTGCATTGTCCACATGACATTCTCCTTCAAATCACTCCTTCCCACACTCTGCCCTTCCTCAATTTGGATTTTTTCATACCAGGGATACTCCGAAAGGAGATGGTATGAGAAAATCCGACCTGAGTGAGGGGGAAGTGTGGGAAGGCAGTGATTTGGAGGGGAACATCATGAGGACAATAGATAATTAATGGAGGTATACTGGGAGCTTACTATTCACATTAGACAACAGTATGGAAGAACAGTGGTTCTGCATTTTGGGGTTCATTCCACTCTCTCATTATATAGATCACCTCAGTTTGTACTGGAATCCACCAGGTCTCTTCCCCACCCCCCATTCATAAGCCATTTCAGATTTCTCACAGTTTTCATTTCAAGTCTCTCTCTCTTTCTCCTTTTTAAGGGGGCACTGAAATTTATACAATATTTAAGTAGCATAGCGGAGTCCTGGAAGATATTATTAATGTAAAAGGGACAGGCTGGAAATGCACTTGAACCTGGTTACAATTAGAGGGTGATTTTTCTAAAGGTCAATGAATTCAGATAATATCCACAGGGGGGAAAAGAAATTTAATACCTTTTTAGTGAATTAATTAATTATAATATTATATCGGCTTGGGGTTCTTTTCCAGAGTGATTAAGGGAGCGATCTGTCTTCGGAGAGGCTGGGGGAGTCAGCAAGTGAGCGAGAGACTGACAGAGTGAGGGAGAAAAGGGGGGAGAGAGACACTTTAATGCAAGAATAATGGAGCCTTTTCTTTCCTTTAAAAACTTACTGTATTTCAAGGCCACGTGCTCCCTGCCTTCCTGGGCCAGTTTCTTTCTGCTCTTTGGCTAGGCATTTTCATCATGCTTGCACCAAAGCCCATAGAAAGCAGAGGCCATTATTCCTTTAGGATGGGGGTCAAAAGCGGAATGTGGAGGACGTGTATGCATATATATATATATATATGCATACATATATATGTTGCAGACAAAAGCACAAGGTAAAGGAAAATATCTATATTGACTTCCTGTTACCCATGAGCCTTGTTGAACAGTGGAGCTCTTAAAACGTTTTAGCTGATTAATTATCTCCCTTTTAATTGACTAATTGCTTGCTTGCATTTCAATAAATGTGCATTTTGTCAACAGTTCAATAAAGAGTATAGACCTTTTTTGAGATCCTGAAGGAAGTATGAGATAATCCATTATTTAATAGAAAAGCTGCCACACATTAGATGTTAACTGTATTTTTCATGCTTTCATCTTCATTTATTAAAGAAACTAAAATAGGCTTAAAAATAAATAAGTGTGTACTTAATTCTTAGCCCTGCAGATTAATGAGTTTTGCTCATTAACCACTTGGCTATGTATGGCTGCAATCCTAAACACATATACTGAGGAGTAAACTCCGCTGAAAAGGCATAAGACCAGGCTGCACAGCTTCAGCTGACAAATCCAGCAATTGAGTCAGTTAAGGCTGCCATCCTAAGCCAGTTTCCTAAGGAATACATCCAACTGAACTCAGTAAGGCTTACTTCTGAGTAAGCATGTCTGGCAGAGCTGTACAACCTGCAGTCCTACTATCCACCTGTGCATCTTGCTCGTTGAGGTTTTCTGTCCCTGTTCTCTAGCGATTTCTCTTGCCAGAAATTGAACACACAGGAGCTTCATTGATGCAGCAGGCAGCACATCAGCCTCCTAATCTGAAAGTCATGAGAAAGGGATTATGTTTTTATTTCAATGGGCTTTGAATGTGCAACATTTAGTTTTGCTGCTGCTAGTTTTAATATATAGCACATTTTACTCTTGCTTTGTTCCAAACCTTGGGTGTATCTTGTTACTACTAGCTTTAGAAACTGTCCGTTGTATTTGCATTTTTACTTATTACAGTATATTATATGGATTCATGATAATTTGTACACTACTCTGGGTATTTTAATAGAAGAATGGGATAATAATACTGATTAATAACGATATTAATCTCTGCCAGCGAGCTGCTGTGCACATTAGAAAGTTCCCATTGAGATCATCTTTAACCTTATTGCTTCAGTAGAATGCAGCCAGTGGACCCTGGACCATTAACTCTGGCTGGAATGCTCTTAGAGTTCACACAGGGTTGGCAGTCAAAAGAGGGAACTCTGCACCAGTAGAGTGACACACATCACTCCACAGGTGGCACAAGGCCAACAGACATTGGCAGGGCCAAGTCAAGGGACAGCTCCGCCCAATCCAATCTCCTCCAGCCTGGAACAAGCAAGGCCTGGATTGCTCTATAGGTAAATAAGTAAGCAAGATGACTGGAATCTAGCTTTTAGGACACATCTTTTAATGAAGTCTCATTTTCTGGAGCATCTCAATCTTTCCTGAAAGCCGTGTGCAAGTTGATGGCTGTTCATTACTGCTTCGCATTCTGATTCACCTGGGGGGGGGGAGTCTCTCCTAGTGGTCCTGGAAGAAAACCTCTCCTAGTTGTCTGTAAGCATATATCCATTGTTTTATTCAGGAAAATTATTTATGCCAGGGTTAAAGAATTTGTCATCCTCCAGATGTTAATGGACTATGACTCCTATCATCCTTGGCCATGCTGGCTGAAGCAAATGGGAGCTGTTGTCCATCAACATCTGTAGAGCCCCTGGTTTCGCATCCCTGCTGTAGTCTGAGGGGCACCATATGTAGGCTTCTCCAACATTTCCTCCTTATCCACAAAATACCTAATGGCTGTGTAAGTAGGATCTGATGAATAAGGTGATCATGTGCCTTCCCTTACAGAGGACAGCCCTGTCCTCTGTTTGAGGGCTGTCCAGTCGTAGTTTGGTTTACTGATAGGCCATTGAAGCATTAGGCCTAATTATTATGACGCAGCCCTTGGACCTCTGCAGGGAATAAGTGTATTGAGAACTGCTATGGTCAATGTTGCACAGCAGTTCTGTGGCAGAGCCAGCTATCGCTGCCCCCTTATCTCATCATGCTCACTTTGGCTGGAAAGAAAGGAACAGGGCCAGTGAGGCTGACAAGCTGGGTTTCTCTACTTCTACGGCTGATTGTCTGAGATTTGTTTTGCCCACCTATAATGTGAAGGGACTGGTGCGCGTCTTTCTTATGAAACACCTTTTCAAGTTTTCTGAATGCCAGTCACTGTTCAGTACTGGCCTTTTCTCTGACCATGTTTCAAGAATAGGAATGAGTTCTGAAATTGGGTCTGATGGGAGAACCTTGAGGTATGAGCATGCTTATATACCTCAAAATCCTCTTCTGAAAAAAGAGAGAAGGGGCACTTTTACGGAGGGATATAAGATCTGCAGATAAAGTGTCCAGCGTTTTTTATTATTTTATTATCTCTCACATGCAACAGCTCCAAGCATCCCCACGAGCCTAGCAAAATGCTTAAGACCCAAGTGCCTCGCTCCATGGTGTTCCCTGGCATTAGTTTATCTGCTGCCCAAGCCAAGCCTGAAATTTACACTCTCGGCTAATCCACCCAGCCACTGAAATTAATTATAGCCTCGTACATTAAAAATTAACATAACCTTTCTGGATATATATACTTATAAGCAGAGGAGCATGCTGGATTCCCTCAGCTACTGTAATTGGAGTTGCTTTTCCCCCCTTAAAGCTTCCTCTTCCACCACCTCTCTCTCTTTCTCTCTCTCTTTTTTTAAAGATGTGGACATTTGAACTCATTAATCATGGATCCTTAGAAACTGGTAAAGTTTAAGAGCCTGTAATTGCATTCTGTCCTGAAACTGTCTGTCTGTGGGGGTGAAGTGGAGGTGTGTCTTTTTCCTCATGAATATTCAAATATGCATATAAACAGAGGGGGGTTCTGAGATTTAATCAATTGCCTTGCTAGGAGACCACCTGTCAGACAGTGGCTTTCTTCCGGTTACACAATATGGTGGGTCTCCGAGAAGTCTGCAAGGCTGACGGCCTATTTCGCACCCTTCAATGAAGAACATATGATTAGTTATCTTGTAGTATCACCATACAAAGAGGAATGCTTGATTTGTGTGGGTGGGAAGTTAGCTACCTGCAGTCATGGTCACCATTCACAAACCACAGAGCCTAGGACTTGCCGATCAGAAGGTTGGCGGTTCGAATCCCCGTAATGGGGTGAGCTCCTGTTGCTCGGTCCCTGCTCCTGCCAACCTAGCAGTTTGAAAGAACCTCAAAGTACAAGTAGATAAATAGGTACCGCTCCGGTGGGAAGGTAAACGGTGTTTCGTGCGCTGCTCTGGTTCGCCAGAAGCGGCTTAGTCATGCTGGCCGCATGACCCGGAAGCTGTATGCCAGCTCCCTCGGCCAATAAAGCGAGATAAGCGCTGCAACCCCAGAGTCGGCCATGACTGGACCTAATGGTCAGGGGTCCCTTTACCTTTATTAATACAAGCCTACCCTCACTTTCATTTTGTACTCTCCCTAGGCCTCTCCCCTACATTTATTCCCCTGCCTGCCTGCCTGCCTGCCTCTGGATTTCTTTCCTGCTACACTTGCTTTTAATAATAATAATAATAATAATAATAATAATAATAATAATGGATACATATGAAAGCACTTCTCTTACACCCTAATTTTTGCATCTTTCATGAGATGGAGAGTGAGCTTCAGAATTACCTTGAAGTTCTAGACATGTCTTCTCAGAAATAAGTCCCATTGAGTTCAATAGGTTAAGTGGGCATAGCATTGCAGCCTTAACATGTGGAATCAAATTCTAGAAATCTCCTAGTAAGAGCAGAAACTGCATGTTGTGGTCTAAGGTGAATCATGGCGTATAAGCAAAGCAATGATGTAGAAATCTGCTTCTGAACATTTGCACTCTTGGCTCCAAGGGCCTGAGAAATGTAGGAGAGGGGTCTGTGTTGTTATGCCATGTTGTTATGATGTGTATGGCAAGTACACCAATTCCCCCTGATTCTGTACTTCCATATTAAAGTAGATGCACCTTAAGCATGCACCAAAAGAGTACCAAAATCCTACACTTCGACTGCATTTTAACCAGTACTAGAAAAGGAAGTGCTGGAACTCACCAATAATGCCTCCCTTGTTCTCTTATATAATGGCATTGAGTTCTGGCGAGTTCCAGCTGAAAAAATGCCCAGACTTTAACTATCCAATGAGTATACTTAGAAGGTTAAAAGGTATTACAAGAGAGCTAATTTGAATGATCTTGAATTGGACTCAAGTTGCTACATTCAGCAGAGACTCTGAGCTGTGTGTTCTACAAGCACACAAAGTTTTTCAATGATTTGGCCCATGGCCTCTAAGCATATCAGTAGCCTGATAAGTCCTCTCAGTTTGGGTCTTCAGGCTTATCCACACTTCTGTTTGCTCCGTTGCTTTCCCCTAGGGAAACCCAATCTTTAGTGCTTGACCCAATTGATGTTTACTCTGATTTAGCACTAAAGAGTGGTTTTCTGGGGGAAAGTGGTGGGACAAAGGCAAAATGGGTTGGACCCATGCCTAGAAAGCAGAAAACTGCTCAGACCTGTGCTTTCTAGGTGCAGAGCAGGCAGAAGTGTGGACGAGCTCTTCCCAATGGTAATGCACACTATGTTCATTCCTGTAGGGTTCCTGATTCTCAAGAGTTTCCTTGGGTGCAGTTCAGATTCCTTTATTCTCTAGGGAACACTGACTGCATTGCCCACTGATGCTATGCTACTTAACCTTGTCCTTTGAAATAAGAACAACACAGGGAGGAGCTGATCTGGTTGCCTCCATGTTCACCCAGATAAGTGGAACCAAAGCATATTTGATACCAGTGCTTGACAGCACTAGACAGTGAACAGGAATCATGATGGAGCAAATGATCAGGAAATATAATTATTGTTGCCTACCAAAATGTAGATCAACATTTGTATGCCCATTTCTTAAAAACAGGAGGGGGAGGGAGGAAGGGATAAGTGATAATGAAACAACTTTTTCATTTCCATAATATTACCCTTTTAAAAATAATGGATGAAATAGATGTTTTTCTCATAGTAAAGTATTTCACACTGAAAATAATGAAGCCCACATAATTTCAGATGAGGAGAGGGGAATTAGCAGCTCTGTTGGGCAAAATGTGGCTCATGAGATGAAAAAACAGGCAGAGATCATTTGACCGCAGTCTCAGATCCCTTTGGATCTGGCATGTGTGTCAATCTTCTGACACTTATGGACAATCTTGATCACTCAAGCCTCACCCATAAAGCCTCACACCGCAGGCTGCCTCCTCCACACAACAATGGTGTTCTCCCTATCTGTCTCTCTCTCTCTTGGGTTTAGCATACCTCCATTTGGGTCTCCTCATCTCCATGTTCTTCATTCCCTCCTCTTAAAAAACAAAGCCCACCATCTTTCCTCAGGCAAGCTCTTTCTTCCTCACCCACCCCTGGCCTCCCTCCTCCCTCCCTGCCTGTGCGGCTGTGCCAGAGAGAGCCTGTTCGCTCCCATTGTGCTATCTTTGGGTCCTAAATTAAAATTTATGACATCTTGAAATGAGCAGTGAGGGTAATTTTGCTTCTGAGTGAAGATGCTAATGAGTCTCCTTAATGGCGTGAATAAGGAGTTGACGGGTCGTGTGTCACTTTGCGCAGCCCGCGCCGGTGGTGTAATGGCCACAGTAAGTGTCTGTAATTATACCCTGTCTCGCTGTATTTTGGCAGCCGTTGTGGGAGAACAGGCGGCTCAGTCATATACACGGGAGGAGGGGGAAAGAGGGGAAACAGATTCCTTGTACTACTCTCTGCATCTCTAGGGCCAGCCTTTGCTTCTTCCTACCCCTCTCCAATAAGCAGGTTTTCTGAACTTGGCCCATTCGAAGAATCAGCCTTGGATATCTCTCTTGGTTTCTCTTCTGGTTTTGTCTCCTGAGAAGGTGGGACTCCTTATGGATGCGCTGGTGCCCTCTTCTCACTCTACACCTCCTGAAGAATGGTCAGTCACATCAGGACAAAGACCAGAAGCCACAGATCAGTTGAACTGAAAGGACACCAAGTCCATAGAAAGGCTAGGAGAATAGGAATTTATTGGAACAAAGGCTGAAAGTTTGAAGTTTCTGCTTTCTGCCTTCCTTTCTCCTTCCATACCCCCTACCCCCTCACACAACCCCCCAGTTGTGATAGCAGAGCTTCCCTTCCATCCTGGCTGCAATGCTGTGACCTGCTTTTCTGGTTGACCCCAACAGATGTACTGTAGCCATTATCCATTTTTCCAAACGATGCTTTAATCAGCGTTTGCATTTTCTGTTTTTCTAAATCAAATGGTACAGTTACATTGACTAAAATGCACATACAGTTTTCAAAAGACCCATTTCTACTTTCTATGCTGCCATTAAGAACTTTCACAAGAAACACATTCTTGACTAGCAGGTATAATGGTCACTTGTGAAAACAACTTATATCCCTTCCATATTTCACAAAACAAGTGCAGAACAGTTTCCTCCACCTTATGATTGCAGATGGGTCTGCCTAACCTCTCACAACCCTTTGGGAGAGATGTCTTCTGCTACTACAATTCAATTTAGCAAGCCAAAGCAGTCACATGACAGAGGGAGATGATTTCCCTACCTGGTTTCATGCTTCTGATAACAAGTGACTTCCAGACGACCTGTTTATTGAGCATTTAGCCTGATCAGTTTGCAAAAAGTATGCAGTGAATTTAAGAGGACACCAGCCATTTACGGAACATTCATTCTCATTTGTCTGCAGGGAGGTCGTACAATCCAACCACTATTATCACACACAAAGTGAACTCCAGCTACTGCTGACTGACTTGCTACATTTCATCTGCAGACTAGACTAGACACCAGCTGACAAATCCTTGCAGCCTGCCACAGAACTCCTACAAGGTGCAAAGTATTCTGGGAAACAGCATCAGGTATGACCTTAGTTCATAATGGGTACTGGTCAAACCTGTCAGGCCTGAGTGTGTGCTCTACCATACACAGCAATCCTCTACACCTGAAGACTATAGAGGAAGACGAGTCATGAATTGGCAAGCTGCCTTTTCCACTAATTTATCATTGAGGAACCCCCAACTAAGCTTTTGAGGAGCCTCAGAGCTCCTCTGTAAGAATGAGAGCAAGTCATTTAGTAGCTTAGCAGAATGGTGGGCTTGTATTAAGATTCAAACCAAGTCAGGAACATTATTATAAGTAATAAAGCATTTACAAAAACAATATAGAGGTCTATATAGGCTGTTGTTTGCATCAACAGTAGGTTTCCCTGACTTTGTTATGATGATACCCAAAAGTTACAGGTTACATACAGTATCTGGGTCTTAGAAGAGACCTCTTGGTGGAGAGCAACAACAAGCGAAGTTCAGTGTGATTGCATATGAAGATACTTTAAAAGCACACAAACCACTCCTGAGTCTGGGATTTGGCCACTTTATAGCAAGATGCTGCTGCTGATTTATTAGTCACTTTCCTCACAAAAGTGACCCAAAGAGACTTACAAGATTACCTGGAAATTTGAAAATGCTGCCATCATTTGTTACTGCTGTCAAGGAACCCAATAAAAATATAGGAGCATAAGAAGCTGCCCTATGCCAGGTCAAAGATCAAAGAGAGGACACTTACGTTGGTTGAGCTAAGAGGAAAAGGAACACACCACACACTGATGACCCATTTAGCAACTCACAATGCATAAAGAAGGCAGAATTTTTCATATTATCCAGCTTAAGTCAGAAAGGAACATCAAAGGGATGATACTGACAGGTGTTAAAAGGTGGCATTTCCATTCCTCTTTACAGTTATATTTAATATATAAACTGGTGGGGTGTGGGCTTCCCTTCTGGAATGGCTGACCGGAGACCCATAAGATTCAACATTATAATGTTGTGAATGTAGCATATGATTTCAGATAAAGGATGCTGCCATATTTGTGGCAGGAGATGCAAGTTCATTTCTTGTCTAATATGTCTAGTGTTTATCAGATTCTCCCAAGATTTCTGGTGCAGATTTTTACAAACTGATCATCTTCCCACTGTGTATGTTAATAATTTGACACTGGGAGAGGTGCACTCCCGTGCCTCTCCTTTCGCTAGGCTCCCCCCAAAATGGGGAGCTGTCACAGTCATGCAACCCTGGTTGACACCAACAGCAGCACATCACATTTAAAAGGCAGTTTTCTCTTGGTTGTTCTTCCAGCAACTTTTCTCATGAGGCAAAGGAAGAGCTAAGTCAATTATTCATACATCTTCCCCTATTATCACTTGTACCGCCCAAGAAAACTGTTTCCTTTTGAAATCCAAAATGCATGGAGGCAGACTTGAATAACCACATTTCCCTGCTAAAAAATTGACTCTTAGTGCCACATCACATGGATCATATTCTTCCCGCTTCTAATAACCAAACAAAATGCTCACCTGCCCAGATCCCAGGAATTTCAATACCTCATTCCATTAAAGACACAGGAAAGACAAACCAGGAAGGCTGTGCTGGGGCTGATGGGAGTTGTAGTCCAAAACAGCAGCAGGTTAGGGGGTGCTGAACTAGACCAAGGTCTCCCTTTAACTACTCAGTGACATCCCTGGGCAGCCGCAAGCTCTTTTTATGTCAGTGGCGCACGCCGCTGCAGTTGCCTTGGCATTTTGCCAGTCAAACCTCTCTGAGGGGCAAAATTTGGGCAACCCCTGTCTCCCCACCTCCAGGTTCTGCGAGCCGAGATCCTTATCCGGACAATTACAAAATGAAACCCTCTTTCTACTAATTCCATCTGTCATGGGAAAACACAGATGCCAATGGATCTGTGCCGAGGAGATTGGGCACATCAGAGAGAGGCAGCTTCCCACGGAAATCAATAAAAGTGTCTATTACAGAGATACAAGCCGCAGTGTTTTAGAGGACAATATCAATAAACTCTGGAGGGCTGTTCACACACTCAAATCGGAGGTTGGCAAGCAGATTGCTTCCCTGCGTCGGAGAGATCACGGCCATTGAAATATTGAAGTACTTGCATATAAACTGCTCTTTCAAGTATTTTTGACAAGGGTACTAATTAAATCTTAATTGACACTGCACTAATTAGCTTCTTAATTACATGGAACCACATAATTAGCAGCACACTCTGCACTAATTGTTAATTAGGAAAACCAGGCCTCCCCCCTTCCCACTCCCCCTGTTGTCTTTTTTAACTAAAGAGCCTCTTGTATAAGAGAGGCTTGAGGAACAATAGGACTGGTAAATCCCTCTACAGAGAAAGGAGCTGCTGCTCTGGTCTCTGCCTTTGCTGTACCAGCTCCGCTGCTGTTGCGCTGAAAGATGGGAGTTGGGAGGATGGGCTCAGAAGGTGCCCCACTTGTACGGAGCTGGAGCTCTTCCAGGGAAAGGTGCTCCAACCACTAGTGACACTTGCCAGCTGCTCCTGAATGATTGAAGGGTTATTATTCAGAAACAGAACATAAGTCTACCATCTGGAGAGCGAGCCAATTAACCACTCCTGTGCCGGTTTTGCACTCAGTCCTGATAGTACCCCATGTATTGAGGCCTTTCTCAACCCAACATTCCCTTTTTTTTGTATCACTGTTCCAGATCTCAGCAGTTCAAACCTCACATATGCCAGATTTTTCATTTTGCTAAAATCTCTGATCTGGCGAGAAGATTATCTGCTTGCCTCCATAGAGTCACCAGAATCAAATGTTCTGTTGCGTTTTTAAAATTGTTGAATTTTACATCTGGAGAGTGTGGGTTTTTTTGGTATTGTAAATCACTTGTAGATAATCAGTATGTGGCAGTTAATAAATTTAATGAATAAAAATAGTCTCCATACCTTATATTACTCATTGTAGGGGGTAGATATGTGTGTTTGATGTTTAATGCTACTCAGCCTCTTATGCACTGTGATTTATTTATTTATTTGAAGATTGAGGGGAACAGGGTCAAAAAGTTTTCACTTGTTAAATCTTTAATCCCTTCCATGGCAACCCAAATCAGCTATGGTGACCAGATGCACTAGAACAAATTGTGGCTATGTACCTTTTAGAGGTTGTGTAGGAAGCTGACACAATAATCCTTTTGAAAAAATTGAAATTGTTTGTCATCTTGTAGTATGGTGGGAAGCGGGAAGAGAAAAAAGCTACTTACCTCCTATAGGAACTCCTTGTTTTAATAAATACCAACAAGTCTACTTTTCCTGTTCAAATGCTACATTAGCAGGGGGTTAGGTGGCAATATTAGGCTGCTAGGCCTAGCACAGCATTTCTTTCTAAAATGTTTGCAGGGCAAAAAGAAGCACAGTATGTTCAATAAATTTGGCCATTCTATATTTCTCCACATTTGGAAAGAGGTGGATTTGCCCTGCCAGAATCAGCTGCTTTTTGCTGGCTGAAAGAATGGCTGCTTCTTGAAAACACTGATGTGCTGGATTTAGAACTGTCTTTGGTTGGCATGCATATTTGTGGTATGATAACGTAAAAGCATATAAAGCGTTTAAAAACCATATTGTTAGAAAAGCACTGTTTAATGTTTGGATAAGATATAAGGATTTGTTAGAAAATAAAACCCCAAGATGGTTGTCACCAATGGAAGCGAAGGCACAGAAAAACTCAATATGGAGGCCAAATGGCCGAAATATTGGGAAATTTTGGAACAAGATGGACACAGAGTAAAACTGCAGAGCTTTGAAAAACTAAAAAACAAAGTGCGAGATTCGCTCCATTATTACCAAATAATGGAGGCATATAATTTGGACCAAAAAGTTGGCTTCCAGGTGGAAAAAATCAAAATTGGAAACAGAATTGCTAGATCCCAAAATTAAGAATTTGTCAAGAATGTATAACTTGCTGTTGAAATGGAACACTCAGGATGAAACGGTGAAATCTGCTATGATTAAATGGGCACAAGATGTTGGACATAACATTATGATGGCTGACTGGGAACAGTTATGGACCACAGGTATGAAATTTACGGCATGTAATGCCCTAGGAGAGAATTTAATGAAAATGATTTATAGGTGGTACATGACACCAGTCAAGCTTGCAAAAATTTACCATTTGCCCGAAAATAAATGTTGGAAATGTAACGAGACTGAAGGTACATTCTTTCACCTTTGGTGGACATGCCCAAGGATTAAGACATTCTGGGAGATGATTTATAATGAAATGAAAAAGGTATTTAAACATACCTTTCTGAAGAAACCAGAGGCCTTTCTCCTGGGCATGGTCGGCCAATTGGTGCCAAAGAAGGACAGAACTTTCTTTATGTATGCAACAACAGCAGCAAGAATACTCATCGCGAAGTATTGGAAGACACAAGATTTACCCACCCTGGAAGAATGGCAGATGAAGTTGATGGACTATAGGGAACTGGCGGAAATGACTGGCAGAATCCGAGACCAGGGAGAAGAGTCGGTGGAAGAAGATTGGAAAAAGTTTAAAGATTATTTACAGAAATATTGTAAAATTAATGAATGTTAGAAAAATGATGGAATGAAGTTATATGGCTTTAGCAGAAATGTTATAAGGAATTAGGTACAGACAGATTGTAAATGTATTAAAGGGAAAAAACAAGGTTAGAATATGTTAAGATAAATTACAGGACAGAAAATAGAGGAAGATGGAAAGGAATTGCTGAAACAGTTAATTGAAGTGGAATACAAAAAGGGAGGTGTGAGGAGGTCGCTGAAACAAGTGAACGAAAGTTATGATATCGAAATCAATGGATGTGTTTTTAATTGTTTTTGTTTTGTTTGGTTGATTCAATGTTTTAGGGTTTGGTGTTTTTGTATTGTATTGTATTGTATTGTTTAATTCTTTTTCTTCTCTTTTGTAATCTTTAAACTGCTAATAAATATTAAAAATATATATATATTTCTCCACATTTGAGGACTTTTGTTTGCATGTGAAACATGCTGATTTCACAAACACACTCCCCCCTCTATAGCATAGCTGTCAACTTACAGATTTGAAAATAAGGGACCAGCAGCCTCAAAAATAAGGGATCAGCAGCCTCAAAAATAAGGGATCAGCAGCCAAAATAAGGGATTTTCAGAGCACAGCTATGTTCAACTTCTGAGCCCCTCCCAGCCAAAGGCAGAAACCCCAGCCAGCACCCAAACAAAGCCTCAAGCGGTGGTTCCCACAGTGCAGCAACTCAGCAAAGGGGCTGCAGCAAGGAAAAACACCGTCACCTCTCCGCTGCGAAGCGCTGAGCAAAGGCGAGTTCCCAGGCAACGCGGCCAATTTTATCAGCACAAGGCATGCAAGCTCCACCCCCCCCAGTCGTTCTTAGACTCCTTATTGGGTGAGCAACGCAGCTAAGCAACACAGTTGGAGCCTCCCTGGCCGGCAGGGGAGGGGAGGGGGAGAGGAGCTGCTTCCTTTGAAACCCGGGAAATTTAAGGGACATCATCAATAAGGGACAGCAGCGGGGCACAGCGCTGGGATAAGGGACTTTACCACCAAATAAGGGACAGTTGACAGCTATACTCTATAGATAAAAAGGGCTTAGTTTAGAGAAGAGGGTTGAAGTGATGTAATTAGGAAGGAGAGAGCAACATTGAAGCAGGGATGCATCACCTAGAGCAAGAGAGGCTGCGGATGCTGCTACTAGGGAGTGAGCTATCACCTTTTGGGGTGCTACTGTTGTGAGGCCCTCAGGTTGTATATCTGTGTAAATAAACCAAGGTTCTTGCTGTGCTGCATCCACGGCTGAAAAAGCAGCAAGGCACGAGGGACAACAGGGCTGATGCTGAGACAGGCAGCAATGGGAGGTCTGGAGTGGAAACACCTTATGCTCTGGAGTTGCTTTTTTGCCTCCACCAACAAATGTGCAAAATCCATCATCCCTCACAGCTCTCCCCAGAGTGCCACCTGAGGCAACTGCCTCAGCAAGGCTAATGGTGCCGCCGGCACTTCAAAAGGTATGTCTCAAACAGCATAGCAAGGCCCACTTCATCTTGATTCTGTTGTTTGATATCTACAAGTGGCTATTCCAACTGGTTTTCAGTGCACCTTTTTGAAGGTTCCTCTTCTCTTTATTCCTGCACTGCTACCTTTCCTCAGGAAAGAAGAGAGTGGCTTCCTCTTTTACCATCCTGACTTTAGTTTGCCACCAGCATCACGGAGGAAGCTGCCATCTGGATACGGCCTAAGGCGCAGAAAGATACATTCAGAGGGCATGAACCAGACTGAGAATCACTTTTAAGGCCCATTGATCTTAACAGGAGAGATTTAGACATATGCTTAATTCTCCTGTTGAAATCAATGATGTGTAAAATCCTTAACTTTAGCTAGACTGTGCCTAGCCTAAATATTAGGATGAATTTTCCCAGGATATAAGAACTGTTGGACAACAGCAGAATAAGAAATGCTATGCTATCTCTATCAACAGAAGTTTTAAAGAGCCACTGGCTGTATCTTTAAAAATGCCAGGTTAGATCATTATTAATGTAGGGATTGGCCTAGAAGATGACCACTGATGTCCCTTTTACAACCAGGTTGCTTTTATTTTGTGTAATTTCTATACAATGGACACTTCGAAGCCTTTAGAATACCATCTTTTGGGGATGCTTCATATATAATATTTTTAGCGGGTACATACAGTGCACACAAGAAAGATGTAACCTGGGAGGGAGATGTGTCAGGAATCTATGGGTCAAAGAGGGGTTTTTTATATTAAAAAAAACCTTTTAAGAATACATTTTTGCCTCCTGTGATGTGTGAAGCAACCTTTATTTAAAGTTCATTTTGTTCTGCTAACACTGTTTTAAGTGCATGATGTGCCTATGCCTTAGATTTACTCCTGTGTTGGTAGTAGATAGCACTAAGGAACTATGCCCATGTTCTACTATGTGCCTCACTTCTATCTCTCTCTGATCTACTTCAGACTCACATTGCCTTTGAAACACCCTCTTCCTCCTTCGGCAGCCGAAAAATCAGCTACAATAGTCTCTTATTAAGTTGCTTTCATTTCCACTCACTGCTTCTGGTCCTGCAGCACCAGTCCTTGCGCCTTTGCAAAATGAAAACCCCAAGGCACCGGTACTGAAAGTTTCTTTCTGCCTGACTCCCTCTCTCTCTTTTAAAGCACCATTTCCCAGGAAATATAAAAGCAGCTTAACACCTGCCATATGGTTCAACTTTCACAAGAATCCGAAATAATGCAGCTCTGGAACAAGAGTGCAAAAGGGGGAAAGTGGCTCCCACTTTCTGAGGAATGAGGGGATGGTGGGGCGAGGGAGAGAAAATATCTAGGTTTTCAACAGGAAGGGTGGAGGAATAAAGAAGCAAAGGAAATTATTCGCATTTGACAAATCTTTCTAATTAGGGGCCAATTATATCCTCAGATTCCTAATTGGGATTCTGGCAGTTTTTCAGGCTTGTAGGGTAATTACAGGCTGGTAATTCTATTAAGAGGGAAATTTGGGAGAAATACCTTATCATAACATTTAGCTTTTGCCATCTGTGCTGACAAGCCATGGCAGGGGTGGAAATAGTGGGACTTTTCCACTGAGGCTTAAAGATCTTTCCTTGTCTGACTGGCATGCTTGTTGAATTGGCCTTCAGGTGGTGTACACTGGCATCTCTTCCAGAGCAGTGAAAAAGGAGATGCCCAGACTTTTAGCTGTGGAGCCTCTATAAGAACACAGAAGGTGAGCTGCGTTCACAACACTGACACAGTTTGCATATCACATTAGACCATAGTTTAAAACAAACTATGGTTTAATGTGAACAAGCAGCGTGCTGGCACATGCTGCTCAAAAGTTCCCACAGCGCTCCTCTGTGACACCACAGATGAATGATACCAAAATGTATAGATATGAAAAGAAAAATGGGCATTAGCAACAAATGATATCAACAGTATTGTCAGTTTTTTGTTGCTTAGGAAAAGAAACAGATCCTGGCTTGTTGTTTCATCTAAACACAGGGCTGTTGTTTTGTTTCCCAAACACAGATAGTAAGCCAAGAGTGTTTACGGGAAGAAAGTTGATTCAGTTTGTGTTTAAAGGCAAACCTGTCCTGGACTAGGAGTCAGCTTCACCTGCTGAAGAGCAGCCTGAAGGGGGAGAAGGCAGAGTGACTCCACCTGCAGCTGATCAGCCTTCAAGGACTCAGAGGAGAAGGCCCTGATGAGAACCACCTGGCTTCAGTCTCCTTAAGCAGAGCTTCTAGCACCAGTCAGATGCTGGTAACAATGCTTGTAGTTTCTGGCCCTACCTTGCTGTTTCCTGCTCGTCTTGACCCTTGACCCCATGATCATCAGATTATCTGACCCCTGGACCATCTGACCACATGGATTGCTGTTCGGCTGACCCTAGGACTTGACCTGATTTCAGGTAAGTACATCTCAGAGACTCTTCTGGTTGGCTGGCTTCCCACTCCACTGTTGTTACTCTACAATGAGACTATGACAAAACCTATTTAATTTGAACTTTCTGAAACAATATGCAAACTGAAACACGACCATCCTTCAAAATTTGCACTTCTCCAGATTTTGCAGAGCAGTTCTCCAAACACATAATATATATGAAAATGCAGTTGCCAGGTTAAAGTGTGCATAAAAATGCATATATTAGTTTTTTTAAACCATGCAAAAAGGCATATATAGGGGAAATTCCTTTGCAAAAAGTGTGCATAGTAGCCAAAATTATATACAAAAAGTATATGTTAGGAGAAATTTACATTAATATGCTTATGTATTTTCTTGAGGACTTTAAAATAATAACTGTAAACTGATGTAGAAACTGATGTTAGTTCTACTCAGCACAGACCCACTGAAATTAATGGACATTACTAAATTGGCTCCATTAACTTCAATGAGTAGAACTCTGAGGAGAACTTGGAGAAGGCACTCCGAAGTCAGTGTACCATCAAAAGGTGTTTTGCTTCCTTTCCAACGACATAACGCTGTTAAAGCTGAGGTTTTCAGTTTCTGCCTTTAACTACAACAGCAGCAAAGTAACACAAGCAAGTGTTCTTCAACTGAGCAAACAGGAAGTCAACAAGATGCAGACAAAACAATGTTTGAAGCCACTTCATAACATGGATGGATTCTAATATATCCTCTAGAAACTGATCCCCACATTAAGAAAAGGATAATAGCCCTCACTGTTTAATGAAGAGGTGGGATTGACTGAAGCTTAAAATCCAAAGGTTCTAATATGGCTTGAAACTCCCATATTTCCTGCACACAGGTCATTGGCTTCTGTGCAGAGAAAAGGCTGTGAAACACACCTTTGGGAGGCTGGTCACCAGGGCAAGGTGGAGCAGAGCTCAACCAGGATCCTTTGGAAGAGAGGAAGTGGGGGACGGGACCAGAAAAAACCTGTCCAGTCTCCAGTGACCCCTTGGCGGCCCCACCAACTCTACTAGTTACCACTGAAGGAGTGAGGACCAGGGGTCCACCTGGGTCCACTTTGGAGAGCCAGGCTGGAGCCATTTTATAAGCTGAAAGCCATCTTAGAAAGCAAACTAAAAGGCTAAAAGCTATCTCTCTTCTGTTTGCAAAAGCATTCTTTGCAAATGCAGCAAATGTGGTCTGAGCACTTCACACCTGCTCTAGCTGCTGACCCAATTCCAGTAAACAGACCGAGAATAGAGCGAACAACAGGAAAGATGTAGCCCACCACAAAATAAGGTGAGAACACGGATGGCCGATGTGGTTTTACCAGGAATTGCAAAGAGGTCAGATAGATTTTAAACTTGCAGCGCCACCTAGTGGATAACGCAGCCTGGAACCGAAGGGCCACCATCAATTCTTTAATTGGTTGAGCAGGAATGTGTAAGGGGTGGGTCAAGGGCTGAACTGTGCTTTTGCCAAAAGGTATAAAAGTTGTCTGCCCCTGGTGTTCGTGGGCATTCTCTCATTTTTCCTGAATGTACCCACTTTGCTTTGCTTGTCTGACAAATAAACCAAAGTCAATAAAAATATTGCTGCCTGGATTTTTCCATTCTGGTCTAGATTCTGAATTTACAGAATCTGAAGTCTCTAACATTTCTGGTGCCACAGGTGACTCGGATCAAGGACCTTAAGTCCTCAAAAAGACCAGAAGGCAGCTCCCTTGTCCTTTTCTAGGCAGGACGCAGGGGAGGGGCCAATAGGCCGCTTACTCCTGGCGCCACCGAGGTTTTTCTTCGGAGGAGGGCGAAGCCAATTTGACCCTTCTGCTGGATCCTGTGAGAGGAGACAACGGATTGAAGGACCGAGGTTGGGAGAACAGGGCAGAGACCAGCCGGCTGGGGTGAGTACATGGGCAAAGGGCCCTGAGGACATAGGAAACCTCCTTGGCTAAGGAGAAGGGACAGACTGATCACCTGTCCAGCGTGTTTGGTGGCAGTAAGGGTAGAGTTGGCCCCTGAAAACCACCCACGCTTAAGGATTTAAAGGTATAAGGAAGGCAGAAAGGAAAAAGGGGGGGAACCGGGAGGCTAGTGTGTGGTACAGCGTCCAGTGAAAGAGGCACTTGGTGCATGTGTGTGTGCAACCCCAGGGTATTCCCCTGGGGTAGAACCAATAAGTCCTTCGTTTCCCAGCAGCGCGAGCTCGACTGGGCAAGGAAAATTGGGAACTGCATGTGTGTGTGTTTGGTGTTTGGGGACGCTGCACAAGGACCATATTAAATATGGGAGGGGGTGGCTCAAAAAAGTCCGGTAACTCCCCTGCAATGCATGCTGAACAATTTCAAGAAAGGATTCAGCGGAGACTATGGCGTTGTGATGATGCCAGAACGCTTGCGCACTCTGTGTGAACTGGGAAGAAACATAGAGGCTCTAGCTGGGACAGGGCAACAAGGAGTATCTCTTTGAGGCTGAGTATCTACTTAGGGAAGAGTTTCAGACTCAGATTCAGATTTGGGAGCGATGGAGGGGATCGCTCCAGAGATCCCTTAGGTTATCCAAGTTAGTATACAGAACTAGAGTGTATATAAAACTTTCAGATCTCTGGACCTCAATGAAGGCAAGAGTTCAGCCAGGCAGAGTTGGAGAATTCTCTGCTGAGCTGTGGCTTTGGTAGTAAGGCAAGCCTCCTAGTTTCTCCAAAGCCCATTACTGAACTGGGAAGCACATGAGCCTTGCAGACCTCCAATAGTTTTGATCCCTATAGTAACTACAGCTTGACCAGGGAGGTCAACCTAAATCCCAGAACTTAGTTAGGGAAGAGCTGGGTACCTCTGTGACCAGCGGCAGTTTGGAACACATCAGGGAAATTACCAGCAGCCCCTAGTTTCTCTGATGACTAGTGAGAGGTGGTCTATGGCTAGGAAATACGAAATGGTTTCAGACCTATAGAAGTTACAGTTGAGACAGGGAGGACAATTTAATTGGTGCCCTTAATCAGGCACCAGCTGGATGGCTCAGAGCTCAGGTGTGTCTCAGAGAACACTGTAACAGACCCCTGGTTTGAGGCTTAGGCAGAGGAGCCTCAAGAGAAGACCTGCATCTTTGTGGCCACCACAGTTGACAAGTTAGTTGCCACAGAAAAAGGATGAGGGAACAGATGAAGAAGCAAGCCGGACACCTGAAGCTGACCACAGGGTGTGAGCAGCCAAGGTCAGGTGTCTGCTGGCAGAGCTACTAGAAGTTTAAAAAAAAAAAAAAAAACTGCATAAAAAAAAAAGAGGAAGAACTTTCTCCATTTAACTTGGATGAGTTTGTGAACATGGATGAAGTTCTAGAGGTTTACGTGATAATAGAGAACCCCCCCACCCCCCTGGCTGAAGAAATATAAGACTGCTCAATGAAATTAAAGGAGCACAGGCAGGAAAACGCCTCAAGAAGCCCATTTACCAGGGATCCGAGGCAAAAGTGCCGTGGTGGCCCCCTTGGGAGGACAGGGACAGCCCCATATCCTCAAAGCTCCACCGCTGCCCCGATATGCGGCCCCAGGAGCCAAAGCAGGAAGGGGGGGGGCTGCCAGCCAGCCCAGAAGTACACAAGGCAGAGCCCAGTGACCAGGTCCTGGATGAATTATACCCCAGTCTTACAGAATTGAGGAAAAAGATGAGCAAATACAGAAGTTCGACCACTATGTATCGAGATGCTGCAGATGCTTATCACAGGGGTCGAGAAAAAGCCTTTGGAAAGTACCTAAAACAGTGCAGATCCAATCAGCCCACGTCCAGTGTAGAGGCAGGGACAGCAGTCCTGCCCCCCCTTCGCGTTGTTTTTGACAATCCACCACCTCCACCCCCTGCACGTCCGGCAGGTCAAGACGGTGGTCAAAATGTCCTTGCCCCACCTGCCCCGCCACCGCAGCCTAGGACATTCACCCTTCAATATGTCCCCTTCACCACCATTGATTTGATGAATTGGAAGACCAGACCCACACCCCTGCGTTTGCTGAGAAGCCCCAGGCAATGGTGGACTTGCTGTCCTCCATATTTGCAGCACATGAGCCTACCTGGACAGACTGTCAGCAATTGCTGAACACTCTCTTTACTTCAGAGGAAAGGAGGAGAATTAATACACAGGCTCTAGAACACCTAAAAGAACAGCAGATTCAGGAGGCAGAGTGGCCTCAACGATATCCCTTAACCAACCCACAGTGGGACCCAAATAATGTGGACAATCGCAATGCTCTAAGTACCTATCATAGGACAATGTGCAAAGGACATTAGAACCAAAATCCAAAAACAGCCTGAGTTCCAGGGCATGTGCAGATCTCAGATCATGACCATCACCCAGAAGGTGTTTAAACAAAGAGGAGAGACTGAGAAGAGGGAGAAAAAGCAGTGGAGGAAAGAAAAGGCAGCAGTGTTAGGCACGGCAATGGCTCACAGCACAGGGATCCGAGGGGTCCGCCGTAGCCATTCAGAGACCCGCAGCCAAGGGGAGGAAGATGCCTGCTCAGCAACAGCAAGGCCATAAGAATTACCCCTGTAAAAGGCTGCATGGAGCCAATTGGGAAGTCTGGTTAAAATGCATGTATTACTGACTGGCAGAAAAGCAGCTATGGGAAAGTACACAGGCTGAAACAGGCTTTGCCCAGCCCATTAAGAAGTTTACAGGCGCAGTGGAGGCTTGTGAAGCAGACGTGGTTGATGCTCTTGAGCAGGCCTGGGTTGTGTGGCAAGCAGTGAAGACGGCATGTCAGGCCGCAGTAGAAGCCAGACCAGAGGGACCTGGAAGCCCAAAAGGGACTGTGGGACGCCCAGAAAGCCCAGAGGGACCTAGAGGATGCCCAGAAAGAGTACCAAGCCCAGAGGGGGCTGAGGCTGTTTTGGGAAGTTGTTTCTACGGTTCAATGCATCTGTGTGATGGACTGTGTGTTGGAGAAAGGCTGAAAAGGCAGTGGCAAGCTGTTCCTCAGACAATAGAGCACCCAAAAGTGATTCCAAGAGTTCTGAGGAGGCCAAAGTCTCCAAGAGTTATTTGTCCTTTGAGGTGAAGTCCAACAGCGAAAGGCATTGCCATGCAATTGGCAGCTGGATGCAAGGCTAACATCTATACTGATTCTAAATATGCCTTCTTAACCCTGCATGCGCATGGCGTCCTATGGAAAGAGCCGGGAAAGCTCTGAAATACGGTCCAGAAGTTGAGACGTTACTAGAAGCTGTATGGGCCCCCAAAGAGATTGATGTGATGCACTGCAAAGGCCATGGCAAAGGTCGGAACATGGTCACTAGAGGCGACCGGAAAGCAGATAATGCAGCTTGTGAGGCAGCTCTGAAACCTCCACCAGTGGTCACCACCGCCCTCAACCCAGCTACCCTGTTGCCGGTAGGAGAAGGTGAGGAGCAGACACACGATTGCATTGAGATTATGGACACAAGACTGGACCAGGAGAAGTGGCCAAGGGAAATCGATTGGCAGACAGAGTGGCCAAGGAAGCAGCCCGGTAACCAGCCCCAGCCTCAGTTATTGGAGCAGTGGTCCCAGAAGGGATCTTAAGCACTGCTAACAAACCAGATACTATGAGTCCACCCACATGAGGCCAGATGCCACAACCAAGCAGCTGGAGAAGTATGTCTATATAGCCAACCTTTATCAACTGGCAGCCCAGATTTCCAGGAAATGCCTGCTATGCCAAAAGAATAATCCCAGAACTCACTCCAGATGATGTGGAACCGCGTTACACCCTTGATGAACGGCAGTGGGCCAGCCAAGAAGGAGCAACGCTCCAGGAAGGACCAGACAGCCGTGTTTTTGGTGCCCCAGCATCTGGCCAGCGTGATTGTGAAGAATTACCACGAATCCACCCATTTGGGAAGCCCAGCTGCTAAAGCACATAACTAACTGCTGCTATATCCCAAAACTGTGTCCTGTGCACCAACCAAGAGACTGAGATCACCCTTTGAGCTTTTGTATGGCAGGCCACCTCCTTTCGTCCGAGACATCCCCGCCAGTTTGGGGCAGATGAAAAAATCACATCACCCAAGGACAAGTGCAATCCCTTTGTTTGTCGTGTGTGTGTTTGCTTCCTTTCCAGGTATTCCCTCGAGCGTACATCGTGCAGTCCCGCGGCAGTCTCACTGAGCCGGTTCACCAGTTCCTCTGGGTGACAGCGTCTGGCGACCCCCTCATCCCCAACTGCAGTGAAAGTAGCCGAGGTGATCCCCTGGGTACATCACACGCGTCTGAAATCCTGCTGACCCTCTGAAGCTGATCATCACCTTGTGTTTGACGCTACCGGGAATGCGTTGAGCCACGGGCAACGAGATCCTGCGACTACTCATCACAAGGACAGTCACAAAGACTTTATATTTTCTCTCTTATTTTCTGTATTGATTTGCTCTATGTCTTATTGCCCTGACCCTACCGAGCCATACCAACCCTATTGGCCTGCTGACCTCTGCTATGACTGGTTCGTCTTGCCGGTGGTAAGGGACGGCATACGCGTTGGCTCTTGGGAACGAGGGTTCAATAGGGCGGCCGCAGTACAGCATCCCACTCTCCCACTGTGGCTCTTTATTCACTGCATTGCCCAGCGCACTTGGATGTGGCTCCTCCGGAGAGCTGCAGGATCGGTCGAAATCTATCGAGTTCTAGACTGCTCTTGTGGTTGTGGGAGAATAGCCCGCTGGTTACATGGTAAAGCGATATATCAACCCCATTTGACAAACCAGGCCAAAATCTTACTCCAGGTGTTGCATGGGAGGGTGTCTGAATCAGGTGCACATTAAAATTGCTGAACAGGTGCCTGTAAATTCTGCAGTCCCACCTCTGATTATTGTGGTGGCTCGAGTCTCCCAAAATCCCAGAATACTGCCTGAACTACTGGGCCTGGTAACTCCACACCTAATACCCTTGAATGTGGCAGGGTATTCTTGTGGCTGCATAAGAGTTGCCACCCAGTAGACAGACAGGGCACCTAGTTCCAGAAGAATTGGATGGGAGGGGTGCCCTAGGGCAGCGTCCCCAGCGTAGAAACTTGCTCTCCAGCAAATTTAGAGGCACCACTAGGACTTTTGGTATTGGGACCAGAACCCCTTGATATAGTCACCCCGTGTGTCAGGCCATTGCAGGGGTGGATATATTCTTGTGGGTGCAACATCATTTACGTGGAAGAAGAAGCCCCTTTTGGATATAGTACTCTCCCAGGAGACCACAGGGGTCTCCACCCACCGGGAATGGTTGGGAAGTTGATCCAAGTGGTGGGAGCTTCCGAAATAAGGTGGAAGATGACCCCAGAGGCCCAAGTGTTTATAGAATACGAATATCAGTGGGCCCTTCAGCAGTAAAAGAATATTAGGAATGACCCCGAGTATTGGTGGAAGGAACTATGGAAATATTGAGGTTGGTGGGTAGGAGTGGTATGTACTGCCCTCTTTCTTTGGATGTTCATGTATTTTTGCTGGCATTGGCCAAAGCGGGAAAGAGTCCCCTGGCCTCCCATGCCAACTTTTCCCATCTGGCTCTCTATGATGTGGTACCTATTGATCCATCAAAACGAAAATGATGAACCGGAATTGGTCAGCATTTTCGTGATGGAAAGGGGGGAATGAAGGAGTGAGGACCAGGGGTCCACCTGGGTCCACTTTGGAGAGCCAGGCTGGAGCCATTTTATAAGCTGAAAGCCATCTTAGAAAGCAAACTAAAAGGCTAAAAGCTATCTCTCTTCTGTTTGCAAAAGCATTCTTTGCAAATGCAGCAAATGTGGTCTGAGCACTTCACACCTGCTCTAGCTGCTGACCCAATTCCAGTAAACAGACCGAGAATAGAGCGAACAACAGGAAAGATGTAGCCCACCACAAAATAAGGTGAGAACACGGATGGCCGATGTGGTTTTACCAGGAATTGCAAAGAGGTCAGATAGATTTTAAACTTGCAGCGCCACCTAGTGGATAACGCAGCCTGGAACCGAAGGGCCACCATCAATTCTTTAATTGGTTGAGCAGGAATGTGTAAGGGGTGGGTCAAGGGCTGAACTGTGCTTTTGCCAAAAGGTATAAAAGTTGTCTGCCCCTGGTGTTCGTGGGCATTCTCTCATTTTTCCTGAATGTACCCACTTTGCTTTGCTTGTCTGACAAATAAACCAAAGTCAATAAAAATATTGCTGCCTGGATTTTTCCATTCTGGTCTAGATTCTGAATTTACAGAATCTGAAGTCTCTAACACCACAACAGCAACTGCGTAGTCTAATGCTACTACTGTCCAGATCCCCCAATGTTGATGCCTACTTTCTTCCAGAAAGAGAAAGATGCATTTAAAACCATGAAGTATTTCATATATATATATATATTTGAGCACATCTTGGAAGAGCCTTCCTAAATTGCAAGACTAAAAGAGAGTGCCATTCAAACAATGCCACAAAGAACCCAAGTAATGCTTAAAGACTGCTGTCCTATCTGTTGTTTCTTTTTTAAAAATCCCACCAGCAGCCACCATCTGCACTTCCAGTCTAATGAAGGTGATTACTCTTAAATTAGAGTGGTTGCTCCTAAAAATCCTCACTTCAAATGCAGCTCACAGTTGAGGACAGGAAGAGGGGTAACCAAGATGAGCATGCAGCAGTTCAGACGGTGGCAGAAACCCCACCCGACGCCCCTCTAATTATAATTCAAGTCAATTATTTTTCTCAGCTGCATTGGGGACTAATTCCCTCCCAAAGTCTCCCAGTAAACATTTTCCCAGTGCTATCAAATTTGCTACACAAAGGCAAGACGGGGCTGCAGCTTATCTCAGCTGAGTATTATTCCTCTATCTTTCACTATGTAAACCTACTCGCCTGCCGATAAGAGGCCTTGCACAAAGGATCAAAGGAAGCAAGGCTCTTATGGAGAGAAGGGTGTCCCCCCCCCCCAATGTTATTATAAATTTGCAGACACAGAAAGAGCTGCTTTCCATCCCAATAACCCAGATTAAAATAATTACCCCAGGCAGGTTTCATTAGCAAAAACCCAATCCCCCCGCCTTCCATGGCAAGCACTGGGGAGAGGAACCCCCATGTTAGCTGCCTGACTTAGAAGGACTTCCCTGCGTAGGGCCTCAGCTGAATCTTTCAAAAACCATCCTTTCCCTTTTGTCCTTTTTAAGGTGTCTCATCTGCCTTTCATGCAGATGTCATTGAAATAAAATGCTACCCAGAGGCTGCAGTGGAATATAAATAAAATAAATAAATAGCATTTGTCTACCCAGAGATGTTTGGCCTGAAGGAGAGAATGGGCCTGTTACTTTGAGGTGATTTTAGTGGTAGAAGCCTGAGTTGTGATGATACCGAAAGTGTGTCTTGAATACATTTTGCACTCCATTACTGTACTGTTGATCCACAAAGGGCCAGTCTAACAAACATAGGCAGCTTTTCATAAAACTGGACCCATTAGTGTTCGTCATGGAGCAGGGAATCTGAGGGATTTCAAGATGAGGGTGGACTCCATCTTCCACCAGCCTCAACCAGCAAGGCCAATGTCAGTAAGGATGGGAACCGTTGTTTAACAATATCTGGGGAATTGATTGTTCATGCGCTTTCGTAGTTGCTGGTCAAATTGTTGTTGGGCATTTTCATATCACTTCAACTGTGCACTGGAAAAATGAAAACTGGTCCCCACAGGTACTGCTGTAATAATACATGTTATGTTTTGGGTTGACTGCTGTGGGCAGGACAAGGAACACACTCTAACTTAACTCCAGCTCTCATCCCCTGCCAGTGCTCAAAGCGGTCTGGAACTGTATCAAAAGTTGTTCTTTAAATAAAAAACCCCCTCCATTATGTGATAGGATGTGTCCATATCCCCATATTAATATGTGTACGAAATTTCCCTTAAGGGTGAAACTGAATACAGCAGAGGCCGCTTGAAAGCTGCTCTAACAAAAGGTACCGCTGCATTGATGATCCTGCTATGATTACAACTTAGGAAAATAAAGTGATTGGTCTTTTGCCTTCTCAACAAGGCTCCCCACCTCATCCCTGCATTGTGCTGGTAGACATCTATGATGCAGAGCAGGGGATGGGGAACCTCAGGCCCTCTCCATCCAGCCCGGTCTTTGGACTTTCTCAGGTGGCCAGGCCTATGGGCTGGGTATGCACCTCACAGGTCTGCTCTGCACTCCCCTTATGTACATTTGCCTGGTTGGCTTGTGTCTTTGTGGTGATGATGCTCTTGCTTGCCTGGGTGTGTGTGTGTGTGTGTGTGTGTGTGTGTGTGTGTAGAAAAATCTGGGGGGTTTTTTTAGCTGCAATGTAGTCTATTGTAGAAAATAAGGGTCTCCTGTGTGGCTCTGCCCACTTTTAACCTCTGGCTCTTCTCACTGCTGGCATGTGGCCTCATGGAAGATTGTCCATGAGGGATTGTGGCTCCCTAAGCCCTGATGTTGTGGTATCAAAGCTGCCAATGCTGGATTAATACTCCAGACATAGCAGCAACAAGGAGGAATTTGCTTTTTAGGAATAACGTCCCATACAAAAGCTGGGTATCCTTCTGCCAGCTCAATTATTCCCTCAATAAAAGCAGCACAAGCTCATGGAGGCGTCTGTTTCAGCTGCATTGCTCTGGGAAGATGGCACTGTCAGCTCCCCGATCCTGACAGCAGCTGCACCTTTGTGGTGGCAGCCTTTAGGGCCCTCACAGATTTCCCTTATGAGGTGCAATGAATAAAAGCTTTGTCTGCGCCAGGACATATTTATGTGCAGGAAAAACATACAGTTCCCTGGAGCAGGGTAAAGCTTAAGAGTTTATCTATATGCCAGGAAAGGTGTGGAGACTTGCATAGCTGTTGGCATTGATTTCTATAGCTCAGATTAGCTTCCAAATGTTTGGGCTAAAAGTCACATAGCAAGTGAGGAAATTATGGATACAAGGAAGTGGACTCTCATCAGTGGCGTAGCGTGGGGGTGCAGGGGGGGGGGCGGCCGCACCGGGCGCAACATCTGGGGGTTAGGGTTAGGGGTAGGGTTAGGGGGCGCAAATCCACGGCTTAGGGGGCGCAAATCCACGGGTTAAGGGGCGCAAATTACTTGCCTTGCCCCGGGTGCTGACAACCCACGCTACGCCACTGACTCTCATGACACCCAGGAATTGCAGCTGTATTTGCAGGCCCAAGTAGGCTAACTGCTTGTTTTCTATAGAGTGCAATATCTGATTTAAGTGACCATCTCCTGCTAAACTTGTGGCAATTTCAATTAGTTAACAAAAATGACCCAGTTCAGAGTGTAAATTTTTTACTTTCTGCCTGCTTCCACACTGATCATTTATTGTGGAACATCCATGTTTCTTCACTCAATTTCTATAAACCATTCAGCTTCAATTTTTTCAAGAGTTCAAAAATCCAACTTTCTAAATACAGTTACATTTCTTCAAGTGTGGATGGCCCGTCCCACTGCTATTCTGACTCATTCTGGCCTGTATAGTTCACTCAAGTCATTTGCTATATTGCTTTAGCTATTTCCTTCTCAATAGTCAGTCTCTAGTCAGTCTCTAGTCTCTAAGAATAAACTAAATTGCTTTAACTCTTCACTTTCCAAATAGCTTTGCCTCCATATACATTTCTCTCTATTTGCCTGCCTGCCTGCCTGCCCCCCTCTCTCCCCCCCCAACATCTCTCTACCATGAAGAGGGAGAATCATGAATGGTAGTGCAGTGTGGAGTAGAAGGAATATTTAACACTTTCCCTCCACACAATGGTCCCAGTGAGAATCGCCACACACACACGCCCCCGAGAAAAACATTTGGGGCTGGGCAAAGAGGGATTACATACTTGTTCACAGAGTGTTAGAAGTCTGGAAGTGTAAGAAGTCTGCCATTCGACTTCCAACTCAAGCAACAATGTCTGGATGCTGCTAAGTCACCCACATCTAGAAGCGCCCTCCATTCTGTGATATTTTTCTGATTTTCCATTGAGTCATATACACCTATTGGACTAGGAATCTGGATTCACATATATTAGGACATTCTCTTGTCATGGACATAAATCTGAATTTATCACAACCTTGGATTACTTCATTACTTTGCCTCAAGACATGAAGGTCTTAAAACCTTAAAGGTCATTGAAACTGTCTACAAACAAGATTTTGAAACACAGAATCATGGAATTGTAGAGTTGTAAGGGATCTTGAATGTCTGTTCAAAATGAAATAGAAGCCCAGCACTGGAAAGGAACTGATAGATGTATTTTTGTTTCCACCAGATATTACAGTGTAGATTTTTGACATGGAAAATCAGCTCAGCACATGGTGAAGCAATTGCTCAGCTGTTGCAACAAAATCCATTGAGTTTCCCCAAAGAAAATGCATCTATGTTGGCACTATGAGCTGGGATGTCAGTGAGGCACAAACTGTACCAACAGCCCGAGTGCTTTGTCAAACATGCTGAGTTTCATTAGATCTACTTATGTTCTCATCAGCCCAATGGGACAGCATGAATCCCCCCACCCTACCCCATGGTAAAGGTACCCCTGCCCATACGGGCCAGTCGTGTCCGACTCTAGGGTTGTGCGCCCATCTCACTCAAGTGGCCGGGGGCCAGCGCTGTCTGGAGACACTTCCTGGTCACGTGGCCAGCGTGACGAAGCTTCTATGGCAAGCCAGCACCAGCGCAGCACACGGAAACGCTGTTTACCTTCCCGCTATAAAGCGGTACCTATTTATCTACTTGCACTTAGGGGTGCTTTCGAACTGCTAGGTGGGCAGGAGCTGGGACCGAAAGATGGGAGCTCACCCCGCCGCGGGGATTCGAACTGCCGACCATACGATCGGCAAGTCCTAGGCACTGAGGTTTTACCCACAGCGCCACCCGCGTCCCTCCTTACCCCATTGTAGGAGGTGCCAGTGAATATGTGGGAAGCAACATTCCATTTTGACAAACCTGAGAGAGACTGAAGTGGATGTGGTCAGACGGTATCTCCCATCTACAGACTACTTGCATCTCACTGTTATAATGTGTGCTGAGGGCCAGGTGACAAGTGCACATCATCAGCCTGCATGAATACTACAAATTGCTGTCAACAGACAGAACTCTAATGCTGGGTAGAATTCACATGACTGTTTTTCCCCACTGGAAGACATCCTTGCAAGACAGTCCCATTTAAATTCTAGTGTTGTAAATAATTCAGCACGCAGCCCCATGTGCTAATACACATAGCACATACAGTGGTACCTTGGGTTAAGTACTTAATTCGTTCCGGAGGTCCATTCTTAACCTGAAACTGTTCTTAACCTAAAGCACCACTTTAGCTAATGAGGCCTCCCGCTGCCACCGCGCAATTTCTGTTCTCATCCTGAAGCAAAGCTCTTAACCCGAGGTACTATTTCTGGGTTAGCGGAGCCTGTAACCTGAAGCGTATGTAACCCAAGGTACCACTGTACTGGATTTATTTTTTACACTTTTCCAGAATGCACTTGGTGTTTATAAGGTGATTTTCCTTATACTGTAGATCGAGACCATGAGCTAACTGCAAGGGGGGGAAAAGCTTTTTTTGTTATTATCTACCATTCACTTATTTCTATCATGTGTACATGTGTGCCTGCATTCTTGTATATCTCTGCAGGGATGTCAATGAGCAATGGATGCCTCTATTCCAAACACCACCTTTTTCTCCAAATCTGACATTTCCACTCCTCATAAATGTGTTGATCTGACCCACCAACACAATCTCAGAAGAACAGACTGCCTCCTAACGATGAGTTTGGGGGCGGAGGGTGTGTGTGAAAGGAATAAAGGCGGTAGGCAGCTGTGGGGGTGTGGGAGGCAAAATATTAAAAACATGATGGATTTCCTCTATCTTCTTTGGAATGAGTGAGCCAAAGGGACATGGAAGGGACTTGAGCAAGTGCCAGAAGGAATTTCCAGACTGCTCTTTCAACATCCCCTCTGCCTTCTCAGCAAGGACATGACTTCTTACACACCAGCCAAGAGACAATGAGTTTGGGGTGGGGAGGGGAGCCAGGGTGGAGGGGGGGAGCATGGAAGACCCTTTTGCCCAGTGTAGCATAATCGGTTTCCTATTAATCTGGCATTATTATTATTATTATTGTTATTATTATTAAACATCTCTCTTCTCCCAAATCATCTCTGAGCTGCAACGATGTCCCCAGTAATAGCTCCATAAATTTCAGCCATAAAAAGTAATGGAGGGAGACAAATGAGATAATTAGGAATAAATCTTAGCGAGGTCTCTATTCATCAACATCCCCCGGAACTGGCCAATATTCCAAATCATTAGCAAAGCCCGTAATTAACAAAGAACCCAGGCTTCCAACGTTAATAAAGCTTTCCCGACTCTATATTATCAGGTAGCGGCTGACGAATCGGCCCCGTTAATATTATGGCCTTTGTTAAAGATCTCTCTCTCGTTCACTGCTCTTTTTTTTTTTTAACTAAAAAACCCATGTCAGGTTTTTTTCCTCCTCTTCTGCTAAATTTTAATTAGATTTTGCATGTGCATCTTTAGAGGGCGAGTGTAGGGACAAAAGGACAAGGGTTTTCCTTTTATACTCAGCAATGCTGGCAAAAAGAAGAATTCTAACCGCTGGCTCCCCACCCCCCACCCCCAAATCTCTTTCTTCTACTTCTATTCAGGAATATAAACCTCTCCTCTGGGTTCCTTTATGAATCAGAGACCTGGACTCATCCCGGAGCAAGCTGGAATAGGGTTTCAAAAGGACTCAAGATCAGTTTTCAAGGACTTGGTTCCCGCCTAGATAGTACTACAAAGTTACACATTTCAAAAAGTGCTGAGCACCCAGTTGCTCCCATTGTAGCTTGCCTAGAAAGATTTTCAGAGAAGTCCAGCCCCTCTGTTGGCCTACTAGACGTATTATTTCTGTGGTGGACTGTTTTACGGAAGATACTTTTGAAGCATTAAATACTTAAGATATCATAGATTAATCATAGAATTGTAGAGCCGGATAGGGATCCTGAGGATCAGTCTTGTCCTGCCCCTTGCAATGCAGGAATCCTGTCCACAACCGTCCCTGCGTGGGCTCGAACCACCCACCTTCTGGTTAAGAGCCAGATGCACTGACCCGTTGTGCCACAGAGCTGTGTGAGCCTCAGTGACTCACTGTTTATTTACCCATTAGAGAAGGATATCTAGGATACAAAGCTGAGGGAGAGTTATAGGAGTCCATTGGAAATGCAAGTTGTTTCAATCCATCTTCAGCTATGGGAACTGTTACATACTGAAGTTCTCACCCTGGGCCAGCAAGGGGGATACTGTAGATAGTTTTCACTCAGGTCCACATATGCAAATAAGGGATTGAAAGTGACGTTCAGTGATTGGATAGTTACAGAAAATGGTTACAGTTACGTTGTACTGGAGCTCTATATAAGCAGGCTGGCTGAACCCTTCAGTTCAGTTCTGTTCTGGCCTGTGAATAAACAAGAGCTGTTTGAAGAATCGCTTTTCGTCTGATATGTTCACCCACAACTTAACTGGAACCTCAGTGTATACTGGGCCAGACCAGGCTTTCTCTTTTCTGTTATCAGCAGCAGTGGGGAACCTGATTTCCTGTAGATATCGCTGGACTCCCTGCGGGGCTGTCCTAGGATGTTTTGGTACTTGAGGCAAAACTAAAAATTCCCATTCCCACCACCCCCTCCTGTGTTAGTCAGCTGCCACTACCCCTGTCACCTGCCACTTGCCAACGCAAACACCTCCTCTTCCTCTGCAGCCAACTGATTCAGCAGGGGAATAAAAGGAGACTGGAAAGAGGTGGGCAACAGTGGAGGAGGAGGAGGCAGCAGACAAGTACAGGAGACACTGAGTGGTGCACTGCTTGCAGGCCAGATCCACAGAAAGCAACAGCAGTCATCACGATCCATTTAATTCACCCAAGAATGAATTGGATTGGTGGGCCAGTTTAATTTTAAATTTTAAATATGCAATAAGTGAACGATGATTAAGAAGATTTTTGAAGAATAAAGTCAACATCCTCATGACATTTTTTAAAAAACAATTTATTTTTGAAAGGGATTCACATTTGCAAATTAAAATCCAAAACTATTTTGAACCGTTCAGGCTGCTTGAGATATTTGGCAGCAGTCCAGCTCAGTAGTAATGTGCAAATATTGTCAGATCAAGGCATATTGGTTTATTTCTCTATTTCTTCAGCTGCAAAATATCTCGCTGTTTAAAAAAGAAAACACCTTTTGGTTCCTAAGGTCTCGGAGCAAGAATGATTTATCTGAGATCACACAGCTTTGTCTGAGGCACTGCTACAGATTATCTCAGAGTTTAATGTTAAAAAATACATAAAATAGCAGAGTTGTGACTCCAGCCCACATGAAATCTGCAGCCACGGAGATCGGCAGCAAAGGGCTCCTACTCAATAGCGATGGAGGAGAAATTAAGCTCAGATCACATTTTAATGAAAACCTACCTAATTCACACTTCTCCAAATTTTGTGATGTAGCTCACCAAACAAACAAATGCAAATATTAGGCGAAAGTATACATCAATTGTATGCTTTGTATACATTGTAAGTGCTGTAATCAATATATTGGGGGATTCATGTAATTTACAGAGCAGGGGACACTTCCTTATAGGAACAATGTAATGCGAAAAATGGGCTCTGACGTCTGAAATAATTTGTGTGCAATTAGTGATTATGAGGCCAGGAAGCTTAGCACATGTTCTCACCAGATACATAGGGATGATGATGATGATGATGATGATGATTCATTTCATTTCTATACCGCTTTATATTTTTAAGAAAAAAACCTCAAAGCAGTTTACAACTTACATTAAAACATCAAATAAAACAATTCAGAAGAAAACGTTACAGAAGTCAAATATAAAATATATATCCAAAGCAGAATCATTAATACAAAACTAAAATAGTGTCTTAAAGATTTCAAAATAAAACAAAGGAGGTTAACTACAGAATGCACATTTAACATAGCAAAGGTAACAATAAACATTATTTTAAATGTTTCAAAAGAAACATTACTAAAGGAAGTCAAATATAAAATACACATTTAAAACAGCATAGTTAGCAAGAAAATAAAATATTGTCATGAGCATTAAAGATATCTGTTGCTGTTGCTGCCAGTCCTGCCAATGGTGGTTCTTAATGGGCAGAGACTGTGGAAGTTCAGGCTCGATGGCCAAGATGGTCTCTGGCCTCTTCAGCAGTCCTAGTTTTTGTAGCTGGAGTCAGTCAGTTTTTTTCCTGGTGAAAAAAGGCCTGCAAGATAGGGAGCTGGTCTTGCAGGTCTCACAGCCTGTTCACATGGCCTAAATACATGAACTGTCAGACTCTGATTCCAGCCTAAGTATTTGGGCTGGATTTTTTTCCATAGGCTCAATCCAGTATACTTTTGTTCAGATTAAGAACTAGATGAATTGCATTCTATTTGGACTTATTGGAGTAGAATAGGGGTCAGCAAACTTTTTCGGCAGGGGGCTGGTCCACTATCCCTCAGACCTTGTAGGGGGCCAGACTATATTTTTTTTGGGGGGGGGAACCAATTCCTATGCCCCACAAATAACCCAGAGATGCATTTTAAATAAAAGAACACATTCTACTAATGTAAAAACACGCTGATTCCCAGACTGCCTGCGGGCCAGATTTAGAAGGCGATTGGACCGGATTTGGCCCCCGGTCCTTAGTTTGCCTACCCATGCAGAAGAAGAAAACAACCCATGCCTTATCAGCTTGACAAGTTTGCCATTTAATGAAGTTTAGGGTCAGTTTTGCTTTGATTCAGTGAGTATATGCACCTTCAGGTGTGAGGGCTCCCTTTCGCTCTGAGCACTGAGTGACTTAAAGTGTAGACCTGGTTTAGGAACCTGTGAAAAGTTTCAGCTACTTCTCTTCTTGAAGTTTGGTCATTAACTGCTGCTTGAAAGTCAAGTATAGGCTGATGGGATTTCTGAAGCAGATGCCTCTTTAATGCGGCACACAAAGCAGTAAATGTTCTGAAACAGCGGCTGAGAAAGGTGAGTGCAGAAGATCTTAACAATTCATTGAGTTTTGGTGAAGCATCTTCCCACCTGAACCCTGCTCTCTATTTTGCATGGCTCATGGGCACAAACCAAGTGAGAACCAGCATCTTTAGCTCTCTAAAACCCATCCCACAGATGAGACAATTGAAGCAGCCACCTATCCCACACCACCTCCCATTAGCACTGGCTCAGCGGAATAATAGGACATCACTGCTGGGAACAGGATTTCTCAGTTTTGTTTCCCACTGCTCCTCCTTGTTCCCCTCTTCAGTCTCTGCGAAATCACTGTGGGTCATTGGTTTCCTGGTACATCAACAGAGCTAATATGACTGCAACATCTATGTACTAAAAAGCCAGCAAAAATAAATTGATGGAAACATTAGAGCCTGAGATTTTGCACGGGGAAACTTGTTTCTAATTTTTGTTTCTATTGTACATGCCTCATACAAGTGTGTGTGAGAGAGAGTGTGTTCACACACAAAGATAACCTGCAGTTTCCAAGCCAGATGAATTGGAGCCCTTTGCCTTACCGTCCCCTTGATTTTAATGTGGATGAACTCTGCCTTTTTCTGGATCAAACTTATGTGGCGAGCAATGCTGGAAGTATGTGACATAATTCAGGTTCTCAAATCCTGGAGTGATCAGATCCATGATTTTGTTTTTCCACATGATACAATTAAAGTTAACAATATGAGCTTTTCGTTTTGGATTCAGTATTCCGTTTTATTCTTTTCGCATCGTTCCTGAAGTAGCACAGCAGGCAAAAGAAATTTCCTTTGACAGCATCAAGGGTTATAAGATTGTGTGGGTTTTAAAGCAGTGGCAAGGGGCCTACAGCAGTACCAGCTCCCACTCTTAAGTGGCATACTTGAAGCCTGCATGCTTAAACTAAATGACAACTGATTTAATTGTCGCATTCCTTGCCTCAGGGAACCCTGGGAACTGTAGTTCTGTGATAGGTTTAAGGCAGCCTTCATCAACTGAATGCTTTCCAGCTGTTTTGCACTACACTATAACTCCAGTCAGCTCCAGACAGCACAGTTATGGTTGCAGGTGCTGCTGGGAGTTGTGTTCCCTATTGGAAAAGGTTGGTGAAAGGGGCTCTGAAAGAAAATCCACATCACCACTGCCACTAAACTCAAGAATCTTTGAGAACAATCAATTTAAAATAATTTAAAATCTACCCTTCCCAGTATTTTGATTGTCCTTGATCTTTCAGAACAAAAAGGTGGAAAGAGGTCTCTGTGCTTCTGAATTGGAAAGCGCTTCAGCGAAACTCTGCATAACATAACAGTCTGCACACTACCGTTTACCACAGATAATTGTAATGGCTGCTTTTTTTTTTTACTAGCACTGAGAGATGCTGCTTATCATTGCTGCCTTTTAAATCCAAGCCCGTGAATAATATTTTGTGACCATTTCTGTAAAACAGAACCAGATTTTCCAGAAAGTGTATTAAGATGGTTGCTATTGGGTTTTTTATTTTATTTAAATAACTTAATGGTTAAGGTTAAGCTTGAAAGCTGCTGCTGCTGCTGCTGCTGCTGCTGCTGCTGCTGCTGCTGCTGCTTATGGGGAGAGGTAGACTTTTCACACTCGGAGCTGAAATGCTGCCGAATCGCGTAAGCTTTGCGTAGCTCTCCAGTTCTGCAAATGGAACACCAACTCAGCCACACGCCGGGGACAGACCAGAGCTGGATTCATCAGCTGTGAGATAGGCCCAAATCATAGTTAAATAATAGTCCCTGGAAATATTGAGTAGCTGACTGGTATAGGAATGTGGAGAGAGTGAAGTGTTGTGTGGTGTGTGTATGTTGAGTGTACAGAAGCCATTGGAGGGGAGAAGCATATTTGCCACACACCCATTTTGAATATTATTGGTCTCAAATTCAAGAACATTTGTTTTCTCTTGCCTCGGCAAAACGTTTCTTGTCTGAGATTGTCCCCAGATCCCCAGCTGCCATAAACTGGAAATTATTATATGGAATTCAGAACAGATGAGTCCATTTTCCCCCATGGAGGAGGGCTACCCCAAATTCTGCCTATTACTTTCCCTCAAAGATAAGCTCACTCTCCCAGCTTTGTGGTTCGATTCCTTTCTGGCGAGTACATGCAGAGGGTATTATTGGCAACTCAAGGTCATGTATTAAATGGTAGGGTCAGTCGTCTGCCCTCTGGATGGAGGATGATTGGATTAATAGTCAGATGTGAGACAGGCCATCTTTTAAATGCTGGAAAGGACGGCTGCATTCTTGCAGCTGAGGAGGAGCCGAGAGAGTTGCTGACCCAAATGGCGTGTGGAAGAATAGCATGCAGGCGGAAGGAGAGAGCTGATTATTTGATAGCATCTGGAAGCCATTTATGAACAATATTCCCAGTCAGACTGAGCTGTAGAATTAGCACAGCAGTTAGGCTGATTTCTGTAAGAGGGCCCACTTATGTGGGCCACAAAGTAAAGGGGAGGCACCTTCAGTAGTGGGCAGGATATAAGATTCCTTTCATTGTTAACTGTAATGTGCTAGCATCCATAGAGACTCTTATCCAACAATGGAGTTTTCTTCGAGGGCAGTGTATAAAGTCACTCCTGAGCCTTCAGTCTCAGGAAGACAGGCAGCCAAAGCACTACTAATCAAGCTAAATCAGTTATATTCACATTCAGCAATTTCCCCTTTTTTGCTTATGCACTCTAAAACTGGATATAATACAGGGAAGGTTTGAAAGGAAGAGCAGAGGGGTTTGGAGCCAACACCACCTATCAGATTTCGAACAGCTCAACAAATATATGACTTTTAGAAGACATCTGAAGGCAGCCCTGTGTAGGGAAGTGTTTGGTGTTTTATTGTGTTTTTATATTTTGCTGGAAGCTGCCCAGAGTGGCTGGGGCAACCCAGTCAGATGGCCAGCATACACATAATAAAATTATTATTATTATAGTATGCCTCTCAAGACCAGTCGCCAGGAATCACAAGGGGGTGGGAAGAAGGCTGATACACTCAGGTTTCTGCCTTTGGGCATCTCACAGGTATCTGGTTGGCCACTGTGAGAACAGGATGCTGGACTAGATGGGCCATTGACCTGATTCCTCAGGGCTCTTATGTTCTCTGGCACTCCACAAATGGAAGTCCTCTGCCCCACAGCGACAAGGCCATTAGAATAGTGTGCTGTCTTTTTTTGGCAACAGGAAGCACCACAACGAATCAATTCACAACAAATATATGTTACAAGAAGTTCAAGAAGCTTTTTGATTTTATCAAGCAACAATAGGCCTCATCTTGGCCTTGGGAAATCTATCCCTGGGGGTTAAGACAAAAGGAACATTTTTCAGTCCTAAGAGAAGAACCTGTCCCATGATACACATGAATCCAAAAAGCTAGTAAATGAAATCCAGATTCATCCTCAAAGCAGAAACTGTAGTTTGTTTGTTTTGCGGAGGAAAGAACTCAGGGCATTAAAAGAACACAGAGTTCATGTGGGACTTTGAAGAGGTAATTAGTGAGGCTGAAATCTGCAGCTTCTGGATCCAAAACGCTAACCTCTTGTGCTAGGAGAATTGTGGTGCATCACACTCAGTTACTGTACAAAACCGCTAGCAGTGCTGCTATTGCCAATACCTAAAAAGAAATAAGAGAGAGCGAACTTGAAATAATAAACTCGAATGATTCCAGGGCCCAAGTATAGGATGGGGCAGAGACTACGCTTCACCAGGGCCTGGAGATCCAGGCTGCAACTAAGAATAATTTATGGATCATATTTGAGGTCGTTTTGTGGAAATTTGTTTTCAAGTATCTATGTCCAAGGCTTGTGAGATGTGCTGGCACCAGTCAGAAGCAGCGTAGAATAAGCAACATTCGGAACAGTAAGCCTTTCTAGAGTATGTCTGCCAATGCAGTTCAAAGCATGGCAACTTTGCTCAAAGAAGCTCAACAGCTTTTCTGTCCGGATTTTCACTGTTTGAAATATAGTAACCTGCTACAACATGTTCTCTTGAAATCGCCAGCCCCCGAGATCCTTGTACATGGGCAGGATGAAGAGACACAAAACACTGTTATAATGAGGGGGCGTTGATCCTAGGGACAGCAAGAGCCAATGCTCTGGTATTCAGATGATCATACTTAGAAGGCTTCCCATAAACCATAACTCCTAACCAGAGGGGAACTTCTAAGCATGTTCATCCAATGTGCTTAGAATTCCCCTTAATTAAGACATTCCCAGTAAACACAGAAAGGTTTGCAGCAAAGCCAGTGAATGCTGGGATATTGGGGCTATTGCTTGCATGCATGCCCCTACTCCTTACCCATTTTAAGCCTCTGCATGTTCACATGAATGCATGACTGCTAGGTGCATCCTGGTAACATCAGCTTTAGGAGGTAGAGGAGGGGAATGGAGGAAGGCATGGCAACACCTGGAAGGCAACAGATTGGGGAGGGCTGCTCTAGACACTGAACATTCCCTTCTCTTCCAGTCTGAGTTCAATTAAGTCTCCTAGGTCTGTGCTGAGGAGCAGAGATGCTCTTATGCTGCATCATTGCTGTATATACACGTGTGTGAACTGAGACCTCAAAGAAGATATTTTTTTCAAGCTTTGCCAGAGAGTTGGTGGTAAAAGCGGGGGGGGGGGGGGGGGACGGGACGGGACTGAATGTGTCTGAAGTTTCTTTCTCAGGCTTTTTCTGAGCTAACCTTTCTTTCGCTGCCAGGCTTTTCATTCCCGCCAGCTGAGGGCAGTGGTGTGTCTTTCTGGTCCGCACACTTGCTCACCAGTTTATTGTGGTGTCAATAAAGCAGGCATTCAAGTCGGATGAAAATATTATTTAAAAGAACCTCACAAAATAGCTGGCTGCTATAGGTATAAATACCTATGTAGGCATAAATACCACACAGCAAGCCACCTCTCGCCCTTGCTTATACCCATGCAAGCCATTTTTTGAGCCTCTGCGGTTGCAATAATGCAATTAAAGGCAGGATTTGGCCAGCTGCCTTGAATAAGCAAGATACAGCCCAAGTTAATTACAAAACCCATCCAAACCTCAGAAGCAGCTGAATACACACTCACTCCTCAGTGTCCTTCCTCTCTCAACAAGTCCTGTCTGCTTTCAGTCCCAACTTCACGGTTCTTTACAGGGCAGGGCGTCATTCACAAAGTTTCCAACATTGAGAGTCCCCCTGGTTAAAAAAAAAAGTTCCAAAATCTAATTTGCAATTCACTATAAACTACTTCTATTTGAGCTCAGGAGTAAAGAGGAATGGGAAACCAAAGAAACCCATGAAATACTTCCCTGGGTAAAGATGGCTCAGCTCCAAAGGTACTGCTCTTAACTGTCTGCAGGGACCTAGCCCTTAAACTGTGTCCTGGCAATAATCTGATTTCACAAGAGCTTTATGTGTTAGTGGTCAAATACATGGTCAGGGAGGCAGGGGAAGCAAGGGAAGTTGTGTTGGTCCATAACAAAAACTCCAAAATCCACCATTGCACAATGCTTTTATTAGGACCTAGTGAAGGTTCAGTTTTCACCCAGGACTGCTGGGACAAAGAAACAAATAAGGAATGGCCAATCCCCCCCCCCCCATTTTTAAAATACAAAATCCAACAGCTATCCAGTTTTCAGTTGTGAGCAAAACACACAGGTTTCTTGCTAGGTAGAAAAGTCAAGTAAAGAGAAACATGGCAGTTTCTTATTTTAGCTGAGCTGGTCAGGAAAGGCAGCGTTGGAAGAACCTGTTCAGGAACAGTTATGGATTTAACAGTAGGCCAGAACCAAAGTCAGAGTGACCAACTAATTCCAGTTCTATCCTTCCTTCTGCCTGCTAAATTCTACAGGGGCAGCTCTGAGACTAAGGAGGAGGAAGCTGACAGGATAAGCAGTGCCACTTGCTGGACTGGCTGTAAATGTGGAGGTAGACAGGACTGGCTGAAGGCACACTCAGGCTGGTGAGGCAGTGCTCCATCCATCCTAACTAACCAGGCTCCACAGCCTAATTTGGAATACGGTATTCATTTCTGGGCTGCAACATTCGCAGAAGACATCAGCAAATTTGAAATGACAAAGTGAGACTTGCAACAAAACGTTGTTGTGTATGCTTCCACTCCTAACAGGAGTGCTGGGCAGCCAGGCCCTCTACAAGGGGGGAAATTCTGTAACTGCATACGTTTAGGTTGGAGAGATTAAGATTAAGTGAGAAACATACATTGCAAAATGTCGCGATTTGATCAAAGGTCTGGATCACTCTATTAGGCTGTGTACCAGCTGAAAGACACAGCTAGGTTGTTCTTTCTCTCAGTTCACATTGAAGCTGGTTTGGAGGCAGATGCATCAAAAACAGTATATTTCATAAGAAACAACAGGCAATTGTGGCCAATGCATTGTGTACACTGTTTCCCAAACCAGTAGTGAGATGGGAACACACTGGATGAAGAGTAAATGGGAATGTGTACATAATCTGAGTTCCCTCTTTTTCATTTAACAATGGCCAGGTCCACTGAAACTGTGGAACAATTATTCCCAATTTTGATTTATTTTTTGCAGTGAGTGATTTATTTACAAGGATTATAGGAATCACAGGTAATCTGGTGTGTTTGTTGTGTTTCGGATGTTGTATTACAGAGGATCCATGATTTTGCATGTGGCCATTAACTACGAACTCCCAAATTTGGGATTGCTCCTGAGAAACTTCCAGTGTCTATGAAACTAATGTAGTGTAACAGGGATCCGAATACTATCAAACACCAGGGAAGCTAGGATGTGCAGGAGCAAACCGCTGTATTAAATATTTCTGCAGCAATAAAACTCACCTTTTGTTGGGGACAGGGCCAGCATGCAGTGTGAAGATAATCTGATGGCGTGTTTGTGTTGGGATAAGAGCTGCTGTCTGGGGTGGTCTTTAAAATCATTCCTTGGGCAGGGGGTGGTTTGTAAATAATCCAGTTTCACAGAGAAATCTCATTGACAAATGTTAACCGAAGTGATAAGGAGAACAATCAATTATTTAGAGAGTGGAAACAGCCTCCAGTAGGCTGTACAACTGCAAACAAACACTCCCCAGACTCAACCACTTGGCAGGATTTCAGACCACATCTGAGCTTTACCCTCAGCCCAAGAGATCCAAAAACTCCTCTCTCTCCTTCTCTCTTTCTCTGAGCAGAATTTCCAGAGGACTTCAGCTTCCATCAACAAGGTACCGGTACTTTAAGACATTATGACCCTGTTTCCCCAAAAGGAGGTTGGTGGATCTCACCAATCAACTGGATGCTTTCTTCTGCATCTTTCACTGACCAAGGGTGTCTCAATCCTGGATATCATGCTTCCTTAAGATACTCTGCTTTAGGAAATATGGAGGTCAGGTGTGCAGCACAGACAACTATCAAAGTGCTTGGGACTGATAGCAACCCAAGTGGAGCGGACCCAGCTTTAATTTATTAGTGTTTTTAAAGCATTTTACACATTTTGGCGTTCTTAGCAACAATGTATTTCATTTCCAAAGAAAAGAGGGATTCAGATTGGTTGAGTGAACAATGTAAACCTAAGCACCGAGGAGGACAAGACCCCTGTTCAGCTGTGTTGAAGAGGAAGGAGCAGCTTTTCACACTCTGCCCCCCACCTCAAAAAAACCCTTCTAAAGAACTATGAAAGTTACTGGCACCCTATCTTCCTTTGAGTCTTAGATTTGGGGTGGGGAAGCCATGGCCTTCCCGATGTTGGATCCTGAATAATGTCATAGATCTGAGCTGTTGGTGAATGGTAGAAATCAACAAATTGTAGTATTTAGGTAATATCTGAGATATGAAGGGAAAATACAAGCTGCAGAACTGTATTATGAAAGAAATGCCTGGGTTTGCTTATGCAAATCAGTCTGGCTGGGCCAGCTAAGTGCAGAGCTATTGAGAAACTATGGGGAACCAGGTAAAGGTAAAGGTAAAGGTACCCCTGACCATTAGGTCCAGTTGTGGCCGACTCTGGGGTTGCGGCACTCATCTCGCTTTATTGGCCGAGGGAGCCGGCATACAGCTTCCAGGTCATGTGGCCAGCATGACTAAGCCACTTGTGGCAAACCAGAGCAGCGCACAGAAACGCTGTTTACCTTCCCATCGGAGCGGTACCTATTGATCTACTTGCACTTTGATGTGCTTTCGAAATGCTAGGTTGGCAGGAGCTGGGACTGAGCAACGGGAGCTCACCCCGTTGTGGGGATTCGAACCGCCGACCTTCTGATTTGCAAGTCCTAGGCTCTGTGGTTTAACCCACAGCGCCACCTGTGTCCCGGGGAACCAGGTACTGGGCCATTAAATGCAATTGGCAATGCAAAAAGCTATCCTTCACCTCCTGCTCTGAGGAGTAGACAGAGACAAGAGATTTGGGAGGTTGCCAAGGCAATGGGGGATGATGTCACAGAAAAAATGTGTCCTTTTTGAAATCTAAAGATGTTCTGGGGACAAGGAGGAGGAGGTAGCCAAACTCCATGAGGTGCTGATGGCTGGAGGAGGCTGCACCCTGGAAGCCTGCCACTTTGGACCCAAGCTTGCTGAATCTATAAGGGAACAATGAGAGACACTCTTGGGGTATAATGTTCACTATAAAAGTCATCATTCCCATTTATTTCAGTGGGCCTACTCTGAGTAGGGCTAACATTTGCTACAACCATTGTTCAGCCTGGACACAGGTCCAGCTCCGAGGTTCTTCTGGCGGTTCCCTCACTGTGAGAAGTGAGGTTACAGGGAACCAGGCAGAGGGCCTTCTCGGTAGTGGCACCCACCTTGTGGAATTTCCTCCCTGTCAAAGAAATAAACAACTATCTGACTATTAGAAGACATCTGAAGGCAGCCCTATTTGGCAAGTTTTTAATGTTTTATGTTTTATCGTGTTTTTAATATTCTGTTGGGAGCTGCCCAGAGTGGCTGGGCGGCATATAAATAATAAATTATTATTATTATTATTATTATTATTATTATTATTATTATTATTATTATCAGTGCTTTTTTTCTTTAAAAATGTTTAGGGGTACTCTCATTTTACTACTCATATTGAAAATACTGCCCCTCAATGAGGCCAAACTTAGATTCACAAAATTTTAGGGGTATGCATACCCCCTGCATACCCCCAGAAAAAGCAATTATTATTATTATTATTATTATTTTATTAAAATAGAAAAATAATACCTCTCACAATTGTGGGGAAGACTATGGTCATGGGAGCTGTGCTCCTGCTCAACCTGCTATCTAGGTGCAGCTTCAAAGTGCTTCCTGTTCTCCTTTCCTGTGGTTCTTTCTCTTTTAACTGGACTTTGTCCATATAACCCTTCAAATAGAGAGCAGTTCTCTCGAACGTAGCACTCATGGTCACCTTATTTCCAACTCTAGCACCACCGGAGCACCGGAGCATTGGAAGAGGGACAGCCATGGAGCTTTCTGTACGTGCAATGAGGAGGCATTGGATGGCAGACCCCCTTTCCCCCTGCAATGAGGTCAGTAATATGCTGTGGCTCCTGCAACACCCTCACAGGGACCACAGGCTTGGGCTCTTGCACATTATATCAATTTGAACTGGGTCCTCCTGCTGCCAGGTGCCATATTCCATTATGGTTAACCTTCTTTGTTCATGTTATCAGCAAGCATGCTGGTTAGGGAGTCTGAGGGCGTGCAGACTTTAGCAGCTTAAAATGCAGCAAGGTCGTTTCCCCCTGCTGTGTTTCAAACCGCATTTTACTTCACGCCATTACCTGATTTGTTTCGCCACATCTGCAACCCTTCTGAACTCCTATTCAAGAAAGCAATCATCTGTGCATGTGCTGTCCTCTGCACATGCGTAGCAGGTGTCTCAAATATACACACCGCAGCTTAACTGTGGCCTATGTTTCCGAAACTCAAGAAACTACTGAAGCCATATAGCTTGTGGCTAACGTCATGTGTGCTCTGCTTCAAGCATCAGCCCGGGGAGTGCGCTGGAGCCTGAGTAAATGGTAATGTGTACACAGCCTGGGATTTTGTGTTGTTTTGTTTAACCACTGAGGAGAACCATTTGGGATAGAAAATGTGTTCGGTTTTAATACAATTTTCTCTGACTTTGTTACTGTTTGAACGTTGCACTATTTGATTTGTGACTGATGTCTGAGATACATATGTGCCAGGGCTAGGCCTTTTTTGTTGTTGTTCATTTTGTTGATTACGATGGCATGTTTCCCCCTTTGGTGTTCGAACTGTTCCCTTGACTTTTAGGTTGCTCCTTTTTTTATCTTCCAGAAGTATTCTACTATTAGAACAAAGGGTTTAGAACAAGTGAGTTTACTAGGGCTTAGCCTTGGTGCCTGTGTTTTCAACACCAGGCAAGTCTCAGCTTTGGTAGAGGTGGCATTAATAACAAAACAGAGGTTAGGTTTCTGAGCACAGGCAAAGTATATTTCCCTCACTCAGTGAGTAACTGCAGCTCTTCCACCCACAGCTGGAAGTCGTCTGTGTGTGTAAGGTTTTAAATGCATGGCTTCTAGTTAGACCCTGAGACGTAGAGCTTCTCTCTTTTTAGAACTGAGGGGTGTGTGTGTGTGTGTGTGTGTGTGTGGTGGGTTTGTAAGCAAACTGCCAGAGTTGTATGAGGAATGTAGGCAGACCATTCTCTTCTTTTTCAAGGCAAAGAAAAAAGAAAAAAGTTGCCATATTTTCACTCCATAACTCACAGAGACATAAGCCCATTCAGTGAATTTCGAAGTGGGTTAAAGGTATGTCTCTTAATTATCCTCCCAAAATATTCTCGGTTAATGGCTTTCAAATGTTGGCATCTGTCCTTTCCTTGTGCACTTTGGCTGCTGGCTCCGTCTCAAGCATACAGCAACTCCTCCAGGACTGAGATATTTAAACACCATCTCCTCTCCGATTTCAGCAGCGTGTTGTAAAGAAAACAACTCCTGCCGGCTGCAGCAGGAAATCACTATTTGGCTTTATGAGGCACCTCTTCCTGACAGCCCTCACTGAAAAGCCTTTGCGAGATTTACAGGGTTAGTATCCCACAGCCAGTCCAGCCCGGTCCCTTTTTTGCTCCCATCACAACTCCTCCTGGAAAGAGCAGAGCGGTGGGCCTGGAATGTGGCACTCTCCAGAATAAGAGACCCTCCACTCTATTCGCTTGTTAGGCTTGGCCATGACTGGAGACAAGAAATGGATGAGGAAAGGAGGCCCTTGCTGACAGCAGATCCAGGAACCAGAAACTAAGGGTATAAAAACAGGGAGGTCCAAAATACAGTCCAAATGCAGAATAGAGTATCTGTATAAACATACCGGAGTAGAGGCCCGAGGCAGAAAAAACATCCTTTGCTCCAATGATCCAAACAAAAGAAAACACAACACTTGCCTTACCCAGCCAGTGATAATAGAAGAACTTTCATTGAAGAAGAAAACAAGCCACCCCTCCCCCCCAAAAAAAAATCCACCCAGAAATATGGATTCTGGCACTAATAAGAAGCAAATAGCTTTACGCACAAAGGTGCAACTTGCTATTGGACCAGGCAAATGGACATGAGACAAACCCCAAGTACTGTGTTTGAGCCAATAATAGATTGAAGACAATGATTCCTCAAATCTGCAGCCATAGCTTGCCTTGCCCACAGCACCACGTTATATCCTCCCAACATCTGACAAACAGGATATGGGCTTTCTTTTTAGTAAACACTAATCAGCAAACTAATTTCTTAGGAATAAAAGTCCATGTTTCTGGCCAGTGTAAGATTCCTACCAATCTTCTCATTGTACTCCTGCAGCCAATAAGGGGGAAAAAGAAATTGAAATTAAGAGGAATTTGGAAATCCAATACAGTCTATTAGCATTGCCACCAGCTACATCAGCCTTCCAAAAAGCCTACAAGCTCACATGGTTTTTTAACTACACTATATTCTACCTCTTCCTATGTACTCACATTTGCTATGTATGGTCTAAGAAAAGAAACAACTTATATCGTGTTTCACTGTCTGTTTGCTGGAGAGCAAGACCGGTTTCATATATGCTAACAGCTTAGTGCTGTTAAACCTTTCTCTCCGTACAGTCGGTGTACAGTTTCTAAGGGCCCAACTACTTGTGATGTTAAATGCGACTCTGCATATAATGTGCTGGTTTTCTGAATTACAAATTGTAACAGGTTGTGGAGGGTAGGGAGCTGATAATAGGATCAAGGCAGGCACAGAGCAGGAATGTAACCCTTTCATTCCTTGCAGCCCCAATGAAAACCCTTTTCCAGAAGCTGGCATTGGCTTTTGGAGGAAATTTCCCATTGGCAAACAAACAGTGGGTGGGACAGGCTCTCTAAAGCTCATATAATTTGCATTGTATGGATTTGAAACCATGCTTAAACCCCTACATGGTTTCTACACAGCATGTATCACATGGCGTGGTGGCCTTTTCGGGGGGGGGGCTCCTCACCTGTGTTAGCTCTCTCCATTCCGAGGTGCATCTTTACCATTTTAGATTGTTGGTAAATATACACCCCACCACAATTTTTTGGGTGGGAATGTTGGAGACCTGATTAGATAAATTAGATAAATGGATTAGTTGCTGCTGCTGTGTTTTGTTTTTGCAAATTACTATTTAATGAATTGTTACGAGTGGTAGTGTAGTTTAAGGACTGTGTTGTTTTATGGATTTATGTACTATGCGAAGGGCAGTACAGTGGTACCTCAGGTTAAGAACTTCATTCATTCTGGAGGTCCGTTCTTAACCTGAAACCGTTCTTAACCTGAGGTACCACTTTGGCTAGTGGGGCCTCCCACTGCCGCCGCATGATTTCTGTTCTCATCCTGAAGCAAAGTTCTTAACCTGAGGTACTATTTCTGGGTTAGCAGAGTCTGTAACCTGAAGCATCTGCAACCTGAAGCATCTGTAACCCAAGGTACCATTGTATATATATAACCCAAACAACAACAACCATTATTCGTCTATCCAACGAACAAATTTCAAACTTCCTGCACATATGTTGTCACCTGTGATAAAGTATGTTCTGCCTCAGTGACATGGCAGCACAGACATCTTCTTCTCCATCCCCCTCCTCCAGACTTGGGTGAAATGGATGAAGCTAGAGGAAAGTCTTATTTCCCTTGTTGGGTTTCTTTAAAAAAATATATATATTTCGTATGCTTTTGAAGAGTGGCAGTGCGGGTGGGTGGGTGGGACTTCTGGTAAATCTGATAGGGTTTTCTTACACCCCTGTCAGTTTCACTTGAATCCAGAGACAGAGAACAAGCTTGAAAGGCCAGGCAATGCCAAAAGGTGGTTTAAAAACACATCGTTCCCAACCTTGTTTTGCTGGGACTGCATCCGAATGAGCATGCAGGGAGGAAATGTCTTCCCCCACACTAAGCAGAGGGGGAGTGGGTAGGTTTAGCAAGATAGAAAGAAACATTGTGAACTGTGCAAATGTGTAAAAGCAGGGGAAGAATCCCATGTGCTCATGAAATATGCCAGTGTGATTTTGTCCACATTCTTGCTTCAGGAAACATAGAAAAGTGGCGATTTATGAGCCTGAGTTAAACTGGTACAGTTGGGGAGTATGTTGCACTCTACCTTCTCTCAGCTTGTTACCCCGTCCCTCCCCTAGAGTACCATTCCAGGAGCCAAGAAGAAAGAGCCACCAGCTGCCACATTATCAAGGCCTGTCTGACACTACACTTGACACATCAGCGTCAATACAGAGGCTGTTTGTTCACCTATATTCATGCAGCTGATTCAAGGTGGGCATCTGAGGATGAAGCTTAAGTATACTGGAGTTGAGAAGAATGCTGGTATTTAATGAAGTGAATGCTGCTGGGATTTCTGCATTTTGGTTGGTTCCCACAGTGCATGGATAGATACATGTGCGGGTGTGCACATGCACGCACATCTGTGGATTGGGAGAGTGAGCACAAGCCATTATAAAGGCAGCAAACATCTGCTAGCATGTTGCGATGGCCAACATTTATAGCAGGAAACTGATGCCGGTTTGGTGTGCAAATGAAAAGCGGCCCCAGACACAGCAAAAGTTGGGCAGCAGTAAGAACTGATGTAAACTAAACTGAACTAGAGTGGCCACCCAGGGCTTTTTAGTTTTGGAGAGGGGGCAGGAGGGGAAGAGGAGGTACCATTTATTATCTTAGTTGGTGTTTATAACTTTAAACCAAACCAGAGCAAATTCATTGTTTAAACAAGCCTGCAGTCTCACTGGGCTTCCTGAGAAATGGAGATAAACCACCCCCTCAAAAAAAGTGGTGTCCTCTGCTTGTTTAGACTCTCTAAGCTAGTCATGGGCAATTGCATTCTATAAAAGTCTGAAAAATCATAACAGGTGTATTATGTGACTTAGACCATCAACACCTCTCTGATTACAAGAACTCTCTTGTGGCAAAATTCCCTCATGGAAATCATGTTGGCATAGGAATATACGACGACTCCTATGTCAATCCTATAAAGAGGTAGTTTACTGTTTGCAGTGGAGTGTGCAGCACATGTACCACAAAGCCACAAAGTGACGAAGGATTCACCCTTACGCAACAGAACTGCCTTCTTCACCTCCCTATGTGCCTTCTCAAACAGGGGTGGACTTTGGTAATCTTTCATAATATGGCACCCTGTGCAAGGCCAACATTTGGCACCCCAAATGGACCTTCTCAATTGTAGGTCTCAAATTTGCACCCACTCAGCTTGTTGCCCTGTGCTAGGGAACTGCCCATAGTGCCCTAAATCTGGCACTGCTCTCCAGTCTATTATGTGGTTTGTGGAACACTCTGGAGCAGATTTGTGGAGGGTATGGGGGCATGAACAGGGGGAGGAGAGGGGGTGAAAGTGATGTTGTGCAAGTTGAAAATATTTACACTAATGGAAGGAGGGTGTTGGATACTGCCCATGGGTGTTAGGCTCTTGAGAAGACCACCTTTCTCATTTGGATGCTGAGATGGTTGTGTGAATGTAAGTACTTGTACCTTAAACTGCTGATCATAGTTTTGAATGTGCATCATGTCATAGAGCAGCAGTTCTCAACCTGTGGGTCCCCAGATGTTGTTGGACTACAACTCCCATCATCCCTGAGCCTTTGCTAGCTAGGGGTGATGGGAGTTATAGTTCAACAACATCTAGGGACCCACAGGTTGAGAAAGGCTGTCATAGAGAAACCCAGTTGTGCCACCAGGGCATTTCTGGAGCAAGAACAAGTTCTCACACTTGACTTTGGGGAACTTTCCTTATAAAGCTGGGTATTGCTTGAGACAGAGCTCATTCTCTTCATATCCACCACATATTGAATCCCTTCCCACTCCCCCACCGGAGTAAACTCCACCCAACTGCTCCTTTTCTCCTCCAACCTGGTAGCAATGCAGAACTTAGAGGAATACAGACTGTGTTCACTCAGGGCTGTGCTGCCGGAGAAGCCAAAGTTCCCAGACAGACTGCAGTTTGGCACACAGAGGTCTTGGGCCTGCCAAGTTGGCCTCACTTCCAGTATTGCAGGATTCAGAGTGCTTCTGTTCCCACAAGATATTACATGATAGCAACGCAGATCAGATCTGGCTCTTCCACTCCTAGGCAACTATCAAACGACTTCAAGGCAGAGAAAAAGGGTTGTTTCTGTGGAGTCCTGGAAATAAATGCAATGCAGAGTGCAATTATTCATTCATGTACAGTATTTATAAGCCTGCTCTTCGTTGAATATTTTCAATCCTAGAGTAGAGGGGACTAAGTAATAAAGCTAAAGAGTGGGTACCAACAACATACAAACATTGCAAAAGCGTATAGACTTGTGCAATAAACAGCTAATGAATAATTCTATCATAAGGTAGACAAGCAAAACTACAATGGCAAAAATTAAAACAACCCACTTAACCAAATACATAGGTGGAAAAATACACAAGGCATTCAATCAGATTAAATGGCCAATAGTCTTAGCTAGATCTGGCCCAATCGCCTTCTAAATCCAGCCTGCGGATGGTCCTGGAATCAGTGTGTTTTTAAATGAGTAGAATGTGTGCTTTTATTTAAAATGCATCTCTGGGTTATTTGTGGGGCATAGGAATTCACTCATCTTTTGTTGCAAAATATAGTCCGGCCCCCCACAAGGTCTGAGGGATAGTGAACCGGCCCCCTGCCGAAAAAGTTTGCTGACCCCTGGTCTTGGCAATAGTTCCCACCCAATTTTTCACTTATGGCTGACAACACCCCCCCAAAAAACACAAAGAGGTCCCCAAGCTGTGCCAACAGATTCTCACTCAGAATCTTTTGAAACAACAACTTAGCAACTTTCACCCCCACTCTCCAAGCCGTCCAGGCTCTCGCTCTGAGTAGTATGAACTGTTGTCCACAGGCATCCATAGCAGGAAGCTCTCACGACACGGGGTTCATGCTACAAAGCTACAAAGCTTTGGCATTGGTTTGGAGGGCACCCAAAATTTTGTAGTTAATGAAGCTAACTTCATACCCTCCAACATTCCACAGAGCAAATTAGAAATGTGTGAGCAACTGCAGCATCTTGGGTGGATCAGCTGACAGACTCCCCCACCCGACAGCCCCCCCAGCTGCCCTGGGACTCCCCTTCACCCCAGTGCACAAAATGGGGTGACTCATCAGATTTCAAAAGGCACCACCAATTCAGCTCATGGGAGAGATCTTCTTCCAGATGACCTGTTTAGCGAGCATTCATTCTGATTTGTTTGCAGGGAAATTATACAGTGTTGCAATACCATGCAATTGTTGTCCCTCACTTCCCAGTGCTTTTCCCCATCACATTCCTTATTGCAAAAAAAATCCACTTTTGTGGGCAAATAGGTTAGTTGTGCAAAAACTCAAATCCCCTGTAATTGCACAACCTAAGTTCCTTGGCATGTGATTGAATCCTTCCCATAAACAATCTCTGGATCCCCAGAGATGTTTGCTTGATATAATAATTTCATGATTTATCTTGCCCTTTTTAATTTGTTTTTTAAAAAATCTATTTATGCTTTCTCTATATACTACTCTGGGAGCTGTAGAGCAGCTAACAAACATTTTAAGTAACAAAGAGCTTGACTATTTTTAACACCTCGAAGTCAACTGGCAGTGATATTTCTGTGGATTCTGGTGTACCAAAGTAGTTTTCACTGTGTGCTTTTTGTTGACTTTTCCAGCCAGGCCTGTAAATGATAACAGCTTTCTGTACTTTTCGCAGCACAACTTCTGTAGAGCTTTTCTTTCCTCGTCTCATTGCAGGTTGGGGGGGGGGGGCGGGAGGAAAAGCCCTGCACAGGCAAAAATCAAGCCAGCAATTGTCTGAAGCAAAGGGAGACAAGGTGAAGCTGCTTAGACTACAGCCGTCAAGCCATTTGTTTTCTGGAGGGAAAAGCAGCAAGGCGGCTGATGGATCTGAAATGTTAATTTCTTCCAGCTGTTGTCAGTCTGGCAGGCTCTCAAAGGAAGTTTAATAGACTGCAGCCTTCTCTGCTTGTCCCCCCCCCCATTCCACCAGCTCCGCTTAGCAGAGGCAGCGCAGCACAATCCGATGATTAAACAAAAGTCGTGACTCCCACGGAATTGTTTTTCTTTTTGGCTTGGCTCACTTCGGTGCCATGTGTTTCCTTGCCCTTTAAATTTTCAGCTTTTTAAAGGGGAGGAAACAGTTTTGGCCAAGGGGGTAGGCAACCAATGGGGGGCACGTTTAGATGTGACTGAAAGTCAGGTGACTAGCCTTGGACGCCATTTCACAGCACTCCACAGCATGTGCCAGTTTCGTATTGCAGCCAGACAGGAAGCAGGATGGAGAAAAATTTTGCAATGAAGGAGAAGAGAAAGAAGAAAACCCTCACATTTTATTGATTTTTTTCCTTTGAAAAATGTGTGGCTAGAAATAGCATGTGCGGTTGAAAGCAACAATTGCCATAAGGGCAAGGAAAGTACCATATTGAACCAGAATACAGATGTGTTTACTACAATATCCTAAGAGCCAGTGCCAGCCCCATTGCATGGTAGAGCAAAGGATAACCACAACTTTGGCTACTCTGCTTAAACACAACCCTCCACAACTGGCTGAGTGGAGGGTCAGTGTAACTCCACATCAGCCAGTGAAAACATCAAGAGAACTGTCTGTCTGCCATTTAAAGCTCTTTCTTTTGTGGTGAGAGTCATGAAAAGTTATTCAAGACACATCTCAATGAGCCAGACCAGGTACTGGCAACACTTTTTCAGATTTCCTGACCCACATGCTCCTCCACTTCAGACATGCAAGGAAAGCACTTTGGTTCATATTAGTCCCTCACCTTTCTACAAAGCTGGTGGAGACCAGCAAGAGGCCTCTCTGGTTACTACAAGTGAGCCTTGCATTCACACATCCCACTGGAGAAGGTTTTCCTTGCAGAGGTTTGCTAGGTCACCAGAACAGGAGCACAGAGCCTGCAGTTTCAGCATCCCCTTACTGTTTGTTGAAAGTTAAGCTGGTGCCATTTTATAACAGCAGACAGAAGAGGAGGAAATCAAACTCTGCCTGAAAAAAATATATTTAAAAAGATTTTCTGACATATGTCATCCTCTAGGCTTGGGATGAAAAGAATGCAAGCAGGATTTAGATATAGATCTTGGATATTGCTCTTGAAATAGCAACAGAAACTAGTATCAAAAACATTTATATTTGGGAAGAAAAGGAAAGAGATGTGATGCGGGGCGATTTTGTGAGAGGAGCCAATCTACACTAAAGATTTTGGCTCAGAAAATTCAGTCACACTCTTTTTGTATTATTTATTCAAAGCCCACTGACTCCTCATTTTAATCCTTTTGTTTCATATAATTCTCACAACTACTTATAGGTCTCTTGTATCCTAATTTTATCAATGAGGAATTGAAGCTGAAAGGGGTTGTAATATGACCAAGGCCATACAATGAGGTGGTGGCCAAGGTGTGATCTGAAGTCAAGCTTCTCAATAATTCAACTTCAGCTGCCATCCTGTATGTACTTACCTGGAAGTAAGTGCCACTGGACTTAAGGGGATTTAATTTCTGAAACATTTGTTTACAAAAGCAAACTGATCCACCCTGGCAGAAATAGCTTGGTTTCTTTTGAGTGAGAATAAAAAGCTTTATAACACACAGAGTGTCCCTCTATGCACTGACTGCAAAAAAAAAAAAGGAGAAAGGAAGGAGATAGATTAAATCACTATAAATTGTTGTGGTGATTTGGAGGCTAAATTTGAAATCAAGTTGGATTTGAGTTTGTTGATGTCTCTGGTAACCTCTTACATCATGGATGTTGGCTCATATTATGGATGTATGATCTGTATTGTTTTATTGGTACTGTTGCTGCAGGTTTATCATGGCCTTTAGCTAGAACAAGAAACATATGTTGTGTTGTAAGTATTACTGACACTCTAAACTGCAAGACTACTAAGGTGATGGCTCCTATACTACCAGGTGTTGTTTTGTTTTTTGATGTAGTTGCTGTGGTGCTTCTACTCAAATGTTTCTCTCTATCCATTAGGTTCAAGGTTAATATCCTTCATCTCCATCTGGCTGGACATCTTCCCTGGGCCAGCACTTTGGCCGAACCTCAACTCTTAATAAAGGGAAGTGCATTTCCAAAAGCAATTTCCATGCAGAGGCACTGCACGAAAAGAGCTCTGTGCGTTAATGCCTTTTCTCGAGCTGGGAAAGCAGAGGCAGAGCTCAGGGAATGTAGTTCCCTTGCAGTCAATTAGCAATTCGACAATAAACTTTCATTATTAATATGCTCCATAATAAATTGCTGGTGGTTAAGCTGATGAAAATTAAAGCTCCCCTAAATGTAATCCATCAAAAGGGCCCTCTGGATGAAATTTGCTGGAAAGGCCATCTCACAAAGTCCATCTCACTTGCTGTTTAATAGATCTGTCTGGGGTTCCAGAAAATGGATTCCTATCTAGTCTGATCTGTTGGACCCCCTGACGGTATATGTTTCAGAAGGATTTCCATATTTATCCAGACACTGGTTTGGAGCAGGGAAGGTACTAATCCAGGGAAACGACTTATCTTAACCCCAGGAAAAATAGCAAGGCTCCAGACATTAGTATGGGTGCAGTATTGTTACCAAGTACTGGAGCATGGGATTCTGCTCAAAACCAAGTCAATCTATGAGCCCATCTAAGTCATTTCGTACTGTCTACATTGAGTGACAATGGCTTTGCAAAATTTAAGAAGGGCTTTCTCCCAATCGCATCTGAAGATGCCAGGGAATGCACCTGGGACTGCATGGAAAACATGTCTCTACCACTGAACTACTTAAATTAAGAGTCGCACAACAGAAATCTGCTTTGTGGGGAAAGCATCAACCCATTTCTTTGTCCTTTAGTTGCTAGGGTGGTACATTGTTTCTAAACTGATTGCCCCTTGCCCCGAGAGTGTTTGGGGTCCGTACCATAATTGATTCATACTAACTCACTTCTCAGCAAACAGCATTTTGCTACACAGGGCAAAGGAAGGGATGTACATATTTAACTCCCATTTGTAGGACTTGCACCCATGGTGGGGAAAACAACCACCAGCAAGGGTACTATCATTGCAGCAATGTGGTCGTGAAAACTACCCCTGGTGCAGTTCTCCTTTCATGAAACTCCTTTCATGAAAAGTAATAGTGGACAACTTGTGACCCTTCAAATGTTGTCGGCCCCCATCTCCCATCAGCGCCAGGCAGCATGAATAATCCTCAGGGGTTAAAAGTGCAGAAGTCTTCCCAGGGGTCTGCAAGGACAACCTCCTCAGCAGTTATGTAGCACAGATTGCCACTTAGAAACCACCATTTTGTCTTCAATTGAAGAGATAAATAGCCCATCTGATTTGTTAAAAAAATCCCATCTAAAATTCTGCATATGTGCTCGCCATACAGTTTTAAGTGAAAACTGATCCTAATTTAAGTGATCTAAATTCATATATTTACCTAATCTGGACTGATTTTCAGAGTCCCCCCTGAACACACAGGGCCAGGTGGCAGTAATTGCTGGCCAATGACCCGCAACCCCTTGGGAAATAGTCTGAGAAGCATGACGCTCAATGCGTCACTGCTGCCAACGTCAGGGGAAGTGTGCCTGTCTGGCCAGCTGGCGCTGCGCAAATGGGAGAACAACAAACCCATTTACTCACTGCCCCTGCCCAGTCAGGCTGCTCACGGCCCACGTGACCCTCCAGGCCTGTAGGCATGGGACTTGCCTTGGCATCTGGACAGCTCTTCGTTTTGGAGAGGCTTCCAAGGGAACTGTAAAGACCAAGCGTGGCAGGAGATTAATTAATTGAAACTGAAGACATCTGTTGTTAATTAATTCCCCGAAGCATGGTTAACTCTTCCTTTGCCCACTGCCTGCAGGTTTCAAAGCTTGCAAACCCCTCCGTCCTACTAAGATTCAGACTGTTTCTGCAGTCTATGTTTGGTATGTAGGTGGCTTTTTTGGGCAGGGGTAAGTTGCTCAGATGGGATAGAGGAGGCAGGGAGCATTGTACAAAAGGGGCATTTCAACAAATGTGGCTTTCCTTGCCTCTGCATTACTGTATCCTGGCAAGCGGCACCTGCTAAAATTCTCTTGTTGTTGTTGTTTAGTCGTGTCCTACTCTTCGTGACCCCATGGACCAGAGCACGCCAGGCACTTCTGTCTTCCACTGCCTCCTGCAGTTTGGTCAAATTCTCTTATGTAGTGGCAAAACTTATAAATAAATGAGGGGTGGGGGGAGATACCGTACTTGCTTCAGTCAATAGGAATTCCTCCCAATGAGGAGGAAGATTTTGTATCCTTAAGCATCCACAGACAGGAATAACCCCATTCAGAAAAAAACCCTAAACATGGAGGATGGTTGAACAATTCAGTGTAGAAACTACTTGTGTTTATTTTTCTGTAAATATGAGTTTCCCAAAAAAACCTATGGGTATATATGTACTTGAACAAGTTCAGAGTTCCTTTCTTTTTATTGCCATGTAGTCATTGCCATGTAGTCATTATTTTTCAAGTATTAAAGTGGATTATAGGGTTAAATTAAAATTTATTTAAATAAATTGATTTATTTAAATAAATATATTTTATTTATTTAAAATAAAATAAAGTATTTTGTTTTATTTTGTGCTAAAGGGTGACATTTTGTCAAACAGTTATATCCAGTTCTACAGTACTAATGACTTCCTGCTCACCCATCATCAATGTTTATAATAAAAATTTCCAACAATTGCATTTTAAAATTGCACCTGATGTGGGAAAGCCCACTGTCTCACAAGCCCCTCTAGTAGACACACTGATTTAAGGAGAGATGACCATCTATGCCTCTCCACCTGGGAATCCTGCACAATTGGGCTTCCTGGTTGCAAGGAGGAGCCCTAAGTGCAAATGGGCCTGTCTCATGAGTTTTGAATGCACAGCCAACAAGGGTAGAGATGGCAAGAAGCTGCATTGCATTTGGGGATGTGACCAGCAGTGTGCATGGGATGAGGGAATGTCTGTGCATCCTAAAGTTTATTGACATACTGGGGAAAGCTTTATGATTGATTTACACAGACCAAGCTGCAGCTAAAGGCATAAAAGCAGAACAGGGCTTTTTTCTGATTAGTTGGCAAACTTACCGCTAGTCTATTCCTAATTGGGCTAGAGTGATGTTATGCTCCCCACAAAGGTGGAAGAGATCAAGTCAGCCACGTCATATCCCACCCTGCTCCACCAAGCACTAGGTACATGGTGCTGCTTGAAAGCTTTTAAGCAACAGAATTTTAAAAAAAAATACTGCTGCAAGCCGCACATTCCAGTTTAATGGGAATCCTTTGTCCAGCCAGCAACCTTTGCACTTCTGTCTGATAAGCTGCATGGACAGGGGCTAAGCGGAAAGGCAAAGCATGTAAGGAACCAATCAAAATAAACTTCTGGGTTTAGAGGTTAAGAGTAAGCATCACTAAGGAGCAGATGCTCTGAAGGGAATGGGAATATGTAGAAAGAAGGAATTTGGATTGCAGGGGATGGAGGGGGAGCAACTGAGGAAGAGTGTGGAAGAAGCACAGAAGAAGGATTGGGGAGGCTGAGCAAACAAGAAAAAGGGGGCAAAAATTGCACATATACCTAAGCAGACCAGACAGACAGGATTGTCATTGGTGCATTTACTAACTAGCTGTCTGGGAACTGAAAATGACTAAGTGATAGGCTTCTGGCCAGGGTAATGTGAGACACCCAAGGCCAAGAAAGAAGAGGAGCTGATATTGTATCTTCTAACCAGTCCAGCATTGGCCTAATGTCCAGCAGATGAATGTACATTGGACTTCAACTACTGAGTCAGGTCCCACAAAAGAGTTGAGAACAAAACAGGTTTATTAAACAGTTTCCCTCATAGGGGAAGCAAGTGGTAACCAGGAAAAGGACATTTTCAGCAGTGATGTCCCATCTATGGAGGACCTTCCCCAGGGAAGTTCGCCTTGTTGTCTTTGGCAACCAAGAGACATTTATTTATTTCCCCAGGCCTTTAAAGTATATAAAGTACTTTTGAGAGGTGGGTCTCCTGCTGTTTCTGCCATTGTTTTATGCCGTTTGATATGTTATTTCTGCATGTTGTGTTTTATTTGTTTTAAACCATGCCATGCACTGCCCTGGAATCAATGATGGAGGGAGGCACAGAATTTTAAACTCAAGTAAACAGATGTGACCTGGCATTCCTCTGCCCACTCCACCCACAGTTGTTGGGTGTATATTTAAAATGTCCAAAGCGGCAAAGGAGGATGGAGCCATTGTTCTTCCCACATCACCAGCTCAATTCTCCTACCTTGTTTGTGCAGGGAGAAACTGAAATCCTGCTGCTGCTGCATTTTCCTGGAGGCAGGAGAGAAGGGAGATGCAGGCACTGGGAGCAATGCAAGAGAGTAGCTCCAGTGACAGCTTATTCCAGGGGTCAGCAAACTTTTTCAGCAGGGGGCCAGTCCATTGTCCCTCAGACCTTGTGGGGGGCCGGACTATATTTTTTTTGGGGGGGGGGATGAATGAATTCCTATGCTCCACAAATAACCCAGAGATGCATTTTAAATAAAAGCACACATTCTACTCATGTAAAAACATGCTGATTCCCCAACTGTCCGCGGGCCAGATTTAGAAGGCGATTGGGCCAGATTTGCCCCCTGGGCCTTAGTTTGCCTACCCATGACTTAACCTCTATTGCTGCTTTAGCAGGGATGGAGAACCTATTAATCCCTGGAATGTTGTTGAACTACAACTGCCATCATCCTAGCGTCCGCAGGCCACACTTGCTGGGGCTGATGGGGGTTGGGAGTCCTACATTTGGAAGGTCCCAGGTTCCCCATTCCTATTTTAAAGCCATAGACATGATCTTCAGGACCCCTAGCAATGCTTACCCAACATTTAGCAAAGGACCCAAGAGCTTCTGATTATCTTTCAAGTCATTTAAATCTGTGATCTGTTTGTGAGGCCTCTAAAACTTCTTGCAGGCATTTCTGTCTAGAAATTTAGGGATTGTTGTCTCAGAAAGCCCTTGAAAACCAGCTGCTTAATAATATATTTTGCAAATATGTTCCCTTGCTCCCTTTGTGGTATTTAATATCGAATTATTTGCCATGGTATTTTTAGGAAATAAGATGTTCACGAAAGCTAATTAGGAACATGTTAGCATGTGTGTAATTAATTAGCCAACATATTTCGCATTTTGAAGAGCATTTATGCTATTTATTCTTTCTTAACAAGATGGCCACCAATAGGGAGGGAGGATGGCCCATGATAATTTTCAAGGACTTGGTGCTGAATAAATGCATCCCTCCCATAAGCACAAGAGAAAATCTCCCCACAGGAAAATAGGGGGGTTGGAAAGGCCTGGTCAGCAGACCTGGGTCAGCCAAGGGCTCTACCATGTCTCAGCCCAGATGTTCTAGTGGGGATGGATTATTCCTTGAAGATGCCAAATATGTGCCTGTTTTACTCAAGAGTAGACCTACTGAAATTAAGGGACCTAACTTAGTCATACAGTGGTGCCTCGCAAGACGAAATTAATCCGTTCCGCGAGTCTCTTCGTCTTGCGGTTTTTTCGTCTTGCGGAGCACGGCTATTAGCGGCTTAGCGGATTAGTGCTATTAGCGTTTTAGCGGCTTAGAAAAAGGGGGGGGAGGGGAAAAACTTGCAAGAACTCGCAAGACGTTTCGTCTTGCGAAGCAAGCCCACAGGGAAATTCGTCTTGTGAAGCACCTCAAAAGACGGAAAACTCTTTCGTCTAGCGAGTTTTTCGTCTTGCGAGGCATTCGTCTTGCGGGGCACCACTGTACTCATTAATTTCAGTTGGTCTGCTCTGAGTAAAACTTCACTGAATACCACCCACAGGGATTGCCCATTTAGTCCTAACTCAAAGCTCTTCCCAGACCCATTATATGTTAGGTAAAGGTAAAGGTAAAGGTACACCTCGCTCTATGGGCTGAGGGAGCTGGCGTTTGTCTGCAGACAGCTTCCGGGTCATGTGGCCAGCATGACTAAGCCACTTCTGGTGAACCGGAGCAGCGCACGGAAATGCCATTTACCTTCTCACCGGAACGGTACCTATTTATCTACTTGCACTTTGAGGTGCTTTCGAACTGCTAGGTTGGCAGGAGCAGGGACTGAGCAACAGGAGCTCACAGCTCACCCTGTTGCAGGGATTCGAACCGCCAACCTTCTGATCAGCAAGTCCTAGGCTCTGTGGTTTAACCCACAGATGATTGCAATATAAAATGTGAGGAACCTACAAAGGCAGAAGAAGCTCTCCACTTCTGAAGCTTATCCCCCAAAATGCAAAGGGCTGGGAACAGCCCAGCAATGTCAGGGACAGGGCTAAAATCATCACCGTCCATAATCATTTTTAATTGTTAAACTGTCCTTCACCCCATAGGATCCCAGGGCGGTTTACATAAATGTCAGATAAAATACCACAGAGCAGAATTTGACCTCCTTATCCAAACATATTACAATAATAAGGAATGACAGCAGCAGACAAAATAATAACTGTTGGGCTCCACATGTTTATCTCCCAAAAGCCCAAAGGAAAAGATAGTTTTCAGTTGACGTCAAAAAGCTGACTAGGGGGAGAGCTGTACCTCCACAGGGAGTTCCACAAACAAGGATGTCCTATCCAGTGTCACCACCGAAGCATGAGCTTGGCTGCTCCCCTCCCCCTCCCCTCCCAGATGATCTCAAAAGCATGGGGGTAAAGGTGCCATCATCCCACAGCGACTTTGTTAGCTGTGTCACCAGTTCACGAGAGCACCATGTTAAGGGGGCTCATACAGAGAGCATTCTATCACGCAAAGCCTCCGCCGACAGTCTGGAGCACAACCCAGAGAGTTTTGAACACTTCCATAAAAAATGGAGCAGTCTGGCTACTAGACCTTTTTTCCTGGATGCAGTATAATCAAATCCAAATCGACCTTGTTCTCCAAACAGCGTTCATCATTAAATGCTAAGGAATTAAGAGATGTGCAAAGGCTCCAAAAGTCAGAACCACTCATTCCAGCGCAACACCCCTGCAATTCTTCAGCTCTTTCCAGTCGTTTCTTGGGGGAGGGATATATCTAGTGAGTACCATTTCAGATGCTCTGATCTGGGAATTACTCCCTGCCTGTCTCCATCTTAAAGAATGCCTCCCCAAAAAGGTCCTCCATTTATAAATTTAGGCTATTTGAAACAAAACATTTTGTGCTTAGATATGACAACCCAAATACAAGATGTGCATGGGCTTATTAATTAATCACAACTGACATGGTTTTTTTAAACACACTATGGCAGCTAATGCTTCATGCACTTAATATGTGGTGTGTGTGATTTGTACTGGGGTAAAATGACCCCAGGAAAGGTGTCTGCTTATCAGTGTGTGGTAGTTTCACCCCTAAAGCCAGTACACAACACTGAAGTATTCTCTGGCTCAAAGTGATTTTTTAACATTTTATTTACAGTAACAAATAACAATGGAAAGACAAAATATAAACCCATCACTGAAAGGGATTTGAGGACTCCCATGGCAAGGATGTCTACAGTTGGAGCGGTATCTGTTTTTCCCCTTTATGGTCCCAAAACAGGCTATCATTTTGGATGGCTCTCTTGGAAGGCTGTCATGTCAGTGTCCAGTATCAAATGGATTGCTGCCTTTGCATTAGGCCTAGTGTTTGCCTGCTGTGGGGAAAAGGCACAGAAATGAGGCTCCTGTTATCCCCTTCCACACCTACGAAGTACATTCTCATCCTCAGGAAAAATCTCCTTTAAAAGTATTGCATTCAAACACCAGATATGTCATCGAGATCCTTGAATGTGTATGGAGATGATTGGATGGGACTGTCTAATCTCAGCACCGATATGTCCACTGCAAAAGGCTGACTAAAGGATTTGGGTAGGGGAGTTAGGGGTGAGATACGAGTCCTCTTAAAAGTTCACAGAACAGGTCAGCTCCTGGTTGCTGACAATTGTGGAGGGGCTGCTCACAAGTTACTTTCTCATGGGATTAGGGACTGCTCTGAGGCTTTGGCTTCCTTTCTTTCTGCCACTGGAAGAATTCTGCTACAGGGCCAGGGATCAGCCCAGAGCAGCTGCATGAAAACATTCCATCTTGGCACACTAGGCTAGCTGCCATCCTCTTGGGCGCCGGAGATGTTCAGTGGCCAGCCAGGAAAGAGCAAGGCTGCCAGCTAGTTGACATCAGTACACTTAAGGCACTTTTGCCAAACGAAAAGCACCAGAACTAAGGGGAGAAATACCCAGGAGTCGAACAGCAGCAGGACCCGACGGCCAGTAGGTGGCACAGCTTACTGGCACGCTAGACCCAGGCAGCACATCATGCCCATCTCTGGGCTCCGTGTGACTGCTCCAGATCCCGGCCAAGCAGCATAGCTGGATGTGCAGCTAATCTTTGTCTGCTCTTGGCTCAGGCAGCAGGAACACTCCTCTCCCCCAGCTGCCATTGGGAGGAATCTGGTGGGAGGGGAGAGATAAAGCAAGCACGCCCACCACTTGTCCTTCAAGAATCCTGCACATCTTGTTCCCAAGCAGTTCTGCAGCCCAGAATTTGGGTCCCCTCCGCAGGGCTCATCGGCTGTTTCAAACTTAGCTTCTTTGGATTCAGATTATTGGATGGCGGGGGAGAACAGTGGAGAGACCTCATTGCCAAGGTTTCCCGCACATTCAGTTTCTATTCAGGGCATGAGATCTGGCTGCATGTCTCAGGAGGAGAAGCACAGGCCACAGCACTCCATGCAGATCTCAAGGCAGTCAGCCGACTCACAGCATGCATCAATAATGCCGCAGTCCATGTCACATGGCAGGTCGCAATCGGCGCATTCCCCAGAGCCGCAGCAGCAGCAGCAGATGCAAGAATCCTCGGAGCTGCAGGAGCCACAGGTGGCACAGTCCAGCATGATGTTGCAGAGGGTCAGGAACTCACAGAAGAGGCAGGAGAGGATGCAGTGGACACAGCAATCTGGAAGCAGAAAGAAAAGAGAATCTCAAAAAGCAAGCAAAAGAGAGCCAAGTGTGGGAAGCTGAAACCAGGCATGGAGAGAAGTGATTGCACCAGAGTCAGAAGACAGGAAGAAACAGAAGATACCATTGTGCATAGCATTCTGCAAAGGCATTGCTCCAAAAATCTACTGATGCTAAGAAAAGCATAAATGTTGCATTTCAGTATATCAAGGCATCTGGGGCCAGTCTGGTGAAAGAAGATGCTGCAGACACTTGGATGAGAGTCAGTGATTATCTGGGATGCTATGGCTAGGGAGAAATCACCTAGGAATCTCTTCAGTGGTCATGAGATTGAGAGTCTGGCCAGCTAGGGAGAGTTAACATCAACACTGTGTACAGTGACATGAATTAAGGCCCGAACCTTCCTTTTGAACATACATAACTATAAATCCTCCCTCTTCCAGAGAAGATTCCATCATAAGCCAGGTGCCCACAACTGGTTGAAAGGGAGAACAGATAGTGATAGTTCATCTACTGGCTCGCTGGCATCAACAGTCCCTTGAGGTCTCTTGCCGAGAAACAGTGGCCGGCCTCTTGCAGCTGCAAAAAATAATGACTTGGAACTGCAAGGTCTGATTTGGAGCATTCCCCCACCCCTTCCAGTCGCTCTTTTTTCTCCACCCACCCAGCCAGGGTGCCAACCCCTAGTTTAGGAGCCTGATCTGGCCCTTGAAGTGGCCATGTTTACTTTGGGACACACCTACTACTGGCATACAGCCTCCAGATGTTTGGCCAATGGTGAGTGCGCAAGGCAAAAATGGTTATAGCAATTAGCACCAACAATTGCAGGGGGAAATTGCTCTGTCAGTAATTCAGCACGCCACACAACGTCACAGTGCAGATATACTCTCCAGTTCTCAAGCAAGGACCACTCAGCAGCTTCATAGTAAAGGGAACCAGGGGACAACTCCCCATGAAACATTTCCCACTCCTGCTTGTGCTTTAGTGCACAGTGGAAAGTATAGGAGCCTGTACCGCCACTAGCCCCCCAAAGGATGATATGTCCACCTCCCTTGTGAAGGCTGCATTTCTCTGCAATTGCCATATGACTAGATGAAGAATCTGGATGAATCATACACAAGTCCCAAAAGGAAGAACTAACAGCTGCTAAGGTAGCTAAGGTAAGTAAATCCTGAAAGAGGGAAGGCATACAGGTTCAAAAGCTAATGCAAATGAACATGTGCATGTAATCAAATTGTTTCAGACACTGAACAAGAGTTGTGAGAATAGCAACTCTTAAATCCATCTCCATAATTTTGCTTTCTTCTGTCTCTGGCCCATTTCTTCAGGCCTGTGGAACTGCCCCTGATCTTGTCCCAGCTTCCACTTGCTGCCTGCATCCTTCCACTGAATCTGCCCTCTGTTGCATGGAAGCTGACCACTCTCCAGTCCTGCCACTGAGACTCTGTGGACCCTGGCTGGTTTGCTGGCTGGCTGGGGTCCAGTCATGTCTGTCTAATGAATCATTGGCTTTGTAATTGCATGAACTGGAACTCAGGTTAGAATATCTCCTATGGATAAGACATGCATCTTAATGCAGGCATTGACCCACTCCATGTGTCTGGAAACAAAACAGGTAGTGTATATATTAAAAAGTAGTAATCGGGAGCATCAGTGTTTCCACCTTCACATTCTCTACCATCCAGTCACTGGTGTGGTGGTGCTTTCTACTCTGCTCCTGATGAACGAAGGACCAAATAAACTCTAGCAGTAGCTGAAGAATATTAAGGTATGGGGAGAGGTACCTTCCTGTGCCTCAGTAGGTATTTGAGATGATGCTGATTTGGAGCTGCCTTTACTCTTTTTACTGATCTGGCTGTTGATGGAGTGATGAGACTGTAGCTTCCGATGAGGCTTCTGGGAGCCTGACAGTGAGCTGCGTTCAGAGCACAAGGCACCATTCCCAGCTTCTCCGTTAGAAGCACTGAGGTCTGACACATGCCCAGCACCATTCTGCAGCAGGGGAATCAAAGTCGAGGTTGGAGGGGTCCGGACAGTTACTCGGCTTTGGGGCTGACCTGTTAGGGAGGAAGAGGAAGATTATTGAACATAATGCCTATGCGGTTCTGACAGAAATATATCTAGGATTCCACACTGCCCTCAGAAGCATTGAGAAATTTTGGATGCCGTTATGTTTGGGCGGGGGGAGGGAAATACTTGCCTTTGCAACCGTTTGTCCCTTAAAATTTTGCTTTTAGTTCCCCTCATCCCACCTTTCTTTTCATAATCTTAAAAATAATTTGCAAAATGATACACCTAAAGTATTTCAGAACGTTTACAATACAGTGGTACCTCAGGTTACATACACTTCAGGTTACATACGCTTCAGGTTACAGACTCCGCTAACCCAGAAATATTACCTCGGGTTAAGAACTTTGCTTCAGGATGAGAACAGAAATCGTGCTCTGGCGGCACGGCAGCAGCGGGAGGCCCCATTAGCTAAAGTGGTGCTTCAGGTTAAGAACAGTTTCAGGTTAAGTACGGCCCTCCGGAACGAATTAAGTACTTAACCCGAGGTACCACTGTATCCCTCTTCCAAACAAACAACATCACTTCCACAGCTCCCTGAACAAAATCCAAATTGAGTTTTGTGATTTCAGACTGTAAGCTATTTCTTTTTCAGCTGAATAACCATTATGAAAGCTACACAATTAAAAGCTTTGTACCTACAGTTTGCAGAAAGTATTGTATTTGTCCAGAAGACTAGCTAGGCAAGGCGGGGGGCTGGTCCTAAAATAGACTTTGGTCCCAATTCAATAATGGTCATACACAGCAGTGAGCTATCCTCCTGAAATCTAATCTACAGGGCCAGTGCTGTGCAGTTTGGGTACAAGTTTGAAAGAGAATGAGATTGCTGGAATCAGTTCTGCACCTGGAATACAGATCCTTTTCTGATGTTTGCTCATGGGTCCTCTACACTGTTGATTAGAAGTTTCCTTTTTATAGGTTTTGCCCATTTTATTGCTTTGAATTCTCTCTTAGAGGCTATAAGTACGGGATGTAGGGGGAAATCTAACATTCAAATACAGTAAAGGCTAAACTGAGAGCAGGGTAAGTTGAACAGTTTTAAGTGTATGCAGTAAATTTGTCCAAAGGATAGTGCGACAATGATGTGGCAAGAAAGATGAATAACTAATAAAGTCATGGAGGATGGCAACTGGTCATTTTAGGAGAGTTCAATAAATAATAAACAATATATTGAAGACATTTCTGTATGGGAGATAGTTTAGCAATCCATGCATAGATTTTCAGGTCTGATTATCATGCAAGCATCTTTCACTGCATGTAGAATCACTACATGTGATGATGTAAGCATGGATGGGGAACCTGTAGCTCAGCACCAGCCAGCCCAGCAAATAGGAGTTGATGTGGGTCCATCATCTGGAGGACCACAGATTCCCCACCCCTGATGTACATGCAGGTTGCTTACTATTTCCTACAGTGTAAAAACACACACTACCTGGCCTGGTTTTTGAGATCCAAAGTATGCTGATCTCTGGAAGAAGGTACCTTCTGCAAGATATCTGCTTCTGCTGTGGAGTTTCTCTCATTCATGGGATAAAAAAATGTTACAGAATGAATTATTTCTTGTTGGGGTTTTGTTTTTGTTTTTTGCCAGTCACCTTGGTTATTCTTTTGGTATTTTAATAATACCAAAACCCCAAGTGGCTTCCATTCTAAAATGTCTGAGGCCTTTTGGGAATGCTGTTGACTTTGAACCTTTTGTTTTCTGTACTGACCATTCCCTGTGGTTAAAAGATGTCTTTGTGCGCCTTGGCATTGCTTTTTAATAAGTGTGTGTAGAAATGTGGGGGAGGAAGATTATAGGAGCTCTTACCTGTGTATTACACAAATCCATACAAAATGTGAAATAAAGTAAACCCAATATTTTCAGGGAATAGTAGCTTTAACTGATTATTCCTCCCCCTCCCACACCTTTTTTACTTCAATGAATTCTGAGAAACAAACAAAAAATATACTAGCTATCAAGTGGAAATGTGGTTAACATCACATACTGTACATTCTTGAACATTCACATATCCACAGTAACCAAGAGGCAAAATAAGCTGCGACTTCCGAAATACAGGCTATTATTGTACTGAATGGTAACACATGTGAAAATTGAATGTATGCAATGGCAAGTCAAGAGTTAGCTGTGTGTCTCTTCCCTAGAAAATAAATGTTTGGTTCCAATGGCTCAGTCAAGTCTCCAAATGACAATGGGGATTTAAAGGGGGGGAACGGTCCCCCAGGCTATTTATGTGGAATTGTACTTATTTTATTTAATTATTAAATTTGTATACCACCCTTCATGTGAAGATCACAGGGCGGTTCACAAAAATACATAAAAATGCAAAACGAGAACACAAAATATGTAATAAAACAAAAACAAACCAGTAACACCATCTCCCACAAACACATGGACAGGATCACAGCCGAAAACAAAAGGGAAACCATGCTGGCCATTTGCTTGGACAACAGAGACTCCTAAAATCAATTTTTGCTCTTCTTTGGTGGTGGGGAGGAGAGCAGAACTTATTTGGGGTCTTCAGCCTATGTTTGGAGCCTTGGGACATGGACCTTTCCCTTTTATGAAGCTGCAGTCTCCTCTTTGGGCAGAGCCAGCCAAACCTCTGCTATGAATGGCATGCATCTGCTGGCCTGGGATCCCCCACCCCCCTCTGAGCCTCAACCACAAACTGTTCAAGAATGAAGAGCAGTTGTGATTACAGACCATTGTCTGGTTGTGTCAAAGTAGCTCCGTTGACTTTAGGAGAGGTTACACAGTATGCATGGCGGCAGCAGTAAGGCAGGGGGAGGCCTGTGTACAATAAAGACCTCCTACTGCTCTGTTACGTATGCAGCACTGGAAGATTTCAAAGCATGTACACCAGCCCAGTGGGAAGCAGTACTTGCTCAGATCTAAGTGGAGGCGCTCTATTAATTTTTGGAGGCATCACTTAACGATGTTGTGGCATTCTTACTTGAAATGTAAATGTACAGAAAATCAGTTTAAAGAGAAATTGGGAAGTGATGCAAAGATGTGAGTAACTTGCCCAAAGCCACCATTAAATAGGAAAAAATAAAATTATGAAATTCCCAAAATCCACTTCCCCCAACTCTCTCCAACTGTAGACATTTTTTTTAAAAAAGGAGCGAAGGAAGTCAGGTCTCCCCCTTAATTCTAGCACTACCGAAGCGACAGTCATGAATGTAAAGTGTGTCAACTACTCCTAAATACAAGAGATTACAAACTGCAGTTTGGCAGTGGCCAAGTCATGGAAACAATCATTTGAATGGCCTTAGCCAAGAAATATATTTGGGGATATGCAAGCACCATTGGAACCTGCAACCTCTTGCATACGCTTCTGATTTTCAGTTTATAAACCAACTATCCAGATCAGGATAGGGTTAAGGAAAATGACGTGATTGGCACCCAAACAAATAACTCGCCACGCATTCACCTCATCCCTTTCCCTCCAAGCTAGGGCTTGTTTTTTCCCCTCTGCTAGACTTTACATTTCTCTCCCCTCTCTGATCTGTAAACACGCGGTGATTCAGCAGAAAGGCTTGAGAGCAGAAATTATCTTGAGCCAATCCAGGGAACAGACGCTGCATTCTCTTTGGGGTGTCAGCTGGACAGGACTCCTGAATTTCTGGGATGAAAAGGGCCAGGACTGAGTCATACTGAAAGCATCATGCACAACCTTCCAGCACAAGATGTTTCTTGTCTCATGATAGTGGGGGAGCAAAGCAATGCACAGTAGGTGGCAAAAAGGCAATCTTGGTTTCTCTAGCATGGGTAACCTACCAGAGGGTGTTAAGTTGACACAGGATTCTATTTTGACACACATGGACTCAAGGAGAAAAGAGGTGGAATTGTAGGCACCAAGAAACACAGCTGCCATTTCCTGGATCTGGGCTTGGCTCTGCCAATAGAGACATCTGCCAGATACAGTAGGATGCCAATATTAGTTTGATGGTGGTAAGAGGGCATCTCTGGATCAAGAACCAACATTTTAGAATGGCAAAGCACCAGAATGGCCACCTAGTTATCTTCAATTATTATTTGTTCCACTGCTCAGGAAGCTTGTGAAGTCACTCACATTAAGAGACGAATGACAGACACTATATAGGAAAGCTGACTCATTAAAGGCTTATAGGGAAATATTACAAGGGAATATTATAGGGAAATATTACAAATATTACAAAAATATTTGTAATATTAAAATGTAGGGAAATATTACAAATATTACAGAAAAGCAAAGCGTTTCTTCTTCCCATACATACCACACCTGTACATGAGGCTAAGCAAGAGAGGATTCTTCAGTGAACCAGAGCTATTGGTAGTTAATAAAGGCCTCATAAAATGAACATGGATATACTAGTTATCTTGTGGTTTTGCATAGAACTGGAATGGTAGGGCCAGGCTCATAGGAAGGGTTATTCTTTTGCTGGAGAGTTCATGCTCAGGAGAGGGAAACTGCTGGCCAATGAGTGCAATCATGATTATGAATAATCACTCTCTATTTTTTATTTACTTATGAAACGTCTATACCACTTTTCAGTCAATATTCCCAAAGGACATTGGATGGACAGGTGGCAAGACACTGTCACTGTTTATAGCTGCCAAGATCATTTTCAATGCCAAGCATAGTCACTGACAACCATACCTGGAGGGAGGGAGGATCATTATAGGATTAGAGATGGCAAATAGAAAAGAGCCCTTAATCAGGTGTGCTGAAGAGGGCAAGTTGGGAGGGAAGAGCACCCACAAACACACTTATCTCTGCCCCCATCCCCATCACGTCGTGCATGTTCCAGGGTGATGGCCTGCAAAGTGAAAGCTTCCTACACTTGTGGAAGCTCCCACATGAATCAGAGCCTTGAAAAACCATGAATAGAGAAGACTCCCCAGAGCAGAAATTCAGCCCAAAGGAATGGAGAGCTGAAGGGACAGGTCATCACAACCATAATGTGAGGGACAGCGTCATTGAGCAAGGCCTGCTCTCCCTACCTGCTCTTGCGGTGTGCAGGAAAATGGCTGAATGGGGCTTAAGAAGAGGACTTGAACCTTGCTGTCCTCTGCCCAAACCCAATGTCCCACTCCCTACACCACACTTGTCTCATTCATATTGTGACATGGTGAGGCACTATCCTACCAGCAGAAGTTCCCTTTGCATACGCATAGCCCTTTCCAACACAAAGCCTTTTCGAATTCAACAGTCTGTTAAATAAAGGTTTTGACCTATCCATGACCTGAGTGTGCAAGGATCAGCATTTTGAAAACACTTTGTGCTGAGGTTTTCATTCTGACAGAATGCCAGTTGTACGGTTTCTCCCCTACCTTTTGACCTCAGAAGCCGCACATTAGCATGCTAATGGCAGCAGGACAATCAGTGACTGCACAAGTCTTAATGCTTAAGACTTAATGCTAATGGTTGCAGTATCCAAGCACACCTATAGCTCCTTATCTGCAACATGACGGGAGCAAAAGCTTTATCGCTAGTTAAAACTTTTCTAAGAGGGAGAGACTCCTTGCTATATGCACATCTGCCTCGTTTTCAGTTTCTGCTTAAGGCTAAGAATGAATTTCACCAGCTGAGTTCAAATAGAGCCCATGAGAATATGGGTTCACACACTGACATGACCTTAACTGCAGTGGCATGAGTGAACCATTATAATCATCATTATTTCGGGGATGAAATTATAGAGTGGTGAATCCCCTAATCAGATAATTACAGGTGGGAATTCCACTGATGATAAGAATTTCATTCCCAGCCATTTATTATAGTTTTTTCCTGGCTTTTCAACACAGTCTCCTTTCTCAAACCAGGCCAACACCCAATTCACCATTAGCAACCTGGACCGTTTCAAAAGCTTTCTCTGTTCCAGGGGTGAATAAAGGCCAAGTAGCCTGAAGACCCATTTGATACAATCCACAGGGAGCTTCCCTTATGCAAGCTCACCAAAGTGAACAGGAGCTGCACACATATTCTATTCATAATCCTTTGGTCCTGTTTTCTGAAGGAAAAAAATATGGGGGGGGAGGGAGGGATTAAGCCAAGCTTATTTATTTATTTAAAGCCGGGGTGACCGAAATCTGATCTGACCCCCCTCCAAGCAGATTTTTCTGCTCTGCCAAAAAAGCAACAGCACACCCAACCCCATTGATTTGGGCAGTAATGATGATTTAATTTCTGTATTTAAAATATCTCTAAGCAGTGTACAGAAAACTGAAGCAACAACAGACAAGTTAAACAAAAATATTATAGCACGCAATTACATATAAAAATGTTACATTGATGCAAAGTTACTAATATAACATATCAATATTATATTGATAATATAATATATCAATTCATTTCCCCCCCCACAGCCTCTGGGTTCTCACCCAGGGTCTGAACAAACTCTCAGCCGACCCACAGAAGTCTCACAATGAGAAGAGATACTGGAAACGGCAGACATCACCCTAGTCTCGCACTCCAGATTTGCTCTTTATGGTCAGGCTCAAGGTGGATGTTACTTCCTCAGGCTACCCACAGCTGGGTCCCATTCAGCTGCACTTTTCACACCCAGTTCCAGGTGCAGCAGGTTTGTGGAGTTTCCCGTGGGGTCCAAAGGATGGGGAAATGGCCCCCTCCACTTGCAGCTCTTTCTTCACTCTCTGTGCTTTTCTCCTCCTCCAGCTGCAGTAGCAGCAAAAAAATAATCAAGAGACTTCCGGGTCGGCGCCATCGCCGAATGGCGGACTCCCTCCGAGCTCCGGAGGAGCTGCTCGGCAGGGGCTGGGTTCTACCGCGTCGGCGTCGCGGGGACCCTCAAAAACCATGGGCGCTGAAACCCATGGGCATGGTGACTCGGCGGGCACCGTTTGCGCCCCCCCGACCCGCGAAGGAGCCTTTTTAAAGGCTGCGGAGCGGGTGCCGGGGTGGTGGTGGTGCTATGAGTCCTCCGCTTCCCCTGCCGAGCGAAGCCGCATGCCATTTGGCGGAGAGCGCTGACTTCTTCCATTGAAAATTCGGATTAAAAGAATAACCCGTGAGTAATTGGAAACTGGACTTAAAAAGGAAAAAACTTTAAATTTTAAATTAGGAGCGAGCGGGGGAGGTGCAAAAAGGAAGTCAGCCTCCCCCCTGTTGTAGAGGATTTAAAGCAAAGGATTTAACAACTAAGATCGAGTGCTACCTAAGTTTGATAAAGCTACTAATTTCACGATGGAAAATTATAAGACTGGGCTGGAGGAGAAAAGTAGAATGTGAGCTAAAATGCAACCCCCCCCCCCCGGGACCGGGAGCGATCCGCGAGAGCGCCGGGAGAGGAGAAACAGAGGCTTTGACAGCTGTCAAAGGAGCTGTCAAAGCTGAAGAGTAAAAAGAGAACTTTGTTATGAGGACTTTGCCGGTTACATTTGTTACAAATTAGATATAAATTGTTTAAAATAAGGAATAACAAGTTACTTTAACTGTTGGGTAGGATCTGGAAGGAAACTGAGTAACTATAATTCCCCTAGAGGGGCTGTGGGACACTACAAGTATTGCTGCCATGGAATTTGAACTGGATTTTTTATCTCCTGGGAAACTGCAGAAATGGAACACTATTTTGTCTACAGAGGTCTCTACACTAAAGGAGACAATAGACTTATCTATTGAAGAATGGAAGGGACTTGACGTAAAGTTTTGTTCCTGAATAACAAAGCCTCTGTAGGAGATTTAGAAGCTTTTGGAATTGGAACATTTTTGCAGGAGAGCAGGAAAAGAAACTAGAGAAAAATGAGGAGAGAGAATAATAAGGACAACATGAACAATAAGAATTGGACAAAAAATGGACCTTTTTGAGATAGAGTTTCTTCCAAGACTGGACACTCGAAACTAAAGATGATCAAAAAGACGGCAAAGACTATTTAAAAAGACGGCAAAGTGGACCTCTGAAGGATTTCGGCCTAGATGTGGGATCTCCAGGATGACAACAGGCATTGATGGACATTGGGGAACGCAACCGGGAAAGGGGGGAGGGAAATTTGGAATCCAAAGGGTGTTAAATTATACTTTATTCTTTTTTCTATTTTCTTTTATTTTAATCTGTTCTGCATATTAAAGAGGGGAACTCGTGGAAGGGAGCAGGGTCGATTTTAGGGGAGGGAAAAACATTCTTAACATTGGGTTAATTGTAATAAGTTTAAAACTTGGGGTAAGAACTTGTTGAATTTATTTGAAGGAATTGGAATACAAGAGGGGGTGGGGTGGGGAAGTCCTGGAAAAATGTTAATGAAAATAAGCTTATAGAATGGATGTTCTATTTTTTTTCTTTTTTTTCTCTTTTTTGTTAAAATGCTCAATAAATATTATTAAAAAACAACAACAACAAAAAACAAAAAAAAATCAAGTGGACACAGCACTGAGGTGGGCTGAGAGGTTTGAGCTAGGGCTGCAAAACTGGCCCTTATCATTTGAGGAGCAGGGAAGAGGAAATAATTTGCATAGATCAGCAAAGGAGGGGGCCTGTGTGCTTGTGCATGTGTGTGAAAAGGTGCTGACTGGCCACATCTACTTTTGGCCACATCCATGACTGGCACACAGCCCCAATTATAGTGAAAATGGAGCCTTGCATCACCAGAAACATGTTTGTTCTTTCAGTTTGGAGTAGACTCGGTTTTGTTTTTCAGGAGAAGGACCATCACTTTTGAGATGTAGTTCAACAATAGAACAGAAGGTCCCAGGTCAAATCTACAATGGCCTCTTCATGTAGGGCTGGGAGAAACTCCTGACTGAAACCCACTGCCAGTCAATGTACTGTATACAGTACTGAGCTAGGCAGACTAAATGTCTGACACACTGCAAAGCAGCTTCCTAGGTTCCTAAGGGAATGTTTGTACAGTAATGAAACAAACTCAACATCTTGGCCTCTCCCTACCCAATACCATCTAAAGAGTGATGATCCTACCTGCTATGTAAGCACAGCAAAAAGTTCCGAATCAAGTTCCAGAACTAACAGAAGTGTCGTAATCTGGTGGATGCATTAACGCAATGAGTATTCCTTTGATCTGGTTGCTCAAGTCATACAGTGGTACCTCAGGTTACATACGCTTCTGGTTACATATGCTTCAGGTTACAGACTCCGGCAGCCCAGAAATAGTACCTCGGGTTAAGTACTTTGCTTCAGGATGAGAACAGAAATCGTGCTCCGGCGGCGCAGCAGCAGCAGGAGGCCCCATTAGCTAAAGTGATGCTTCAGGTTAAGAACAGTTTTAGGTTAAGAATTAAGTACTTAACCCAAGGTACCACTGTACTGTTGTAAGGTAGCTAGGACTTGTTCTAGATCAGGGATGGGGAACTGGATCTTTATCTCCCCCCCCACTTCAGGGACCAAGCCTGACAAACAGTTGATGTCGCAGTGACATCTAGTGATGCATATTTTTGTATAGCGCTGTGCATGGAAGCCCTGATGATCAGCTGATCACTGGAGATTCAGAAGCACTGTGCTTTTCAGGCATCAATGACCAGCTGATCAGCTGTGCTTGCAAAGTACTGTACACCCAGGCTTTGCAGATCAGCTATTCCATGGTACCTGCAAACTCCCTTCAACCCAGCCTCACCTTTACCTGCCCCAAACTTGATGACATTCATGATAGCTTGGCCAAAATGGCATTATAGAGCAAACAGGGAGGCCTGGCAGGTCTAATTAGGTCTGCAAGTCAGAAGTTTCCCATTATCGCTCTAGATAAACCTATTTTGTCTAGATGGTTTTATTCTCTCCAACCCCCACTCTGCTAGCTCGGAAGAGTGCAAAATAGGATCCCAAATGGTGTTAAGTTGGAGTGGCTTAAATGAAAGCACAAGACCAACACTGGATTGCCAGTTAAAGATGAGAGGTCTACTTCGGATGATCTAGCCATGATGATACTGTGACAAATGATTCACAAACAATTCCACTTGAATATGGAGATGCACATTAGGTCAGATCATGGCGGAGCAAAAACCTTGCTCTCAGTAATGTTCTTTGTGCCGGAGGGATAAAGCACAATTTATAGCATGCTTGCAAAATCAAAACCTTCTCCTAAGGAGAAAGATCTCTCCTTCAAGGAACTTTCGTTCAAGGAAGACACCTCAGGGAGTGGTTTGAGGGCCAGTGGTGATGTGTGTGTGTAAAAACCTACAGCAGAGGCGCAACATCTGGGAGCATAGCTGCTGAAAGCTCCCTCTCTGCAGAGGGTGCAGCATGACTGCAAAGTGACTCATGAATGCAGAATGTCAACAGGCAAGCAGCCCAGCACCAGATGCTCTCAGGCAAGCATGTGGCTTCAGAATTGCACAGTTTCATTACGACAGTGTTTCTAGTACCCTTTCCCCAGTAACCTTTTGTTCTATATATATGCCTGCGCAACAAATGATTTGCAGAACTCGCCCAAAGTATTTTCCTAAACGAGGAAAAGCCTTTGAGGGATGAAAGGGCATGTTAGTGCCCAGAAGGGATCAGTATTTTTAGGGTAGGACAATCTCCCCTTCCTTGTTTTCTTGTTGTCTACTTATGGAAGGTGCCAGAAAAGCGAGGTGATGGGTGCTAGCCTCTGCCACTATGGTTATAATAGCACCCTCTCAAAGCTTCCAGGGGGGAAATGGGTTATCAGGCTACCATGGCATGTGTTAACCTGTAATGTGCAGTTTGGCCCTCAAAGTAGCTTCTGGTGCTACTTTGTCTCGACACAGATCTGTGTCCCAAGACCCATGGCACCACCACTTTGGAATGATGCTTCTAGATGACCTGTTTCTTGAGCGTTTAATCTGAATGCCTACCTATACCTGATTTAGCTGGAGGGCTTCCCTACCTAAAAACAGCATCAATAGATGGCAGTAATAGAGATAGGTTAGGCCAAAATAGCTTTGTGCACCAGTATATCAAGTAACTTTCACACAAGTCAGTGTGTGCTTGCACTGACCGCTGAAGGGAGCTGTGCATTGTGAGGGAGCATCTGCACTTCCTGGCTCAACAGCCTCCATGCAAAGAAGTTACTCTCTTGATGGCGACAACCTCACATGTAATCACCTAGTTCTACAGGGTGGACTTCACATCCCTGAGAATGGTATAAATCAAAGTTTAATCTCTCAACAGAAGGAGATTGTGCATGTCCACCCCAAATTTCTGTGGATTACCCTGTACTGGTTGTTCTTCAGATTTCTAAATGACAGCTGTTGTATCCTGGTCACACTTCAATTTTTTTCTATCCAGCCACGAATGAGTGCAAGAAAGGGGGTGGGGGAATCAGAAAGTGGGCAATAATTAGTTTTTGTATTTCCAGTTAAGGAATCATGTATCTATTGGAATTAGAAACAGACATTTAAGAACACTGCATGAAGATCCAGAAATAAGTTCCTACCACTAGAGGAACAAAGGATTTATTATTGAAAACATTACCATCTTATAATCAGGAAAGATTTGGAAGCAGGAGAGTTTTATGGGCTACATAAGTGCCTCAGTCATTGACTGATATTCGAAAGACATTTTCTTAGCGGGGAGTTTAACAGTGGAACGGTCTCCATTGGGAGGTTGTAGACTCTCCTTCCTTGGAGGTTTTAAAGCAGAGGTTGGATGGCCAACTGTCATGGATGCTTTAGCTGAGATTCCTGCATTGCAGGGGGTTGGACTGGATGACCATTGGGTCCCTTCCAACTCTACGATTCAATGATTCTACAAATACAAAACTGGTGTATGCATCTCTAGACAACCTGAAGATCTCTGAAAATGGGAGGAACTATAATGTTACCTTTGCTTATTTCTTGCACATTTGCGGACTCACGCCCAGCTGTGCAACAGTTCTGGATGGAAATGGTGAAGGAAATCAACAGGATGATAAACTATAAACATACCTTTAACCTTTTTAAAAATTTCACTTCAAAATGAATTTGTATTAACAGTACAGTATCTTTCCTAACAGCATAAAAAAAGATTATTCCTAGATACTGCTAAAAACAGAAAAGGCCCATCATTTGTAATTGACAAGGGTTTTGCAAACAGCTCCGTTGTATATAGGGAGTAAAAAATGTCATCCGAATAGGTGGTAGACAGAGAACCAATATGTAAAGAGTTGGTGACCTTTTATTTACTGAAAGCAAAGCAATCTTGTTTATAATAGCATATGTAATTTATTTTTGACAGTTTCGTTACTTGCATCAGATTCTTCTTTATTTAAGATAATCTGATTTTGTCTTTCTAAAAAAGAACGCTACCCCAAATTCATTTCCCTATCAAAAGTAAGTGAACTTTGGGGGAGGGATTTTGGTAACTTTTAAAGGTGGGATTGACAAATGTTTCATGAAACAGGAGACCTTACTATCAGTTAGAGACAGGGGTAATAGACATACGTGTTATAGCTTCTCTCGCTACTGCAGAGTTGTCCTCAGACTTCCTCTTGGAGGGCGCTGTTCCATTCACCAGGGACCTGCAAGATGCTGAGTGTTCTTGTGATGGGTTTTCTTCCTTCACATCTGTGGTCTGATTATGAGAATGAGGAGCTGAGGTTGGCAAGTTTGGAGTAGTTGGTGCTACCGCTGAATTCGGCATGGAGGAAGGGCACGTGTTTGTATCTTGGCCTGAAAGACAGGAGGAGGCAGTTCCAGCATAAGTGTTGCTTTGTGCTGATGACAGCAGGCTCACCTGATGCCTGAAGTCCTGAAAAGGAAGTATCCTCACAACAGCTCCCACCTGATTAGAGAGGATGGATAGCTCACTAAAGTTCTCTCTCTCTCTCTCTCTCTCTCTCTCTCTCTCTCTCTCTCTCTCACACACACACACACACACACACACACACTCCACTTATCCATTCAGACCTACAAATCTCAGTTTACTAAGCAGAGGTACCTACAAGGTAGTGTTGTGCTGAAACCTGTCCTCCAATGTTTTCTTACCCTGCAAAAGAGGGTTATTTTTCTGACTAATTTGCAGGATGCTTTAGCATTGCAGCAGGCACAGGACTGAGCCTATTTTATTGTTGCAACATGGCCACAGAACAAAACACTAGAGCAATTTTTCAGTGCGGCACTAATATGCAGCCTGTGGCACCCCTTTATTGCAATACAACCAATGTTACTTATGTTTATTAACCATGGTTTCCTCTCACCCCCAAGGTCTGACGAGAGGTACAATGGGGGATGCCATGTCATTTCTTTTCAGACAGACCTGTAACTATCATACTTCTTTTCTAGTGGACATAACTGAGCCTGGAATCAAAAAGGAATGGGGTGGTGGACACTCCTCTTTGAAACCATCCCCATTCCTTCAAAACCATTCCACTTCCTTGCCCCCCGCCTGTCCCACTTTGATTACTTATTATATCCAAAGTGGGAAACTGATTACCAGGTTAGGAACAAACTAGGATCTTCAAACTCTGGTTCAAGATCTTGACTTGTTCCAGTCCTATTAACCAAGATTTCCCCATTTGGACACAAGAAGAGCTGGCTGGGATGAGGTCAACAGCCCTTCTAGCTCAGCACCCTGTTAGAGAAGTAGATGGCTTTGGGAAGCCCTCAAACAGGATGTGAGCACAAGAGCCTCTGCCTACCTGTGATTCCAAGAACCTAGTATCCTCAGGTCTAATGGAAAACTAGAGTTAATTAACCCCCGAAGTGCTGGATTGCAGCATGCAGAAAAGAAGAAAGGAGTGGTATGAGGTTGGAGCATGCAGGTGCAAGGCTCGTTCATATATCGACTTAATAAGCCAATATATCTATGTTTAAGCCAGGACACAGAGCTGTGATGCATTAAAAGCATAAGTTAAAATGTATTCCATTACCATATTTTTAGTACCCTGGTGGGAAGGACAAAAGGGCGACTCAAATGCGTATTAAGCACTGTGCAATGAAGAGAATAGTTAAACTGTACAAATGCATTTGTAACAGGGACTGTGAAAGAAGAAATAAGGAGTGATACTTTTCCTGCATTGTTAAGTCAGGAAAGGGGAACTTGTGGCCCTCCAGATGTTGTCATACTCCACCCCCACCAGCATGGCCAACGGTCAGGGATAATGGGACTTGTGGTTCAGCAACATCTGAAAGGCCACAGGTTCCCCAGCTGTGAATTACGAAATGCAGGGAGTCTGACCTTATGAGAGCTTCCCAAAGCCATATATGGTCTGCTGACCAACTGCCCTCTTAAGCTAATTTGCAATAAACCCTTCTGTCGGCCTGAGTTTGGCCTCAAATTGAAGAAAGAGCTCCAATGTCAGAATCTCCTTGCCATTAATGCCAAAGCACAGTCACTTACACTAAACCAGTTGTGCTCAATACTGATCTCTCATTTATTCCATCAGGAAAGAGCCAGAAATGTTCTGTGGATGAGAGACACTGGGGTGTTTACACCAGGATGCCATTGGCGTTCAGAATTAAATTTATCTCATGCACAAACCCCAATTATCAATGCCACTTTCCTTTTGGCACACAGTGCCTTTTGGTGCAACAGATGCAGCTATGGGCCCTCTGTGTTGGGGAAAGCTGCTCCTGCTGGATTTCTTGCCCAACACACACCTGTTGAAGCACAGGAACCTTGCCGGTAAGAAGGTGGAAGCCCTATTTCTGAGATCTTGACTAGTGGACAGATGGAAGGCCAAAAGGCAATACTTAAAAAGCAAGCAACATCTAGGAGTTGTTGATTTTGGCCAGGCCCATGAAATTTGCTTATTGCGCACTCAGGGGAAGCACATTCTGCTTCACTACTTGAGGCAAAGCGGGAACATGCTCCTGTCCCTGCTGCCACCTTGCCCCCTCGCTACCTCCTCATGGCCAGCACCATGCCTCTCTTCCCTGTGTAGTGCAAGAGTGTCCACAAAGTGCCAACAGTGGCACTGACTTCTTGCAATATCTTGCAAGAGATGGTGAGATCTTGCAATATCTTGCTGAAGTCTTGTGAGATCTCTTGTGCTCTGTGTATGCTGCAGATCACCTCTAATGGTATTTATCTTGTTTGTATGCATGTGAACATGGGTTTCCCCAATAGATACTAACTATAGCTTCAGCATTCCTATACACAGGGGCTTGTTTTTTTTGCCAAACTTAACCTGCTGTAAGGGGCATAGAGTATGCTCAGGCCCCCAGCTGGCCACACATCACCTCTTGGGAGGGGGAGTAGGCCCACTAGGACCTTCCTCTTTCCCCCTCCCTGCTGTTTTGCTGCTCTGCCTACCCCCTATCCTCCTTCCATGAGAGAAAGTATGGGGCTGGGGCAACAGAAGTATATAGGTGAATAAATCACAGCCCATAGAATAGGTAAATAGGCAGCAGATTGTGGGAGAAGCGGAGGGTCCAATTAGGACTTTGTCAATTTTTGTTCCTCTCCATTTCTTGTTTTTCAGGTCTTAAGCTCCATTTTCCACATCAGTTTCCGAGTTTCCTCCTCTATCTATCTTTCTATCTATCTATTCCTCATGAAAATTCATCAGCAATTTAGTGCATATTTCTCTGAATATGCATTTTTGTACATAATTTTGCCCAATATACACTTATTTGCAAAGCAATTTCCTCTAACATACAAAGCATATGTGTTATTTTCACTAATAGATATGCATCTTTATGCACACTTTAGTAGATGCATTTTTGTATACTTTAATTGAGCTGAGAGACTGCTTAGCAAAATTCTGCGAAGTGTGAGTTTTGAAGGATGGCTATGTTTCAGTATTGCTGAATTAGCTAGGTTCACCTTTAATTGAGAACTGAACCAAATTTCTCCCCCATCCCTAGATCCAATCCACACACAGTGCGATGAGCCCAATAAAACCATGTTGGCGCTCCTGTGTGTAGCCAGTTGTATAGTACAGTAGCAAAGTGTGCAAAGGAAACCTGCCTTATCTCAGCAAACCACTTGCTACAATGAAGGAATTTTATTGGGTGAATCGGGGCCTGTTCTAAGGGAATGGAATAATCACACACTAATGACCAAAGCATAGATTCACTGAAATCACACCGGGACTCAGGGTGCTGGTGGTGGGGATTGGACCTGCAAATCCTTCCTCTCCCTCTTTTTAGCATCCCTCCCCCCTTCCCGGTTCAACCACAGACCTGTTCACTCCCCCCGCCCTCAGAGCCCCTTCCTGCTCCCTCCTGGCACTCAGAATAGCAACAATTTACACACAAGACAAGCAGCTGGAGTGCAACAGCTTCGGAGGGGTGGAACCACACTTTATATAAAGTAAATTACACCTTAGGCGCAGCGAGTGAGGCCAAACACCCATAATTACACTGACGGTAACAACAAGACCTACTCTCAACCAGGCAGGGGGCTGAGGGCAGGAAGCAAGAGGCCCTTGGACCCGTTATTATACTCAATATAACAAGAGGTCCTACATGCAGGCAGACAGGGAGGAAAGGAGGCAGACTGCACATGCACGTAATTATAGTGACTGCATCATGGAGCCCTGCGTGAAAGAGAAAGGGCTGGATCCTCAGGCCATTACAGTTAACAGGCTACTTTCTATAGGCATCGGAAGGCTTCACATCAACCAAAAGGCTTGCCAGAGTTGGGGTTAGTGCCACAGCAGCAAGATGTGCTAAACACACAAGCTTGGATCCTAAGTTTAAGGAAGTGTGTAGCTTAGCCGCTGAAGACTATGGCACTCAAAACATGGTCTCCACAGAACACGTGCTCATAAGTTGTTTAAGCATATGGGATCTTTAATTGATTGCAGAGGATGAGGCATCTCACTCATGCTCAATAATTTTTCAAATTATTGCTTCATGTTTTCTATTCCAGAAGCGCATACTGGCATAAATGCAACCTTTCACATTGCTGCTTTCTGTTGTATGTACCTAGAGTAAAACAGCCACTTGAACAGTTATCAACACAGCAAGTTCTGCAGCTGGTTTCTTATGTGATTATTAGGGATGAGTCATAGCTCACTTGCAGATGTTGCAGTCATAATGACAGGTTATTAACTGCATCATTTTCACACTGGATTAGTTTTAGATGACATCACCAAACCACTGTGTGGCCCATGGATGGTCCGGGAATCAGCGTGTTTTTACATGAGTAGAATGTGTCCTTTTATTTAAAATGCGTCTCTGGTTATTTGTGGGCCTAGGAATTCATTCATTCCCCCCCCAAATATAGTCTGGCCCCCCACAAGGTCTGAGGGACAGTGGACTGGCCCCCTGCTGAAAAAGTTTGCTGACCCCTGAGAAAGAAGATTCAAGCAACATATTCACCACACAAAATTTGATGCTGTTAAGATCACTGCTTGAATGTCTTTCAAAAGCCCCAAAGTAACAGCTCTTAATCTCCAGAAAAAAAGCCTTGAAAAGAAAAAAAGAAAAGAGAAATGTCAAGGAGCCTAAAACCCTTGCAGCTAAGGAAAAGACCATGCAGGCTCATACTTTCCATGGAATATATAAGCATTAAAAGTGCATTGCACTTTTCCTGACCTGGTTCAGCTGTGCTCATTGAGCCCCACTCCAGGGAACTCTACATGGATGGTTTCTCCACAGTCTGCCTGTCAGATTAGCCCGTATGAGAAGAAGGGGCTCTCTGAAAGCCCTCTCAGAGACACACACAGCCTTGTGTCCAAAAACAGGAAGACAAATATTGGTTTGGCGTACCAGTTTTTTTCCTCCTCGGTATTGGAATTATTTTTAGACAAGCTCTCTTTCTGGAGACGCTTTATCAGCAAAGCGTCTCCTAGATTAAAGTTACAATTTCAAACAAATGTAGAAAGGTCCAAAACATTATCCAAAACAGTTTTATTATTCCAAGAGTACACACACACACACACACACACACACACACACATATATATATATACACACACACACACACATACACACACACACACACACACACACATATATATATATATACACAAAATTATTTTGTAATGCTCATTAGTAATTCTGACACCAAGACCTGCAAATTACTTCCTGCTAGAAGGGAACGCAGAGGTGCAGCAGGATAGAGAAGAGTCACATACCATGACTCTTGACTGGAAGAATTTGGTTGCATCACTGAAACGGTTTTTTTTTAATGAAGAATCTTGCTAGAATACCTGTCATAAAGCTGCAAAACTCCCAGGATTTGAAGAGATGTCATCAGGATTTTTTGAACATGGCATTGCAAAATGAGCTATGCTTTTCCTTAGATACACTCCCCCCAAAAATCCCACAAACCATGCAATTTACTCAAAAGTACTGCCTCAACACAAAGCATGACAACTGCTGTATTTTTATGTGATGGGCCCAAATATTTCACCTTGGCAAGCTTCTAAGCCTGTAGCATTATAAGCTAGTGATAGGTCAACTTTTCTCAGTTAATTTGGACTCTAATCAGCAATTGCAAGTATCGTTGCAGGAGGCTCTGGGAAAACCCAATTTTATTCTGAATGTTCTGAACTGATGTATACGTTTTTTGCACATGCATGTTACTATTCTGGAACACAAGCACATCCTTGGAGTGCTCCTTGGTAACTATAGAGTAGAAGAGTGGGGAGGCAACTCCAGCAGCAGCGGTGATGGTGCTATCACCCACTCACCAGACAGGCAGGAGATGCCACCCAAGAGAAATGTCTGTTGCTATGGTCAGACTTCAGTTTTTTCCTACTCCTATGCAGATGCAAGTGGAGACAGATCCTGGCAAGTGATTGTGCATGTGTGTGTTTAAAACCACCCCTAGCCAGACTCATGAATTGCTTCGAAGGTCACATTTCATACTGAATGCCTTGGGTACATAAACCTCTTGAAATTTTGACATTCCCAGCCCCAAGGGATTGCTCAGAAGCCAAGGTAAAGGTAAAGGGACCCCTGACCATTAGGTCCAGTCGTGGCCGACTCTGGGGTTGCGGCGCTCATCTCGCTTTATTGGCCGAGGAGGCTGGCGTACAGCTTCCAGGTCATGTGGCCAGCATGACTAAGCCGCTTCTGGCGAACCAGAGCAGCACACAGAAACACCGTTTACCTTCCCTGCTAGGTTGGCAGGAGCAGGGACCGAGCAACGGGAGCTCACCCCGTCGCGGGGATTTGAACCGCTGACCTTCTGATCAGCAAGTCCTAGGCTCTGTGGTTTAACCCACAGCGCCACCCGTGTCCCGAGAAGCCAAGGTACTGTCCTGTAAATTATATTCTCATGTTTAAAACCTCTAGTCAATTGCAGAGAAGGATGGTTTCAAGGGGTTAAACTGACTGATATCAGAGAACTGAGCAAACAGCAGCTACTGACTTACAGCACCTTTGTCTGATGACTATAGACTGCACAGCGGGGGGGGGGGGAATCTTAATAGTCTCGTTTTACATTATGAGGCAAGGACATCACTTTAATACATTTGGGCATTATAAACAGGGAAACATTGTATTCCGAAACCATTAATTCCAAACTTCAATGGCATCTCTAATGAAGATGCTGTCTAGCCAGTTTGAAGCCACAGCAGAGACTGAACTTATAATATGAGATCTGGTTGGTAGAGACTCTTGTTTCATTCTGGTACCAGCTTAGAACATCTCTATTTCCCAGGGCATTGGTGGGTGCTAGTTACCGGTACTTAGTTTAAGAGGAAAATGTTCTGCAGCTTTATGGGCAGTTTTATGATTATCTGTTAATTGCTGCATTTTTATCTGATCCATTTTGCTTTAACTTGTTAATTTTTATGCTACTGGGATCAGCTGTCTTCCACATTGACACCATCCAAGTATAAATTAAAAACATTTCTTTGGCCAGGTGTTTAGGATGCAGCTAACTTAATAAAAAATTATTGCCTGTTGCTTAAGTTTTAATTGTTAAGATAGATAATAAAACAGTAATTAAAATTTTCTATGTGTTGTATTTTATTATTATTATTATCTGTCCTGGATTCCTGTGGGAGAAAGAGCAGGATAAAAACAAAAAAAACCCCCCATAGATTATATAACCATCTTAATTGGCAAACCATGGTTAACACTTGCCCTTCAAAGCAAAGAAGAAACCATGATTTGAGGTGCGTTCTCCCATTTGTTGGGACAAACACTTACCACAGTTTGCCAGTTCAGATGCCTTTCCAAATTATGGCTAGCATTCAACAGGAAAACGAGAAGTTAGTTATTGTTCATATCTATGCCATCTTCCACCCAAAGGATCCCCACGGTGGCTCTCAAAGTTTAACACAAATACAAAATTCAAACTATAAAGTGAAATATATGAAGGTTTAAGATAGCAATCTGAAAACGCTGGCAGCATTAAGATAAATTCAACAGTGTAAATAAGTTTTGATGGATGTAATAATGGAATACTGAATGGTTTAGTTTATGTAAAATATGCAGTGATTTATGGTATACAAAATGAACCATGGAAAGAGGAGAAGGGAAGTCATTGATATTGTACGAATGTTTAAATGAGTATTTAAAATTGTAAAACAGAAGAACTAATAGAAATTATAGATGATAATGATAGATAGATAGCAATCTATCCCAATGACAACTTTTAACATAAAACGTAAAACGTGAACACATTTTTCACACACACACACACACACACACACACACACACAAACAAACAAACAGTTTTCCCCAAATGTCAAAGGAAGGGGAGTAATCTCCACACTCCTGATGTTTCCAAACACACTCTTCCATCATGTGCAAGAGAAGGAAGTTTGTGGGCCTGCAGCTTATTTCCAAATTCACTCAATCATAGTTTTAAGGAGAGTCTGAATTGAGTCTCCAATCTTTGAGTCTTATGACAGAACCCTTTTTGGGTTCTGTTTATGCTGCAACATCACATTGCTTTCATGTTCATTATTACCCACAAAACCTAGATGTCCCTGAACAGTGCTGCTGCCTGACTAATTATGCACCACAAGCATTCTGGCATTTAGCATTCCGGCAGATCATGGAATCTGAATTATGTGTTAGTTTCAACAAAACACTGTATTTTAGCACCTTTAACAATAATAGATTTATCATGGAGTAGGTTTAGTGGACCAAAGCATTGGTCTTAAACTGGTGGGTCAGGATCTATAACTCGGTTGCGACCTGGTCTTAGTTGGATAACAACAGCATTAACCTACCACCAAACGTATATGTTAAAAAAGATTAAATAGTCCCACCACCACTACATCATACTTGTTTGGGTTAGATGTGGGTCTGTGTCTGAAAAGGTTGAAGACAGATAGTCTAGAGGGCGTATTCATTTGGGTGCTGTAAAAGTGATGAAAACAGGGAGGAAACTTCCTACAAACTCAGACATCAACAGAGCTGTGCATACTCTGTAGACCCGTAATCTGGTGAACTGGGTTCGTGTCTCCACTCCTCCACATGCAGCTGCTGGGTGACCTTGGGCTAGTCACACTTCTCTGAAGTCTCTCAGCCTCACTCACCTCACAAAGTGTTTGATAAAGGGGGCTATCAAATCCAAACTCCTTTTCTTTTACTCTCTGTGATATAACTGAAAACCAAGGTAACATAAATTCTGCATGAAGAACTGAATTCTCACTCAATATATGCAAAATGCAACTTAAGTACACCTGCATATATTTGCCTGTTTTGCATAATTTATTCTGTTGCTAGTCTTGCCATTCAGGGAGTCTTTTTTCAGCTGAAGAGCAGGGTAAAAATACTTTAAATAAATGTAATAGGAAACGGTGATGCCTACTTTGTTAGTGCCATTTGTTTTATCTCACTGTTTTTGGTATGATTTGTATTACACAACGACTTCCTTTTTTCACCTATACTACTGGTCACTCTGAGTACATCAGTGTAAAAGAAGAGGTTTTATATAAGACATTACTACTACTACTAGTACTATGCAAAGCATTAGACCTCATTTCCACATAAAATCATAACAAGCCCCTTTCTGGATCCTGACATTTTACATTTTGGTCCTATCCATTTCTACTCAGGGATTATTTCCACTGCATTAAATAGGGTTTGGTTTACTTAGAATTCCAGGATGAACCAGGTGTGGTCTACTTACATTCAGGTCTACTGCTTAGCCATGAGGTCTAGAAACTCATTTAAAGAATAAAAGCCAAGATACACCTCAACCAATCCAACTCTAATATTTGTGTGTGTGTGTGTGTGTGTGTGTGTGAGAGAGAGAGAGAGAGAGAGAGAGAGAGAGAGAGAGAGAGAGAAACACATAGCCTCTGAGTACAAGCTCAGCCACATCAAAGAAGCTTTGATACTTGCAATGTTATTCAATACTTTGGTGGCAATATGATTTTATATGTGCCCATTTCCAGATTTCTGTGCCAGATGCACATTGTAATCCTAAGCATGTTTGCATGTTTATTCGGAAACAAATCCCAGTGAGTTCAATTAAACTTCCTCTCTAGTATATGTCCTTAGGCATGCTACCTCAGGATGCATTGCAAAATGAGTCATTTATTCCATGTTTGTGTAATGTGGACCTCAAATGCAGTGGACACCTCAAGGCAATGCTGTAGTAGAAGCATTGAGTGTTAGCAATTCTGAAACTTAGCACAATTTCTGCATTCACACTTTTGAATGTGTAGGAGGGAAAGGGCTGCATAGCAAAGAAAAGAAAGCAGTCAATCATTTGTGTTTGTAAGCAGGGACCTTTTGAATATGCTGCCAATGAACCTTCCCCCAGTTCATTGAGATTTTGCATCATTCTCTCAGAGAAAGGCACATATAAATAACTTTGGTTGCAGACAGAAACCCACAAATGGGAGGATGTGTTTTGGTGGCAGCTGAGTTCTGTGAATTGTCTTCAAAGCTATAATGCTTGGGGGCAGACACTTGAGCCTTATAATAGGGAGGTCAAAACTGTGGTTTCATGAGGTCGGTAGCTGCAATCCTGCATGAAATTTACACATGCCAATGTCCCATTATTTTCAAGTGACAGAAGGCTCCACTCAGCACTGTGTTAGGAGAATGCATATATGTCAACAATTGTGAAGTCTGGTGCAATAGTTTATTTTGCCACAAATGGGGCAGTAAGATACTGTATACTTCCTTTTTCTGCCAGTTGGCCACAGCGACACAAGTACCAAAGTAAATGTTTCTCCCCCTCCCTGCTAATTCCATGAAAAGAACTCTTGATACATACTGGTCTGAGCAAGATGTGTTGCATCAGGTTTTTGTCAACATGCGGGATGGGATTAACCAAACATGTGAGGTACTTCCAGATGGGCTGCTTATTTGCACAAAATTTGCTTCTCACACGTTGTTGTTGTTTAGTCATTTAGTTGTGTCCGACTCTTCATGACCCCATGGACCAGAGCACGCCAGGCACTCCTGTCTTCCACTGTCTCCCGCAGTTTGGTCAGACTCATGTTTGTAGCTTCGAGAACACTATCCAACCATCTCGTCCTCTGTCGTCCCCTTCTCCTTGTGCCCTCCATCTTTCCCAACATCAGGGTCTTTTCCAGGGAGTCTTCTCTTCTCATGAGGTGGCCAAAGTACTGGAGCCTCAGCTTCACGATCTGTCCTTCCAGTGAGCACTCAGGGCTAATTTCCTTAAGAATGGATGCGTTTGATCTTCTTGCAGTCCATGGGACTCTCAGGAGTCTCATCCAGCACCATAATTCAAAAGCATTAATTCTTCGGCGATCAGCCTTCTTTATGGTCCAGCTCTCACTTCCATACATCACTACCGGGAAAACCATGGCTTTAACTATACAGACCTTTGTTGGCAAGGTGATATCCCTGCTTTTTAAGATGCTGTCTAGGTTTGCCATCGCCTTTCTCCCAAGGAGCAGGTGTCTTTTAATTTTGTGACTGCTGTCACCATCTGCAGTGATCATGGAGCCAAGAAAGTAAAATCTCTCACACACTTCTCACACACTTGCTAGTTAAATCAACACACCACAGCATAGTCACACAAGTAACAGGTTATTGTTTTTGTTCATATGTTATGTATTTTTGTGTCTTTATATTGTAAACCGCCCTGTGATCCTTGGATGAAGGGCGGTATAGAAATTTAACAAAAACAATACTTACCATTCTAGTTTATGAGTTTGTTCTCCAAACAGCTTATTTACATTCAGTCTGAAATGAAAGCACTAGAGCATTTCAGATTCAAAGCTCTTTGGAGAAAGGGAAGTGGTGGCTGAGGCGTCCAAAAGGTAGGGTTGTACTGGCATACTGAAAGACAGACTGTGAAAGACATGCAGTTTGCCAAGTTCCCTATGGGTAAAACCTGATGTTGGATTTCTGATCTAATGGAGGCATGCGCTACTGTAAGAGAAGGGCTTTTTTGTTAATCAGTTCTTCTTTCCTGCTGCATCCCCATGTGCTATTTTCCATGCTTTTGGAGAGAGCCCCCCACCCAATAATCTAGAATGGGTTTTTTATAAGTGCAGGGAATTGCAGCAGGAAGACAGAACCAGAAAAATCATCTCTCCTCTTACATTAGCAAAAAGCTTCAGTAGACCCCACATTGCACAGCATTCTATCTTAATTTACTATATTTGAAAGAGGTCTTTGCAGTGCAACTTTAAAATGCTTTTATTTTAAATTTGGCTGAAAGCAGTAGTCCTTATTCAAAGTTACTTATTTTTAAGGACACAAATAGCGCATCAAAAAAATGGAGATGTGGTACATTCCCGCCATTCATTTGATTTCTGTGCAAATGCAGAGATGAGCTTGAAGGCTGGGAGAAAGATAAATATGGTACAGATCACCTTCAAGAGGTTTTGGAAACTGCAGACCTTTCACACAGATCGTCATGCCAAGGAAAATTATGGAGAGTCTAATTAAGGACATGCTGGTACAGTAATTGTATAACCTTCTCGGGTCAAACCAGCACAGGTTCTTCAAGGGGAAATTGTGCTTCTCTAACCCGTTAAGAGATCTTTTGAGAAGTTAATTGAAGATTAGATATATGGGAGCTAGTGGACATCATTATTAATGAGAATTATAATTTGAACACATCCAACTCTTTTGTCGCACATCAAACTCATCGCTTAGCACAGGTTTTATTAAAATGGTATCATCCAAGGCAGTGACTATGCAAAATCATGCTGCATTAGCTTTTCCATGAAATATGTATGCCAAAATGCTCATCTATAGAAGTTTCCAAGAGCTCAGTGCCTAGGCCCAACCCCAGATGAGATCTAAGGGTGTGTACACATTATCTGACTTCTGTGTCAGCTTTAACACCAGTTAATACTGACTCTGCATGCCAAATTGAAACAGTCTGGGATTCAACCTTTGTTGACAACAGTCAAGGTGTGGATGTAGCAAAGAACGTAAACAGCATGTTAAGCAAAAGCTCGAGCCTGTTGCAATGCATAGATCCAGGAAAAGGTGCCAACATCATGCACCAGCTCTACCACTTTCTGGTAGGATGACTCAGCAGTTGGCTATATATGAATTTGTTAGTACACTTTTCCAACACCAGTACGCTTTCAATACAGTTTATATATAAACCAGGGTGGATATATGCACCCAGTGCTGTTCCAGTTATGATCAAATTCTGCAACCTGCATGAGCAATTAGGCATTTTTTTTGTATATTATTCTGCATTTGCTTGTGGAGCATCAAAGAATAATGCATGACCTAAGCACTGGAAATCTTGCTCAGCTCCCCCTAGACTTCTTATATTTACCAGGCATTACTGACAACTCTTTCAAACTTCTCTTCACAGCTTTAAAGCTGTCTTGAGAGTGAGAGTGTGTGTGTTCAGGTTCTCAGGATGTTCAGTTCTCCAGTCCATACCAACTTCTCTGTTCTTGTGCCAGGCAATTATGGAATATATTTGGCCAATCCCCATAATTAGGAGGTTGATATTCCAGAAAACTGAGGCATGATGTGGATCATCAACATAATCAAGGCAGACCGGTGCATAAAGCAGAGCTGGAAGGAGACTGCCTATCACCAAGCTCAACTCTCTGCATTAATACTTGCACATTCATCCCTCCCACCACACTTTTAATGTCTGTTATAAGCAGAGAGCAAGATGAAGAAATCCAGAAGTCATTTTGATCTGCAGGGAGCAATGAAATCTACCTGCACTTACCACTATTCCCTACTCCATCACTCTTCAGGTCTGTTTTGAATGGTTTGAGCTAACATCATTGCTCTTCTCAAGTTCAGGACACCAACCCATCTCTGGACCACAGGTGCACCTTGTGTACCAATGCAAATACAATGTAAGGTTTCCATCCATACAAGACCCAGGCCTGCTTTATTGACAGCCTCAGTGCTTTATTCAGTTTGTTTCTCAGCATACCAGACAAGATTGAGGAACAAATGAAGCATAACCATGCCCTGTATGAAAATACATGTCAGACAAACTCAAGATTGCAACACTTCCTAATCTGAGTCATCATGATGTGATTGAGCTCCATGCAATAAATTGCTAACTATTTTGTGGTTTTTGCCATGTAAAATTGTTGATGCGTAGTGGAAGTCTGATCTTTTGCTACCCTGTACAGATCTAGCCTCAAAACTCCCTTGTAACATTGCTGGTTACAGTGAGACCACTGCCTCAGGTAGTTATAGACATACTGTAGCTGTATTGTTTGAATGTCTTCTGTTTTAGGTCCTAGGCCAGAGGTTTATAGGGTAGTTGTACTGCTATGTACAAAGGGAACAGTTAACTTGAAAACAGGATCATATCAGCAACAGGCAGACATCCTCACAAGATTACTGGAGACAGGCTTCCCAATGACAATGACATTTTTGAAGAGAAGGCTTATTCCAGTTCCATGAGGCTAGCAGTCACAAAACCAAGGCGCAATGCAAGTTACAGTCCATCAAGGTAGCAATCCATTGCATGCAACCTTTCTCAAAAAGGTTTTGTACAAAGGCTTAGGAATTAAAATTTAAAGCTGTCAAACTGGGTAAACAAGCAGGATGGCTTGTGAAACAAGCTGGATTGACGGTAGGGCAGCCTGAACTTTTGTGTCTTAACAGACAGACAAGATCTGAGGTGTGAAACCAATTAGCACTTGATCTGCCTGGCAGTTCCTGTGCACACACACTATGGGCTTCTCTGCATTTCTGCTTGTCCCACAGGGTCCCTGTGCTTTCTGTGCATGGGTCCGAGTGGTTTTGCATTTGTCCCACAGCTTCCCCATGGAAAACACACTCTTTACTGCTGAATCGGAACAAACAGCAATCCACAGAAAACCCAAGGGCACTGAGCCATGGATTTTCTAGGGTGTGTGTGAGAGAGAGTTGGGGCAAATGGAGGTGTGGGTAAGCCTTATGTCACCATATTGGGCAGGCATAGGCCAACTTGGCCCTCCAGATGTTTTGGGACTAAAACTCCCATCATCTCTAGTTAACAGGACCAGTGGCCAGGGATGATGGGAAGTGTAGTCTCAAAACATCTGGAGGGCCGAATTTGCCTATGCCTGATATAGGGTATATGTGTGTAAGTCAGGTTAGGGGAACATTTGGCTCTCCAGATGTTGCTGAAGTGCAACTCCCATCACTCCTGACTACTGGCCATAGTTGCTGGGGCTGATGAGAGTTATGGTTTGGCAACATCTGGAGGGCCAAAGGTCTCTTACTCCTGGTGCAAGTAGACACAGCTGAATACAGGATGCATACCGGCAAGAAAGAAGTGACTGGCTGTAGTTTCTGTGCATGTGTCCAGCACATGTTTTTATAAAGAATTTTTTCGCTTTCAAACTTTATAGCACTCAGCAGAATCAAACCTGTTTGATATGTAAAGTCCAGTTCAGCCTTCACCTATGCCAAACATGTACCAACATCCAGCACTTCTGAAGAAAATTGTATACTCTGGAAATAACAGCATTTCCCCCCCAGAACAACTACCAATTAGTCGCTGGTAAAAGGACAAGTGGAGTTGTGATGCTGTCATTTCACTTCCTCCACCCCTCACCCGCCACACAGTTACTGCTAAGCATGGCTAGGCTTGAAACACAGTAGATGTTTGCATAAATAAGAGGTGTAATGGAAAATGTGTGACACTACACTATGAGAGCTTAAGCAGGGCATGCTGGTCCACAGAAATGAGAAACAGATAAGCACTAGCTGACGCTCGTTTATGATTCTGGAAGGAAGCTTTTGAATCTTCCTCAGCTATAGATGTGAGCTGCAGAATGTTTCGGAAGTACATTTTTTGCACCTGCTGTCTTGAGAACTTGGAACTTCTAAAATGCTCATGTACTGAGAGCAGGGATGGACGAGTTTGTCAATTTCTGTTTCTTGTTTTTCTAACCTTAAGTTCAATTTCCCACAATCCCACATCAGTTTGTGATTTTTTTCTTTAAGTCCTCGTGAAAGTCCATCAGTATTATAGAGTGAATTTCTCCTTACATACACATGTTTGTATGCAATTTCCCTAATTTACACATTTTTGCAAAGCAATTTCCTCCAATATGATGCATTTTTTGCAATGTTACTTGCGCTACTACAGTGGTACCTCGGGTTACATGTGCTTCAGGTTATACATGCTTCAGGTTACAGACTCTGCTAACCCAGAAATATTACCTCGGGTTAAGAACTTTGCTTCAGGATGAGAACAGAAATTATGCTCCAGTAGCACGGTGGCAGCAGGAGGCCCCATTAGCTAAAGTGGTGCTTCAGGTTAAGAACAGTTTCAGGTTAAGAACGGACCTCCGGAATGAATTAAGTACTTAACCCAAGCTACCACTGTATATGCATTTTAATGCACACATTACCCCAGTACTGTATATGCAATTTTGTACCCATTACTTGGCTGGACAACTGCATTGCAGTGTGACTTCTGAAGGATGGCTGTGTTTCTGCTCTCAGATGCTTCAGGAAGTGTGAATTAGAGACAGTCATCCTTAAATGGAAGCTGAAATCAATTTTCTCCCCATTCCCAACTAAGAGTGAGTAGCTGATGAGAGGTAACTGTTAAATAGCAGCACTGCATTCCCACACCCGATATTCCTTCTGTTGCTAAGCAAGCCACCACAAATGATGGGTTCCAGAGACACCATCGATTCTTTCAATCAATTACTTTCAGTCAAACATGGGCCAATTTTTACAAAATTCAATTAGGTTGTTTTTTTTAAAAAAATCACATTAGTGTACTTAAAGCCCTAAGATCACATGGTGGCCTTCAGGGCATGAAGTCAGCTTTCCCCAAACCACCCACTGCCACTTTGCATTACTCGCCAGAAGCAGAGCAGATAAGCAGGGGATACTCTTTGATACTGTGAAATCTGTATTAGGGTTCAAGGCCTGTAGGCATGGTGCCTGGCACTGACATCTGAGGAAACCCAACCCAGATCTAAAACCGTATTAATTCAGTGGGTCTTGAGTCCTGGGTGAAATAGATCCATTTTTGACAATGAAGAAAAAAAGCCCAACACCACCCAGATTTATATTAATTATTTGTACCTCGGGTCTGGGGCCAAATGCAGTCCTCCATGATTCTCTGTCTAGCCCTTGGGACTCTCTAGGCCAGTCCTGTCTGTAGTATCTAGCAGGACTCATAATATCCCCTCCTGCAAATCATTCCCATATTCCCTAGAGGCAGCACCCATCCCACTGCTAAGAGGGCCACACCCTAGCCGTCCAGAGACCTCACATGACTAGAAAGAAAGGAGAGGTTGCTGGTTCTGAGCCCATCAGGCTCCCTGTCCACCCCCTCAGAGTCCCATTCTGAGGCCAGTTAAAGTCAGATCTTACTAGTGTGGAGAAGAGGAATGCCTATCTACCAAATCCTAGCCACAAAGAAACACCACATGTGGCAATGTCAAAGCTTTTGTTGCAATACATGCAGGTTTGCCAACCAAACAGCCCAGCAAGTCTCCTGGCCCTTGGGTGATGGCTTTATAAACAGCACAGTCTTAAAAGATCTAGGCCAAACCAAAATGAACCCAGGCAGAAACATTTAAGTCCATGCATGCATCTCTGTTCACGTAATAGTCTAGAGCAGGAGTAGGCAACCTAAGGCCTGTGAGCAGGATGTGGCCCAATCACCTTCTCGATCCGGCCCGTGGATGGTCCGGGAATCAGCGTGTTTTTACATTAGTAGAATGTGTCCTTTTATTTAAAATGCATCTCTGGGTTATTTGTGGGGCATAGGAATTTGTTCATTCCTCCCCGCCCCCCCCCCAAAAAATATAGTCCGGCCCACCACATGGTCTGAGGGATGGGGGACCAGCCCATGGCTGAAAAAGGTTGCCTTCTATAAAGTTCTGCACCCCGCAGCTCCTGCTGATGTCACATGCCCTTTAATCTTGAGCCTCCTTGTACAATCCGTCATAGTCTACTTGGAATTTACAAGGTTGGCTGATGTGGTCAGTTGATCTTCTCTGAAACAGCAATAAAAATTCTTAACACACACTGTTGTTGGGAAAGACATGTCCCTGGTGCACCAAGCAGACCTTGAGGGGAATGGAAACCAACAAAAGTCACCAAGACAGTTTACTAAGAACTGGCCAGAGGTCAGCTAGCTAATTCTTTACCTCTTCCTTCTTTGCATGAATGAACCTTGACCAGACTTTTAAGCTTCTGTAATCTCCCATATCTTCCAGCAATGTAGAACAGTTATGCCTTGAAGCCAGCATGCTCCTCTTGTCCCACCCTAGAGTCATTTTCTAACCCATTAAAAAAAAAATATCAATGCTGCCTTCAAACATGGTGCCTTTTAGATGTTTTGGGCTACAACCCCCATCATCCCTGACATAGGCCATGCTGGCTGCAGCTAATGAGAGCTATAGTCCATAAGATCTGGAGGGCACCACAATGGCTACCCCACTATTACTGCAAGTCAGAAATGTCCGAAATCAGAGCATGTCTGGATCCGCATCCACTTTTGTCCAACTAAAAAAAAATGTAATGGAACACATTTTGAAAAATTTCTGAAATTAAAAAAACATGCAGTTCCTATTTACATCAATGGCCTCCGACCCTTACAAGTAAAGCCAGTGCCACTGAATTCAGCTAAGTGATAATCTGTTTGCTAACCATTATTGTTTGGACCACCCTTGAGCACTCGTTATTTTATAACTAGATTCAGGATCTTTGTTTTGGAGGCTTCTCGTGTCACACCCAGAAAGTAACAAGAATTTTTTTTTTTTTAAATAATAATCTGGAGTATCTGGACATTTCAACACAGCTGAAGGAAATCAGAAATCAGATGTCCTGTTTTATTATTGCTTATATTACAGCAGGGATGGGGAACTTGTGGCCCTCCACATACATGTTGTTGGTCTACGCCTGCAATTCTCATCACTCCTGATCATTGGCTGTGCTTGCTGGGGCTACTGGGAGTTGAGCCCAACATTTACTGTAGGGCTACAGGTTTCACACCTCTGAGAAGGGAAAGCATAACCACCCCCACCAGTGTTCCATTGTGGAGAATATTGTAAAAATCCATACCGCATTGTACATGATTTTCCTCTTCACCCCACCAGCATCTACACAGAACGTGGGAGTCTAGAAAGCCACAAGTTGTTAGAATGGAGAGTATTTTATTATGCGTTTGCAGATGCCATACCAGAGGCTCAGAAATAGTGACATTTCCAAGTGGTAAGTAACATATAGTGCATCTCCTTACCCTAGTACCATATTTATTGGAGACATAGTATTAAAAATGTATTGAAATCCTGACCTCAACGTGCTGAACGTTAAGTCTTTTAAATTAGGAAAGCCTAAAACAATGCAACAAATAGAGAGCTGGCATAGTGCAGTTGGCATCCATCTGTCTTGAGATGATGTAGTCCAAAGGAAAACAGAGCAATACATTTGGCACAAGCTTGGCTGCAAGAGTTGCCAGAAGGAGGCACCATCCAACTGTCTTAGGGACTCCACCTGTGTAGGGTTTACTCCTTAGCCCTTTCTTTGCCCAAAGATATCCTGCAAGGCAGTGGTGGTTTCAGATCAGAGTTTTCCTTCTCCTAGATGGTTGACAAGCCGCATCTGCCCATAGTGTAGCAGTGGCTAGGAAACTGAACTATAGGAAGCCATGAACTCAGTAGGTGGCTTTGAGCAAGCCACTCTTGGTCAGCCCCCCACCTTGCAATAATACTGCCTTACCTTCATTCATTCATTCATTCATTCATTTCACTGAGTCACTTAACCTATATTCTAACACTTATTCTATATTCTTGTAAGAATTATAGCATCATAGCACAAGAAGACTGCAACTGGTTAGAAGCCTCCAGTGAAGAAGAGTGTGCCACTTTTCCAGACAGTACCAATAGTTTGTACGGTACTTTCAGGAAATTCTTCCTAGAATTTACTTGAAATCCCTTTCTTGCAATTTGAACCCTCTGGTGGTTCAGGCTCCCCCCTCTGGAGCCACAGAAAACAAACGTGCTGCATCATCTATGAGGCAGCCCGCCCTTCCAATATTTGAAGATGGCAATTACATTGCCTTGTAATAAGTCTCTTTTCCAGGCAACCAGAAAATGCAAGTGTAGTGCTTTGAATGCAGGAAGGCACCACGCAAATACTGTATTATTATTATTATTATTAGTAGTAGTAGTAGTAGTGGTGGTGGTGGTGGCGGCGGCGGCGGTAGTGGTATTAAAATTGACAAGTTCCTTCAGAACTTGCTCATGACAGTTTTCACAGACTCCATCTTAAACATTTTATAACTGATTTACTCGTCTGCTTTAGTTTAGTTTGGGCTGTGACGAATCATGGCAGAGGAAAACTACACAAAATAAGCAAGGTCAGAACAAGCAACCGTCCCTTTTACAGCACTTAATAACCCATCTTTGGTTCAGGCCTATCAACACAGATCAAGCCAGGGAGCCTTTGGGTGGAAAGAGCACAGCCTGCAACCTAGCATGCATGTGGTTTTACAGTTCTGGGAAAGAATGAGAATATAAGAATATGAAACTCAACAATACCCCAATGGGATGCTGTTTGGTTTCTGCAACTAATAGAATCTAGTCAGGCAATTTCAAAGGAAATCCAATTAGAAATTAGTGCAAGAATGCAACGCTTAAGCAGCAAAGAACAAATCCCAGAAGGGGAATTTATTTGTTTTGCTTTAAAATTGGAACCCTTGAAAAGGGCAAAAAGCTGCTTATTGTTTCTCCTCTGACTCTTTCAGTTTATTATTATTTTAAACATATGCAGATATGTCACAAGTAATGAAAGCTGAAGAATAGGGATGGCAACTCATGAAAGAAAATTCTGGTACGGGGGTGGTTGCACGACTCAAACGGGATCTACTAGACCCATATATATTTTTTAAGCAATATGAACTAAAGTCACTTCTGGGGCTCCTCTGGGATTAGGGCCCTGAAGCTTAAGCTTCATGAGTTTCATAGTAGATCTGCCCTTGCTGATGATAAGTATGTGCCATTAAATGTCATGTCAAAGGTATGAATGGAAAAGCTGGACACAACATATCTATATTGGTGAAAATATTATCAAACTGGGAAACAGTCAAAATATAAATTGATTTTAGATACATTACTTACAATACCAGTCGTCTTCAATGAAGAGTAAGGATACTAATAGATAGTTTGTAATTATGGGAACTGTGCCGTGGTACCAATATTATGGATACAGATAGGTAGCCGTGTTGGTCTGCCATAGTCAAAACAAAATAAAAAAATTCCTTCCAGTAGCACCTTAAAGACCAACTAAGTTAGTTCTTGGTATGAGCTTTCGTGTGCATGCACACTTCTTCAGATACACAGATATTATGGAATGCATCTTTTTAAAAGGAGGGAGAATTCGAGATGGTAATATCTGTGATTGTATGGAAAGTAACAACAGATCTTTGTTATTTCATTGTTTCCACAAAAGGCACTGTAGCATTTATGTGAAGATGGGCTGCAGAGGAACTCTGAAAAGTTTTTTTATTGACTTTTCTCAATACTGCATAGTTTGTTACACAAAGAGGTGACTGTTAAAAAATTCAAAGGTTAAAACTTAAATGGAGCAATACATAGGGGGAGAAAACTCCTGAAAAGTGAAACACCTCCTTTGCTAATGAGATAAGCTAATAAAAACAGCATAAGAAATGGCATCTTACCCCTTGTTAAGATAAGCAAGTTCAATATGGGAACGCCAGACAGCACACTGGCCGTATTCAAGATGCACTGCCAATGACATGCATATGCTGTCGAGTGGGGGGAGATTATTTAGGACAAAGGAACATAAAGTATTAGAAATAAATCTATATAATCATTACCTATTTGGCTTTTGCTTGGGTTTATAGAAGACTTGAGGCAAACAGAACATCAAGAAATGGTGACCAATTAAGTAATAACAACAAGAAATAAAAGTATACAATGAATAGAAACGGAATACCGATGGAAGGTCCTCAATCAGTATAATGGTTAAAAAAGACTTTTCAGACACCTTGTATTATAGTTAAATATATGGCAAGATCTCGTGACAAAAATAAAAAGTTTAAGGCTGCAATCCCATACCCATTTACACGGGAGTAAACCCAGTTGAACTCAATGGGATATACTTCTGGGTAGACATATATAGGATTATGCTGTAAATAAAGTAAAAAAGCTATTAGAATAAAAACAGTTTGAAAACCATTTCATATACCGTATTTTTCGCCCCATAGGACGCACCGGCCCATAGGATGCACCAAGTTTTTTGGGGGGGAAATAAAGGAAAAAAATTTTATTTCCCCCCCAGGCGCTTGTGGGGCCGGCAGCGGGGAGAAGCGCTCTTCTCCCCGCCGCCCGCCTTCAGACCAGGTCCGGGAACAGCGGGAAGACGCGCTGCACCTCCCAGCTGTCCCCGGAGCTTGCGTTTTTTTTTGGGGGGGATGAATAAAAAAAAATTATTCTCCCCCCCCAGCCGTGGCTGCCGCCCCAAGCCTCGCGCGCCCGGCAGGACCTCCCACCGGGCGCGCAAGGCTTGCGGACGCTCGCCCGAAGCGCGGTGGGTCAGAATAGATGCTTTCTGGCACAAAGGCTTCAGTTAAGTTTTAAAACTATGATTATTCATTGCTTTATGCATTTTGTCTTATAACCCACTTAAAATATTTGGAGAAGCGATGAAACAATGCAAGATTAAGGTGGGGAGAGAACCCTACTTTGTTTTAGGGCAAAATAAAAATGTCAAGGCCAATATGTGATTTTTTAAAATGGTTTGTCTTTTGATACAATTTTGTACAGTTTACGGGTATGAGTGGCTTTATTTGAGGAGGTTTAAATCTGCAGTTGCCAAAAAAAGTGGGGGGGGGGAGGCTGCCCCACATTAATAAGTCAATGAAATTCCAGGTTTCTATGTAGAATTCATTTTGACCAGCATACATGGATACATACATGGATATCATTACAACAGCCTAATCTTCACTAGGATTTTCACATGGATTAGTTTAACTCTGATTAAAGCATATTTTCTCCTACTGGGACTTGGAAACACAAACTTCAATAAGCCAACCTTCAATCAAAGCTCTCACAGATTTAAATAAATGCTGGCCCAAAATAAATTCAATTCTGCGTGCATTACGAGTCACATTTGTATTGAGAAAGTTAAACAACAGATTAGTCTAATGACACCTCTCACGTCAAGGGGCAATCATATACACCTACCTGGGAGTAAGGCCCACTTAAGCAACAGAGGACTTACTTCTAAGTAAGCCTGCATAGGAATGCACTGTGGCATGCAACTATTGACAACATCGACATCTGTGACTGCATCAGCAGAATGTAGCCAATTTAGAAAAGCAGAATTGGACTATGGCCAGGAATGATGGAAGTTGAAGTTCAACAGCACAACGTTGGGGAGGTACCAGTCCAGGCAAGGCTGATCAAACCCAATATGGCTGGCAGCTGCTTTACAGTTTCTCTGGAGGTCGAAGGCTAAACTTTGGGAGCTTCTTTGTGAAGAACATACGCTCTGTCACCAAGTTGTGTTGCCTCTCCCTGCTCTCAGACAGTATTCTGACTGTAGACATGTGTGATCAGAATTTTTTTATGCTGAGATGTTGCTTTCCCCCTCTCCCTCACTCCCCATCAGCTGCCAGCAGTTATTGACATCCCCATTCCAGCACTCAGCCTTTCCTTCAGAGAGACAATGTACGTTTGCCCTGGCACAACATGCTCAACCAGATGCTGCCTGGAAGGTTCCATCTTTAATAAGACAAGGAAAAACATATCCCACGATGACAAGAACAATCTCGGTCAGAGGGAAAGAATGAACTCAGCTCCTCCTTTGCCGCACAATCACTCGACTTGCCTTACATTTTCCTGTTTTCACCTGCCACTAAATGCTGGGCAGAGCCAAGTAGCCGACACATGAAATTATGGATTTAATATATCAAGGAAGGCTCTCCATGTGCAGAGGGTTGCGCATTTTAGGCAGAATAATGAACTGAATGCAGGCCACATCAACACTCTGCTTGGCTGGGCCAGATGAACTCTGAGCAAAGTATCAGTGGAGCACTCTTGTGAAAGATGCATTGTTTACGACTACCCAAGGGGATGGGCAGTCCAGCTAAGTTAGGATCTGGACAGAATGGCTTTCAAACCAACATGATGCCTCAGGGCAAATTTGCCAGGAATGATCAGAAAGCTGCTGTTTATGCCCACAAGAAGTTAGTGCTCCCTGCCCCACCCCCCTGCTAATGCAGAAGTGGGAAGCCACAGAGCCATTAGCTCGGGCACCAAGAGAGGGATGCAAGAGCAGGAAGCTAGCCATGAAACAAACTTCTGTGGGCCGAAGGAAGGTGTATTGTTTCCTGGGGAAATGTGTGCATATCACAATTTGGACCAGCCTTCCCCAACCTGGTGACCTCTAGACATTTTGGACTCCAACTTCCATCAGCCCCAGTCAGTATGTATCGTTCAGCAGAATATTTGAAACAGGAGCCTACACAGATAACAGTGTTGCAGACACAGGCTTTCCTTGTGATCGACAGCCCTGCATCCATGTCTATACACATGCATGTCTGCAGGGATGAATATTGCATCTCTCCCACTTCTACTGGCAGGAGCATCCCATGAGCAGAACTCCACTCCAGGGCTGGAACCATCACAGAAAACCTAGTGAGGAGGACCCAAGCCTATGTGAGGAAAAGTGGTATTTCCAATAAACAAACAAACAGCTAGGACCAGGCATCCATCCAATGGAGGCATTTACAGTATGTGTAGAATAGGAGTAGCCATCCAGACATCATGAGACTCTGACTCTTATAATACCTAATAATAATAATAATTTATTATTTATACTCCACCCATCCGGCTGGGTTTCCCCAGCCACTCTGGGCGGCTCCCAACAGAATTAAAAGCACAATAAAACATCAGACATTAAAAACTTCCCAAAACAGGGCTGCCTTCAGATGTCTTCTAAAAGTCAGATAGTTGTTTATTTCCTTGACATCAGATGGGAGGGCATTCCACAGGGCAGGCGCCACTACCGAGAAGGCCCTCTGGCTGGTTCCCTGTAACTTCACTTCTCGCTGTGAGGGAACCACCACACTCACTGGGACTGATGGAAGTGGAGAGTTCAACACTATCTGAAGTTTTCTACCTTGGTGTTGAGTAACCTGTCATTCACCTCTAGTCTCTTTTACAGCAGATATACCCCTAAAAATGAAAAATGCAGTGAGTTCCCATTTCAGTTGGGCCATCTACACGTTACTACAGCTCCATCTTCTGCACTAAAGCAGTCTCATGTCACAATAAACTGTTGTGCCTTCACCCAAAGAATCCTGAGGGAGTTACCTGGGAAAAGGGATAGACCTTTTCGTCGTTGTTTAGTCGTTTAGTCGTGTCCAACTCTTCGTGACCCCATGGACCAGAGCACGCCAGGAACTCCTGTCTTCCACTGTCTCCCGCAGTTTGGTCAGACTCATGTTTGTAGCTTCGAGAACACTGTCCAACCATCTCATCCTCTGTTGTCCCCTTCTCCTTGTGCCCTCCATCTTTCCCAACATCAGGGTCTTTCCCAGGGAGTCTTCTCTTCTCATGAGGTGGCCAAAGTATTGGAGCCTCAGCTTCATGAGCTGTCCTTCCAGTGAGCACTCAGGGCTAATTTCCTTAAGAATGGATGTGTTTGATCTTCTTGCAGTCCATGGAACTCTCAAGAGTCTCCTCCAGCACCATAATTCAAAAGCATCAATTCTTCAGCGATCAGTCTTCTTTATGGTCCAGCTCTCACTGCCATACATCACTACTGGGAAAACCATGGCTTTTACTATACGGACCTTTGTTGGCAAGGTGATGTCTCTGCTTTTTAAGATGCTGTCTAGGTTTGCCATCGCCTTTCTCCCAAAGAGCAGGCGTCTTTTAATTTCGTGACTGCTGTCACCATCTGCAGTGATCATGGAGCCCAAGAAAGTAAAATCTCTCACTGCCTCCATTTCTTCCCCTTCTATTTGCCAGGAGGCGATGGGCCCAGTGGCCATGATCTTCGTTTTTTTGATGTTCAGCTTCAGACCATATTTTGCGCTCTCCTCTTTCACCCTCATTAAAAGGTTCTTTAATTCCTCCTCACTTTCTGCCATCAAGGTTGTGTCATCTGCGTATCTGAAGTTGTCGATATTTCTTCCGGCAATCTTAATTCCGGCTTGGGATTCATCCAGCCCAGCCTTTCGCATGATGAACTCTGCATATAAATAAGCAGGGAGACAATATACAGCCTTGCCGTACTCCTTTCCCAATTTTGAACGAATGTTGTTCCATATCCAGTTCTAACTGTAGCTTCTTGTCCCACATAGAGATTTCTCAGGAGACAGATGAGGTGATCAAGCACTCCCATTTCTTTAAGAACTTGCCATAGTTTGCTGTGGTCAACACAGTCAAAGGCTTTTGCATAGTCAATGAAGCAAAAGTAGATGTCTTTCTGGAACTCTCTAGCTTTCTCCATAATCCAGTGCATGTTTGCAATTTGGTCTCTGGTTCCTCTGCCTCTTCTAAATCCAGCTTGCACTTCTGGGAGTTCTCGGTCCATATACTGCTTGAGCCTTCCTTGTAGAATTTTAAGCATAACCTTGCTAGCGTGTGAAATGAGTGCACTTGTGCGTTAGTTGGAGCATTCTTTGGCACTGCCCTTCTTTGGTATTGGGATGTAGACTGATCTTCTCCAATCCTCTGGCCACTGCTGAGTTTTCCAAACTTGCTGGCATATTGAGTGTAGCACCTTAACAGCATCATCTTTTAAAATTTTAAGTAGTTCAGCTGGAATACCATCACTTCCACTGGCCTTGTTATTTGCAGTGCTTTCTAAGGCCCATTTGACTTCACTCTCCAGGATGTCTGGCTCAAGGTCAGCAACCACACTACCTGGGGTGTACGAGCCATCCATATCTCGTATGGCTCGTATGGAAGAGGGATAGACCTTTTAAGCCACTCTAAATAGTGTAGCTCTATGAGGGGAATAGGACAACCTCACAACTCTCAGCACCCTTAACAAACAATAGTTTCAATAATTCCTTGAGGGAAAACAAAATAAAAAAATTCCTTCCAGTAGCACCTTAAAGACCAACTAAGTTAGTTCTTGGTATGAGCTTTCGTGTGCATGCACACTTCTTCAGATACCTTCAGATACCTTCAGATACCTTCTTCAGATTCCTTGAGGGAAGTCATGATTGTTTAAAGCGGCATGATACTGCTTTGAATGTATACTGCAGATGAGGCCTTAGATGACTACCACCTTTACGTTCACACATACTACACAAACCTTGGATCTTGCATGCTAGAGATAAAAGGTATTTACAGGTTACCAGAGATCCCAACAAGGAACCTCCAGCCTTCACAGGTTTCTGTGAATGCCATCATCTACCAAGGAAATGTCCAAATGATGTCAATACATTATTTATTAGCCATAGTCAATGCATTTCAAACAACAACATGTTTGTGCTCAAAAAAGTTTAGAATATAAGCAGCCTACAAATATCTAAAGAGCTGTCACATGGAAGATGAAACAAGCTTGTTTCTTCCGGCTCCAGAGGCTAGGACCAGAACCAGTGGATTGAAGTCACAAGAAAGGGGATTCTGACAACAACAACAACAACAACAACAACAACATTTATACCCTGCCCATCTGGCTGGGTTTCCCCAGCCACTCTGACTAAACATCAAGAAGAACTTTCTGACAGTAAGAGGTGTTTGGCAGTAGAACAGACTCCTGTGAGAAGTGGTGGACTCTCCTTCCTTGGAGGTTTTTAAGCAGAGGTTGGCTGTCTGTCTGTCATGTATGTTGAGATTCCTACATTGCAGGCGGTTGGACTAGATGACCCTCGGGATCCCTTCCAACTCTACAGTTCTGTGATTCTATGATTCTACAATAATAGTACATAAACATAATACATAAAAGTTCTGTGAAAGTCAGTTAAAACACAACAAAAAGCTCAATAACAGATCAGCTACTTTGAAGTGGGCAGCTGAACTGTTTAGTGAAGCACTTTTGACTGGTTTCCAGAGTTTTCCTAAACACAGTTGTTGGAAATTAAGGCAACGTTTATCTGTACTAAACTTGTTAGAGTGAAGAAAAGCACAGCATAGGGCAGGACTGAGGAAACACAGGCCCGTCAGATGTTGTTGTACTACAACATCCATCATCCCTAACCATTGGCCATGCTTCCTGGGACTGATGGGAGTTGTAGCTCAACAACATCTGGAGAGCCACAGGTTCCCCAGCCTTGCTGTTGGGAGAATTTAGTGCTTTCCAACTTTCAGTTCCCTTTGCAGCTTCTCACACTACCATCCTACGGGTGGCTTGATAGAGAGCTTGTATATTCAAGACTAAGTGCTTGAAGCTAATGACTTGAATAAAGGAAGGACCAGGCAGTGCAGGAGTTGAAGGTCCATCGACACAATGATTACGAAGGAAGAGACAGGCTGAATCTTTTGCAATACAATCCCATGACTCCCACTTCATTTACAGTAACGAATGCAGAATAGCTAAGAGTATGGCTATTATTTGTCTTCTTTTAGACTTTTCAGGATTTCTGTCTCACACACAATGCTAGACCAGAGCTGCAATTGCAGAAAGTCCCACTGTATGTAAAGTGACTTACTTTTAAGACTTGCTTGAGAGTAAGCCTACGTGGTAATGCAGCCTTGCACCCCAAGGCTACACCTACTCATTTTGCTCAGTAAGGTTTGCTCTCTTTCTGGTAAGTGTCTGCAATATTGCATTATGGCCAAACTAGATGTTATGCACAGGCATGTGTGACTGTACCTGAATGGTCCTTTTTAAGAAGCAATAATAATAATAATAATAATAATAATAATAATAATAATAATAATAATTTATTATTTATACCCTGCCCATCTGGCTGGGTTTCCCCAGCCACTCTGGGCGGCTTCCAAAAGAATATTAAAATACTGTGATACATCAAAGCCCCTTTGGAGTAGGGAGGTGCTTAGGCTTTTCTTAAACCTTCCAGCTAACCCCCTGCTTGTTTGTCAGCTCCCCACTTGCAGCTCAGAGTTTCAAATGGAGGAAAACACTCATTTAGAACTCCTTAGACAGGAAAGCTGGTGCAGGGGGCCAGGGGTGGTGAAGAGAAATAGGTGCTTCACCTTTTCCCCAGCTCTTCTCCAGTACCAATTACCAGCCCCCAAAAGCAACATTTCTTGCTTAAAAAAATAGTGTAAGAGTAGATTTGGTCCTTAGTGTATATATTTAACACATACATGAACTCAGGAGACTGTCATTATCTTTTCAGAATTGCTATCCACAATTGGTGCTCCGACCGGAATTCTGTTTCCCAAACCATTCTGCTTGCTCTTGTGTTCTAAAGCAACTTTCTCATAGCTTTCTTGCGACTGGAGATATATGCTTAAAAGTATGTAAGTAACACCTGGTGAAATCTCAGAAGCCAGAGGAGTTGCTGAATATTTTCCAGTAGTCGGAGGCCAAGTCTTAGTTTCCTGTATAGGGGTTTGGGGTTTTTTACCCCTTCTAAAGACTAATAGACATATGAAAAATGCAAATGTGCTCAATTTGCATAATTTAGACAAAGTTACAGAATTCTGCTCTTTGTGTTACAGGATTTGGGTTATTCTTGCGCAGGATCTTGATATGCATACACTTACTTGCTCCGACCTGCCTGCCGCCACTCATTTTGGTTAGGAATGGTTTGTGATATAGAATAATCCCTGAATCAGTGTTGAAATTGGGGCCAGCAGATAACATGCAAGTACTTAACTGGGGAGTTATAGGTTTAAAACTACTCCTTAGTTACTAAATTCATTTGGCGGCTTTGAGAAGTGATTCCCTGGAGATCTCATGTACTCTCTTCCAGTACACCTGATCCTGATAGGACATACAGGAATACTGGAGGGCTTTTGTCTACACTGCTCACCTGTATGAACTGTAGGTGGATGGTAATGATCACTGTGCCAGCATAACCTACCCTAGTCACTCTGGAATCATAGAATCATAGAATCATAGAGTTGGAAGAGACCACAAGGGCCATCGAGTCCAACCCCTTGCCAAGCAGGAAACATAGAACATAGAAGCCACTCATCATGGCCTTATGCTAAGTAAGACCATTTGATAATCTAGCTCACCAACTACAACATTTCTTCTGGGTTGCAGATAGGGGGCATTCCCAGATCTACCAGGAGATACTGGGGGTCGAACCCAGGAACTTCTGCATACAAAGCTGATGCTCTTTCATTAAGCTATGACTGCCTGTTCCCCAGAGGGAGGGTGGAACACCTTTTCATATGCCACACCATCCCTGCTCAGTTTCAGGGATGGGGGTTTGCTGCACTTTTAGCTTAAAGGACCAAACCAGAAGGTACAAAGAAGTTCCTGAAATCCTAAACTGTAACAACATCATGAAGATATACGTGAAATGAAAACATTCTTCAATGTGTTCTAATTCTTTGGGGGACAGAAGGGAGAAGAGGAAGGAAAACCTAGTAGAATACACGGCCAATTCACACAATCGCCATGCTCAAGAGAGGACACCTTCTTCCCCAACCCTCCATGGCTTATTTATTTGTTTACTGTATTTGCCTGCTGCTCAACAACGAAAAGGTTATCTGGATGGCAAAAAAGTTAAGAAAGGAATAAAAAAAGAAAGGCAATAACCTAACATTTAAAAAACAAAAGTAACTGTGTTGGCTCGAGGAAAAAACAAAGAAACCTCAAATCCACAGCTGGAAATACCTTTATTTATACAATCATACCTTGGTTTTTTAACAGAATGCATTCTGGAAGTTCATTCAACTTCCGAAATGTTCGGAAACCAAGGTGCGGCTTCCAATTGGCTGCAGGAGCGTTCTTTGCAGGAGGCAAAGTTCACAAACTGAAACACCTACTTCCGAGTTTGCGGCGTTCAAGTTCCAAGTTGTTTGTGAACTAAGTTGCTCGAAAACCAAGGTATGACTGTATTACAAAATATGAAAACAGGAGCAAAAGGTAGCACCAGCATAACAAACGTACATCAGGGCTACCAGTTCTCACAGGTCTTAAAACGTCCAGAATCTCAGAGCATCATAAAGTATGTTTAATCCCAAGGGAAATAAAAAAGAACATCTTCACCCAGTGCTGATCAGATCAGAGGGTTGAAGCCACTTGAGACTCTAGTCTGGGGAGGACATTGTATGCCTGAGGTGCTTGCTGTTCACGGCAAACTTGACATGGGATGCAAAAGCTGCCACCTTAAAACAGTGAGTCCGACAATCCGCTGGTCATGAGCATCGAAGGGGCAGGGACAAACACAGGCAAAGGGGAAACAAAATTAAAAAATTCCTTCCAGTAGCACCTTAAAGACCAACTAAGTTAGTTCTAGGTATGAGCTTTCGTGTGCATGCACACTTCTTCAGATACATGCACACGAAAGCTCATACCTAGAACTAACTTAGTTGGTCTTTAAGGTGCTACTGGAAGGAATTTTTTTATTTTGTTTTGACTATGGCAGACCAACACGGCTACCTATCTGTAACAGGCAAAGGGGGTGGGTCTCATGCATTGGCCTCCTATGAAAACAGGCAGAAATCCATGTAGGTTGAGGCAGTCATGCAATCACGTCACCCCACAGTCAAATCCTGATTTCCCAATACAAGCTGGGAATTTACCACACCTTTTTTTAAAAGGTCACTACAAAGGTTTCATGGTTCACTTTTGAAGAACATAAACTATTATCTACGAAGTTTGGGTGGAGCTCAGATCCCCACCCAGCATGACTTCAATAGAAGGGCCTTAGGCAAGCTACTCCCTCAGACTCCATACTAGGAATGGGGAGACTCAGATTCACATCCCCACTCCCTGGGTGACCTTGGGCCAGTCACAGTCTTGCAGTCTAATCTTCCCCCACAGGGTTGTTGTGAAGAAAGAAATGTTTGGAAGATAAAAAAGTCAACATATAAATGACACAAACATGGCGATAATACAGACCAGAGGTGTCATCTTCTCAAGATGATTGAGGGGGCCCAATGTGACATCCCAATGTCCCATGCACAATGTCACAAGGAGCATGGGGATGGAGCTGGACCCCCTCTGAACGTTGAGAGGGCCAGGCCCCCTCAAAAAATACACTGGGGGCCCAAAATTGGCACGTATGATACAAACCTAACTAGAGTTACAATCAAATCAAAGCACACGCAAGGCAAGTAACCATATAGTCTTTCCGTGTTAATCCCAGCCTCTCTCTTGTCTATTTTATCTTCTGTATCTGGTTTTAGATTGTAAACTTCTTGGGATAGAGACTTGCCCTCTTGTCCTCTGCAAAGCATAGGCGCAACAATGGTACTCTATTAAGAAAGAGTGTAGATGCACTGCTACAAACACTTCAAGGGAGGGTTTTGAGGGGAAGGCTGTAGCTTTGTGGTAGAGCATCTGCTTTGTATGCAGAAGGTCCCAGGTTCAATCCCTGGCATCACCAGGTAGGACTGGGAATGTCCCCCATCTGAAACCCTGGATAGCTGCTGCCAGTGTAGACAATGCTGAGCTTGATGAACCATATAGGCAGTTTCCTAAATTCTTATGGCCTTAACATCATGAATTATTTTGAGACCTAACCACCAGTCAGCCATCAGGTTCAATAAAAAGACAGTAAAAAAAAGTAAAGGGGACCTCTGACCATTAGATCCAGTTGTGATCAACTCTGAGGTTGCGGTGCTCATCTTGCTTTATTGGCCAAGGGAGCCGGCGTACAGCTTCCGGGTCATGTGGCCAGCATGACTAAGTCGCTTCTGGTGAACCAGAGCAGCACACAGAAACGCTGTTTACCTTCCCGACAGAGCGGTACCTATTTATCTACTTGCACTTTGTGCTTTCGAACTGCTAGGTTGGCAGGAGCAGGGACCGAGCAATGGGAGCTCACCCCGTCGCGGAGATTTGAACCACCGACCTTCTGATCGGCAAGTCCTAGGCTCTGTGGTTTAACCCACAGCGCCATCTTGGGAAAATTGGTATTTGGTTACTGCACAGCCAAAAATTCACCCATTTGCCCAACCACAGCCCACATTCCCCCAATTGAGTTTTTATAAACGTGTTTCCAGTATTGTGTGAATCAGTTGCAGCTCAACAGGTCAGCAGTGCCAGGAAGGGGGCATCTCCGCTGAATCCTCTCCAGATCCCTCAAATGCAGTCTGCAGCCAAGGCTGCTGCAGGGGATACTGGAATGTACACTCCTAACTTCAGTGTACACTGCCCACTCCCCCCACCCCAGTTACAGAGCCCGAAGCTAGATCTGTTGAAAGGATTAGATGGAACAAAGAAGAAAACTCTTTTCCTGGCTGCAGCTCGGTCTAGAGGATGTTATTAAATTTAATATGATCAGGACTCGAAGTGGGGGAAAGGGGAGGGGTGGAGGAGACCAAATCCCACAAGGAGTTGGCCCCGGGCCCAGCAACAGGCGATGCCTGAAGGAAGACAAAAGTTCTTGTGAGAAGCTCGGGTCCCTACACACCCCAGCCCCCAACGCCTGCGAAGTGTTTACAGTCCTGCAAAAAAGAGAATGGCGCACGAGAGAAAGAGGCTTTGGAGAGAAAAAGGAAATGGTGGGTTTCGTGCTGAATGAGGAGGGGAGGAGGAGGAGGAGGAGACCCTCTGGCACGCAAGCCCCCAGCAAACGCGCTCTCGTGAACGCCCTGCGCTTCTGCGGGGGAGGGGGAGAGAGAGATCAACGCTCACATCCAACCCGAGAAAGAGCCAAGGCGCTGGGAGAGTCGCGCAGCTCCAGCCCTGTGTGCAGCCTTCGAGGAGGAAAAGTCACACGCACGCACGCTGCATGTATGTTGCGCGCGCACACAAAAGGAAAAGTCTCCAAAACACACATGCTGGGCCAGCGCCTTAGTGGATGCGGCGTAAATCAAAGCGTAATGGGGAGCGGGGGGGGGGGGGAATCTGCCTTGCCAGACTTCGGATGTGTGTGCGCGCACACACACTGGGGGCCAGCTGGCACAGATCACAGGAGGCTTTTTGCAATATTCATACATACTAGCAAAGTTTCGACATGGGGGGAGGGGGAGGGAAAAAGTCTCTTTTCTCCCCCTGGAGTTTACCATTCTAGAAGCAGGCCCACAACTAAACGCGCGCGCACACACACAAAATCCACGAGAGCTTAAAAGTCCCCCCCCCCACTTCCAACTACAAGTAAGTATCGAGGCAGTTTGTAAGTTTCGGGAACAAGCGCTCTCTGTGCTTACCTGCGCTGGGGGATGGGAAGGGCGCCGGATCCACCTGGGGGTCTCCATGGAGCGAGTCAGAGCGGCTGGACGGCTCGCTTCTCACCTGGGACATCGGACTGAGCCCTGCGAGAGACGCCACACGCAGAGAAAGACACACACAGAGAGAGAAGCTCATTGAAGACGCTCCCTCCACCGCCGGCCCACAAGGCGCGCTGTCTCTCCCATGGAGATGAATCAGCCGTTTAGGTGGAGAAACCGCGCCGCGCCAGCCCAGGCGCCCTCGGTCCTCTAGCCCCACAACCTGCCCCAAAGGCCATTCCCCTTCGCGAGGAAATCCGAGCCCCAAATGCCTGCTCTGGACACCTTTCCGCCCCTTGCCAGCTGCATGCAGGAATTCAGCAACACCTCACCCTCCCTCCCCCTCTCCAACACGGCCCCCCACCCAATAAATCGATAGGGGAAGGGTGGAGAATTGAAAAAGGACTTACTTTGGGTGAATCGTTTAACGGCGCTCCCACAAGCCGAGGGTCATCTTACTGTCTTCTCCATACAAGTTTCTCTCTCGCTGCCAGCAATTCAGCCCCTTTTAAATTGGGCTCAGAGTCAAAGCACAACTTTTGGCTCTCTGCCCCGTTATTAAGAGTCTTTCACACACTTCATGAGAAATTGGGGGGCGCGCGCGCTTTGCTTCACTCCTTTATCTCCGCAGCTTGTCCTTTATTGCACTGTTTGGTTGCAAATGGACAAGTTTCTGCCTCTCCCCCTCGCCCCGTAAGCTCTGCCTCCAGCCTCTTCCACAGGAAATTGCATTCAGCCTTCATTACTCAGTTTCCTTCAAGCAGGAGATATTTGGAGTTCAGGCAACCTATAATAAGTTGCTTGGCGCTAAGGTTTCTGGTGGGTGTTGCTGGGTTTTTTTGTTTTTTAGCAGCAAAAGTAAACAGATGCGCGCACACAATTCCACAAACCCACTTTCCGCAAAGTTTTTGTTTTTTTTTTTAAAGAAGAGGGAGGGGCAAAGTGAAGCCGATTTGCGCACTCCTGTGAGGGAAGTACCAGAACCCTAATTCAAAATTTACATGTGGCAGATCTTCAAAGTAAACTTTTGTGTCTGCTTACACACCCAACTTTTCAAAGAGTAGCAACAGTGAGACTAAAATCATATCAAAGGCCTGTTGCCAGCCTTAAAAAAAGTAGGGGGCAGTTTATCCCTGTCTACACACCAGTGTTTTACTTGTATTAATTAAGCCTCTGTTGATACTGATAACAGTTATTACTATTACGGTCGTACCTTGGAAGTCAAATGGAATCCATTCCAGAAGTCCGTTCAACTTTCAAAACGTTCAAAAACCAAATCACAGCTTCTGATTGACTGCAGGAAGCTCCTGTTTGGGTTCCAAAAGAATGTTCACAAACCAGAACAATCACTTTCAGGTTTGCAGCATTTGGGAGCTAAAACGTCCCAAGTTCCAGGTTGTTTGGGATCCAAGGTATGACTGTACCTGCACAGCAGATTCTTCCAGTGAAGAAAATAACCCCAAACCATTTTACACATTTGCATGTATGGTATTGCTGGACTCTTTTGTTGTTGTTGTTTAGTGATTTAGTCATGTCCAACTCTTCGTGACCCCATGGACCAGAGCACTGGACTCTTACAGCTTATCTCACAATCAATCCTTGATTTAGAAGTTGCCATACCTTAAAGCAAGGATGGGGAATGTTGGGCCTGCCAGATGTTGTTGGACTACAACTCCCATCATCTTTGACTATTGGCCATTCTGGCTTCTGCCAATGGGACTTGGAGAGCAACAACATCTTACAAGCCAATGGTTCCCCTACCCCTTTGTCTTAAAGTGTCAGAGCAGCAATTGAGGTGAATAGAGACCACTCAGAGAAGAGATTAGAGAGATTTTCTTACATACACACCCTTTTGGTAATTTTTCATTGTTTCATGTTGCAACATTTTCATAGAAATGAAAAAACCGGCCTGGTTGCCTCTCCCACCTGACTTTGTTTAAGAACTAGTCACATGGCAGGCGCAGCTGAGACAAGAGACATAACTGGCATTCTTTGCTTCCCCATTACAACTTTGGTCCTGGGTTTCTTAGATATCCCACCAGGATCAAAGGGAGCTGGCTGGCAAACGAGGCTCAGCAAGTAGAAATTAGAAAGTTGTATTAGGTTAACTCTAGGTCATTAATTTTATTACCACCTGCGTCAAAGTGGCACAAATTAGAGTTTGCATGTTTAGCTGGACTCACTGAATATGTTTTGTTTAGCTTCCTTTCTTGTTCCAGCACCTCCAAGCTTGCTGAGACTGCTGGGAGTTGTAATCCAGAACCTGGGGGGGGGGGGACCAGGTCACTAGAATAGGTGGAGTAAAACTGGACCTCCAGGCATGGGGTACATGTCACAGAGTCGCATCTTCACAGAAATGCTTTTTAGACTACCCAGGCTATTCTTTTCACAGTTTTGACAATCAATATTTCAGCTTGGGAGGTGCCACGGGCCAAGGGTCTCAGGCAGCATAGGGGTCCCCCACTGCTTTCAGTATCAGGTAGCTAAACTTTGAATAGCATCGTTTGACGAACGACTTTTGCAGTTAAACCGGCAGCTGATACTATTAGGATTTTAACTCACACCATCTAGTAAAACTTGCAATGAAGTTGACATATAAACATCAAATGAACGTAAGTTATAGGTTCAGGGCGGGTTAAGTACAATTTATGTTGACATATTTGTTTTTGGTTCAGATATCATTTTACGGCGAGATAGAAAGTTTGCTCAAGAAGATGTCAATACTCAACCTAATTTGCTTTATGAGTTCCAGACTTGTACATCATGGACATGTCCACCTCTGTTAGGTGTTTTGTAT